>NC_133038.1:13727500-14327500 GCF_048771995.1 Taeniopygia guttata | reverse complement strand
TACTCAAGAGTGAAGAAAATTGCTTGTAAATTGGTTGCAACATCTGGTTGCTAACATCAAGTCAATACAACCCTTCCTTCAAAATTCATTTTACATATTAAAACTGTCCTACGCATTTTATTGCAACATTTTGGCTTCCTCTGCTCCTCAGTGGCCTCTGTAGACATGTTACAGTCAGCGTGGTGATGCTAGGAATGAACAGAGTTGGTGAAACTGGATGCTTTTTACATTAAAAAACCAAAGCCCTGAACAGCAACAAAAAGAAAAACCCCAAACATAAACAGAGATCTCTCTTACCTTTCCAGGAAAAGATCTGGGAAGGGTTTCTAGTCTGTGCATGTCTGAAAGTGAGCAGGGTGATGAAATCAAGGCTTGATTTTCATGCCAGGCTTCACTAAAATAATTTGTTTGTTCGTGGAATGTCTTTCCAAGTTACCAAAAATTTACAGCAGTGAGGAGCAGGTGTGAAATATTGCAAGTCTGAAATATCAGGTTGTCTGCATTAGTGAAGAGCACCCAAACACTGTGATCCATTCAGTCACACACTACACTTAAGTGAAGTACAAAACCAAAGCAATGTGTGTTTTGCTGAAGTTTGCAGCAATGCTTTTTGCCCAGATGAGTCCTGAAGTACAAACACTGGAGCACAGGCACATCTCTGTTGATATCCTGATGATGTTGTCCCTGTGGTAGGTGAGTGAAAATATGACCCAGAGAAAGCTTGACGTGGTGTGATTTGTGCCTTTGTGGCAGTCTGAGCTTTGGAACAGCACTGGGCTGGTCTGACCACCTGCAATCCGTGCAACCAGCTGGTCCTGCTGGACATGAAAGAGGAGCTCCAGTTGGAGGAGTTAAGCAGGAATGGCTAAACAAGATTAAGGATTCAAGAGAAGTAAAAAAGTGACCTTTTGTATGTGCAATTGTTAACCCTGGGGTTTATTTGTTAGTATGAATTAAAATGATGCTTGAGCTAATCTGACACAGAACTGTACTTGCTCCTCTTTATGATGTGCATATCCTGCCTTCTTCATATTAAAACCAAGTTTCTATAGCAGCTGTATTTTAAAGTATATTATTATTTTTTTTATGCTTCATATTTAAAGTTTTCTGCCATTCCCTAAACTCGCCCCGAAACAAAAGACAATGAATACTTGTTTTACCCTTTACCTTTGAAGAAAATGTAGAATCTTGGAATCACTAAGGTTGGAAGGGACTTCATGATGTCTCCTGGTTCAGCCTGTGCTCAAAGCAGAACATAGAATTCAGACAAAAAAATGCCTGTTTGGGTCTTGAAAACCAGAAATTGCCCCATGTAGTATTTTCAGTGACTTTTCCAGTGCCAAACAGGCTGCACTTTGCATTTTGTGCTTTTAACCTTTTCAAGGCAGAGGTGATCCTTGCCTGTGTTGGAGGTGTCAGGGTGAGTTTGGGCTGTATCAGCCTGATGTCTGCACCAGCAGCAGTGTCCTGCCTTCCTGCAGGCTTGTTCAGGTCAGGGGCTCTCAGGGGATGTTTGACTTGGTCCTCTGCCACTCCTGCCTGTTCCTCTCCTCTCGAACACAGGGACATGGGAGGCTGTGCTGGTGAAGGCTCTGAGCACCTCAGTCTCTCACTGAGCCATCACATCTTGTTTATTGTAATATTATTTCAGTTGAGGTGCTAGGGCATGGGGTGGACTTGATGATCTTGAAGGTCTCTTCCAACTCAGTCATTCTGTGGATTATTTTATAGCTGATGCACTGCCAGGAGCTTTTCTTGGTGACCCTTGCCAGCTTGAGCTCCAGATGAGCTTTGACTTTGCTCAGACCATCACTTGAGGTTTGGGTGGTGTTCCTGCACCCCTGGGTGCTGTTTGTCCTCTCCCTCCTGTGCTGAGCTCCATCACCAGGTGTCTCTTTAGCCCAGCTGTGCCAGCACAGCCTCCACCCCCTCATTCCTGCTGCAGCTCTCTGCCTTTCACCAGGACACAGGTGACACTGCCAGAGCAGATCTGCAACACATCAAGAGCAAGTTCAGGACTCTGGGGACAGAGGTGAAGGACACAGGAGTGTAAAATGTACTGTTAAACATTATGCTGTCAGCATAACCATTCCTTTTTGTGGATAATAAAACCTATGCACTCTAATAATTAGACAGGAATTCCTGGAGGCTGAGACAAACATGTATTTCCTTGGAAGAAGCAAAATATTTGAATTACTCAATGCATTATGCTGCTTTCTGTGGGCCTTGGTGTGACTTCCACTGCAGCCTGCTGTGGGGAATTCAGCCTGGAATTCAACTGCACAAATTGCAAAAAGTGAAGGGGTTTTTCTCCTGGATATTTCTTAACATCTGTAATTTACCAAAATTTTTTTTTTTCTTATTTTTATAAGGATGAGGGCAGAAGTGTGTTGTCTGCAAGCAGTTCCAGATCATTTGGACACTTAATGTATGTTATTAACCAAGCACCACTGTAATAGGCTTAAGAGTGGACAGCTTATTCACAAAATTAGGGCACTTAACCTTGAAGGTCCGTTTTTCTCATTGTTCAGACAGAAAGAAAACAGTCTGACTCATACCTGAAAGCCTTCTCTAATCAGAGCAGAGGATCTAACCCTTTTTGAATTAAAAGCTGTCGTGTAGGTGTGTTACAAAACTATGATGGACTGCAGCATGGGATTTGCACACTCCAACTATTGTGTGGCTGTATAATTGCTATTTAAATTTTCCTGAGGACTGAAACTAGCCAGGGTCACACACGTGGTATCCAGTAACCACAGCAAAAATTCAGAAATAGTGATTTGGTTGTTACTCTTGTATAAGATGTCCACAGTGCTGGATCCCAGTGTTTCTGTGTGGATCTGTGCAGTTCTTGTTGCTGAAACAATGCAGAATATTTGGACAGCACTGGTGCTTGTAGCAGGGCTTGTTTTTTCTCTCTTACTGTTTCTCCACCTGTGGCTTGTTCTTACTGCAGATCAGGGAAGGGGATCTGTAGTCTCCAAGCTGCTGGTTATAGTTTGCAGTAGGGTCTCCCCTTAATCTTTCTTTAATTTAAGTTCAACAAACCCAGGTGTTTCAGCCTCTGTTCAAATGTCATCAGTCAGCTTCCTGAGAGTCTCTTTCCTGTCCTGAGAGCCAACACTGACCCAGGATTGCAGATGGGCTGTCAAAAACCCACAGGACAAGGCAGCAGTGAATTCTTCCAAATTCTGAACCCCCTCTGTCTGTGGTTCAGGTGGCCTTTGCTGCTCCAAGGGCCTCTGCTGGAGTTTTGGGGCACAGTGGGACTCCAGGAGAATTTGCTGCAAAGCATCTTCCTGCTGGTGCAGTACCCCACCTGTGGTTGTTGCATGGGTTTATTTCCTCTCAGAGGGAGGGCTTTGAATATTTTTCTTCTATTGAACTAAATGATGTGAAAGGTTCAGAGAGTGCCAGTCTTTCTACAGCTCAGTAGAAATAAAAATAAATTCTCATGCTCCTTTGCAAAGTTAGCTGATAAGAAGAAAGAAATAACTTGAGTCTTACAGAGATGAAATGTACTATTTTTTAAAAACTGGAATTACCTCAGCTGAATATATGATTTTGAAGTTTGTCTTTCCTAAGAAGTGATGTTCATACTTGCCCATGTGATTTGGAAACTAGTGGAATTTGTGTGTTTCATAAAACCCAGTCGCAGGAATTCATTTCCTGCATTGCAAAACTTGAGATGAAAATATGTTCAATCTGAAGATATGCAGATTGTGCTGCCAGAGGGCTTCAGGATAGTGTTATAATTGAGTAGTTTATCACAGTAACTTTGAAGTTCTTGGATTGAAGGCAAAAGAGAGAATTGCCAAGTGCTTTCTGTTGGGAATTATGGTCATTTAAGGTTAAGAGGCTGGTGGCAGTTCATACCCATTAAAGAAAATTAGCTGCACAGCAGAAATCCTGGAAAATGGTTAAAACAATAAAACAGACACTGGGTGTGTGAAGACTGGAAAGGGCAGCCAGAATCTGCTGTGTGGGTACATTCACACATGGGAGTGCATTTTTGTCTCTTTCCTGGTCCTGGTTTTAGCGTGTTCCCAAACCAAGAACTAAAGCACTCCTAAAGAACGGGGGGAGGCTTTACTGGGCAGCTTTTTACTTCCAGCCCTGCAGATAGCTTTCCTAAAAATCAAGAAGCTTTTCCTTATGGCTTTATGTTTCTGGAGAGCAAGAGATAGCCAGGTCAAGAGTGAAAGAATGCATTGCTGTGGAAAATACAGGTTTGCTCCAGCTCAGGTGCTGTGTGTTACCTGGGGTGGAGACTGGGGATGGGGAAAACAAAGCACAGAGAAACTTCCAGGGGATGGCTCTGTTGCCACTCAGGATGCTTTGGGCTGACAAAGTCCTTTAGCAGTGCAGTGGCACAGAAAAAAACTCATTTCTCAGGAGTGAGGGCTGCTTTAGTTACATGGAGGAATTGGGCTAATGAAAAACACCAGTAACTCCTTAGAGCCAGGAATCTGGATTAATTCATTATCACTTGGATTTTAGCTCCCTTGTTTTCAGTGCTGACTTGCCATTTAAAATAAACCCGTGGTACAGATTAATCGTAGCAAGGGATGTGTGCTGTCACTTCAAAACAGGTGCTCTTAAGTTTCTTGGAAAATTATTTTTCCTCTGTTTTTCATGAATATTTGGAAGTCCCATGAATCATGTCCCAGGTGAGGTTTGTTTTGATGGGAATTCTAGATGGTGTGTTGGATCCTGACCTGTTTTTAGAGGGAACAAGAGAGGTTTTTATTAGTTCCTAAGCTTTGTTCTGTGACACACAAATTTTATGCATTCCTTCTTGGAAAATACAAAAAATGAGGTGAAGAGAAATTAATCTTCCCTGTGGATTGTGGGGTGCTGGTTGAATCAAGATTCCTTTCAGAGTGTTGGGTTCTGGGCTGATTTGTTTGTCCCTGCTGTGACACAAATGCGTGCAGCTTTGAACTGATGTGTGGTAACCACTTTGAAAATGTAACAGGAACAGAAACTCAACTTTGTGTTTGAGGTTCTGTGACTAGAAATGAATATTTACCTTACTTAGGAAGCAGCTGGACAGGAAAGAATCCTAGTGCTGTTTAACTTGGGTAAGAGCTGTTTTTTGAAGTGTATGGCAGTTCATTTTTCCTTAAATACAGTTTCCCTACTGCTCTTATTGAATTCTTTATTGATGTAAATGAAGAAATATCTGAGGACTGCAATTAAGTCTGGTGCCCCTTCTCCTTAGATGGCAGGTTGTTTTTGTTTTCCATGGATTTTCATTTTGTGTGATGTTGTCTTAGATCAAAGACAAATAATATTAATTAGAAAATAAATATTTTTCAAAATACTGCCCATCTAGGACTTGTGTTTGTCACTGAAATAAAAAATCAGCTACTGCCATGAAATTATTGGGCATCAAGGATCTTCAGTTTTGTTGTTAGGAATGTCACTGTTTGCCAGATGGGCACCTGAGAATTCTCTGAAACAGAGCAAATTTGTTGTTCTTGAGCACTTATTGATAATAAATGGCTTTAATCAAATGCAACAACTGTGTTCCTTCTAAAAGGGAACTAAATTTAGGAAATTTCTTTTCTGACTAAAAGGTAATAGAATTAGGCCTGAAGTCTGGTAGTTTTTCAGATCAGAAAAAAACATTTAAAAATTGAGTTTTGTTTAAAGCACAAACCAGAACCTTGTCTTAAAGCAAACAGAGCATTTGCAGTAAGAACATCAGAATGAGTGTGTTTTGTGTGCCCAAGAACTTGTGCCCATGTATCAGAGCTGCAAAACCAAACCATGGCAGAGCTGGAGAGACAGAACTGGTTTGTGCTTTAGTAAGACTCTTCAATTTGCCTGGAGAAGTACAACTGGGCAACCAGAGCTCTGAAATGAGCAGCTGATTAAAGGACCACAAACCCAGAGTCTTGAAGATGCTGAGGAGTTAAGTTAGGGATTGACCTGCGTATGTTTAAGATTCACAACTGTGGTGAGGGCCCAAACTTTATTATCCAGATTATGTTGGATACTATAATGGAGAGAGAGGGTTCAGATGGTAGCAAAATAACCTCTGACTACAACAGGAACTTGCTGCAATCTAGTAGTGTTGCTTTGAATCTTTGCATCCTTGTGTCTAAAAGGATTTGAGCGTTGTATAAAGGTATTTTATTTATACATACCTACAGAATTACTGAGCTGAAGATTCTGCAAGACTTCAGCATCTGATTGCTGTTGTTATTGGCTCTTCTGTGAGAGCTGCTCTGCTGGTTGTGGGGGTGATGGGGTGTCAGAGTCAATCCTGATTTGGTGCATCAGGGAGGGGAAGGAGGCTCCGAGCTGTCCGGGATGGGGGGCTGCGATTGCCAAGGCTGGAGAGCCCAGAAGGCTGAAGCACAAAGTCTGAAGAGACAATTGGTTTTACTTCTCCAGTCATGAACTTCATCCAGTCCAAAGAAGAGGGTGGGGGCTGAGGCAGCATCCGGATGTTTTGGAAGAGTTGAGTGGCTGGACAGAATAATTATCAACTGAAATTTAAATGATGTAGCAGAGGAAATCTGTGCACTCCTGGCACGCTCCTGGGAATGTTGGTGCTTTAAGACATTGAAAAGTCTGTCTTAAATTCACTTGATTGTCTTCAGAGAAGAATGAAAGATGAAGCAATTCAGAGGAATTATTGCAATGAAGCAGGATTTGCTCCAGTTGCTCCAAGCATCCCTGTTTGTAATAAGTGTGTACGTTGTGTGACTCAGTCTTCAGCATCTACAAAATATGTGTTGAATTAAATTGTTATTAGAACATAGCAGGACATGTTTATGAGTAAAGCTCCCTTAATAGCTCATCTGAACTCACTTTCATGATGTCTTGTACCATTCTAGTCCAATTCATGTTTCTATTCTCACTGAAATAATTCCTTCCACGTCTGTTTTCTTAAAGCTACCACTGTAACTGCACTGTTCTTAGCATGCTTTATCCTGCAAATTATGCTAAAATAAATTAATAAATTGACAAGGCAGACCTAACGTCAAGAGCTTTACCAAAGCTGGTATAGATGTCATTTCTGATTTCTTTTAACGGAGTGATAATCAACTTTGCTGCTGACACTCCAGAAGAGACCTGTATTCCTTAATGGAGTTTTCTGAGATGTTTTTAATTGATTAGACTATCTTATCTGAATGTGAACTGACCAAGAGTAGTAGCTGGTCCTATGGGATAGATGTGTTGAGTAGGATTCAAGATCTTCTTGGCCCAATATACTACCCAAAATGCAGGAGTTCTGCACAATAAGAATATTATGTAAAATTATTTCATCTGGACATAGATATGTGTTGAAGTGAAATATAAATAAATTTGCCTGCATGGTATTATTTTCCTCATATCTTAGACACAGATGATTTCTTTTCCAAGAAATCTGTTTGGTTCCAAGAGTCCTTTTGAACACTGATGTGTTTGAAAGCCAACCAAGATTACATGTTAAGGTTTAGCTCTTTGTAGTTGAAACCCACTAGTGAGCCCATAATCAGCTGCCAAACTTTATAAAGGAAACATAAAATATTATGTTGCCCACAAATACCAGCTGTAAACCACTAATGTCTGCATTAGTTCAGTAACTTCAGAGTCACAAAGTTTAATTGACTAATGGGGTAACCTGTGGCAATCTGCTGCTTTGCAGCAGCATTAGACCTACTGTGAACAGGAGGAGGAAATTTTACATAGTTCATCACAGTTTTAGTCTGTTTTTCTTCAAATGGCAGATAAGCCTTGAGGCAGAGCATGTTGGAAAAAAGCAAATGTTCAGAAGGTAAACACTGTTTTTTAAAACAGAGGCTGCAGTTATGGTTTGAGCAGAGTGAACTTCGTGAGGAATGTTTCTCTTAAGGTTAAGGCATGGTGCAAGTAATTGGAATAACAGAAATGGAAACCTTTCACTTAGACACTAAACTTTGTAAGTGATTAATAGGATGATTGATATTGTGTATACAGGATAGGCTGTGCCAATCTGCAGGAGTAGAGGAAAAAGCGATCTCAAGATATGTGCTGATCAAGGAATGTTGAAGTCTTTCAGAACAGAGAGCTGCAGATTTCTCCAGGGGAAGAATGTTGAGTGTTCCTGGGGAATTGTGCTCGTGTGTGGGACTGCTGTCTCAGACTGGGTGTGGTGGAGATGTTGCTGTGTGGATGGCAGGAGTGGTGGTTCTGCATGCACTTGCTGAAGCCAAGTAAAGCTGTGCTGGGATCAGGTCTTACCAAAATACACAAAAAGCGGGGCCATGGACACGGTGTTGCTCCATGTCCCTTGGCTGGCTCCTCTCTGCCTTGGGGGATTCCAACCAGCTTAACGCTGTGTTTTGCTAGAGCTTCTCTGAGATAAAGGGAAAGCTTGTGATGGAATGCCATGAAAAGCAGATGGGGAACAACATGCAAGTCAAACACCAGCTATTTACGCGTTGCTTACTCCAGACGTAATTCTTTCCAGTGTTTCTTGCAATCAGCTCACTGGCACACCAGTGAATAGTTAATGATGCACCAGGGTAGAAGAACTGAGCTGAGAGCAGAAGAGGAAATTAAGCTGGAAAATCTGAAGGATGTAAGGCAGTGATTCAAAGGTATTCTTGGGGAAAAGCATGAGTCAGTCGAGAGGATAAAGACAAATGGAAGAGAATGGCTGGCACAGGCTGTGAAAGTGCCCTGTACAGGATTGGTGGTTTCTTTTCTTCAGTGAACCTTTTAAAACACAGCTGACATAAGTCAAAGAGAGGTACAGGCTGTCTTGTTCATATAGCTGAAACACAGGGACCTTTTTTCCCTCATTTCCTTATCTTTATCCTTACTTTCTATCTGTGCTTTCCAGACAGGAGAATATTTATTGTATTACAAAAAGGTCTCGTGCTAAGATGCATGAACTATGATGCTTTGGTTTGTAAAATCTGTTTATAATCCATTTTACGACTTACGGATTTTATTAGTATTATTTTGATGTCTGTCAATAACCATTAGAAGTAGATTCCAATATTCTTAAACACTTATTTCTGTGCTCTAGTGCATTCCATACTGCTTCAATCCAGTTACGGTCTTGTATGTTAGTCTCATAGAAAGATTGATGTCAAATGTTTGAAAAAGTTATGCCAAAAATATTATACATTTTGTGTCTACATGCCATATTTTTGATGGCATGAAGACCAGAAAGGAAGACCAGCTGTTTGTCTTGTCCCTGTTGGATAGCACTAGGTCAGGGAGAACAGTGCTGAAAGCCATGAAATAACTGAACAGGACTGAAAACCATTAAATAACAGGATGTTCTCAACTGGCAGAACTTCAGGGGTTCTTGGCAAAGGCAGGTCTAGAGGGGAGAAAATGGCAAACCAGGTCCTGTGGCACCAGTGAGTATTCCAGACAGCTGGGTAGGGGCACACAAGGAGTCACTGAACTAAGCTGTTCTCTTTTCAGGCTCTGTGTGACCAAAGTTTCTGCAGCAGGTTGGATTCACTTGGGTTTAGAATAATAATTTTGGGGCCCTGTACACTTGTTTCAGGTGTTTTGTACTAATTGGGTCTTGGGTATACACAGCCCCTTATGGAATTGTAGTCTGAGGGGGAAAGAAGCATAGAGTGAGCATTGACACTAGAAATGGGAGAAACTTCATCTGTGAGAACAACATAGAGGAGGAGGAGGCAAAATGCATCAGGATCAATGACTTGCTTCTTGAGATTTTAATGCAGATGTTTGTACAGTCTGAGCAGCTGGTGGATGCAGGTACTTTCTGGTAATGGAATTTTGGGTGTCAGTTATAGTGTCTGAATACTGCTTGCTTTTTTTCTCTGCAGGGATCTAGAAAAAAATAACATCACAAGAATCACAAAGACGGACTTCACGGGGCTGAAGAATCTTCGTGTCTTGTGAGTATAACACAAAACTAGTAATCAAATTCTAGTAATTTTGGCACATTATTCAGTTGTTGGTGTTTTTTTAAACCAGGCAACCTGAACAGTTTTTCATGTGAAACAGGAAATTTTAGTTTTATACTAAAGTCACTGTAGTTGCAGAGCTGTCCTGCTGTTTCTTACTAGCTTTGAAGAAGCCATGTGCTGAAGATTTTGGTCTGCTTTGCAATCACTCATGCACTTACAGAGGATTTGCTCTAGAGCAAGCATGGAATCTGAAGAGTCTGGACAAAAAAATTACATTGCCATTGAGTGGGTTCCTGTTTTGGGCTGTAGAAGTCAGTTATCTCAATTATGGCACAAAAATATCCTAGAAAGATGAGGAATGTCCCAGGGATGTAATGACCAGCACCTTTCTGAGCAAGATGTGGTTACAGAAGTTTAGGAACAAAAACGTTTACCAAATGAGGTGGTCAGGAGGAAAATTTGGAATCAATTTCCTCTTAGTGACCAAGAGAAACAGTGCTTCTCTGCCCTAATTATTTTAATAATCTCCAATTAAAGCTGACATTGATACTTAGGTGAAAAGCATTTTGATAATGTTTGAAGAGAAGTGGGGATGCTTTTATATTTTGTTAAACTTAACTAGTATTTCTGGAATTGCAGGCACTTGGAAGAAAATCAGATCAGTGTGATAGAACGTGGAGCTTTTCAGGATCTGAAGCAACTTGAACGGCTGTAAGTATCTGTATTTATACCTATGGAAAAGCTGCACATTTTCCACCTCACTGTTAATGGTCATCCACAATATATAATGATAATAAAATTAACTTTCTTTAAGAAACAGAGATGAATACCCACCTAAATTAAAATATGCTCTTAAAGGCAGCTGAATTTACATTACATGATAGCTAGTACTTGAAATTAAATGTAGAGTGGCTGCCAAGAAAATAGAACTGGAAGTGAAACCAGAGTCTCAATAACATTACCAGAAGGACATTATCTGGGCAAGTCTTGAAATTGATATGTGGGGGAAGGATTTTTTTTATAACAATTTAATATTATTGTACATTTTTGTATTTTATATATGTCTATGCTAATGGAAATTTAAATTTTCTCCTTTGAGAACCACAGTATTTCTAAAACTGCCTTTATATTTAGTTTTCTGATTTGCTTCATTTCTTCTGAAGTAGCATAATGCCAGTGATAGCAGTGGATTCCAGGGTATCATGGAAGACTTAGTGGAGGATGGATTGTAGATTTCCTCTGCTTTTGATAGCAATTAAGTTAATTTCTTTTCTTTTTTTGGAGAAGGTAAATATAAGAGATCTCAATCTGGAATCAGTTTATAGGAAACTCCTGGCCCTGCAGGAGTATAAATTTAAAAATTAAAAATTCTGCATCCAATTGCTGCTCTTATCTGGGTGTGCTCCTTTTCATCATCATTAATTCTGTCTGTTTATGGTGAGAGCAGAACAAAATGTCTGTAAAACTGAACAACCTTGGAGAATTGTTCTTTGTTAGAAGTAGGTGACCAGAACAATATCACAAGCTGGTTTGGAATGCAGGTCTTTTATGCTTGATTGGTAACTGTTATCTGCAAGGCATTTCTTGTAGGACTTGTTATTTTCCCATTGATATTTTCTAAAGCAGCTTTCAAGAGTTAAGTGCCCACTAGCAATTATTCAAGAGAAGTCTGGAGTATTGAGCTAATGCTGTACTAAAGCTGTTTCAGATGATCTCAGGATTAGATTTGTGTCTGAGTTGTTTAATGAGTGTGTTGAACATTTAAAATTAATTTACCCAGTACTTTTGTCATGAATCAGAAAGCTCCATCTATGGCAATAAGGGAGATGAGTCTTAAATTCTGATTATAACAGATTTTCTCCTATATTTAATTAGAAAGTACTTTCAGGTGCAGAACTTTGCCATAGCTGATTTATTTCAGAAAAAAAAAGCCCACCTAGCTTAATTTTCTAAAATTAAATATAGGCTGACATTGTAGAATAGTTTTTTTCACATTATGTATCATCTTGAAGTGTCAGTATCCTAACTACCAAGTCCAACTTTAAGCTCATTTTATATACATGTGTATACATATATAAATAACTCTTTCTCATACCTATATTTAGATAAAGGTTAATGCAGCTTTCTCATACCTATATTTAGATAAAGTTAAATTAGTTAAAAATAAGTTAAATTTTGAAACAGTTTTGAAAAACTTCCAGGAGAAAGGCTGGCTATGGGTAGGCAGAAACAAAACTCAAGTGTCATCTGTGTGTTTCTGCAGAGCCTGCTCTGCCAGCAAATGAAAACAATATATATTGTGAAAGCAGAAGGCAGGAAATATGATACCTTTAATAGTGTCTCTTTAAGTCTGTGATGTTTGAAACTCTCAGCTTTTTTTTTTTCTTCCCTGTACGAACTCTTAACTTGGCCTGTTCACCATACTCCATCTCTTCTTCTCTTTTAGGATTGCCTGTCATTAAAATATTTCCTAAATTAATGTAGTATGAAAAGGGGGAGGTCTGGAAACCAGCAAATTTTTTTGTATTTTAGCTTAAATAATTTTTAGGACAAAACTATAAATCTGGGTTTTTTGCTATGAGTAGGCTTTGGAGAATGGACTGTGGAAAGTTTGGCGTAACTCAAAAAGGCTAAATTGCAACATTTTAGGTAATATTAAAGCTATTTTATTAAGTATTCTCAAACATTGCAAAATTTTAATGAAGAAAGTATGTTGGTTGCATTTTAAAAAACCTGGCTTTTTTCCATTTAATTTCTTTCAAATAACAAATAAAAATCACTTGCATTGCTTCGATTTTTGGAATAATGTTCTTTTTTTGATCTATTGAAGTGGATGCAAAAGTAATCATTAACTTATTTTTAAACAAAGCAGCTGTACTGGGTCAAACTTTAAAGAACAGGAGTAATTTCTATTCCTGGCAAAATACGACATATAAAATTTTTCATTCAAAGGAAGAGGGGAAGTATGTTCCACTCCTCTCCTCATGGTAAGCTTCCAAAGGGCTTAGGCTCAGGTGAATATTAGAACTCATTTTATTTGCACTTTGGACATTGAAGCACTTCCATTGTTATTATCTGAGCAAATTAGCAAAATTTTGTTTGACATGTCTTGTAAAAGTAAACTTGAAATAAAATGTCTTTAGAGCTGATACCCACTGCTGCCCAATATCCCATGGGGGTGGCCCTCCAGTTACTTGGATTTACTCTGAATTTTCTTTTTTTGGTGGGACATTAATGCTTAATATGCAAATAAAGGAGGATATTGTCAGAATTGAATATTGGCTCCATAAAATCTGGCCATATCAGTTGAAGAAAGAACATCATGCAAGGTATCTAGAAGTGACAGACAGAACAAATGAAGCATTGTGGAAGTGGAAGGTAGAAACCACTTCTTTTTTTGGCATGTTTCTACTTAGCACGTGGAAAATGAAGGACTCTAACCCAAAATTCAGTGTGTTCAGTGGAAGTTCTCCTGAATCCTAAGATCCAGAATCCTGAGAAAGACCAGTGGTACTCACCACAGTGGAAAAGCCAAAATGTTTCCAGTGCTTTCATTGCAGTAAGGTTGTACAGCTTTATTCCAGAACATAAAGATTAGTGGTGAGGTAGCTGACCCCTATTTTGGATTTTAGCATTTCAGTTTTATGCTTTGCTATTAACACAGTGTAGGATTTTAAGATAAATTATTATGAAATTTCACGTGCCAAGAGGATCAAGAGGCGAATTGGTGGGCCTGAAAGATGAACTGACATTTCTTCCAGAGCCAGATGTATGTCACACATTTATGTGAAAAATGAGGCAGGATATAAGACACCAACAGATCCTGACTTTTCCACGGCCAGCTGCCAGAAATTGTCACGTAGCTCTGTAATCTTCAAAAGAATGGACTTTGGCTGATGGCTGCTTCTTTCTACTCAAATTAGTGTCTTTAGCAAGCATAAAAGATCTCAACATCTGAAAACACTAAAACTGTGTTTTTGTTGTTTAGGGGAGGGGGGAAAATGTATAAGCGTGGCCAAATCAAATCTTCTCAAAGTTGGGAAAAATAATTAGCTCTAAGAAAGTAGCAAAAAGCTAGAATTCAGGTTTTAACCCTGGTATGGTTTTGGTTTGGTGTGTGTGAAGACACAGGTCAAAATGGAAATTATGTTTGATTTCTAACTGCAGTGATGCTACTGTGCATTGAGTCTTTGTAAGCAGCTTCCCAAATGCTTGATTGAGGTTTTAAAGTGTATTTATTTGGCACAGTGCACTGTAATATTGCAATTAGTGACCAAAGATGCTAAGGAGAGGAATAAATGGTTATGTGGTGCTTCACAATCTGGATTTCATAAATTGAGATTGGACAGGCTTTAAATAAATCATGTAATACAAAAAGCATCTTCCACAATTCCCATGCTGCGTGGAGAGATTGGTAGGTGCTCCAGAGTAGCAGGAAAGAAATAAAAGTGTTGGGCAGCTCTGTGCTGCTGCAAACAAAAGGCAATCCCTGGCAGCACAAGGCTGTGCAGTTTGGGTGTTCCTGCTGGGGCTGCATGCACCACACATTTCATGGGCCACATGGGAGCTGGCAAAGAATAAACAACACTGAAATTCAGTTTGTGACACAAACTGGAGGTGTGTTCTGGTCTCCTGGTTAGAAGGATAGATTAGCACTTAGTTCTTGAGCTGCCTGTGAGCTAAGCAATATAAAGCTCATTGTTGCATTGGCTGATGCTGCAAATTTAAGTAATATTTATTGATATTGGTTAATATTTAATAGTGTTGATACCTTTCCCCCCCACATTCTCTGAGAAATTATTCCAGTCGTAAATAAAGGAGCCCTGTAACCAATATTTGACCAAGCTGTCTCTCTCACCTTGCATTTTCAAGCAAATTTAACATTGCTTTTCAAACGAGTGTCTGGGTGACTGTTTACATTGTGAGAAGTCCAACATGAGGAGCCAGAATGTTTTGGGTGTGAGTATCTGACAGGGTGTTCTTTGTTTTATTCCTGGATGCTGATGGGACAGTAATGGAGAATGGAGCACTTGGTGCTGCAGAATTTTTATAGAATTGAGTCCCTTCCATTCATTTCTACTCTCAAGTCTGGGATTTGTTCAGGGCTTCCCTTTCAGACAAATCTCTGAAAAATACATGGTAGATTCATGAATTTATTTGGGACTAATTGTTTTAGTTTGCATGGGTAGAGTCTGACTTTGTTCAAGAATTGTGTTATTTTGTAGTGTGGCTTTGCAGTTTCTAGGGGCTATAATGCAGTTTTTACTGCTTAAGGGCGGGCCATGCCATCATCACTCCTACATCTGCTGTTTTCTGACCCTGATAGCAATAGAGTAGCAGTAACACCCTCATGGAGCAGCTTTCCATGTTCACAAGTTCCTTCCTCAGATTATTGCCCAGAGTTGCAGTTTGATCCCGCTCTGGAGGGAGGCTGGATCAGCACTGGGGGTGTTCACTTCCCCTTCCTGCAGAGTGCACAAATCACTCTTCAAAGGCACCTCCACTGAATACACCAACCCCCAGCAGCTGAGAAACCCAGGTGGAAAAGGTGGAAGGCTGGCAGAGGTGCAGAGGGGGGTGATCCATCCTTGCCCTGTGTGCAGCTGCAGTTGGCACTGCTGGAAATGGGATGTGGAGCTGGCTGGGCTGTAAATCAGCCCCAGGAATGGAGATTTGCTGATTTTCACCTGTTGCAAGGAACTGAACTGCCTCTCTTTCCCCAGTCTAATTCTGCCCTAGCTGACCACCTCTTAGTCTCAGGGATGTGCTGTCCTTTCCCTGGAGAGGGCTGAGGTGCTTTGGCAAGCCCTGCTGTTTTATCATGCCTGGAGCAGAGGAATTTAGTGGTCTCCCAGCTGCTCTTCACCCCTGCAGGAGCTCACACTGGATATCTGACTTTAGAGGAGACCTGGCAAGTCACCAGTAAGGAATTCCTGCTTCTTATAAGACTTGCTTAACAAAAGCCAGGCAAAATCAGCATCTTCCATGAGGAATGTGAATGATAACAAGAAGATAAAATAATAAATACAAGATTTATTCATGAGATATGATGGAAACTGCTATGCAAGATGCAAATTGCTGAGCTGTGTTGTTGATATTTTACCTTTAGAATCTCACAGGACAGAACCAGTAGTGAGGACAGAGTAGCTCTTGTGGATCTATATGGGGCAATGTGTGGCTATAAATAAAAGGATAGAATAGTAAAATAGATATTGGCAGATGGAATGTGAGTGGTGCGCTTGTGTCAGCCACAGGGGAGGAACGCAGGTATTGCCTCCAGTCTCACCTTGGCTTGAGCTGACAGCTCACCTTGGTTAATTCTTGGAAGGAAGGAGGAAGCTCATTAATTATTGCTTTTGATTCAGCATTATGTGCTGCTCTTGGCCCAAACAGCCAAAATAAAAGTTCCCAGGATATGGCTCACATGCTTCCCTTATCTGTCAATACTGTGCACTGGCTGCTCTGGAAGATTTCACTGAGATGTGTTTTTCTTACACTATTTAAGTGCCAGTAATTGAGAGAAACGTCAGTCTGTTGTGTGAGTGATGTATCAGATATGGTCAGGAATGATTATTGTTCTTTTTTGTTTAAAGGAGCTCTCTTTTTGCTGTTCCCACACTACAGAGATACAATCAGTATGAAACTGGGGGATGAGAGAGATTTCCAGCTATTAGTACAAAAAGTCATTTTTTCTGCAAGGGAATGTTGCAAGATGTCTGGTACATACATTTCCATATAGAGTCAAGATTCTCACAACAGTTCAGGGTGGGAGAAAATACTTGAGTAAGGCCTAGTTCATATGGTGAATAAAGTATTCTGTCATTTATATTAATCTTTCAGAAAAAAGTGTTCCCTTATTTTGGTTGTAGTACACTGATAGCGACCAGGAATGATAAATTATTTTCCATGTACTATGAGCAGTAAATGCACATCCCATAAATGAAGCATACTTAAAGCTTTAAGACTGTCTTAACATTTTTATAGTCCAAAATACGTGCATTTCCCTTTGAATTTTGTTGATTTCATATCTGTAGCCACCAGTTTTCTCAGTAATTATTCCTAGCAACTCGCTGAATCTTCTTCAAAAGATCTGCCACAGGGCTGAGGTAACTATAATCTTGCAACTAGAGAATTCATGCTATTTTTTAGAAAAGCCAAATAAAAAATTGGTTTTCTTTTTTTTTTTTTTTTACTTAAACTCTAATAATCTGAATTCTGTTCATGGTTAAAACTGAGTAAATCTGTACCAGAATAACCAAGTGGTCTATATTCACACAGAGACACTCCTGTAATGTCCATGCCTCAGTATCTCAAGATTAATTAGTGTTTATATTCTCCTGCCAATAGGGGCTTGCAGGTAGAACTTGTTTATTTTTTGGGAGACAGAGTGGTTCAAGTGTAAGTATAGATCACTGGTGGAGTAAGATGATGGCGAAACAAAAAAAAAACCCTAAAAGCTTGAAATGACTTCTAGAAGCAAAACCTGGGTCATTTTCAGATGCCCCCAGTCTGTGTTTTGCTTGTACAGAAAACCACTGTCCTGTTCAATGTCTTAATAAAGCTGGCTGTGGTTCTGTTCTAAGTATTTCAGTAGTTTAAACCACACTGTGAAAAGGTCAACTGATTTTTAGAAGCATCACTGGGAGCAACATGACTTATAGAAGTGTAAGGAAAAGCTGGAACATGAAAAAATATATCTGGGGCTTTTTTTGGAGGCAGACTTGCTCCTTCTGGGTAGTTGGAAAAGAGAAGGGCTCAGCTGTGTCATGTGCTCTGATCAGGCTGGTGCCTCAAATGAGAGGCATCTGTGGCTTGGATCTTGATGCTGGGGTTTTTTTCCTTATATTAAAAATCATAACTTTAGTTTTTATTTAAATTAATGGAGCATTACTGCAAGCATTGAAATATCTATCTTTTCTGTACAGGTGAGCTGGTGTGGTGTGAATACAGGTTATGCGCTTGAAAATATTTTGTATTTCTTACCATCCATTTAGAAAAACCTAAAAATTGCCTTTTCCTTTTCCTATGACCCTGTTGAAATTATGGCAAGCTGTCAATTTGCCAAAAAATTTCTGCATTTGCTGCACTTGATGTTTCAGGACTGAAAATAAGAGCAGATGAATTGAGGAAATCAATCCCTTAGCCTGGCAAAACTTGTTCCACGTGTCAGCCGTGTGATAATGTGGGTTCCTGCACCCCAGACACTTCTATTGGAATTGTGCTTGATGTGAGGGGCACAAACATTCTAAAATGGTAAAAATTTCATCCTTCTACTATTGATGAGTGCCTTGGAAAGGGGTAGGGCTTGTCCACACGATCTGGTGGTAGAATGGAGAAAACCTGGTAAAAAAGGAACCAGAGAACCTTGATCAGCTGATGCTTTGTTCACTACCTGCTGCTTTGGGTTTCTACTGGACCATCTTTATTTAGCAAAAAAAAAAAAAAAAACAAAAACCAAAACCATCCAAATAACAAAAAAAAAAAAAAACCAAACAAACCACACCAGAAAAAAAACCACCACCCAAAAAAAAAAAACAGTTAAGCCTGTGTTAGCTATAAATTAGTTCAAAGATGAATCCCTCTCGCTCTTTCTTGTCCATGAGTTTTGTCCAAGAACACTATTTCTATGTTTATTGTTGAAATAAATTTTAAAATGGTACAGTAGCTGTCACTTCCTTGCCCTCTGGGGACTATTCAGTGAATGAAATCGTTTTAGGAAACAACTTCTTCTTTGAACATGTGTAAAGGTGATATTTTCTAATAGGATACGTGCAATTGGAAAAATGATAGTTCCTAGTTACTGCATTTATGTCCTGTGGGCTCCTAGAGGGCACTAATAACATCAAATTTCATGGCTTGCTCTGTCTGTAGCACGTAATTATATAGTTACACATTACTCAGCCATTGCTGGACAGCCAAGCCCTTGGTTATGGCTGCTTCAGGAGCAAACCTTTTATTTCTTTTGCAAACATTATTAAAAAAATAAAAAATTAAAAATTGGCCCCTCTTTCCAAGGGAAGCCATTAGCAGCTCTGTCAAGAGGCCAGCACAGGAGGAGTCCAAACACAGGAAAAGTTCAGGGGAGGCTGAGGGCAGTAGCCAGGAGCAGGATGCAATGCTTCAGTGAGAGGGTTTGGTTTGCATTAGTACCTCTGACCAGGGCCACAAAACAGCCAGGTTTATTTTAACAACATGAAAATAAATGAACCCGATTTCATCAAAAAGGTTTTTGTAATAGGTCACTGACCCACAAGAACTCATAGAAAAACAAATTTGGGTCTCATTTATGCAGACAAGAGGTTCTGTAACCGCAGGATTCTTGAGCTCCCGAGAGCAGTGGTTACAAAGCAAGTGGGATAAGGACACTGCCACTGCAGTCTGCCATAATTCAGCTGGAATAGCTGATCAGCACTGGACATTACATCAGACCTTTTAAACATTATTCTTTTCTGTGGCTTGTTTGTTTGATTTTAGCAGGTTTTTTTTTATACTTGGTGAAGATTTATGAGGGTATTTGCTTAAGCAAAACACTTAAGGATTTAGCAGTCATTTCTTCCAGATCTGTAGGAAATGCTTAAGTGTCTGTGTTACTGCTGGGTAAGAACTGCTGCATCTGTGGTCTGGAATTATTTGGGTGAACTTTATTTATCTTAAATAATTTCATCAAAAGGGTTTTGCTTCTTTGAGCTTCCTCATATTAGAAGGATTATGCTGCTTGCTGTCCCAGAAATACCATAAGTGTTGGCTGAATTTCATGCTGTGGAGCACAGCAATCCTTAAATAATCCTGCTGAGCAAAACAATGATGAATTCAAAGCCCTTAACCTCCTTTTGTTCTTGGAGAATACATTAATATGTAGGTCTTGAAGTCTCTCTGCCATGGATCAGATCAGTCCAGTCTTGACTTTGCTTTTCCTGTGGCACAACTCCATTTTAGCTGTGTCTGTTGAACTGGAGCTCCCCTCAAACTGCACCTTCCTTCCACATGGAGCAGAACAAACCAATCCATGTTGGTTTATAGGTAACTTCATGTTAGTGTCATGTTCTCCGTTCTTGGAGATAAACTCTTCTCTGGATCTTTCTGCTTGTGTCAAGGTGGTCTAATATGAGGATCCCCCCCCCCAAAAAAAAAAAAAAGAGGATTTTAGGGTTCATGCAGGTGTTATGGATTCCCCATGTTAATTTTCATACTTGTATTTGGTGGCTCTGAGTGGAACAGATGTTCTGCAGTATGTTAGGAATACAGCAGAGAAATGGGAGCTGCAGGGTGCTGAAACACCTCAGAACAGCTGACCTCTGCATTTGAAAACCTTCTGGGAAAGCAGCAGTGGGTCAGGGTAACTATCACAGAAGCTGGGCACTCTGTTTTAGACAAAGTGGATTTTGTTGTTGGTTACTCTGTGGCTTCACAGGAGATGATGTCCTTTGGCTGAGTTGTGACAGGTAATTGCACTGCTGACAGAGCAGTAGAGACCTGTTTGAGTAGGGAAATACCTTATTGGTGTTGGCTTTTTGCTTGTCACATTGAAATCAAGCGTGCAGTGTGCTCTTTGTGCCACTTCATCATTTCCTTATTCCATTCCACTGGCTTGGGAGGCTGGAGCCTTTTCTAAAGCATCCAGTTGGATTTCAGCAGGAGATGATCCTGCATGTCTTCCTTTTTCCCTGGTTCTGTTTGGCACAGATCCCTGGGAGAAGGAGCACCACAGTGCCCTGAGCATTCCTTACTATATATGGATGGTGTGGGGAGCAGGGCTGGTGTTGCCTTATTCAAACAGGAACAGGGTTCTGTTCCTTCTGCTGAAAATTATAATAATAGTTGTACTTAGATGTTTTCCTGCTAATTGTTCACAGCAATTTCTGACTTCTAGAAATAATAGAAACTTTTAAGGTTTGTCAACAGGGGCATCATGGCTTGGAGATGTGAATGCTAAAACTTATTTTTCCTTTCTTCATAATCTTCCAGCCCTGACCTGGAGAGATTACTCACTGGTGTAAAAAAATGGTTTAGTCATGTCTATGTTACTGTCTTTACAAAAACTGATAAAATATTAAAAGTTACGGACATTTAGGGGTACTCCAATAGATTATGTTTCTTGGATTATGTTCCCATTCTTTTTCACAATAGTCAGTGGAGTAATGAAAAAGTAACCCTGTTTTTATCATTCTGTATGAGTGTTTTGAAGTTACACAGTGTGAGTTCCTAATTTTTTCTGATTTGAAATAGGAGAACTTTCTAAAAGCTTTTCAGAAACTGAGAAGGAGCTTTAGCAGAGACCATCTCTGCTTGAGGGTTTATGGATGAAGTTTTTTTTGGCTTCTTTGAAAGCCAATTAAAAGAAATTACTAATTTTTGTACAGTAAAGTCTTCTGCAGATAAATATAATCTACTATACTGCATGTATGCAGCTCAGTAGTTCTGTAAATTTGCTACTGTGTTAAGAGACTGGGCAGACACCTCTGCTTGCTCTTCTGGATTTAAAGGATTTTCTTGCTGTTGTCATCGCTAAACACCCTGACACTTAGAGTCTTTATTCTCATCTTCACTTAGGTGGGTACCAAGGTTTCTGTCCATTTCTGTATCACTTTAGGGCATTGATTGGATTGCAGGTTTTGATGATCACAGGAATGCAATTATGATGTTTTCATTCTTTCGTGTTGGTTTTAGGAAAAGTTGGAATTTAAACCTGCTCCTCCTGCTTCTCTTGCCACTGTTAGTAGTTTGTTCTAGCCAGAGGTCATCTATGTAGTTCTGTCATCCATCCTAATGTCAGATTTTTTCATACGAGGAGATACTTAGAAAATAAAAAAAAAAAAAACAACAAAATAAAAGACAGATTCTGATATTGAAAGCTATGAAGTGTTACAGAGCCACAGTTCCTGTGCTGCTGAAATGCACAGACATGTACTCTGCACTTCTGAGAGAGGGGAGATAATCTTTCTCAGTCTAATGAGAAGTTGGTAATAAAGGTTATTACTTGTGACAGCTTTGAAAATGTGAACCAGGACCACCCAGCCTGCTAAGTTTGTAATAAGGGATCTCACAGTTGTAACTATTATACACAGTTTTCCTTCAAAAAATGGTCCCTTAGCAACTTGCAGTGGTATCTTTCCCAGTTTTTTGTAAAAGCTTCTGAAAGAACACATCACATGGATGAAGAAGTTCCTTTATCCCACACCATAATCCTGTAATATGGTTGTTCTGGGCTTCCTCTGAGTGTCCTTATTGAAATTCCATTATAGATCATCTGGCTTTATTTCCTAGGGCAGTAATATAAAGAGGTGATGACAGAAAGTAATGGATAAGGTTGACTTTTTTTACTGGGTGCTGCATCTCGACTGTTTTTCCTTACCAAGAGGAAGTGATACAGAGCAAAGGAGAAGTTACATTAATGATCACAATGGATTTCTTGACTCTAATAGGATTTTCTGGTGAAACCATCGTAAGCAGTTGGCTGTGCTCCTGTTCCTGCTTCCCAAGCCAGTGCTTCCAGAGAAAAACTTAGTTACTCCTTGGAGTTCAGTAACTCCTGTCTTTCTGTTTGAGTCTTTTATATATTAAGTCATTTTTATTGCTTATTGGTTCTGCCCAAGCTTGTGATGTAATCACTTCTTCCTTAAAGTAACTTGTAGGAACTCTTTCAACTTCATCGTGTTCCCTGAGCCACATCTCCAAGGATCATGCCACAGGGCTCTTGACAGCAAAGGAGAAAAAAGGACCTTGCTTAGTGCCAAAAGGGACACCCAGATATTTTGAGTGTGAAATAAAATAAATGGCCAAGCTGGGGGAGTGAACCCAAAGTTACTTGGATCATTTCTGGATATTAAAGGCTGAAGTAGCAGGACTGCTCCTTTAAAGCTGCCCATTAAAAGGTTTAAAACCACTGTAGTTTTTATTTTTCTGTTGGAGAATGAATTGTGTAATAGGCAGCAATGTGAATATGGATGTTAAACTTGAAAGTTGAACTTTTGTTGAAAGGAGCTGAGTGCTACTTACTTCATGAACAATATGAAGTGCTTTGATCTGGGTCAAAGCTGGCAATGCTCAGTAGAAAGGCAGACAGGATTTGGAGGCTGATGGGTATCGCACATTTGGGGGGGTTAAAACAAAGTAATTGCTCTATTTGGAGACAATGATAAAACTGTCAGGTTTAGTCAGAGCCTGTGTATCAGCTTAAACTTCTGGGTGGAATGTGTTCACTAATATCAGTATAACACTACAAGATATTGTAAATGGAAAACAAAGATGTGCAGAAGAGATTTTTGCAGTGAGATTATCTAGCAGAGCCAAATTCTTTGCTTTTTTCCTCCATAGCCATGTAAATGTGGTGATTTCTGCTCCAGCCTTGAATATTTGCAGTTTGCCTGAAGTAACTGATGTTATGGTATTCAAAATTTTCAAACCGAGTCAGTGGCATAATGAGAAATCAAATTGCATTGGAAAACTGCACAGTTTGCCCAGTTTGAATAAATAACACTTGCATTGCTTTTACTTTTGGCTTTCATGTTGATTCCATAGTCCATGGGAAGCAAGTAAACGTCTCTTTGAAGGGACTTTGAAGGAGGAAATTTGTTGTGGAAATTTCAAACTTCAGTGAGCATCAGCTCACTGAAACTTTGCAGAAAAGGGGGTTTGGGTTTTCTCTGATTTGTTTCTCACTCAGAGTAAAACTTCCCTGAGGCTGTGAGAACAAAGCATGAAGCTGAAAATGCTGTCTCAAAATACTGGCTGCAATTATATTTGTGTTTTAATGTTTCTTCTCAGACCCTCTCCTTGTACACCTTGTATATTAATGAATGAGAAGTCAAGGATTGTGATTGCACTGAAGCTTTTTCATATTATCCAAGCTAATTGTATAAGAAATGCATAAGTCTGATATTTTAGATGTTCTTTTTACCTGGTTATTGGATTTCTGAACCCCGAAATTCTTCTGAACCTTCTAAAGCCTTGCTCTGGTGATATTAGCCCTGAAAAGGAAGGAAGGTTCTGCTGCATGTGAGGGGTGGAACACTGCAGGATTGTTGGAATGTCTTCTCTGGTTTAGATTCTTCTTGCAAAAAGATTAAAATAGCTGCAAGTTGGGCTATGTTCTCGTTCTGCTTCCATATGCATTTTGTTCTTTTCCATCTATCCTGATCATGCCTTCAGTAGAGATTAAATTTAACTTCTCTTTGCTCTTATTTTGAGTGGAGCTCTGTGAGACAAAAAAGTCAGAATTGGATGTGACCCTTCCAGTGGTGTGAGCATGAGGGATGCAGTTGAAATCAGTGCCCACAGAAAGATTTTCCTCTAGGAAAAGATGACCTCTACCTTGAGAACAAATTGAATAATTTCCTACCAATTTGGAGGGTTTTTTACTCACCCAAAAGTTATCCAAATAAAAGGAATAAACCAAAAATAATATTAGAAAGTATAGGTATTTAGCTCCATTTGTTTCAGAGAATGATCCTGATAAACATCTTCAGTCTTCCTCTAGTCTGGTAGCATTGTTTCTTTCCAGGCTTCAATGGTGGTTTTTCACTCTGTGTTTTAATAATCAGTGGAATCTTAATAGTTAAGTTTCTCTCCCATCCCAGCTTCAGACAGAGGAAGGAATATGATTAGCCTGGTTGGAGCCAGGAAGGCAGGAATTTCACAGTTAATAACTTCTCCATTGTTTTTGTAAGGGCCCTTGATATTCTGTGATTGACACCGAGGTTGTTTCCCTCTCCCCCTTTGCCTTCAGGACACAGGAACCCCCAGGTGGGCAGCAGGGAGCAAGGGGAGAACCTGGCACTTGTTTATATATATGAGCAAAATATTTTTGGGAGGTGAGAGGAAGTGTTGGAAAAGTGTGTTTGATGCTGTGTGGGGCTGTTCTAAAGAAAACATAATAAACCAGAGGACAGCATTGTATAAATGGACTTAGAAAGGTCACAAATTCTGTAAGTCTGCATTTTAGGCCATTTGAGTTACAAAGAAAGAAAATCAGTTTGTAACAGGATAAAGCTGTGAAATGCAGACATTTATGTGGTCATTTCATATGAGAAGTCAACATCCAATACTAAGATTAGTAAGCAGCCATTATTAAGAATGTGCCAGTGATACATAATAATTTCAGAAGTAGCAATACTTGACATTTGCACCAAATTCCTGCAGACAGAAGTATGGGCTTTTAGCTTTTATCCTTTCCAGCTCCCAGAAGAGGTTCCAGCAGAACCAGGGTGAATTGAGCCTCGTGAGAGAGCAGAGTCCTGCTGTGCTGGGCTCCTTGGAGGTGATGGATGGGCTCCTAGAGACCCTTGGCTGCACATGGAGGACTTTGTGTGCACTTGTGCCTGGTCAGCTCTGTTGGGTCACTTCTGGGGACCTGAGGAGCAGACTAACAAAACAGAACATGCCGAGTTCTGTTTCCTGTGCATGGCAGTGGTTAAAGGAGTCTGGAAGATGGAGGGAGCTGCAGTGTGTGGAGATTGTTGACTGCACAGCCAGCATGTGTCTAATCAGAGTTAATAAATTTGACTCAATGCAGGTATTGCCAGAGCTGATATGACTCCTGGAGAGCCTCTCTGCACAGTTCTTCAGCTTCCAGGAGGCTTTATTAGTCTGGGCTCCATGCTGTGCACATCCAGAGCTGCTTCTGATCCAGCACTGGAGCTAATCTGTTCGTGGCATTGGATGATTATGCATCATTCTGCCCAGTGCTCCGAATTCCCGGAATACTTTGCAGGTCTTATTAGCTGTAAAGCATCCAGTTTGGAATACACTGGAGGCTGAGCAGCTGCATTCCCATCCAGCACTCCCAGGTCACATAATGTGCACCAGATCCTGGCTGGCTCTGTGCCCCAGGTTCCCCCTGGCCCTGGGTGTACCTGGGTGCTGCATGGTGCTGTGTGTGCACACACGTCCTGGCAGCAGGGCTGCTGTGCTCCCAGCCTGAGGGAAGAGCCCAGTTCCAAGGGTTTCTTTTTGTGCTGCATCCCAGGTGGCATTCCTAGTCTAAACAGTCCCGGGGACTTAGTTAGATAATGACATTTTTAAAAAATTCTAGCCTACTGTTCAGATTCACAAAGCTGACCTGACATTGTTCCATGATGTAGCCAGTTAGAGCTGCAAAACTGGCTTGGATTTAAATTCATTTTCCAGGTATGACCTGATGTTGTTTCTATTTTAAGTCACTAATTTAAAATCAGGAATATCTATATTTTTTTAATAAAGTACACTCCAGGAACAATGTCCACAGAATGATTTTGCAAAATTCTCTCATGTTGTTTATGAACTTTGTGGAGACTATTTTTCTTTTCTATGGTTTTACCATTTCCAAGATACTTGTTATAAAATCAAAAGTACCGCTGTAATTAAGATTGGACGGCTGACAGGATCTAGATTCATGCAGTAATGGGATGGTAACAGGTCTAGGCAAGCAGGGGGCATTTCTGTTCCTCTCTCAGGATCATTGGCTGTGGAGAGGGGCTGATCCTTCAGGGTGCCCAGCCTGTGCTTTGCACCTCTCCTGAGGAACAGCTCCATCCCTGTGCTGGCATTCCCAAAGTTTGCTTCACTTTGCACTGCAAGTTTCCCTCTCTGTCCTAGAACTGATACTGAGAGGTGAGGATAAACTCCAGCTCTTGTCAAACGATGTGTTAGGAGCTCTTCCACTGCATTTCATCCGTGTTTGGCACCTCTTTGTCAAACCAGAGGAAACAGTGCTTATAAATGGCCATTCAGAACATTTGGTTTTTTCATTAAATAATCTTTAAACCTGTCTCTGTCTCCTTTTTTGGAATTTAAAAACATCCTGTCTGGTACTTTGATACTTCTGTATTGAGGACTTTCTTAATGGCCTTTCTCTCAAGCCCAGGAAGAGAAATAAGAGGTGTAATTGGGATTTTTTCCTAGGCTATTGGTGGCTTTCTGGCACATAATAAATAGGAGCATATTAAATATATCCTACATCAAGTATGTCTAAGTTTCTATGAGGTGATCTAGTCTTGTATTTCAGTAAGTATTGCAGTAGAAGTTATAATGCAGTAGGTGATGTTCAACAGAAACAACCCCCTGTTCATTCCCATAGCTCCCCTGAGAACCAAACTATGAATAAAATAACTTTTGGCAGAAGGTTAAACTTGAAATAAATCTTAGGAAGTGCTGGAAGGTTTGGAGAGTCCCATAGCTTGAAACAAGACATGGATAGACATTGTCTTCAAGTGTTTGGTGTTACATTAATTTGTTTCATTATCAATTAGTAACATAACCTGGCATTAGAGAGCTGCAGGCTCTGGTTTGTGGCTAAAATAAAACTCACCTGAAGCTTCTGGAGGGTGAAATCTCTGCAGGAGCACTGACCAGCAGTGCTGGGGGAGCTTGAAAATCAAGTTTATACAAGTTAAAGCAAAAGCAGAATTTCATTGAGTTCTTGGCCTTGATACACAAATTCAGTTTGCTTTCTGCTGCAGTGTAAAAAGAATTTAATTTATAACAATATAATTTAAAAAATTTTAAGCACATTTAGATCCATACAAAATGTTTAGTGCTGGTGAAGAGCAGCTCACAGTGTGAGCTTTGCAAGGGTCCTTGTGTGGATATTATATGATGTTTGAAACAAAATCAATAGGGAAGGAATTTTAGGTTGAGATATTAAAATGCTTAGGAGAGTTAAACAGGGCAGCTGAGAACTTGGTCCTTTTGCTAGCACAGTTAGGAGAGTGTTGGCCCACAGAAACCATAGGAAATAGTATAAGATGCTCAATCTTCTGGATAAGTTTGATAGTAAATTACAGAAACACCCTCAATATTAGCATTTTTCCCGTCTCTGGGTTGCTTGTGTCACTGCAATTTGTAAATGTTTCACTTCTCAGGTTGAAGCTTGCTAACCTGGAAATACGATTTCTTGTTACTACAAATATTTTCTTGTCTGATTGTTGGTGTGAAACTTCCTGTTCTAGAAATTTAATCTGATTTTGATTCTTTTCTTTGGCTTAGAACAATAACCATAAGCTCAGCATTTGTGAAATCCTTGCAAGTAGAGAAAAGAATAATCTTAAAACATATTCCTGGAATGTTGCTTTGACATGAGTCAGATGACTTTGGGTTGACAGTGCATAATTATGTGTACATTGTGAGATCCGAAATGATAATCAGACACAGGAATAAACATTTGACACCGTGTGTAATAGATGCATTTCACTGGCACTCTTGCATTTTGGATGATAAATAAGCTGATTTTGTTCAGTGTGTCTCAATGACTAGTGGTGGCCTTGGTGAAGGAGGATGGATCAGGAGTGCTAAGCCCTGAATAAATTTTTTTTTTTTTGTTATATTTCATCCTGTTATTCTAAAAGATAAACATGATTAACCGAAGTAATGACTCTGATGAGGGCTAAGTAGCACATTGCCATCAACCTTGAATTAAATAAGCTTGTTTACTTAGGTACAAAATAGTGAAATGTCACGTGGGTGTAAGGATTCAAATCTTTCCATATATTTTCTCAGATGCAAAACTAGCACCTCTCATATTCTTTAAAGGTTTATTTGTCTCAAAAATGGCCTTGAGTAGTTGGTAGAGGCTGCAGAAAGCTCATGTAGTGTGTGTAATGCACAGTGTCAGGCTCTGTGAGCCTGCAGATGCAGCCTTTGATCTGTTCTAGGTGTCAGAAAGAGAAGTTGAGATTCCCCTCTCCTCCACCACCCCTTTGTCTCACAAGACACGTTCATATGGTGGCCACGTGAAAACTCTGCCATATGAAACCCCACAATGTTAGTTTGATCTCAGGAAGGCCTTTCAATTCCAAAAATTCCTGAATTCTGCTAGTGAAATGACTCAGCCTAGAAGAGAACTGGAAAACAGGTATGGGGTGCTAAGCAGCAGTGGGCTTATAGAAGTTCCAGGTGTATTGTTAATGCAGGCGAATCTAATGGGAAGAAATGACGATGTCTGACTCAATTCAGAAGGCTGAATTATTTCTTTATTATAACTGTGTTAAAATACATTAATATTTTATATAAAAGGAGGATACTAAAACTATATACTACTTTCTCTGACTCTATTTCTCACACAACTCGTGATCCTCTCTGAGAGTCCAGCCCCAGGTGGGTTGGATTGGCCATCAGGCTCAAACAATCCTCACCAGAATCCAACCAAGCACTCACTTCAGGTAAACAATTCTCCAAACACATTCCACATGGGAAAAACAAGGAGCAGAAATAGAAATTGTTTTCTCTTTCATTTCTCTCTGAGCACCTCTATGAAAAATCCTGAGAGGGAGAGAAATGTGCTTGCCACACAGGTGTCTTTGGAGATCAAAACTTCAGCAAAAATAGATCTGCTATCAAAGCTAGCCTGGAAGGTGGATTGGGAACAGAGGGGGCACAAAGGCTCATATATGAACTTACAGAAAAACACAGCTGCCCCTTTATGCAGTGGGGTTGTTTGCAATTAACTCATTATGCAAATAGCATTCATTAGGACTGTGAGAGCAGGTGACTTTTCATTGAAAAAGAATTGAAGAACAGGATTGTGTCTTGCAAGCAGAAGTGCTTGCAGATTTTGCAGTGCTCTCACACATTTTATGGAGAGGAGGTTCATGCTTTTTATAGTTACTGGGCTGGAATAGCTTGGAATGGTTGTTTTCTAAAAACTGGCAAGTTGTCACCAGAGTAAAAACTCATATAGTGAGTGAGTAAAAGGGTCTAATGTATAAACACTAATCTGTTCTCTAAAATGTTCCTGGAAGAATCTTCAGGATTAATATTCTATTTCAAATCACCATGCAGTCATCTTGTTACCCATATGTTCATATTTTCTACAACAGTGCTCAGGTTTTCCAAGTGAAGTTTCAAGAAAATTCTTTTAAAAAAGAAATTATGTATACTACAGAAATAATAGCTAATCTGGGAATAATCTTGGTTGGTCAAGTTACTGAATTTACTGTGCCTACATTTTTTGAAGGAGAATGAAAATCCAGATTCTTGCCGGTAGCTGTTCCTGAGGCACAGTGAGCTGAGTGTATGAGTCTCAGTAGGCATCCAGAGGAAAATTTAAAAGTTATGTTTTTGTACTCATCCATATGAAAACTTCGTGGTGCCTGTCCCTTGACTCCCCACCTCGTGGATGTGGGCAGGTGCACTACAAATGACACAGTTTGGCTCCTCTATGAATAAAATGCACGAGGCATCCAATGGCAGATTCATAGCATGAGGTTTAATGCAATGGGAGCTTCGTGTGTTTATGCGTAATAGAATAAACTTCTTCAAATGTAAGATAATCTAATCTATTTTTTTTTTTTTTTATTATTCTGATTATAACTGTTTAGGCGTCTGAACAAGAATAAATTGCAAGTTCTTCCTGAGCTGCTTTTTCAGAACACACAGAAGTTAACTAGGCTGTAAGTATAACCTGATTTAGTTTTCTGTGTTGTGTTTCTATTTTATGTTCCTTATTGTGCAGATTCACATGTTTGTGTTTTGACTGCAGCGAGAGGTTTAATTTCTGTGATATTAAACTGCCAGTTAGTAAGGGTTTTTCAGGGGATGTGTTATGTTTGCTTGTGTGTAGTTGTAATTTGGTAGAGCATAAATATCAGAGGGAAGAGAAACCACAAAATTTTTGTTTTCCTCATATATTCACCAGGATGACGTCAAGGTGACTTATTTTGAACTCTCTCTGTAAAGCTACAGAAACCATGGGAAGTGTCAGGTTCACATATCTGGTTCAGGCTAGATGCCCACAAAGAGAGGGTGCATATACTTATTTTAAAATAATGGAGGTGACTACATGACTATAAATTCTTTAGTTTGGAAAATTATCCTTTCAAGTAAGTGAAGGCTTTGCCAGACAGACCAGCGACGTTATGGCTGCTGCCTCATCAGGCAGGAAGAGGAGAAATTAAGGAGAAGAAAATAATTTATTTATTTGAAATATAAAAACTGTATTATCAAATGTTTAGATGGCATCAAGGCCCACTTCAACAGCAAGAGAAGGATATCGTGGACTTGGAATTATTTGTTTTTTGTGGGAGGAGGGAGAGGGTGGTGTTAGAACAATAAGTGGATGATTTAAAAATTATATATATTTTTAAAGTATATAAAAACAAAATTGATGAGAAGGTGCCTACATAGTCACTATCAAAAAAGAGTCATCTGCCTTTTTAAAGGAGTAGTCAAAAACAGTTTGAAATAATTTTCTGGATCCTGCTGAAGTTAAACTCATGATCCAGACTGGCTTTTTGAAATTTGGTAAAACTTTTCTTTTAATGCTTGAGTTTGTTTATGGAAAATCAGATCCTAAGAACTGTGATTTGGTTAGTGAAATTTTGACGTTATTACAGGGTGGCTGAAAAAGTTCTCCATTCATGTGGAGTTTTTGTAATTGTTTAAATGCATCGATGTGCAACCAGACCATTTAGACTATGCAGTAAATTTTTCTTTCTGTGGAAACACAAACCACATGGTGATATTGGAGATTAATTTTGGAATCAGATGACTTTAAAGAAGTAGGATCTTGGTTTACATTTAAAAGAGGCAAGCTGAACAGTGCTGTGCAGCAAGTGATACTGAAATTTTTGAGAAATTCTCTAATGAACTTTTGGTTCATTCACTTGCTCATGAAAAAGTGATCAAGTCGATGCCATTATTCTGCAGATGTAAAAAATATATTTAAAAAAAAAGCTGTAGATGTGTTTTAGTTGTAAAATCTGCATGGAAAATCTTTGTTGGACTTGTTTTGCAAGCTTTGTCATGACTTTTGAATTCACTAGGATATATCTGCTGAATGGATTTGCTTGAGCTGAACAATTTGGTTGCATTTCCTAATGTTCTTTGCATGGTTTTGAAATTTTGCACCTTGAAACTCCACTTGAGTGTAAAACATGAGCTGGGACATGATTGCAGATACCTTAATCTGGTTTCTGGAAGGTGCAAGTTTTATTTATTCATTAGAAGAGCTGTTTTACATGGGTTGCTTGTCTAAGGCTATGATGATGCTTTCCAGAGAAAAGCTTTTATAGAGTTTACCTGGATCTCTACAAATTCCAGCTTAACATGTCAAAGATTGCTCTGAGCTTGGTCTCATTGTACCTGGATGTCATGAGAGGAGCTCTGGTAATTTGTGGTTTCAGTGGAATGCTGTGTGTTGATAACTTGTGTGCATCTGTCCTCCGGAGCCTCGCACAAAGCTGAAGTGAAAGTAGCTGAGGCTGCTCAGTACCACAGAGTGTGTTTTTCAGCAGGTCATGTAGTCATGATGCATTATAGCCCTTAACAGCAAGGGCAATAATTTTGCTTTTAGAATATAAAGATTGTAATAAAGTTACATAGAATGGAGTGATTAATCTGAATGCTGCGTTCTGTAATGCCTCCCAACGGATGCTGTCGGAACATTTGTCTTTATTCACTGACATTCATTCACTCTTGCTTACTGTTGAGCAGTGCATTAGATAGATCACTTTAACACTGTTTGTCAGAAGAAATTCTCTTTTTCTTTTGAAGATACAAGTATTATATAAATACAGTGTGTATTATAAGCAAATAAATCTTAGCTCAAGTGAACTGTTACAGTTCCAAGTGTAGTTTGGTTGCATGTTTTTCCATCATAGGATAAGAATGAAAAATTTGCTTCCTACTAGAATTTGTAAAACCCACACATATATATATATGGTTGCTCTCTATTGTTTCGTGTTGCTGTCTTGGTCCCACTGCTGGTAGATTCAGAGCTGTTGTTTCTTATTTCTGCTCTGGCCTGTGTGAATCCAGCAGTGCCCCTCTGCTCTCAGCTGGCTCCAATGCGAGTGGACGGGCAGTGGTGCCTGCATTCCTCCCTGCAGCTGCTCTGACCCAGCCTCTCCAGAAGAAAGCAGAGCTGAAAAAGTGATGAAAGGACATAAAAGCAGTGAAACAAAAATCTATAAGACAGGTTGATGCAGGGGTGAGGTAGATTCTGTGGAATTTACGAGCAGTGAATTTAAATGAACATTAAAAAGTGTAGATAATGCTGGTCTTAATTTTAATTTTCCATGGTATAGCTATAGCACTTCCCCTGCCATATTTTCCATCTCTTGACTCTGAGTTACTCAGACATTACTCCATTATTTTCTTTTTAATAATTATATTCCTCATAAAATAGAAAGTCCAAAAGTTGCGTATTTGAATTGTGTAAACTTGCTATAGCTCAAACCATGCAAAATTTTCAAGAACTAAGTATTTCTGTGCAATATGCCCAAATTGTAAGATATGAGTTTATTCATTGGACTGAAGAGTTCCTAGTCTTGTCCATGGGGGAAATAGAGATGAATTCTGCGATTCTGAAGCTGTCCTCTCCAGCAGGCGTGCAGTGAATGTAACAGTCCATGGCTTTGTTAATGAAGGTAGGAGCCAGACTTTTTTTTAAGATAAAGTTAAATAGAATGATGGCGTTCTAAGTTTGGTGAGAGTATGAAAATTGAGACTATGAAAATTGATTATCATTAATAAAATTTGGTGGAGATGGAGTGACTGAGCTGCTTAAACATGCAGGAACTATGTGTGCCAGAAGGTTTCAGGGAAGACGTGTTAAAGTTTCAGGAGTAGTTAAAGACTGAAAAAGCAACTGAGGGCTTTTCTGTGTGTTCTGTCAGCCAGGCTGAAACCTGGGGCTTACTGGAGGAACCAGCTTTGTTTCTCTGGGTTGGTATCAATCTCTTCAGCCCTGCTGCTGCTGGCAGTCAGAATGTAGGACCTGGTTTCATGTCGGTGATGTGCTGGAAAAGCTGCAGGACAAACCTGGGGGCTCTGTGCTGCTTCCTGTGCACACAGCTTGGGACAGCAGAGCTGCTGTCCTGATGTCCCCGCGTGTGTCACCAGGTCATGCAAGGTGCATTTCCACGGCAACCCCCTTGCTGACAACTACTGAAATCGAATTCAGAATGCTTCTCAGATTATAACCTCAACCCTCGCTTTAACTCCAGGTACCTTTGGCTTTTTTCTCCAAGCCTCTCCTAAATTCTGAGCTTCAGGATATCCTTGCATCTTTTTTTTTACAGGGCTAGCTGGGCTTCATTGTCACATCTGGTTGATATTACAAGCAGGAATATATCTAGTGGAATAAACCTTAAATGGAATGTGAGGCGTCCCACAAAACGAGTTTCTCATAAGGCTTTAAACCTTTTCTTCTAGGAAGGGTGGCTTTGAGATTCATGGATTTTGTTTGCTTTGGTTTGGATAAGGGTTTTAAGTTTAAGTTGGATGGTGAATGAGCCCTTGATTGGATTCTCTAGTGGAAATGCTTTTCATTGCCCTGTTGCCTTCACTGCCTAGGTTTTAAAGCTTCTCAACTCTTTTATCTGGGATAATTGTCTAATAATTCAAAATGCAGGCACTTTTAATGAGAAAACTGAATCAAGGAAAAGACATTTTTAATGAATTGAGAAATGAAAGCATGAAAGATAATTTTTTAAATGGTTTCAGATACTTACTAGTATCTATCCATAAAGGAAGAGGTATTTTTAATACAGGTGATGAAATGCACAGAAAAAGTATAATAAAATGAAACATGTAATTTAACAGCTATGAAACTACATTTTGATTCTATGTCGATTATTTTCTTATATCCAAAATAACTTGTGAAATTTATCTGCAAAGGTTGTAAGCCAAGATTTGTGCCTGCTGGAATCTTGTTTCTTTTGTGTGCAAAACTGGTGTATAAAATGATTGTAGTGCATCTGCTTGTCACTAAAAAAACAAGTATTCTAGGGGTCCATGAGATACTTATTTATCTTTGAAAACAAAAGGGGGAAACAAGCTCATTTTCCCACAAACACCCTGTCATGTAAGAATATATTGTTTCATTGTTGAAGCCTCTATACCTCAGGCTAGCTGCTAAGTAGTCATGGTAAAGCTCTTTTGTGTGTGTGAAAAAAACCTCTTAGAAGGGCTCTAAACTCAGGTCTTGGAGTGAGAATTAATGCCTCTACCAAATTTATAGCCATGGACCATTTGTTGGGTCTATTTACTTTTAATGAACTGTCTTAGTTGTCGCTTGACTGAGCAAACCAGGCTCTGGGAACTTAGATACTGAAATCTGACACTAAAATATTGGGGTAGTGGAAGCATCCATTAGACTCTGAAATGAATTTGTTTACTTTTTGAGTACTATCAGAATATGGATTTTATTCCAAAAAGGAGTGTCTTAGTGTGGGAGCAGAGCCCTGTGATCCTGAATGGGGACAATTTGGGTCCAAGGCTGAGTGTGCCCAATACCTTTGTGTTTAAATTTTCTAACCGTGATGTTCCAGTGTTTAATCATATTCCTTTACAATTATTTCTGAAGTAGGCTTAAGTAGCATGGAGACATTATAGACAAGTTATTTATTTTAATAACAGCCATTCAGTAATGAGTTGCTTGTTGTTAACGTGGTGTAAGTATTTGCAGCACTGTGAGATTTGTCAGAGCTGGATCAGTGGGATGCTAATTTCTTGTCTAGTGGAATATTTTGAAAGTTGATTGATAGATGGGTAAAATAGTGAGTAGGTACTCGCAGCACACAAATTCTGTGAGTAGCCTTACAAAGAGGCAATATTCAGTTTTAGCAGAATCCCAGAAGGGCTGAGGTTGTGTGCTGGGCTGACCCTGGTGGGACACTGGTGCCCAAAGCTGCTCTGTCACTGCTCTTCTTAGCTGGGCAGGGAGAGCAAATATAATGAAAGGCTTGTGAGGGTGGGATAAGAGCAGGGAGAGAACCCTGACCAGTGTCTGTCACAGGCAAAGCAGACCTGACTCGGGGATATTAACTTTATTGACAGTGAAATCACATCAGGGCAGTGTTTGATTTTTAGAAATTGCTGTTTGCCATCTCTTTCCTTGACTTGTTCACTTCCTTATGATATCAGTGTGTGTGCAGTATGTGTATTTGATTTTGTCTAAGTAGTTTCCTTGGATAATTCCTGGTAGAAGCAGCTGGAACTATTTAGTTAGTGCTCTGCTTAAGAAGCTGCCCTGGTTAGATGTAGGTATGGAAGCGTTCTCACCTTCCCTGTGGGACACTGCTGTGCTGCAGTGCCCAGCTGAGTCAGTGCCTCCTGCCTGGGACTGGACAAGGGCAGTGTGTGTCAGATTTTCTCAATGTCTGCTTTCCTCTGATGCCAGTGGAGCTCAGATGTTTATTGTAGCCCGGGGCTTGTTGCACATGGCTGTGATTTGCCCAGGATTTGCTGCTGGAAGCCCTCTGAGAAGTGTCACTTGTAGCACCTCCTCTCCAGCCCCATCCTCAGCCAGCTCAGACCTCCAAACCACAACTCCTGGTCAAACTCAGCCTCTTTCATCTTGTGGGTGTCATTAGAAGCTGTGCTTGAAAAAGCAACCAGATCATACGTTTTCTTTGTGTCTTCTTTATTTCTCTGTTTGTTCTCTTTCTGGAAAGAAAGCTCTCCCAGACTGCAGCCTCAGAGCTCCATTATCATTTCCCGCTAAAGCAGGATCCTGACAATTCAATTGTTGCAGGAGTTTGAGTTAGGGTGTTGCCATGACAAAAGAGCATGGGCTTGTAACAGGGTGTTTTTGTGGTTTCATCCACATCCAATAATTGTAGTTTTACTGTGTATAGATCACAGCAGCTCTTTTCAGAAGACAGTAAATAATTACAGTAAGTGTTTGCTGGTCTCTGGGGTGCACTTCTGGCTTGGGAAAGATGTGCATTAGGTCAGGGGCTTGTGCTGCAGATAGCTGGATGACATTGACACCATTTATCAAGCTGAAGTCATTCTACATCTTTTGGGCTCTTCTTGTAAATAATGTATGTAACCCTTTTTTAAATACAAGTACACACCAATTTTATTTGATGAGTCTAAGGATCTTCTGTCTGTCTAAATTAGTGCAGAAGAATAATTAAAAATCTAAAATATTTTTAAATGTATTATTTTGGGAATAGAAAGCAAAGGAAAACATGTTGAAAAGCCAGAAAGCTTCCTCCTCAGTGTTGCCTTTTCCCCTGTGTGAAATTGGTTATTTGAAATGATAGTGTGCAGATGTCTTGTTTCCCCTCTTAAGGGAAGCAGGCACGACTGGGGAAGAAAGGGTGTTTTTTGTGAAAATTACTGCTGGGTTTTAGTGGCGTCTCCCTTCTAAGGAGGGTTCTATTGCCAACTTCTGTGATCAGGTCATCTTATTACAAAGCTATTTAAGGGAGTTTGTGGCAAAGGATTATACATTTCCAGAAGAAATGCCACACATGCAGATTAAGCATAAGTCTGCTTTGGAAATAAGTTGTTTTACTCTGTTAGCTGAGTAACTACTGCCTCACATTTCCAATGGTTTTTCCTTTGCTACTTGAAGGGTGACATTTTTTTATTGATAGCCAGCTCAAGAAATGAGGAGGCTCTAAATTAGTGGGATTAATTTGCCATTTAATAATTTGGTAATTATTGGTTTAGCCTTAGCCATGCTGCTGGGTGTCCATTTTCCTGAATGTTGGGGTTTTTAAAGCACTCTGAGATATATTCAAGTTTCAAATCACATGGCTTGGAGAGAAAACATTAAAAATACTGTTAATATACTGTAACTGGCTGCTCAAAGCAATCCTAAACTGCAAAATGCTAACACCAAGAGCAGCCTTGTGAACTCACTAAGTCCAGTCCATGACTTTGCAACAACAGAGCCCTTGTAAGTAGTTTCTGATGCTTCTTAAAATTTGCCTTAAAGAATACTGAAAAATTCTGTCTGTGCTCACAATGAGACTTTAATTTCCATCAGAGTTCATTCTTTTTGAGAAGATCCTGAAGGTGCTTAGCAAAATCAGGCTTTTCTGAACTTCTGCAGAATCTGCTGCTGCTTTGAGCGAGTCCCAGCGAGGGCAGCTGGATGGGGCTCCACGCTCAGCCAGCACCTGGAGAGCTGCACACGAGGGCTCTGAGGGTGGCTGTGTGTGCTCTGCCAGCTCTGAAATGTGTCCTCATTAACTGCCTTCAGCTTCTGTCTTCAGAGTGATGAGTTGAAATGGGGGAAAAACAGTGACAGCTTCTGGTTACCAGGGCTTCCACATGACTGAGCTGTTCTGTCTCAAAACACAGCAGTGGTGGGTGGGCATTATTGGCTTGCTGGTTTAGATTAGTCTTCAGAATGTGGGCTTTTTTGCTTCTGTGAGCAGCAGTCCAAGTTCTGTAGCTGCCTGCTCTGCTGGGTTCTGGTTCCTGGGGCTTGATTTGTGGACGTGGCAGGGCCAGGGAGCTGCTGCTGCTGGTGGCCTCTGCAGGGTGGATTTGTCTGTGGCACTCACGGGCTGCTTTCAAGCCTGACAGAGGATTGAGTGGCTGTGGGTTTGCAGCTGGAGATTAATTAGGTTATATCACAGGTATATTATTACTGGGGGATTCTGACCTGATGGTTTACAGGCAGTTTTTCTGGAAACTGGATAACCCTGGTACTCTGTGCAGCTCAAGTTTGTCAGGGTCAGATTTACTGCATTTGCTTTGTTAATGTGGCTTTTTTGGCCTTGCCATTAGAGCTAGTCAGCAAATGTCAGCACATCACGGTGCATTGCACTCAGTATTCTATATGGATATTGCTTTTCTTGTTTGAAAACTTCCTTTGAATCAATTAGTTGTTATGTGAAAATGTTTTGGTTTCCCCTTCGGTCATGCTCTGAAAAAGCCAAAAAGTGTTTTCCTGAGTGTTCAGTGCTTCAAAGCTGCTGGAGTCCTGTCCATGGTTAGAATGAGCAGTGGGAAATTCACTTGTAAATTGTCATTACTGCAACTAGGAGACAATGCAGAGTGAATATGACTGTCTTTTCTTTCTGGTGAGCAGGAGATCAGAATGCATTTGGCATTATTGAGGCAGTTTCCTCACACAAAGCGAGAGCAGGAACAGATTGAACTGATGACCCGAAGTACAGACATCTCATCTACGCAACAGGAAAAATATCATAATGATAATGTAAATATTTCTGCTGCTCTCCATAATAGACTGTCATCCTGAGGCCAAAGATGAGTTTACATTCATCGTCTTGTAAAAGCCCTTTCAAATACTTTGGAAATATGTTGCAGATAATGAGAATTTCTTTTAGTGTGTGTGGATAGTAGAAGTAGGGGACATGATCATTGGTGTAGAGATACTAATGAGTGTTAAATTACAAGTGCTGCATGTGAAGTCCTGATTTCCATCAGTGTCTTTAAAAAGAAAAGGCTGTTTCCCATCAGCAGCTTTCTGGCTTCAGCTCTCCTGGTTGTTTCATGGCAGCAGAACCCTGATTTACCTACAGAGATTTATTGCCCAGTCAGAGTTCCCCATGAGTTAAGGGCTTGGTAGGTAAAATGATGCAAGGCCAAATACTTCCTTGTTTTAATTATCATTTGCTTTTCTTCTTGAAATCTGCAATGTGTACTATGGGAAGCTTAAGTCAGGCTTTCTGGAGCTTTTCCATGTGTTTCACAGGGGTAACAGGCCATGCCTGTTTAAAGTATTTCAGACACTTAAAGGTCTCGAAAATGAAAGCTGCTATTACTTTTAAATGCACTGGGTTTGCTTTTGAAATACAGTCATAAATGATCCAGGATTTCATTTTGATTCCAGTCCCTGCAGTTGGGAGAGCCGTGGGATTGTAGCCTGGGGCGTGTGTGTGCCTGTCAGAAGGGTCAGAAGCTGAACCAGGGATTTGATCTGGAGCCTGACACAGCTCCACATCCCCAGTGCAGACTGCACTGTAAAACTTACAAGGGTAGAAAATATTCATGAAACAAAATTAAAATAACCGGTGCAAGTCATTAAATGTTACTGTGCTATGAGAATAGATTGGCAAGGGTGGTTTATCATCATCTTGTTCTCATGACTAAGGTAAGGATGTTGTACAATGTGTGCCTTTGAACTGCTTTTATTTCTTCACTCAGTGTAACACACTGAAAACAAAAGGTTACGGCACCATGCATTATACAAAGTCCATGAGCTGATTTTTAATGTTTCCCTTACATAATACTTTGGAACTTAGTGAGATTATTCAAATATCCTGCAATTGCCACTGTTGAATATTGAGATTTTCTACAATGAAAATGCAAATACTATTGAGAAAATTGACTGAAGGATATTTGAAATTAAGTAGCTGCCTTTTGCTTTGCTCTGTTAAACTCCCTGATGGGCTGGTGCTAAAGACATCTATGAAATGTTTTCTTCAGGAAACAGCTGATATGAATTTACTCCATTCCTATTGATCTATGAAGGAATGTTAAGTTTAATGTTTTGAATGGTTTCCATGCATGGTACAACATCAGCGCTCGGTGAACTGTGAGAGGAAAAATGCTGACAAGAAAAGCATCCGATATGAAACCAAATATGGTGCTTATAAAGTTAGTTTCTTTTGTTGTGAGAATAATCCTGTATCCTACCACACAGCCACAGGAATAGAACAGCCTGTAAGTTCTGATAATTGTCCCTGGGCCAGCCCTGCCTTGCTGTCCTTTCTGGGGCTGAAGAGGGTTGCTGAGTGCCCTGGGACATTCAGTCTCTGAGCCCCAAACTGATTTCTTTACAACAAGCGTATGCACAAAGTGACTGTGTCTTCAAAAGCACTGCATTGAAATTTTGCTTTGTTCACCTTGAGTTTGCACTACCTTGCTGTACTTTTTCCCAGTAACTGTTCTGTTAACCCCATCCCTTAGAATCCCTCAGTGGGAGCAGAGCTGATAGTCTGTTGTGCTAGGTTTTTTACTAGGACATTTTCTGCAGAAGTGGCAGGCTTTGCAGTGTTATTTGATCCTGGAACTTGCTGGTCTATAGGAGGTATTTCTCTTAAACACCTTCCTTGGCTCCAGAGGCTTCAGGTTGCTCCTGCTGTAGGAAGGGACTGCACTGGAAACACCACCCAGGGACAGTGCCCTGACATTGGGCTGGCTGCAATAAAACCCCTAAATCCGTGTTCTTTGCTGGGTTTGTTGGAGGACACGATGGCACACCCCTGTGTGAGCCAGGCACGTCCGTGAGGCTGTTCTGGAGTCTGCCATGGGGTGGGAAATGCAAGCTGTGGTCCAGAGCGTCCCTGCCTCTGGCAGGAGCAGAGTCAGGCTGACATTGCTCAGGTGGGCTGCTCAGTTTGGACTTTCAAGGCAACAATTGTGAAGTATTTTGATAAAGTGTAATTTACATGCATCAGTAATTACAGGCTCCAGAGGGACCATGGTATTTTTTTCCTGACAGGACAGAAAACAAATTTCCCATAAGCCTGGGGAATGCAACATGCCACTTGCCCCAGTTGGTGGTGAACTTCAAAGGAAAATAATGTTTCTTTTTACTGGCCTTGGGTTTTGCACTATTTTATCTTCAAAACTGGCATTTCAATTGCTTGAAGGGAATTATTTTTCTTCACTGCCTGTTACTCTATTTTTCCCAAATGGCATTGCTGGTTTTTAAAAATGAGGACCACCTCACTCTCATGCAGCTGGAGCTTATTCCAACTCCTCTTTAATGAGGTAAACCCATTTCATTGTGTTTAAATAAGCACATGAACAAAGGGCCAGTTGCTGGGTTGGCCTGTGGATAGCTGTGGCTTGCAACAGGCCATGTGTCGGGTGTCAAACTTGGCAAAAATATCAGCTAGACTGTTTTTCACTTTGTACTTAAGGTTTGTAAATAAATACACTTTTATGGGAAGTGTAAATGATATACCTTTAAAAGTTGAGACTTCTTTATTACCAGTCTGTTTTTTTCACCTCTCTAAATTCACTTGAGAGAGTCCTTGCTTTCTAAAGAATGAAATGAAAAGGGGAAAAGGATTCCCTCTTCCTTTAGGGCACATTAAACGTGCCATAAAATATGGAAAAGTGAGGACTTGTCACTCTGGCTTGACTCTGTAGCCCTCAAAATGAGGAAGGAGTTCATTTAGCAGAGACTTTCTAAGGCATTTTTTGTGTGTGTGCCCCAACGTTTGAGTGTCAGATTGGCAGGAAGAATTCCAGAGTGAGCTGCTCTTTGGGCTTTCAGCCTGGCCTCTCCCTCATGCATGGTGACCTGAAAGATTACCAGAGTTAAAAACTGAGGGGAAGCAATTTTTATGTATGAAAATGTCCAATATTCATAAAGAAACAAGCTCTAGCAGCTCCAGTGAATATTCAGGAGCTAGAGGGCTGCAGGGGATGCTGCTGTGCTGAATGGCCTGTGACAATGCTTCTGTGTAACTTTAAACTGCACTTCTTAAATTATGCAATGCTTAGTTACTTCACTGAGGTGTTTTTTAAAGTATATTTCCACAACTGACTTCATCTGCACAAGCTGGGGAGATTAGTTGTAGAAATAGTCAGTGACTTGTCTTGGATCAGCAGTCACTGGGTTCTTAGGAGTTTTTTCCCCACTAATGTGCCTGCTTTTGAAGATTTTCATATTTAGAACATTGTGGTAGCCAACCCATTTGTTTCTTTCTCCTGTAGGAGGAGATTTTTCTGGTTTTCTTGCCAGAAATATAAGAATATATATACAATAAAATATAAGAAAGAATGGAGCATATTAACTTCATCAACATTTAGCTGGCTGTGTTCTGAGTGGGAAGTTGAACCATATGACCACAGAGGTCCCTTACAACCTGAAGTATTCTGTGGTTAGATATGTTATTTACAGTATTTAATGCTAGGGCTTGGAAGCTTTTAGCTGGTTCAAGGTTTGGCAGAGACTGTGGATGGGATATCAGACTGTGGAGTTTTTCTTTCTTGTCCTTCTTCTATTCAGAATGAAAGATTAAATGTAGTAAACAGGATTTTTGTGGGTGCTGGAAGATCTTGTGCCTAAGAGGTGCAAGACCGTGCTCATCATCAGGATGTTGGAGTATGAGATGTTGGTTTTCAACTCCCACAACCCTGGAAAGTCATCAGGAGCCAGAATTGATGAACTGCTGCTGACAAAAGTAAATTTTAGCTGTGTCCCACCCTAAGTTGTGCTGTTTTAATCCACTTTTAACATTGACTTTGGTGTCCTTTTCAGAGGTAGGATGTGCCTTGGTGTTTAGTGGTTTTGTGTTTTATCATCTTGCATCTTACTGTGGGAGGAATTATTTTCTTTATCCCTTTTGTGAATGTGTCTTGTTTCTGCTTTGCTTAAATGCAGCCTGTAAAAGCAGAGTGGCTGATGTGGGCAGCTGTGGTGTAACACAGGCAGAGTTTCTCTTTGGAAACAGTATAAAAAGGAAAATGGGAGTATAGTGGAGATGGCTCCTGTTCTTGGGGTTTTCCTTCCCAAGATCCTGTTTAAAGTGGACTTGGCATGGATGGAGGATCCGTGGAGGTTTTCCTACAGGAGGAGGGATTTCAGGACTGGCCTGCTCTATGTTCACATCCAGTGGTAAAATCTGACAGAAGGGCAAACTGGGCTCAACCTCCCATTATCTAAAAATGGAGCTTTTGCATTTAAATGTTATTAACTTAGTTTCGGGTTGCAGCTACAGAAAAAGGTTTGTTCTCTTTCTTATCTTAATCTGATGATCTTGATTTAATTTTCTAATTTATTTCCAAACAGTCTCTAAGGTAATGTTTCTACAATGTCAGCAATTGATTTAAATTACAGAAAAATCCCAACTATTTAAAAAAAAGTGGTTAAAAGGAAATGTTGTCTGATTGTCCACTGGGTTATGCTGAATTTCAGGTGTGTTTTAAGCTCCTGCAGCACTATGCCCATGTCACAAATGGGATTTGTGTATGAAGATTCAAATGGGCCCAACCAACCATTTCATGATTTTGCAACTTGTGGAGAAGCTCCAGCAAAGGAAAATACAACACTATTTCTTGCATGATGACACTGGTGATACTTCCCCCTGACACTGAAGGGAATGGCTTCTTAAAAGTGTCTTCAAGAAGGCTCAGCTTGACGCACTTAATTAAGTTAATGAATTACAAACTTTTACTTAAATGTGTAAATCAAAAGGATTTTTTCAAGTAGTGGGTTTTTTTTTTCCAAAAAATGTTTTTGTGAGTTTTTCTGGCAGCCATCTGTATACAAAATATTAAAATAAAAATTCCAAAATCTAACATTTGTGTTATGCAGATTAATTAGTTTAGAGTTCTTAGCTAGTTGGCCAAAGAAATGATTTATGCTGTGGAGATTGCCATGTCAGGGACAGGTAATAACGTGAAGTAACTGTTGACTATGTGGATGAGGCAAGTACTTCAATTTTAGGAAAGTTTATTTTTGAAGAAAAAATGAGATATTTAAAATGCTTTTCTGATTTAATTTAATTTTTGTAATAAAAGACAAACTCAGTTTGTGAGTTGATTAGAACCATATAATATTATTTAGTGGTTCCAGTTTTCACAGACTGAAGACAGACATCACCTCATAGCCCTGCATCTTAAATAATTCCAGATAGCATAATTATCTTTAATAACTTAATGATTAAATTATTCTCTACTTTGCTATTCTGAAGGGGTTGTGAATAATTGAGTACACACTTTACACAGTAACTTCTCATGAATCCATACATCCCACTTGTTATACATGTAGTGATGATGCTTATTGAGACTAGTATATTATTGATTAAAATTTCATGGTGGTATACATTTTATAATTCCTGAGAGAAAGTGTAGAAATTACAGTTGATGTGCAGTGCTCTTATTCCTTTGACTTACCCCAAGGCACCTGAGTATTTGAATGAAAGGATGGACAATGTGGGTTTTTTGCTTATTGTCAACTATCATCCCTTGCTGAAACACATTTAGAGACTTTTAATGGGATTATGGCGCTTTTTTGCAGAATTTTGTGTAGGTGTGAAAAATTTGGTAGCATTTATTTCACTTGTACAAATATTAGGGGACAGAAGAGTGAGCGATCCACATAGTGAGAAGAGGAGCCAGAGATGGCATCTGCCAGCCTGGGGGAGGATTTTGTGGCAGTTGCTGCATTCTGCTGTGGCACTTTGGGTTTTTCCAGGCTAATCATGGCCAGAGGAGCTGGGTGAGGATTCCTGATCCTGCAGTGCCAGGGGGATTTTCCCTGGGCTGGGCCAGGCCTGCCCATCTCCTGCAGCTCTGGGAGCTCTGCAAGCACACATTGCTTCACTGCCTGAAATCAGAACTGGCAGCAAAGGCCATCATTATAAACCCCTGGGAAGAAATGCAGTCCTTTTGAACTTCTGCTGACTCTTGAAACAAACCCCACCCAACCAAAAAAACCTAAAGTCAGACAATTTAAAAGAAAGTACAAAAAAAATACAGCGCTGTCTTGTGTTGTTGCCTTTGCACAGCAGAGTCCATGTTCTAAATATACCAAGTTACAGCGAGTCAGGAGAGCAGCTGGGATTTAAATTCTGCATTCCTGGTGGTTCTGACTGTGTCTCTTTGCACTGAACTCCTCGCTCAGGTGTGTGCAGAGTCCCTCTCCTGGAAATCTGACATTGTTCTGATCAGCATTTCAAACTGTGTTAGGGAATAACTTGGGGAAACAAAAGTCCTGCATGGAAAAGCATTGATCCTGTGACTATAAGTTGAGTATGTGAACTGATTTTTTTAAAGTCCTATTAGAAAATATTAAGTAGTAGGTAATAAGGCAAAAAAATTACCTGATAAGGGCAAGGAATTTTGCAATGTGGTGGGCAAGGCTTGGTGTCCTGATTGAATTTTCATTTGTTGAATTAAGTGTATTATTTAAACAGCTTGGATTCTAGAGGATTGGATGGCATTTTGAATTAAATAACTTTGTGGGGGTTAGTTTACTGTTAGGCAGCACTGGTGTTAAGAGCTGGTGATTTATTTTATTGTAGGTAGCCAAACATCTTTGTGTGCTGGCTGTTCCACATACACATACATTTTACCCTCTTGGAAGGTACTTTTTTCCATCCCTGCTCTTGCATATGTTGTGCTGCTGCTGAGTTGCTCTTGGAAACCATTTCTTAGTATGGACATTGGGACTGTTTTTCAAGGAAAGCAATGCTTAATAAAAACAGCATTTAATGCAACAGCCCAAATAATTACCAGTGTTCATACTATTCTATATTCCATGAAAATGTTACAGTAATGCTACTCTTTGCCTACAGCTTGTTGTATTATTGGCATATTATATAAATAGCCAGCTCTTAAGATATTTGGGAACTTTTGAATGAAAGCTTTTGTAGAATTAAGAATTGCTGGGTTTGGGTTTTAATGGGAATATTGGGAAAATCAGACACTACTTGAATTGTCTGAAGTTACTACAGAATAAGTAAATTCTAAAAAGACTGCATTGTGATCTTTCCTGTTCCTGAAGTACTGATGTTTTTTCAGCAGTTGCAAATCAGTGATTAAATAGTCTCTTGGTATAGAGACAGGACACAAAGGGTTTAGCTGTGCCTTGCCTTGAAAAGTCATGGAATTTTTTGGTTAAACACAATGAACTTGAAATGGTGAAATCTGAGTAAGTGATCTAAGTAATTTTGTTGCAATTTTCTTCAACACTTACAATGCCCAATTTTTGTGGTGTAATAGAAGGACACAGATCAGAAATTGAGTTATGGTTCCTGACAAAATGGTTCCTGATATTAATAGAATGGAATAAAATAAATTGGAGCCATTTTTATGAACCACTGAAAAGAATGTGTGATGGTGAGTTTGGAACAGCAGCCGGACTGGAACAGAAACAGGCCTTGAGTTTATGAGCTTGAGATAAATATTTAAAAATGCCATTTCACTACATGCTGAGAGTATTTTTCCCATTTAAGTTTGGTTTCCTTTTAAAGTGTGTGTCAGATAAGAGCACCTGCTACTGCTGCTGGTGGCAGGTCTGGAAGCCCAGAGGTGGGCAGGGAATGGCTCCAGGGACTGGCAGCCAGGAGGCAGAAAATGGTTTCAGTATGGGCAGGGTAGTGAGGCTGAGAGCACCAGTTTGGGAGAATTTCAGCTATGTCATGGGAAATGGCCACAGCCAGACTTGTGATTAGCAGGAGAGAGAAAATCCTCTGGGTCATTGCCAGGGTTCAGGAGGGCAAAACGCTGCTGGGCTATCAAATTGTTGCCATACTTTGTTTAAAGAAGAAATGGAGGGAAATTATAAGTGAGAAAAAAAACCCAAAACAACCTAACAAAGAAGCAGATGATTTTGTTGGGTGTGAAATATGCCATCATTTTAATGTTGCTGACATGTACATCCTGAGGCCAGAGAAGGGCTAGACCAAGTGCATTCAAATACTAAAGGTATTAAGGAAATCTGGAAAGGTAATATCTACTCACTTGTTTGCAATTTTTTTTCTTTGGATTGAAAGAATCTTCTCATAAATTGCACTGATTTTTTTTTGCCTTATAAAATTTACCTGCATCAAGGGTATTTATATATTACTGATCTCAAAATGACTTAAAGCTGATTTTTCTATATCCTAAATGCAAAGATATCATGTGGCATATTGAGGGAGTATGAAAAAGTATTTTACTTTTTTATAGACAACAACAGTATATTTGAAAAGGACACTAATTAGAGCCAAAAGCAAAGTGGACAACTGCAAGTACTCTCAGCACACCAAAACTCATTGAATGTTTCTGATGTGAGGCAAACTATTGTAAATACCTGCTGAATGTGATTTGGGAGGGCACTCTGGTTCTGGGACATTGCAGCTTTCCCAGCCAAACGTCTTTAAACTTTCACCTCAGGTGAGTAAACAGAGGTGTTTTGCTTTGTCCTTCAGTGGTTGCTCCTCAAACCACAGGGTTTGGAACAGCTCTTGGGGTGTCAGAATCTGTGGTATTGATGGTTCCAAGATTGTAGAAAGTCTCTGTCTTTCTGCCCCGCTGCCAAAGAAGAAGCCATAATTCATCTGTGCTGGTTTCAAGGTTGTTTATTCTGTTTATCTCTAACATGTTCTGCTGCCCTGCCGCAGCTCTGTCCTGCAGGGCAGCGTGTGGGGCTCTGCCCTCAGTGGGATGTTACAAACATTAAATACCACAAACTACCTGTGCTGGATTTACAATAACGTGCCAATATCTGTCACCTACGTTGGACAGTGTGTCCCCAGGCTGAACCAACAGAAAAATGCCAACACCACAGTGAAACATGGAGGGCGTGAAGAAGGAGAAAAAGGACAAGACACACCCAGTTTCCTCCATCTTGTCTCCTTTGAACCCCTAATCTAGAATCCTAAAATTTTATTTTTGTACACGTGCCACACTTAATTATTACTGATATCAAACACTCAGAGCTTGTAATTCATCCTGTAAGATTGAAAACTCTTTTCCATGGACAGAGATCACAGCCAGTGTCTCTGGGGGCTCTGTCCAGGGGGGTTCCTGACCCCTGCCAGGGTCCCAGACCTGCCAGGGCAGCCAGAGGGAAGCCCTGGATTCCCACATTGGGGCAGAGAGGGGAGGGGGCTTGTGCCACCTGAGACAGGTGGTGCTGAGCACGGGCAAACCCATTCATTTTGTGCTCAGGCTGTGGGGCTGATAGTGCCAGCCTGGTTCAGAGGGAGCCCACAGCCTGTGGGGTGAGGCTAGATCTCCCTGGATCCCAGTGGGATGTGTGGCTGCTCCCTGCAGAGCACCCAGAGGTGCCAGGGCTCAGACTGGCTCCTCCTGCCCGGAGCCTCTGTCCCCATGGCAGTGATGCTGCCCTGGCCCCTGGTGCTGGCTGTGGTTGTGGGGTGCCAGGGTACCCAGGGCTGCGTGTGGGACTCGATGCTCTGCATGTTCAGCAGAGGGAGGAGGAATCCACTGGGGTGGCAGAAGAATACTCCCAAGTCCTTTGACCTGGGTTAGCCCTGAATTCTCCAGCTTTGTCTCCTGATCCAAGGTGAGGGTACTTCCAGCCAGGGCAGGGACAGTTGAACGGGTCAAAGCTGATTGTGCCAGACCTGGGAGTGACAGAAATGCTGGTGAAGCTCTTCCCAAAGAGCATGTGTGGCAGGCCTCACACAGAGCTCCAATTTATTTTCTGATCACTGGGCTTTTATTTATTTCTTGTTCCCTCGCAATACTAATGACATTTCCAGTTGATCTTTCTGATTCTTCATTTCCTTACACTTTTCAACTTTCAGTAAATACAGCTCCACATTCTTTTAAGTTACAGAAAACTTATCCTAAAAGCGAGCCCCTGCAATTTACATGTCAGTAATTATATTTTGCTTTGTTAATCTGATTGTTTGAATTAACCCATCCAATCCATTTATTCAGTAAATGCAGAACATTTACAGGTTAGTGTTTCAAGAATAATACTGTAAATGAGCAGAGCTGTGCAAACTTCTCTGCCAAATGCTGTCTAGATGGAGAGTTCTTTCCCACACAGATCTGTCCCTCCCCCACTCCTCTGCAGCAGTGGGAATCAGAAGCATCACCCATGACTCATGGCACAGAGCTTCATATCTGCTGTGGAAGCTTGGAATTGTGTCTGTCCTGGCCCCAGATGTAAATGTGGGACTATTTGCTGACCAGCTGAGTGTTTACATGGAGCATTTGGCTGGAGGACAACATTCTAAGTCTTCATGGTGATAACACTGATGCATTTGGGCGGCCTATTTAGGAAGGTCTAAGTGATGTATATATAAGGTATTCAGACTGAATCAGGGTTGATTTTGATACATTTCTTTGCAAGGTTAGGTTGACTGTCAGCAGACAAGCAGGCTCTTGTTGATGGGTTTTCTCTTAAAAAAACCTCAATTTCCTAAATGAGAATTCAGTCACTCTGAAGTAGCTAAACCAAGTCTAGAAGTAATAGGCAGGTTTTCCCAAGAAATAAAGCTGTTCACTTGAGGTGACATCTGAGTCTGGTTTTAGGTGTTTCATTCCCAAAGGACAAATGGACTGGATAAGCACAAAGTGCACCTCTGCTCTGTCCTGTCAGCAGTGGCTCTGCTGAGGGCTCTGTTTGCACAGGGTGATTTGCAGGGCCTCAAAGGTAGTTCTGAGGAAATCTCAGCCTCTTAGCTCAGGGATTAAGAGGTCACCACAAGAACCTCGGGGCACATAATCCTGCAGTCAGAGGCTGAGGCAGTGCTGTGCTGTAGCGCTGGGCGTGTTCCATTGCAACCAGTGACAAAATGTGACTGGTGCTCCTGGCAAATTTGGGGATGAAGTGGAGGGAGGAACAGATATGAATTGTGGGACAATCTAACAGAGCTACTTGGAAACATGCAGGAATTTCTCAAAGTTTTCAGCAGTCTTAAAACCAGATGAAAGCCTAAAAATGCCCAGATATGTAGAAGAGATTTGCAGTGTGAGTACATGAATACCATAATGATTGACACAGTCACTTTGAAGTATGTTTTTAATTATGTTGTTTTCATGTAGTGCTGCTTGTGAAATGTTTTGATCTCACATAGGAAGAAGAGTTAGGTCTCTAACAACCGCATGAATGGTGTGAGAGTGCTGTGCAGTGTGTTTCTGTGCCTGGAAAAACTGGCATCTTGTTCCCTGTCATCAGCTCAAGATGCGAAAAGGAAATGTACAACTGCTGAAAGTTGTGCAAAGAATCTGGTGAGGAATCTTCTGTCTTTGAAGATCCCCATATGGGAGGTATTGGTGCATGTTTTGAAGATGACTTGGTTCTTGGGATTCCTGAAGGTATTAGGGAGGAATGAGTGTAGCAGGCTTGTGTTTGGCAGCAGTTGAACAGCACAAACCAAATCACAAATGCATAAATATGGTAAGTTATTGTCTCTGTCAAAGCTGAGCACAATTAGAAAGCTCTGTCCAACTGTGATCTGTGTGGTCTGCCTCCTGGCAGTCAACATACTGGAAGTGTAGAAGTCAGTGTTCCAAAAATTTATCTGCAAGGAGCTGTCTGAGCTCCTGATGGGCAAGGCTTGTGTTGTCAGAGATCAGATTGTGTTGCTCTGATAGCAAACCATCCATCTTGCTCCTGTTTGCTGCCTTAATCAAGTCAGGTAAATTTCCAGACTAATGTGCCTTCCAAGTGCTGAGAGTCTGAGGTTCAGTTGCTGGAGGGAAAGGTGTGCTCAAGGAGCTATTAGATGTGAATATACGTGGCTTGAAAATCGTGAAAAGTTTTTAAAGGGAGAATGAGAAAGAGTAACTTTCTCTCTCAGTAAGGGTTCAGAGAGAGAACCCTCTTAAATTGCACCTTTAATGGAACTCCTTACTGGGCTCAGAACTAGACCTGTAGAAAACAGATAGTGTACCCCTTAGAAATAAGAAAAATCTGCTTCTGTTTCGATACAGTCTTTATCCCCTGCATGCACCTTGCTGTATTTGCAGTTGCAGCCCTTCCCCATTGCTCAGCTCTGAGCTGTCACTGTCCTCCAGAGCCCTGCAAACCCTGCTGGTTTATGGCAAACTGATCCCAAATAGTCACTGGTTTTAATCAGTTCTGGAAACCTATAGAGCTGCATGATGCAGTTCATGACCTACCTCCATACTGAACTTGATAAAAATAATTAACTTTCAATAGCAGTTGCTGCAAATCCTGTGAAATATGTTGTTTATGGGGCTTTGAGGATATTCTCTGAGAACAGAAGCAGTGTGTGGCAGAATGAGAGAGATTCCTCTTCTGCAGGATAAGAGTGATAAAGGGGAAAAAAGACTAAAAAGAGAGGTCAGAGTCAGCTTCCCTTCTGAGGCTGGTGGAGCAGGGCTGTTAGAATGGCCATGGACAAAAAGCTCAGCAATTGTAAGAGTGGGTGATTTTCACAGGGCAAATCAACCCCTTAGTCAGGGAATTGTATTTTTGTAAACAGGATGCACTAGATTGACTTTTTAGACAGTTATTTATTTTAATTCTACTTCAAGGTCTTCCAGCCTCGCCTTGATTTCCTTGGGGCTGATTTGTGGCTGGGTTTTTCTTTGCACTTCACATCCTTATTTGGATTGCTGTGTAGGTTTTCTGTATTTCTTCTAAAATAAAGTCCCTGAGGGTGCCAGGGGAGAGCTGCTCTCCAAGAAACAACCAGCAGAGAGGGGGAGAGATGGTGATAATGGACAAACTGGGTTCTGTGTGTGGGTGGTATCTAAAAGCATTTGCCCAGACTTTGATATCATGAGCTGCAAGTCAGTGGTGTGCATTTCCAGTGACTTTATTCTGAATTAAGGTGAGCTGGTAGACATGCAGATTTAGAGCCTAGTGCTTCTGGTGAAGTTCTGCTGTTTTGCCACAAAGCAGATGGAGCTTTACTAAGGTGTTTCATAGAAATTCTGGGGATGGCTTTGACAGACAAATCAGGAGGAGAATTTAGCACTCAGATGGCTCTAAGCTGTCCCAGGAAATTCTGAACATAATTCTCTCTCTTTGGTGATTAAAAAAAAAATCTCCTGTGAGTAGGGACTGTGAGTGTTGGATTCAGAGAAGAATCTGCTGCTTCTGTAGCAATGAGACATAATTGAACCTAGTGTTTAATTCACATGAATGTTTTCTGAGTGATATTTGGCCCATGGGGAAAGAACCACACTGTACTAATCCAGGTGGACATCTTTAGAGGAGTAAATTCTAATTTTTGTTTGATGTTGAGCATTAACATCAACTAAGCTGGGTCTAGTGGTAGAGTGTGCTTATGGTTTCAGTCTTGTATTCAGATTATTACTTGTATTCATTAAATGTCTTGTAAGCAGAAAATGTACTCCACATCTTGGCCATCTCTGCTTTTCCTGACTGAAGCCAAAGTGAGTCAAGGTCTTCATTTCAAGCTGTGGAAAACTTTTGGCCACCTTTGCATAAAATGATTGAGTTTGTCAATTCCTCGTAACTTTGTTTTGTTTGTTTGTTTGTTTTTCTCATTTGACTTCTTGCTAGCAAAGATTGTCTCATAAGCCTATGTCCCATGTTCGAGTAAATGTTGTGTGAAATTGGAGTTCTGTAAACTCACGGTTTTCTTTGTCCATTCCAGTGTGTTTGGGAAATGAGAATGAGCCGTGTGATTCTGTTCCTCAGTCTGCACTGGGAACTCCTGCCAAGCAGAACTGTTGTGGCAGATGAGAAAATACTTGTCAGTAGGTGTAAAAGCAGAGATAAGTTAACTTGAAATACTGGTTAAGTGTGGGGGAAAATCTTTGGGAGCACATGAGGAGTTTGGAGGTGAGTGACAGGGAGGAGGAGAGGTGGGTTTTGTGCAGAGCCTCCCTTGCCTGGGTGGGGTTGTGGCCAATCCGTGCAGGTGATTTGGAGTTCCTGAGGAGTATCTCCACCTGAGTTCTGGCCCCTGTTGGTGGTTGCAGGGTTTTCCTCTGAAGTGGTGCGTGGTATTCCTTCAGCTCCACAACCCGAGTGTGACTGAGGTGGTGACTTCTTAGTGGAGACTGACTGGAGGTGTCAGCATCCCTGGAGGTGGATGTACTCCTGGAGCCTTGCAAGAACATTAAACATTGATCTTTTCAGAATCATAAATAGATGTGCGTTTGTTTTGACAGGCTGTTCAAAGCGTTAACCTCTATGGTTTTAGAAATTTAAATTAACTTCAGCATCTTTTTAAAACTGACCTGCTAAAATGAAGAATTACTTCTATAGTGTTAGAAGTGTTAGAATATTGATTAATGGCCAAAATCTAAGCTGCTTTTGGAAATGTTCTCCAATATAAATGTGAAAATGGGAAAATATTTAGGTGATAAAAAAAGTGCTGTTTTCCCATGGAACCTGTTCTGCCTGTTAAGGTGTAAGCCATAAGAGATTGTCTTTCAGAAATAAGAACTCTATTTTTATATAGAACTATATTTTATATTTCTAGAACTATATTTATAGTTCTCTCAACTAGGTGTGTGTTATCTCTGCTGTTTCCATTGTGAGTGTTGTTTAGCCAAACTTTGACTTGGTTGTAATATTTATTTACTATTTGTTTTCTGATGTTAGTTTGGACTCTTGATATGAAATGTACAATGACTGTACCATAAAAATGCAAAGTCACAGGTGCAGTTACCATGGCATCTCCCTTCTGGATTAGGGAGTGTACAAATTTCACTTTGCTGCTTCATTTGTAAGTAATATAAGGCCAGATAAACTTAACATTTTCCTTCGTATACCTTAATGTAAATTTATTTTCCCTTGTCTACTTTATGAAATTTACAGGCTATTTATAGGTCTGTGTCAGATTCCATATACAAGTGCTGCTAGATCTTTTTCCCCATTTATTTTTTAAATTGTAATTTCATCTGATAGACGGTAATCACTGCATTTTTAGATACAGTCTGTATGTTAAAAATAACCCTCTTAGCTTGCTGCAAAAAGAGATTATGCAGAGAAATAGAAAAGTAAATATAAACTTTAAAAGGAGATGAGATTACATCTCTGACTTATGCTTATGCATTTTAGGAGGAGGCCGGCTCATCAGCTTCACTTCAGAGTGGATTTTTGCTATTAGTGAACTTGTGATGCAGAAAGCTTCAGTCAGTCTTTAAATAGAAAAGAGTGTACAGCTGTTTGGGTTTTTTTTCTCATCCTAAAAAGGCAGACAGACTTTAAAGCCCAGCTCTGCAGCTTCTCCCTTGTTTGCAGAATTATCAGAGGGAGAGATAAGAACAAATTTTGTCTGTGCCCCTTATCAGTGACCCTCCCTTAGCTGATGTGCCCCTGTAAAGAGCTGTCAGATGATTTTCCTGCTCAATTAAAAGAGGAAGTATTGGGACAAATGGTACAGCACAGCCACAAGACTTCTGCAGGTGCCTGGGGCAGGGAATTCTTGTCTATGCTGCTCCTGCCAGCCCAGCAGTGAGGCTCAGTGAGCTTGTCCTGTTCAGTGATGAGCAAAGCCAGCTGTACAGAAAAGCAGCTGCTGTTCAAAGCTGGGAGTTGGTGTAAAGTGGTGAAATCTGGGGTGGTTCAGGTGGAGAAGGGTGGTAAGTTAATGACCATTCCTCAGAGGTGAGCAGGGATGCAGTGCCTTGTAATGTAAATATTCTGAATAATTGATTTTGGAAACCTATATGTATTTTTCTTCTGGGCTTTTTAAAATCCAGTTAGCCAAATAACCCAAACAATTTTCTTGTATTTATTTAGGCAGGAAGCCAGCTGCTCAATTTGTCCATATTAACTATCTGAGAATTTCAAAGAATAAATATTCTATGTAGTTTTCATTCTCTTGAAGTATAAAGTACATTTAAAACCTTCCCTGTAAACGTCCACCTTACTTTAGTCTACAGATCAACAATTTCTAATTGAAAGACTGCCTCATTTCAGTACAATTAATTTAGCAGCTCACAGCAAATTAATGGCAATTGTAACCTTTGGACAAAAGGGTCTGATTAATCATAAGTATTTTGTGTGCAAAGATTCACAAATTTCTGTTGATTATAAAGTAGGAAGGAAAAAAGTCAATTTATTTTGCTGAAACGATTTTTAGAAGTTTTCATTTAGTGCATCTCCCTTTCCTGTAAAAAAGCTGCTACTTCTGTCACCTTTTGACTTCACAGAAGTTTCCCAAATAAAGTAGCAGTGTTTATTTGGAAAGTAAATGTTTATTTTTGTGCCTGAGGACAGGATGTGTTTGTGCCTCCTCTTCATGTTTAGGAGGGGAGGAGGAAAGGAACTCCTGAAGCCTGGATTTGGTTTTTGAGGAGTCATCACAAGGGTTCAGTCTGTGGCAGTGGCAGAACTGCTGGAAAGGGGTGGCTGGACCTGAGCCTTGTGCAGGCTGACCTAGAAAAGAGACTAGACAGAGCTAAAGAATAAAGTTGGGAATTATCAAAAGGTCTCAATGGATCCACCTTGGGCAGCACAAGAACCCAGCCAGGCCAAGATGAACCAAAATGGTCACAAAATGCACGATGGCTCACGGGGTCTCACTTTTAGAAGTTCTGTTCCATGTGCACATTGGAGTTCATTGTTCAGTTCCAGCTCCAGCCCATGCAGTTCCATCCTTCTTGTTTTTCTCTCCTCATTCCACGTTGTTTGTGCTCTTGAGCCTGAAATTTGGATCATTTGTCCTTGGTCCCCAGTTAGAGAAGGAATTGTTTTGTCTCCCTGCTCTGTGAAGAGAGCTCACCATCGCCTCATATGAAGCCCAGACCCACACACTGAAGCAGCACAGAATCTGAAAAATATAAAAGCTAAACCTGAGGCATCAGACCCACCAAGTCAGAGCTGGTATTTTGGCTGCCTAAGCCCAGGAAATAACTGCAGGGACCTGTTTGATCCCATGGGGCAGCTGCATGTGGGTCAGAAAATCCTCTGAGATGATCCAAGTTACAGAACACACACCAGAAATCCTGCTCCAGATAGAGGAAATAACAGAATATAGACTGGAGATACTGGGGATGCAACAGATCTTAGTTCTCAAAGATTTATTAGGTGAACAGAAAAGTAGTTGAAAGAAGTTTGTGAAATAATACTCCTTAAGTGGAATGAAGCTTCTTGGTTCCAATCTGGGTAGTTAGTGCAAGGAAACAGCAGTTTGGCTTGTCAGCAGGAGATGCTGTCATTTGCAGTTCCACCTCTCTCTGAGCCATGGGAGGCTGTTCCTGCTGCATGTTTGGTACCCAGGGGATGCCCAGGGCAAGGGCATTGCCCATTTCTCACTCCCTGAGCAGGAGCTCAGTGCCTGGTGCTGCCAGGGAGGTTCCAGATCCCTGCACACACCAGCTGACTGCATGGAGAGGATGAAGAGCAGGCAGGGGAAATGGTGCTTGGCTTTTTTCTTTCCCAGTAGCACAGTTATACACTCATGTGTTTCTGACAGTTCTAAGTGTGAAGGTTCTTTGGAGTCTTTTAGACTTGCATTAACTGATGGTGTTCAGGCAAGCACAGTTTTATCAGTGAATTTTGCACTGTAAGCAAAGTTGGGAGATCACTATTTGTTCCAGAATTTCAATCACCGAATCACAGAATAATGAGGTTGGAAGAGACCTCTAAGATCATCAAGTGCAACCTATGCCCTAACACCACAACTAGACTATAGCACCAAGTGCCAAATCCAGTCTTTTTTTAAACATACCCAGATATGGTGATTCTACCACCTCCCTAGGAAGATAATTCCAGTATTTTATTATTCCTTCAGTGAAAATTTTTTTTCCTAATATCCAACCTAAACCTTCCCTGATGTAGCTTGAGACTGTGTCTCAGCTTGAGACTGTTCTGTTGGTTGCTGCCCGGTGGAAGAGATTGGATTTGCTGTAATAAAGCAGCTGGTTCCTCTGAGCTTTTATTTCTTCCTGTTTCTATTATTTGCTTTTTTTGGTGAGTGAAATTCCCTTTTCTGTTTGCTGTCCTAATGTGACAACCTGAGCTAGGGAAGCCCCATTAAGAAGATTGGGGCCTTTCTGTATAACCTTACAGGAGTTGAAATGGAAACCAGCCACTTGAGTTGATTGCATTCAATTTACATTTGTTGGTGGGTGATGTGACACCTACAGCATTGATGTATAAAACCTCCTTGGGTAAACACAACAATAATATCTGACTGCTCCAGCAAACTTTATTTACTGCTATCAGGCAACTTGTCTATTTATACATTTATTGAGGCTGCATTTTATTGACGTTTTTGCTTGGTGTTTGTGTTGTTTCCAAAGCCATGTCTGTGATATTTGACAGGTCTGAATTGTAAAGCCAGATATGTGTCACAAATAGCACAGAGCAAATTTTTGCATTTCTAAATATTTATCAACATTTATATGCAGCTACCTGCATATATTGTATCTATAGCCACAATTGTTATAGGATTCAGTTTAATAAGTAATAATATCAGTTCTCAGATATATCAAAAGATTTTGCAGAGTCAGTTCAACTGTAATGAAAAATCTTCCTTTTGTGTAAGTTACTAGTGAAATTCAAAATCTGGCAGTAATTCCAAGATGAGCTGATGTGTGGGTTAGGGGTGAGGGAAAGTCATCTTGGAAAGGAGCTAATGAGCATCTGGCTCGAAATGGGAAATTAACTCTAATATTTAGGAAATAGGTCAGGCTGGTTAACAGGCCATTATCTGAATTCAACCCTTGTTTGTAAATATATTTGTGATTCCATTGAAGACTAATTGTTGGGTGGTTTGATTTGGCTTTTTTTTTTTTCTTTTCACACATAGAACAATTTGATAACATTTTGATCCTACTTTGGTCTTCTATAGAATCTGAATTTAAACTTTTCTGAAAATGAAGAATTTGGTCTTATTTCCTTTTGCGGGAAAACCACATTTTTTCCCTATGTTACTAATGACAATTTATTTCAATATTTCAGTCTTTCAATGAAGACCAACTATTTTCAGGCAGTGAGAACTAGAAATCCATCAGGGTTTTGTAAGTTTGGATACACAGAAACAACAGCAGCTTAGAACAGTAGGTTGGATAATGACACTTTTCCCCCTGTAGTGGCAGTTCCAGCACATGATGTGCAGGACAGGACTTGAATTTGAGAAATTTCTGTGTTTTTGGCTGCTTGCTGTGAGTAGTGATATTCTGCATGCCTTGTATGAATGGCTTCAATAACTACATTTTCTTTCCTCAGAGGACTATGAATGCACTGCTGTCATTTGCTATCTTTGAAATTTAAATTCTAACCAAATGAACAAAAACATACACTGGCTATGTGTGGAAAAGTAGAAAGCAATAAAGTGTATGGGAGAAAGAGATGCATGGAGGAGATGTTTTGTTTCCTTCCTATTCTTTTTGAAATTATAGTGATTTGCAAAAGGCTACTCTTAGTCATCAGAAATAGGAGCAAAAGTGGCTGGTGACTTGTGTTAAACAATTGTTTTTCCAACCTCTGATTCAAATAAATTAAAAAACATAAAAAAACCAGGACAAATCAAAACAACCTCCATCAAAACCAAAATCCAAGAAGAGAAAATCATCTCTACATCACTCTCTTTTAATGAAGTCACTTTCTGCATGGGTCTTCCTAATGCTTTGTGACTTTTTAATCTTCCCCATTATAGTTGTGGATGCTGCAATTGAAGAACACTTCTAAAAATCTGTGCATTGGTTGGTCCTTTGCACATCCAGTGCAAAATCTGGGAAATCAGCTATGAGCTATGAGAAGAGCTATGGATTCCAGAGTTTTGTCTTTATGCTCCTTCCTCCTCAAGGAGCTATATAATCCTCTATAAGGAGTCTGAATGTTGATGGAGTTTAAAATGAATGGAAATTCAGTGGTTGTGATTATTTACAAGTAGATCTTGAGAACACTGTGAACTTTGTGCATGTGGGCATTGGTTCCCTTCAGCAATTAACTTAAACTCAGCTACCTAAAGCTGTGCAAACCTGTTCAAACACAGTGACATTGAATTGCTGTCAGGGGGGAGATCTCCCTGCTCTCTCTAAAACTCTGCATTTGTTGTACATGGCTTATTTTCTTGCCAGGTATCACATACTCACAGCAAGACACTGTCCAGAGGAGAAAAGATAAACATTGAGTGATTAAAATGAGCAGTGTTGACTGTGTGTCTTAGAGGCATGGCAGATTTGGAAGAAGAACTTCTCCCATGCAAATTTAGGGTCTGCTCTTCAAGACTGCTCAATTGTAGTGACTTTCATGGGAACCACTCCCCATATTTGGTAACCAGTTTTTAATAATAGAAACATATAAAGCAATTTTTGAAACATGATGTTACAAATTGTCTTTAAAGAAATAACAATTGACTCCCTAACTTCTACCTACTGAAAAAATTTAGGAATAGAGTATTTAGTGCTGCTTCTGAAGAAAACATGGTTATTCACTTGGAAGCTTTTAAATACTAATATGTAATAACAGCTACTGCAGACAAATGGTTCTGTGAGGTTTTACTGCCAGCTGTGGTGATGGGTTTGGCATGACCAGGACTCATTGCAGCCGTGATCTCTGACTTTCTTTGCTGAAGCTTTGTTAGGATGTCACCTCAGAGGAACAGTGATTCTATCTGCATGTTTTCTTAGACTGAATTATTGGAGATTAAATGATTGCATTGGCATCACAGTTTGAGTCTTGTTAGTAAAGATGACAGACTCCTGTTAATGGAAAAAGAGCTATAGTTAAATAAAAATACCCCAGCAACAAATGAAAAACAACCCCCACAAAAAAACCACTGAATCTTTATGTTATATTTACAGTTAAGCTAATCAGGATTTATTTGTAATGATTTTAAAGGGAGATGCTGAAGCTGAGAAGTGAGAGGCTGAAGGAATCCTGGGGACTGTTCATGGAGCGCCACAGAGCTGTAGTCAGTGTTGATATATAGTTCCATAATGTGCAGGAAACGTGTCGTTTCACTTGGTGCTGCAGGATCAGGGGCATAATCCATCTCACCCACTGTAGTGTGACGAATCAAATCACTATCTGACAAGATCTGCTGCTTGGGAGCTCTGCAGAGATGAAATGAGGTCTAAATTCAAGGGCATGTGAGAATAATACTTTAGAAAATACCTGGGGATGAGAATTAAATGTACCAAAAGAAGCTAAAATGTTTAATTTTTAAAGGCATATTTGCTGTGTATAGTTCAATAAGTTAATGCTTTCCATATTCTGTGCTCACAAAAAGAAAAAGCAGAATGTGTGTTCTTAAACAGTTCCTCGACAAGGGCTAGTCCCATTTCTGTCATTAACGAAGGATAATGTCTGCAGTGGCAAAAGTCCAGAAAAAGCAATCCACTATAAAGGCATATTTACTTCAGTCAGAGAATTCGAGCTGTGGTTAAAGTATCAATATTAGCTTAAGAAAGTATTTGGCAGCGAGAGGGTCCAGAACACAACTGGTTACCTTACACTGAGTGTTTTGCTGCGCCTTGCCCTGGTTGTCACAAAGCCACTTTGGAGCAGAAGGATACATCTTAATCCCCTCACTCTGCTCCGCTCTGAGGAGGAGGTTGGTTTACAATTATTTCTGCCAAGCCCTGGTGTTTAGTGGCCGTGTGAGACGCAGGTGGAGCAGAGCTCTGTCCTGCCCTGGAAGTGGTGTCTGGGCGAGGAGGAAGCTGCTGGCAGGATTTAACAGCCATGGTTTACCAGTTCCTTCCTCAAGTACGAAATGCCTGAGGGAGTGTGTCACCCGTGGTGCACCATCTCACATTCTGGCTCTCTGTAACGCTGCTCTTTGATGATTGTGGGTTTTCCTCTAAATTCAAGGCTACAGCATCTGTGCATGGACTGTTTGCTGGAAGAATTCCTTCCCTTTATTAGTATGCTTGTGTAACCAGTTTCAAGCTATCAACACTCCTTCACACCCTTCCCCCATGTAGATATTTAAAAATAAAAATGAACTCAGTCTTGAAGTGGGAAGCATAAGAACCTTTGTGGGTTATTCCAACTACGTGAATATATAAGGGGCTGAGTATTGGTCAGATAGGAAGCTTAATTTCCAATGACTCCTTTGGGAATATCATTCTGGAGGGGAACAGTACTCTGCTTGATCCAGCAAAGTCATGTTCACTGTCAGCATTGCTCATTTGCTGTCAGTGTGTTTCAGGTTATTTTAATGTTTTGGCCAGGTTTTACCTTAGGTATTCAGCTATGAGGGTCTTTATGCAGCTTCCAATGCTGTGGAGCTGCAGTAATTTGTGTTCAGAATCAAAACGTTTTCTGTCTTGCACAAAAATGGACTGTTCTGACACTCCCTTCACTGTTTTCTAATTAGAACTTCATGAAATGCAGAAATTCTCCCTTGCAAACAGACTATATAGTCTGATGCAGCAACATGAGAGCAATTGGAAATGTGCTGTAACCTTTAAGGGGATGTGAGTGTCCTGTGTCCATTCTCATATTGTCATTCTCAAGAGTTGATTCTGCGGTGAAAAGTCAAGAGAGGTTAATCTTTTCTTAAATGAGATTAAGGCTAGGGAGCAACATGATTCACATTCCAAATATAATTAGCAATGCATAAAATGCACAATTACTTGCTTTGACTGGGATGAAGATGATGGGGATTTTTTTTTTTTTTTTTGAAAGCAGCATCAATGCAATTTTGGAACATAAGCTGATCCAGTAATGCCTTGAGTAAAGTTAAAAACTGCTAATTGAATTGCATTTTGCATTTGTTAACAAAATTTTAATTTCTTTGGGGATGTGTTTTTTTGGTTTGTTTGTTTGTTTCCTGGCTGAATCTTTATCCCTTTAAGTTTTTTTCCTTGAGTAAGAATTCCAGTTATGGACTAAATTCAGGACCATTGGTATTTAATGCATCTTCTCTGAGTGTAAGGGTCTTTATAGAAGTATTTCCTATTAATGAAAGGTGTTGATATGACATAAGTTCATCTTTCATTAAAAAAAGTTCAGTTCTTGAGTGGCTTGGTGCAAAAAGTGTTTCCACAATGGAAGAAGGGGTGTATCTTGAACATATCAAGATCAGCAGATTTCCCTTATATTTTCTCCTTTTCAGTGCCCAGATATCTTCACAGTGCAGAGGGTTTTGGATTACCTGATTAAATTATTAATTTATCAAGTTCGGGATTTTATTTGCCTTTTTTTCCCTATAGTTTTACCTCTCTTAAGATGATTCTAACAAGAGAATGCACACTACTGCATTGTTATTTTGACTTGATTATTTTGTGATAGATGGCTTTGGCATTTTCTAGTCTCATCCTTCCAAACTATTTTGAAAGATTTTGTATTCATAATAAACATCTTTTCTCAGAAACTGATAATAAAGGTCTGTTAAGAGTTGGAATTAAAAATGTCAATTTGTTTGAACAGCTTGTGTTGTTTTAGTACAAATTGTTTGGTGAGTACACAAGGCTCCAGTTCCATCTGAATGGCACTAAATTATGCTGAACTAATTATATTCTTGCTTTATGTAGCCTGACATTTAATTACAGAAATGAAATTCTCTGCGCACACCTCACCCCACGAGTGCATGACATGCAGCTCTCCTTCCTGCAGCTCTTTCACCTGCTTTATCTTCCCATCAGCTTCTCATTTGCAACAGAAATGTATTTTCATGAGAGCTTTTACCTGAGATGTTGCCTTCAAGTTGCAGATCATAAACCATGTAAGCAATTGGCATAGGTGCCATTTTAAAATTATTTTCAAAAGTGTGTATCAGTTTTAACTCATGGAGTTGAACTCTTTTCAATAAATTATGATTTGACCTTTTTTGTTCTCCATGGAAACCAGCCTTTTATTAATGCTACTGTTCTCCAGCAGCTTTTGTGATGTATCTGGATCTGTAAGCAGATCCTAAAGGAGAAAAATTCCACACCAACACTCCCTTCCCCCCCTCAAAGAACACCAATTATTTTAAATTGCATTTTCAGGTATGAAAAATTGGATGAAACATTGGACGAAATGGTAAATATATCAGCTGAAACCACTGTGGAGACAGGGACTGGTATGGCAGAATGGAGCAGTCAGTTCCCAAAGGATTGCTCCTGTTGGGACTGGATTTGCCCCCTTCAAGGAGCACTCCAAGGAGGAGGAATATTCCAGGGTCTCCCTGCAGTGGAATTATGGCAGGTACAACTGTATAAAATGCATTTGCACCAGTTCACAGCATTTGAGAGAAAAAAAGCTAATTTCTTATAAATATGTTAAAATACAAGCAGATCACCAAAAGTCAAATTTCAGCACTTAAAATATTATATGTTGTGTTCAGTACAGGTTTTGTCCTGTGGTAATCTCTGAAAAATCTCTCAGAAAGTTAAAACCCAATTTTTGTTATTATGTTGCACTTTCCTTTGCAGAATTAACTTTCAATTAAATATTGGAGCTAGAATTAAGCTGTGAAGTGTATCTGGAGATCAGTGTGACACATGATGTCCTCTGGTTCTACCTGGAGTCATTTTAAAACAGGATCATGATCTTGTCAGATAAGTATTTTCTGACATCATAATTAGCTAACTTTGTTTTTCTGGGTGATGTTTTGCACTTTTGAGATGCCTTGGGCTCTAATGCAGACTTTAAACTACCCTCATCTGTAATCATGCAAAAAAGATGATATGGTTTTTTGAAGCAGTGTCTGGGGAATTCTGAAAGTGATGTTCATGAGAAAATAGCTCTGTTCCAGGACGAGCAGGTATTGTCCCAAGGTGTCATTGCAGAGTGAAAGAGAAGAACAAGGACTGAGCTATTGGTCTAATCAACCAGCCAAATTATTAGTTTGTGGCAATTTGATTGCTTCATCTACAGAATCATCAGCTTATTTTGGATGTCAGTCAACACATCATTAGTATAAGATGCTCCACAGCAGAGTTGTAGCTGCTGGAGAATATTGGAAACAGTACGTGCAATTTGGAGAACAACTGAATTTTTAAATTTTAGCCCCTTTTCAGTGTTCTTTTGCTTCAGAGAAGGTTTTAGCACACAATCTTTTCTATTCAAAAGCCTTCTAATTATGGTCATCTGAGAGAAAACACCAGAGTTGGGTTTGGTTTTGTTTTGGTTTTTTTTTTAATGCTGCTGTAGAATTAACAGCAGAATTTCTTTTTCTCTGTGAACATCAAAGGAAATTAAGTCTTCTGGGATTTAACATATTGCCTCTTAAAAAAAAAAAATCTGTGTCATGTTATGGAGTACCTTGTCTAAATGTAGTTTAAAAAGACTGTACGATGTTATGTCTAACTGTTGCTCTTTGGAGTATACAAAATAGAGTGTTATTCAAGCCTTTTTCTTGTAGACTCAAGATCTCTTACCTTTTTGGAAGAACTGTTGCACTCTCAAAAGTGAGAAGCCTGGAAAACACTCGTGTCAAAAATCTGTTGTCATTAGGCTTTAGCAAGTTAGAGAATAACCTGGAGCACAGAGGGGGACAGCAGAAGCAGAGAAGAACATTCTGGGCATGGCAGGTTTAATTTGTAACGTGGTTGATGGATTTCCTCAGAGCCTGCACGGTGACCTCCCCTGGCTGACAAAGGGTGGCAGACCACGAAGCCTTTCTCACTTTGCTCGTTAAAGTTCACGTAACATTAACTTTCTGTGGAGCACAGAAGATCAGGAGCTGCCTGGGGTGCTGGGTGTGAGGAGAGGTGTCCAGTAGATTTGTGTGCTGACCATGCTGGGGGTGGCTGTGGCAAGGGGAGCCCAGCAGGAGCACGTGGTGCATAGTTTGGGTTAAATTGTGGGAAAAGCTGGAAAGGGAAGATGACACTGCGTGTTCATGAAGAGCTGGACTGTAAATTGAACTTCAGGCTCATGGAAGGAGCACGTTTGGGTATTGATGAATTTGTGAAGTCTCTGAGGTGCCTGTGGGTGTGAAGCCTTCACAGCTCCCCTTCTGATCTTAGGGATGTTTCCTGTGGCTGCTGGAATTCTGCCGAACAAAAATGCGCTAAGACCAAGGAAAAAAGTTTATATTTAGGTGTGAGTTTTCAGGCAGGTTTACTATGAGTTACTCATGGTCTAAGCACAGCATGTTTGTTGAGCTGAGCATTGCAGTGACTGCACAACTCCTGCAGTGGAGTTGTGTAAATAATAAATTGTGTAAACAGGGACAAACACTGAGTGCCTGCAGCTGCATCTGCAAGTGTCACACACCTGGGTCTTTACACTAGGGACCAACTGGTTAATCCTTTCTTAGTAACAAATGATTATATTTAAGCTGCAGTTTCATGTCTTTTGGGGTCACATTGCTAGGAAGACCATTATGGTTTCTTCAGTTTATTTTGTCATTCAGGTGTGCCTGTTGCTTGAGGAACAAAGTATGGACTAACGTTTTAAGTTAAAGCAACTAGTAAATGATGAGAGAAATACTGGTTAGCAGAGAAATGGCATACATTTACCAAACTGCTTTGAATCTTCTGGAAGGGATTACAAATTCCTGCAATTTATTTAAAATAAACCCAAAACTTATGTCCTCTTTCCTTTCTGTTGTGTGGTCTTTTAATAAGGGACCTTTTTTTTTTTTTTTCTGGTGGTTCCAAGGAGAAGGTTTTCTTGTGCTAAAGATTGATTAGGGAGAATTCAGAAGAATAGAGCTCTCCAGTTCAAGTTACAAAATATACAAGGCTGTTCAGTAATTACATTTCCTGGAGCTGCTGCCTGCACTTGATGCAGAGGTTGGTGTAGAGTGGGAAGGACTCTTGAAAACCAGTATCTTGAAAATGTGGCAATTCAATGCCTTGAAAGGCAGAAAATTAAGTCTGTTATAGAGATCCAATTGTTATACTTTATTGTTTTAAGGGAAAAGTACCCACAGAGTTACAAAATCTTAGTTTTGATTTGAAAGGATTGTAAGCTTTCTAGGCCAGAAATGTCAATTAATGCTACAAGAATAAATGAAAGATGCTAAAAGCTTCTCACATTGGGGCTGTGGTATTCAAGAGAGATAATGACATTATGGCAGGGGCCTGACTTAATTGACATAGCACAGGTTTGTGTGATTATTATCATGTAGGACATTACTTCTGTGCACAGAATATCCCAGTTCTGAGGTTAATACTAAAGTAAGGTTCTGTCAGAAAGTTGTACTTTAAGCATTTCCAGTGATTTAAAAAGAAATAATTTTTGCAATATATGGGTTTGTTTTCTTTGTGACAGGTTTCTCAATGAACTCGATTACAAATATGAAAATATTATAGATATTGCTTTAGCAGTGATGCTTCTTTAATTTTAAAAACCAGGCTATTTAGATAGGTTCAGATTGATAGAAATCTTTAAACAGTAGGTGAAAATCCCAACTAACATTGCTTTGACTGAAAAAAAAATTGCCTTTGGGCAGATGGATTTTAAAGAAATACTTAATATATGTTGTTATAACATCAAGAATTTGTAGGTTAAACATTTTGGCCTGGCCTGGGGCTGATTTAAAAGTGCGGAGTACGATGTAGGTGTAAATATCCAGCAGTGCCCTGAGTGGCAGGTGCAGGGCAGAGGCAGAGCCAAGGATTGCAGCACAAAATTATTAATACTGGAGTGCAGAGAGAGGTGGGTGAGGAGGCAGGAAAGGCAAAGGAAACCAGAGGGGAAATGGAGAGGAATTACCAAGTGTGCAGGAGCACAGAAAGGAGGGGACAGAGCTGTAGTGAGAGGGTCTGGCCAGAGCTGCCAGTATTTGCTTCCCTTTTTAAATTTTAAATTAGCTCAGAAATTTGTAGTGTAATATGTAATCTTTTTGTTGTTGTTGTTTTTGCTAGGAAATAATTTGTGTGAACCAAATAACGTGGATTTTTTTGGTATTTGGGTTTGAAAATTGCCTGTGAACATACATCAAATTGGTTATAAAACAGACTTCAGGGCTCCCTATCTCCTTTTTTGCCATCACTCCAAGAAATCTTTTGCTTTTTCTGTAGAGCACTGAGACCATCAGCTAATTTAATTTGGTATCTTTCAAATATCCAATTTCCAAAGTATTTTTGTTGAATGCAACATGTATTTTTCTTCTTATTATACATTTTTATGGTTCCTTAAGTTTCAGAAATTCAAGAATGCTGCACTGAAGAAGGAAATCTAAGATAAAATGATGTTATAAAGAAACATTAGCTGCAAAACCAAGCAGTGATACTTTTTGCTCAAGCGGTTTTTACTTTGGATGGATAAAATGGTGCTATTTAAAAACATCAAGGTTTTAGCTTGCAAATGGTTGAAGTATTTGACAACTAAAGGGAGTATCAAAATATGGGAATGGGATTCAGAGGACATCTTTCTTTGCAGAAAAGAATACATGTTTCAGGCTGACTTTTTAAAAGCTCAGCTAGAAGATTCCAAGACATAAAAAATCAGAATAAATCTAGTCTTGCATAAGAAATATAATCTCCCAAGAGACAGCATTCAGTTGCTGAATGCTTTGTAGTTTTATGGTGCCTGAGACCCTGAGGTGCTGTTTGAGCACCTTTATTTCAATTTCTGTAGATTCCAAGCTCTCCAATCCACCTGGATCCCGTTTCACTGAACCCAAAGCTGCTGCAGCTCCTCGATATTTCACTGATCGTGACAGGGGAGCTGTTGCCCAGTAGGCAGAGAGAAGTAGAGCACCAGTTTGTAGGACCTTTGAGACTTGCCCAAAAATGCTATACCCTCCTTGAGCTAGATGTGTCTTCAGTTACAGAAAGAATTAGAGTGAAAAGCCCAGTTCTATTTTACAAGCAGAAAACATTATTCAGAATCAATGACCGTTCTCTTTATGGAGTTAGGTTACTCTGGTGGAAAACCACATTGTCACCCATGTGGTCTCAAAGCAGAGATTTGTAGTCCTCCTCACCCTGCCACTTGTTGTGGCTAACCTATAATAATTAAGAAGAAATAATAGTAATTTAAAAAATCATTATATTAAGATAGTAATTTAAAAAATCATTATATTAAGCTCAACTAATAGGAAAGATTTTTCTTTAGTTAGTTCTGACTGAGGTTCAAGAGGAGGAAAAAGATCTTGCTTCTCTCACAGCTGAGCAAAAGAAGCCTCAGGACATGAGGTTGGTTTTAGTCATGGTGTGAGTGTAGGTAAATAACTGCTGATAGTGAGTTGTAATGTTGAGCATTTAATCATACTGTACTTCCCCCTCTGACTGTTGAATGCTAAATGTTTGCCTCTGGGTGCTACAAATTTCTGTTCCTGTATAAATTTTGTAGCAGCCTTTTAGTATACAAGTTTTACATTTTTGTCTTTTTTATCAACTGGAGGATTAAGTTTATTTCTGAAGAAATCAAGGATTTAAAGAAGTCCTCATTGGTTTAATCTGTTTATGTCAACACATCTCAGAGTTCCTTTTTGTTCAAGCAAGCAGGTGTTTTTGTTGAAATAGCTAACTGTAGATAGCAGTCCCACTGCAAATGTTACAGCAAATCATTAAAAAAATCCAGTTTCTGTTAAGTTCTTTCATGCTTTTGAGAGGCTCTTCCTGCTGGAAATATTGGAGCACTGATATACCCTAAGGGCCCCTGCTGTAGGCTTACAGCTCAAAAGGTGAACATTAAAGTCCATTATAACATTTAGGGTCATGAGGGTTTTCTCATGTGGTCTCTGTTTACTTTGGATGCTCCTTTGAGGCTTTTGAGTGCGAAGTGGTGGAAGAAAATATACAAATCCAAATTTCAGGTTGTAGAAGGACCAATAGCATGCTCTGGTTGAGTTCCTTTCACGAATGCTCTCTGCCATGGATATAACTGAGACATTTTGGGGGAATATTTTATCCTTTGAAGCTGTTTGCCTCATTGTCTCTTTCTTTTCAATTTCTCATTAATTTTATGTGCTGTATACCAGTCATCAGTTTGTATTCTAGATTCTGGTTTTGCTTTCATTACATGGCAACATGCTTTCTCCATTTCTCTTGGTAAGCACTGCTCCAGACTCTTTAAAGACAGGTTGCTCATGCAAAAACTATGCTGAAGTGCAAATCTGGACGTACTCAGAGAGCTGTTGGATTCATTTTACTCAAGCTTTCAATAGATTTTAAGGTATGAAAACCTGGGCTTTTATCCAACTGGCCAGGCCTCTTACACCATCTGCTTTTGCAGATATTGCACCTTTCTTTGGATCTGCTAGTGATATATTTAAGGTATTCACAGATGCCGTGGTGAGAGGCACCGTTGTGGATGTCATCAGTGATGGGGCAGTGGGAAAGCTCAGATCTGGTGAGGTGTGATGTGACTGCCTTATTTTTTAAAGCAAATCCAAAAGAACAAGATGGTTGATTTCTATTTAGGATTAATGTGTCATTAGCACAGGGACCGAGGGAGAAAAATGAATTTCAGTGTTCCTGTCACGTTAGGTAAAATGATGCTGCTTTACAGAAAATCAGTGTTTAGCAATGAGTGTGTGAGAATAAAATGTTTTCTGCTAAACCCCAGGAAGTTAGTTCCAAACTGGTATTGGTTCTTTATTTAGGCTCTTTGTGGATCCTTCCATGAAGAATTTCCTGTGATTTTGGGGCATGTAAGTTTCTCCATGTTGGGCTTGCCAGCTTAAAGCTTTGGATGTGATGGCCTGAGTGGCTCCAGTGTTGGCTCTGTGCCCACAGGTCCATATGTTCTGTGTGATTTGACAAGTTACAGTGAATATCCTTCTCTCCTGTTTCTTTTTGCTTGCATCACAATCTCTTCAACAAAACAGCGTCCACTGGCAAATGTTTTTTACATTTCAAGGAAAATACATGGGAAAATACATGTGGGTTCACATGGTTACACCACCTTTTCTACCAGGGAGTTTGACACCTGGTGATATAAAACTCCCTCCAAAACATAGCTCTGGTTTATTTGTGCATGAAACACTTGTGGAGTCATCCTGTGCACAGCACAGATGGAAATCTGCATGCCGTGGAAGGGAAGCTCAGAGATTAGATCCTTGAAATTTTGGGCCATTCTTTGAGCAGCAGGAGAAAGATTTCCTGCAGGTTTATTTGATGGCTGATCAGCTTGTGCCAAAAGATGCAGTTCCCTGAGACTTTGGCTTCATCTGAGAGGGTAACTGAGCAAGGTGCGGGGAGAGAGGCTCCCAGGTGTAGTGAGAAAGCACAGCAAAAAAAGAAATAAGAGCAGCAGCTTCTCAGGCACTGCCTGCAGCAATTCTTGCCAATTAAATAAAGTACATTTTAAGGAACAAAATCATAGGGACATTCAAAAATGTTTAGGATAAAAGGCAACATATTGTCTATTAAAATTAATATTTAACAAAATATCAGATTATTCTGTTCTCTAAAACTTTAAACTGTGTGTTTTATTTGGGAAAAAAAAAATGGAGATAATTAGAGGTGCATGAAAGTGCAAGTGCTGTTAGCTAAGCTTCATGGAAGGATCAGCCCCAAGCCAAGGTGAAGCAAGAACATCATCAAGGAACAATCTGGATTGAAAAGAGTAACGTGTGGATGACTGTGTAGAAACAAAGATGATTTATGCCAGTTTCAGCTAAATCACAGTTAACATATCTCACATCTTTCAGGCAAATTAAAGCTTGATCTCCTGAGGTGGGTTTGTACCCTCTCAGTGGCAAATACTTACTAATTAATACAGAGTAATCAGGAGAGGCTTGGGGTGACCAATGCTTTGTTCATTTACAGCCTTTAACCCCAAATGAGTAAATTTGTTGGTTTGTGGATCTGCAGCACCAGCATGCATTGCTGCATGATTGCATCTGCAGTCAAGCATGACCTGCAGCCTTCCTGGAATGCACACAATTACAGCACCAGGCCCTGCACATCAGAGTTTTTCCCAAACATGATGAGCAGATTTTCACTTTTAAAAAAATCTTTTTCAGCAGAGAATATTTAGCAATGTGGAGAACAGGGCAGCTCAGATTGCAGATAGTTCTGTAAATGACTGCTATGAATGGATGGACAAGCACTGCGAGACCACTTTTGTCAGATTTGGCAAAATGTGCCCTGTGAAATGGGCTTTATTTCACCAACATTTTTTGCTCCAGGAAGGAATGTTGATAGACGCTTCAGTATCGCCACTTGCCCATGTTTTGACATTCCTATCAGCTATGTGCTATTTGCAGGGTTGTTTGCTTTCAAATGGTGCTGCTTTTTGGAGATTTTTCTCATCTACATGTATTTTAATTTTTTGGTTCGTAGGGATTTTTGGAGGATCTCAAAATACACAGGTTTTGTTTACATTCAAACAGAATTGAATTTCAAGATGCTTAAGTCCTTTTCTAAATTTTCTTCTGACACAAAATTTTATGATGTATCTTCCCCTGTGTATGGGTATAATATGGGTGGCCACTGTGCTTTTCCTCTGTGACTGACAACATCACATTGCACAGATTTGGGCAAAATGTAATGTTCCAGAATTGAAATTTCTGAGATGCACATTAATTTTTATTTGTGCACAATAATTCTTTTCCAGCTAGACTTCTATAAACCCTTTAACAGTTAATTACTTCTAAATTCCTTTAGTATTTTGCATGTGAAATTATCATATTTTAACGTTTACAAAAGCTTAAAAATTACTTTTAAAATAGGGAGATGTTAAAACTTTTTTTTGGAGGAGTGATTGATTAATAAGAAGCATCCATTGTTTTTCAGATGTGCAGATTTCTTTGACATTTAGTCTATTCTCTCAACTTTGGGAAAAACAGGTCTGTTAAATGAGTTTCAGAAACTTATTCCGGGCCTGATTTCTTCAAGCAAGGGATTGGTATGGCAGGAATGCTGTTATCCTGCATTCTGTGGCCTGGAAACCTCAGGAGGATTATACAGTTAGAGGATGCTTTTTTCTTCTTTAAAATGCTTCTGCACTCCTCATTTGGCTTTATGATTAATACTGGGAGAAGTTGTTTGCTTGCAGATATTGATATATTCAGTGGAACTTGATGCCTGATGCTCCTGGCTTGTTGTGTTAATGACATGTTTGTGTGTGCTCTGAGCTCCTCTAAGATTTATCTTGTTCATCCCAAGATCTGATGATATCCAAGATCTGACTAGAATAATCCGAATTTAAGGGGAATCTCTGGGAACTCTGGTTTATTTGCAGAGGTGGACAGGAAAGCGTTACCCAGGTGGTGCCATTTTGCAAAGATTACTTATCAAAGAAAGGAAGATGGGTTTGTGTGTGAAGAAAAGAAGCTCCCAAAAATACTACCCTGAATGTAAGGCAGTCTTGTTTTAATTTCAGTGGTTACAATAATAACCACTTAAGGAGCATAAAATAGGCAGTCTGTGTTGAGCAGGGAAAATTGTGGGGTAAGACCTCCATTTGTGTAATCAAAGCGTGTAATAGAACTCGATTGTACACAAATTTATACTTAAGACAGCCTTCATTTTACATTCTACTTAAGAGGACCTCTGTATCTGAAAATGGGTAGCAGGCTCACCCAAAATAAAACAACTTCAGAGAGGATGCTGCTTTGTAATGCATTCCCCAGCCAGCCTGATCAGAAGCCATAAATCAATAGGCAAATAGGACATGCCACTAATTAGTCAGTAGAAAATTGTACCAATGTGTTTTTCAGCAGAGACCTGTGCCAAAAACTCCCCCACTTGTTGAAGGCATCTTCAACTTCAGTGTGTAAAAGACAGATCTGTTTTTTCAGAAGAAAATTTATGTAAATGGTATGAGATTTGTGTCTAACTGGAGTAAACCAACGTATCACTAACTGAAATCAAATGTTTGTAAAAGTGTCTCTGGGATAAATCTAATCCTATCTGATTTCTATTAGCTGATTTGTTTTGCAATTTAATGGCTGTCAAATTTGGCCCTCAATGTCAGAATCCTGTTTAGCCAAATGTCATTGCCAAGGCAATCTAACAAGCAGTGCTCTTGGTAAATAAAATTTGGCAGAAGGTTCATCAGTGAATATTGTGGTTCAGCCAGCTCCAGTCTGTATTTCACACATGTGTGAATTCCTCAGGGTATAGTACCTCTTATCAAATAAGCATATTTTAGTTTCATGCTTGCCAAGTTTTTTTGAAAATGGAAAGGTCCCCTCGAGTTGAGCTCTGTAGCACAAAGGATGGAGTCCCAAATACCTGCTCCAGTTCTGTGTGTAAAAGCATGCAAAGGGGTTGTGAATGCCAAATATGAATCTAATATTTAAAAATCTACGAAATAAACATTCTTCTTCTTTCACAACTGTTATTTAATTTAAATTTTGCTATTCTGTGGTATTCTAGTGTCTGCGCCCAGCTGTTAATGAGGACTTTTGACATGCATGGCTGCAGGGGTGATCCCTGAAGGAAATATTTTCTAGTCTTTCACTTTCTAAACACAATTTATGTCTTTCCAGTCGAGATACTTGCATATAAACTGCTATTCTGATGCACATTCTTGCTGAGTTGCTTCATAAGAATGAATATGTGCAATCTACATACAAAAATTGCTGCATAGGATGAAAAAAATCTGTTAATGAATTTTCTGGAAAGAGCAAGCTTTAGGAGAAGCAGAAAGTTTTGTGAGATATGGGATAATTTTAGAGTATAATTTCCCCTTTTTTTCCCTTTTATTTTTTAAGTTCAGGTGCAAGCATGTAATTTCTCCTTTAGCTGCGTGCTAGAGGTTTTTTGCCTTTGGAAAGAGTGGACATTTTATTTTTACTTATCTCATGGTTTTGTGAGGTGACAGCACCAAGTGATATGAGAGAATATCTGTGAAACACATTAGTGCTTGAATTTTATCTTTACTGATGCTGAATGTCAGACATATCCCAATGGAACGTGTGTAGGGCTCTTAAGTCCTCCAACAATTCAGTGCTACCACAAAAAGGACAATTATTAAGACTCATTGGAGCCTGAAACTTGTAAATCAAGTAATGTGGAAATTCAATCTTACAAATACATGGAAGTCTTGCTCAAAATGCATTTATTTAATCCTGTTGAAATGAACAAACAAAACCCCACTAAAAAGCCTAACCAAAGAAACTCCCACAAACTCCAACCTCAAATCCATGCTAGTGGACTGGCTAGTTCTTCACTCCCCAGTGAAAATATATTAAAAAAAAAAAAAAAAAAGAAGAAGCAGAGACAGTAGCTTAATCCTTTAGTAACTAATGTGCATATTGCATTTTACTTCCATAAAATAAAACTTTTGGCAAAATGCAACAAAAGGTGAACCGGAGTGGGACACTCCAAAATGTGTGGTTTGTTAAAATAATGGCTTTTTTGCCATTTTTTTTTTTCTTTAATGGGGTTTTGGGGGGCGTTCTTCAGCTCTAGGAGGAAAAGACAGCAAAACTCTCTTGATTTTTCATTAGCTCTTTCCCCTGATACTTGAAATTGGAGATTGTCTCCTGCCATGACTCAGCTGTGAGATTGTTGACTCCATCACTGGGTCTGCTGGGCTGCTCCTGTTCCAAGGTCTATTTTAAAAATGTGCAATATCCCAGTGTAGGCACAGACACAGAATGCAGGCTGTGTCTGCCAGCGTGGCCCAGGTGTGGGAAGGGACGTGTGGCCCTGGAAGTCCATGCTGGGATAACAGGAGGGGACAGATCCCATGGAGCACAGCCTCCCTTGTGCTGAGCATTGCTGGGGTCAGTGTTGGCTTAAGTAAACAGTTTGTGCAGGGTATGTAAAAAATTTGGAATCTCCATGCTTGTTTTCCTACAAGAGAGGATTCTTTGAGGATTTTGTTGTCCTGCTTTTGATAAAATGATTCCTCAGTTTGTGTAATCATTGTGCAACTCGGGCTTTTGTAAAGGGGTTTTGTTTATTGTAAGGAAGGAGACAGATGTTTTTTGTAAGTACTCTTTTTTTTCCCAGTGCTTTATAACATAAAAGCACAAAGTTTGTTACTTGGTGCTGTAATCCATGACCAGTTCTGCTGTTTATAACTTTGTGCTCTGGTTATTTCACCGGTTGTGTGAAGTCTTCACTGAGGAAATAAAGCAATGCTCTCATGGCTGTGAGCAATGCTCAGGCATCAACACAGAGCTTTCAGAAACATCCATAGTGAGTGCTGAGAAACATCCTGAAGGATTTGGAGCTGCTACTTTGGATATGCTGTTGGATATGAATTCCTCCCTGCACACCTTGCCCCCCTGTTGGTTGTACTGTTGTAGGAAATGTAGGAATGGTGAATCCCGAGTTGCACAAATGGAGAAGGAAAAATTACGCAGCTGGGTTTAGGGAGAAAATAAATTACTGATTTTCATAAATGACTGTTTCAGTTTTTGGCAATAATGTCTGAGGGAATGATGCAGGTGTGTGCAGTGCACCCCCAAGGTGCTGTTACAGGCCTCCTGTTCTTCCATCATCGTGCCCGTTGCACCATGAGCTCTTAAATATGCTCCTGGAGCTGTTAGAGATGCTATGGGCAGGACAAAGATGACTCCCAATCTGGTGAAATAATCTCTCTGCCTACTTTAGCAGTGGTATTTTGGGATGGATGGAGTTCCCCTAAGGGCTCAGTTGGGAGAATTTGGCTGTAGAATTGCCATATCGCTCTTTTCAAGAGTGCCAGGAGCCAGTCATCCTGTCAGAGCCTTAATCAGAGGTTTGCATCTCTGTTCATCTGGGACACATTGGTTTGTTTGCAGTCCCTGTTCCAGGTGGTCAGGCAGGGAACCAGCTCTCTGTGATCAGAAACCACACGTACACAAAGGGCTGCAGACACAGAGCGTTTGTTCCCTGCCTTCTCACTCACCAAGCAAGGGTAGTTAGAGGAGAAGACTATTTCTGGCATAACAAGGGTATAATTTGGAGGAATAAACTCGTGCTCTATGTTCTAGCCATTTTTTAAATGCAATTGGATGTTTCCCTTAAATATGCCATGAGATCTTTAGCTCTGGCAGGAGATGAATACTATATTCTTCTAAACAACATCAGATACATATGCATCCCCGGATGTGGTAGCGCTCGGATTTCCTCCCAAAAATTTCATAGCAAGCAAATGCACAGAGTAGGAAGTGAAAAATATCTCCCAGTGAAAGATTCCTGACATCTTACTTGGTACTAATGCAAAAAAGAAATGATCTGTAATCACTACATTTCATGCTCATAATGTAGCAAGCATTTAAGGCAGTGATGCTTAAGGTAACTTGTAGGGAATGAAGAAGTAAAAAGATCCCATATGTTATTGTCAAAAAACCCAAACTCCTCATGAGAATACAGCATTGAAAGGTGTAAAGAGGTTTGTTCTTTTTCCATTTACTCTCTTTTGCTTCACAAGGCTCTGTAGCCTGAGTTGTCCAGCCCAGCATTGAGCACTCCATTTTTGCTCCTGAAGTGTATCCTTCAGCTGAGAATTCAGTTACAGAATTTCCTATTCTGAGATACTCCCTTTAAAAAAGGAATTTTAAGAAAGGTTTGGACCTAAATCCTCCTGGAATGAAGTAACAGTTTCTTGGCTCGTAGGTTCTGAAATCAAGTTGAAGGGCCAAACTTCTGAAATAAATTAAATCAGTGATTTTTTTTTTTTTAATTCATAGTCATGTAAAGACCTTTACTGAAATAAATTAAAGAGCAAATCTTATCTGAACTGCCAGTCTTGAAGATCTTTCCTAATGCTTATCTTCACTTTTCTATTGAGAAAACAGAGATCAGACTTTGAGTTGTGGATTTGCCAACATCTGTCTTCAAGCAGTGCAGCACAGGTGTCTGCCAGGAGTATTTTAAACAACAAAATTGTATGTCACACATAGACTGCATTGTATTCAACAGTGGCTGCAGTTCCAAGTCTCCTCCACAATCAAGGATCCTCTTCTCTTTCCCAGTTTCCAGAAGGTTTGCATTGCTGCAGTGCTGAGGGTGTTTGTGACATTCACATTCTCTGGACAGAGAGACATAATTCTGTCTCTCGGGATTTCTTAGAGAAGCACAGAAAGAAAAAAAACCAAAACAGTCTTTATCTCTACTCCTTTGTTTTCCCCATGTAGAATGTGGTATAGAAATTGTTTACCTAAAATGATTGCTTAATTAGATTCTAGTGAAAGTTGTTTAGGTTCAATGCCCAATTGGAACCAGCTTTGTCTTGGACTGCCAGCAGAGAGTCACGAGTATGTAAGTTAGGTAAGTAAGAAGTATGTAGAATAGTATAGTATCTCTTTAAATAGTATATTAATGTAATATAGTTTTAATAAAACTATCCTTCAGCCTTCTGATCTAGAACCAAGCATCATTATTTCTTCCCAGATCTGGGGTTTGCTGCATTTCTGCTATAGGTGTTCACTGCAATTAGGTGTTCTCTATAGGTGTTCACAGCATTAGGCAGGGTCAAAGTTCTGAGCTCCATTCCCTCTCTGGAGGGCATTATCTGTAGGGTGTTCTAAGTTGTTTTGGGCTTTTTGTTTGGTTTTTATATGTTTTTTGGTTTAATCAAACCGGTGCTAGGACCAGTAAGGATTGAATATTGCTTTCTCCCAGCCTTACGTTGCCTTAATACACTAAGAGCAGGAAAAGAAGACAAAAATGTTTCCCAAGTGTACTGCTGGATCATTTCTTGTGTGGGCCTGTGCTTTGTGGAAGGAAGAAGCACCCTGTTTGGGCACACCCAGTGTGGTTCTACTAATGAAATATCTCCATTTTCTGAGGGACATATTGCCATAGTAGCTCAGGGAGCTTCTCCAGCAGGAACAGAAGAGGAATGCTCAAGGATAAGAGAACTCTGAGAGTTGTGCTAGCACAAATTTCTGATACACATCATGTATTTTAGCAGCTGGAATTGGTTTTGTGTGGTTTTTTTTTGCAGAGTAGTTCTCTGCTCTTGCTACCCTTCTTTTCCTTCCTTCTTTTTCTTGATGTTCTCTTCCTTTTCCCTTTGCAGATTGCAAGTGCATTGAAAGTTTGAATTGACTTTTCAAAACTGCTCTTTTTGAGTATAAAATTAGGGAAAAGAAATGTGTGTTTTCTCCATGCTTTTGCAGGGGGCAAAAATGATATTGTTACATGGAAGAATGGGGAGGCAAACAGCATATGAGAAAATCCAGAAATTGGGAATCATAGCCCAGATGGGGCTGGCAGGGAGATCCAATCCAACCTGCCTGAAGTTGTGTCCAAACGGATTTTGAGCATCTTCAAGGATAGAATTCCATCTCTTCCCTGGGCAACTTTATTTATAAAACACCTACTACGGCTATTTGTTATTGCAGACAGCAGCTTACTTGCTTAATTGCTGGTTTATTTAGGATAGCAAAAACGTTTGTAGACCAGACTTTTTGGCAACTTTATTATGAAATACAGCTTAGTAGAAATCCCGTCCCTTAAAATGAACTAGTTACAATGAAAACAGATGTTTGTATTTATCTGTGGAGATGAAAGCTTGATGCAAGATATTCTTAGTCCAAAATTAATTGACTTAATAAATTCTTGAAGATTAATGAAAGTATAGCTTTATGCAGCTATAAAAAAGATTAAAAAAAAAAAGTTATGTGAATCATAGAATGGTTTGGCTTGGAGGAGACCTTAAAGTTTTCTAGTTTAACCTCTTTGCAATGGACAGGGATGCAACTCACTAGAACAGATTGCTCAGGGGCCCATCCAACTTGGCCGTGATGTGAAGCATGAATAAATAAATAAAAATTAGTTAGCAGTATTTCGGTTTGAAGCTAATAAGCTAATATTAAAGCTTGAGTGTTAAAGTTAGTATAAATATTTTGAATTATTTATTTTATCTGAGTTTTCTTGGAAATGAAAATAATTGTACAAACCTCTTACATATTGTATATTTTTCCCCTCATAGTGTGTCTGGTGCTGCAGCAAAACACTTCTGTATAGAACAGTCATTTAACAAACTGGATGTTAAAGGCTGCAAAATGAATGGTGGGAATTGGAGGCATCATGTATAATGACTGAATTAAGAACCATGCATAGTTATATAGTTTGTTATATAGGCTATACAGTTAGTGATATAGGTTATATAGTGAGAGTGGTGTTATTTTTGGAAGAGTATCTTGGAGAAACAGCACGTGTGACAGGTTCTGAAAGTCTGTGCTGTCGTAGCTCAGCCAGAGCCCGGAGCGCTGTAAAACCTCTGCGGTGTCCTGCTCCCAGGCTGAGCACAGGGCTCACAGAGCTCAGCTCTGCCTTCTCCCTCATCCCTCTTCCCCTCTCCACACCTGCCAGAGCTAAACTGGCTCAGGAAAAAGCCCATGGAATGGTTTTGATTGGTGTGACCTGAGCACTCCCTTCCCAACCAGCTCTGGAGCCATGTCCCTGCAGGAGGAGAGCTCCGTGTCCTCGGAGGGCACAGCTGGCTGCTGAGAGTTACAGCTGAAAAAAGCAAAACCCAGCAGACACCCTGCCCTGTCCAAACTGCTGCCTGTATTTGGAAAGAATTGCTGTTAGAAGTGAGATGGGCCTGATGGGTTTTCTGCCTGGAAAAATAGACATAAGCAAGTGCCAAACCACTGAGTCCATCGCAGAAATCTTCCTCTCTGTGTTTTGGTAGGTGGGATAGTGGGAGAGGATTGACACTTCTAAAAATTTCATTCTTCTATCAGATGTATTTTTGTTTTCACAGCTGTGTACTTCAGGAAGATTTATTTGCTATGAAACTGAGGAATAGTAGCCTTAAAAATTACCAGCTCTTTGGCAATGTGCTATTTAGCGATGAACCAGGAGCCTGGGCACAGCCTGTGGGTTATGAGGCTCCCTGGTTTCTGTGGGATTCCTACAGAAGAACTCTGAACTTCCTGCTGGCAGAAGCCTGGCTTTTATATTGGAACAAAAGAGAAATATCCTGGTACAAGTGCAGCTTAGGGTTGCATTTCAGGCTGGTGATGTGTGTGCAGTGCAGGTGGCTGGTTCCATGCCCAAGTGTTACTTCTGTTGGTCCCTTTATAACCCTGATGTTTTCCTGTTCTATCAATATGTTAGTAGGTTTATTCAATTATTAATCGAGGTGATAGATTGTTCTAGAGAGTTTTTGCTGCTTAAAGTTTGTTTCTTTTTTAAAAACTGCTCTGTAATGCAGATGCTCCTTTTGTAATTTCACAATTTCTTAAGCTTCTTGAAATCATACCAGGGTTCTGTTTGAGATTGGCAAGTTTTAAATTGTAGGACTGCAGTTTTTGATAGCTGGACTAAATAAAGTGGTGCTGTAAAACACATCTCTCTTTCCAAAAAAGCAGTGAGAAGGTAGCCAGACTTTGAATGGCAGTTCTTTTGCAAAGCAGTTATCTTTATAACATGTTACTTAAAAATATGTAAATGTGTTCAGACATTGGCAAGTGTAAATTCAGTGGTGATTAAGTGGAATCATAAGTTATGCTTCATAATATCTTTCAGTCTTTTTTTTTTCTGCTTTCCCTGGGCAGTAGCAAGTTTTTTTCTAGGGTGCCAAGTTTAGATTATAAATTAGAAATGTGTAAGGAAAGAATGTTCCCTGCACTGACTCACTCTGGTGTCTGGTCTTTATTCCAGGCTGTATTGATGACAAAGTATGCTATAAATTTGGAACATCTACAGCCCTGGAGGTGGCAAATTGCTTTCTGCTTTACCTCCAGTGTTTGCATGCTCATCAGGCTTGCTTCTTGACCTTTTCTACCCCAAATTGCTTTTGCACAGCAGAGCAGTAGCACAGGTGTGCTCTTTAAGGGAAAAGGCAGCCTTTCTGGGATATCGGTTTGTAAAACTCCTGCTTGCCTCCCTTTGCATTCAAAAGTATGAGTTTTTTGTATTTTGATTTTTTTCTATTACTCCTGAGAGCTTATATAATTGAAAAACCTTCAAAATACCATCTAGGAACTAATTAAAAAAAAGAGGTTTGTGATTTTTACATGTTTTTGTTTAATGGGAACTGTGCTGGCTAATCAGAAATCGCTTCTGTTAAAATTAAATCCTGAAGTTTGAACAGTCTCTAATCTTAGCATGGGAAGCAACCAGAAAGAGAAATTAGAGGAAAAGCCATATGAGTGCTGCTGCATGTGACCCAAGGCGTTGTTCCCTTTTCCTCTTAGGGAACCAATCTGTTCAATTCTGTGGGGTGCAAATCCATGCCCCCTTGGAGCAGCAGGCTGAGCAGCTTCCCTCACATCTTGAGCTTATTTGGTATCCCCAAATCTCTTATTGTACTAGTTCTGGGGAGAAGAGGCTTTCTGGATCTGTCACTTGGTAGGTACACAGGCAGTTGTTATGGAATTTTCCTTTCCTACTCATTTTATGTTTGTCATTTGTGTAAAGAATTGGCTGAGGTCCCTGAATTGGGGACTTAGGTGTTAGACTTAAAGTAGATTTTTGAAAAAACCCATTTTTGCCTGGATGATGATGTGCATAAGTGTTGTATAGGTGGGATCTGGTTGAGGGTGGATGCCAGAGGGTGCATCAGTGCCTCTGAGACATCTGCAATTAATTGGTTTCATTTCCTCTCTTGACTAGATCAACTAGGCAGCAGTTGCTTTCCTCTTGGTGGTGAGGTTCAGCACTAAATTAAACTGTGCTATTACACACCTAGCTCTGCAAATTATTTCTGCAGTCATCTCCAAGTGGTTTTTCTCAAGGACAGATGATGAGACAGGAGAGGGAAACATCTCTGCAGAGGAGCTGCTGCAGCGGCCTTGGTGTCCCTTGTGCAGTTTTACAATGAATGAACTCTCAGCAATAATTCTGTCAGTCTTGACTTGGAAATTCGGGTTTATTGCTACATAAATATGGGCTTGGTTTGGACTTGTCATTATCTTTGTTCTGGGTAATTGTCCACAGATCGATCAAAACCCTAAAAATAGCAGCTGATAAGATATGGAAATGCTCTTCATTTTTTATTAATCTGAGGTGGTGCCATCAAAGTAGTACTTACATTTCCATAGACTAATTTTATGGAGCTTGAATCTGTAGGTTTCTTTCTTCTTTCACCTTTTTCACCATTTTCATAATGGGAATATCTTTAAAAACTTTTACTAAATTTAATTCTTTTTACTGCTACTTTTTAATTTCTCCACAGATTTGAACACATTTCTCATCTGTGGCATTTAGTTCAATTACATGACTTTCATAGACCTTGAAAAATCTTTTAGAACAGTACTTGGGGTTTTTTTTCCCAAGAATTTTATATATTTCTATGCACTAAAATACATTTGTGCTATCAGAGTATTGTGGTCTATCACCAAATTCATCTGTACAATTTTTTTTTTGCTAGCATGACAAACCTATTGCAAGCTCACAATGTCTCTTTTTGGCATGATGTCATATTCAGCTGGCATTCTGGTTTGGGAGAATTTAAGGTGAGGAGTTTGTGCCTGGGCTGGAGGGGTGCTCAGAATCCTTGGAGCAGCTGAGGAATGTGGTCCTGCGGGAGGGAGGAGGCTCCAGCAGGCAGAGCTGAGTTCTGCAGCAGCCTGTGACATTTCCATGCCATCCTGACAGTGTTTTGCCTTCCCTGCTGTGCACGGGTGGAGGGCACGGAGGTGGATAATTAAACTTTGAACCAGTAAACAGAGTTGAGGGGCTGGGGCTTTGAAGAGCAGGAGATCACAAGGACAATTTCCTGTGGGTTGCTTTTTCTGGGATGCAGCTTCATGTGGAGCCCACCCCAGCCCCTCCTGGCACCAGCAGCAGCCTCAGCAAGTGTGGCACAGGAGCTTCATCCCTCTGCAGCCACAGTCCAACTCATTAAGGGCTTTTCCTAAATTGATTTGGTGATTTGCACTGCAGTGTCATCTGCTTCCTCTTTCAAAATTCTTTGGTTTCTGTTTTAGCAATGATTCCAAAATGAAATTTGCCTTTATTACATCATTGCTGAACTCATATAGTTAGAAGAACCTGAACCCCTTAGACATTTTATCTTCAGGCAAAACTGGGGGCAAAGCAGACTGGAAATATTAGAATTCATTCTCCCCTTTTGATGCTGATGTGAATGCTTTAATCCTGCAAATGAAGCTTTGTATGTGGAAGTGTTGCCTGGCAGTCCCTCAGCAGGGTCTCTGTCAATGGAGACTCTGCCATTCAAACCCCATCACCTCTAGAATTTCTCTCATTCTATTCTGCTGTCAGAGTGACAGCCCAGGAGTGACTGTACAGACTGAAATACACTCTCAAACATACACACATCATTATATATATACACACATGTATGCACAGGCTTTATAGCACCTCTTAACTGAAAATGTCAGTACTGAAGGTCAGTCTGCCCTGTGCAAATGAACTTTAAATTCTTTCTAGATGCAAGTGGAGAATATTTGTTTACAGCTTTGAGCTTATATGTGTTATTCACTGTCAGGAAGCTCATTCTCCAAATAATAAATAGACCTGCCAGAAAACATTTTACCTGTGGGAAAAAAAGTCATTATTGATTAATACATGTTTCTTGCTGACTTTGTAAAAGAATTTGAAGTTACATAGTAAACTTTTATTAAGAATTTATGGTTTCCTGGCTTACATTTATTGTGTATTGATAAGAATAATCTCATTGTTTTAACACAGCTCTGTTGGCTTGTATTCTTTTCTATTCTTTTCTCTGCCTCCCATTGGTGATTTTTTTAATGAGTCAAAAAGAAACAATATCCCTGGGGAGGATTTGACAGCAGAAGGTAAAGTTCAGAACCAGAAAATTGTTTTCTTGTATGGGACAGCACCTGGCTGACCCTTTGCTGTTTGAATGTGGCCTGAAATTCTTTGTGGTTGGAGTGTAAAACCTTTGCCTGCCGTTGCCCTCTGGCAATTAGCAAGTCAGCACAGAGCTGGAGATTTTTGTATCAGAAAAGGAGCAAGTGGGAGGTGGTGGCTGCAAATCTCAGCCCTGTCCCTGTGAAAAGGGATACAGGCTGCATCCAGCAGGTGAGAGGGACATGGACAGGGTGAAGATTGAACCCTGTGCAATGTTTTGTGTCTTGCTGCACCTTGATCCAAAAGAAAATATCTATTTTCTCACTGCCTGGCTGAGATAACTGTCTGGTATCTGGGATGGAGTGAGAGGATTTCATAGCACAATGAGTGGGGGATTATTTTTTGTTTTCTTTTTAACTTCAAGGCAAACTGTGACCTTCTAATGCCTTTTTAACCTCTGAACACCTTTTCAGCTCAAATGCAATTTAGTGGCAAACAGTAATTAACCTGAAAGGAAACACATCTTTGGGTTTTATTGTATGTCAGTATATGGGTCAAATTAATAACACTGCAGAGGTATCATCTGTGGCATTTGAATATATTAGTAGAAAAAAAAACCAGCAGACTTAATTTAAAATTAATATTTTCAAAGATCTAATTAAGAAAACTCCTTTATAAGAGCAGTGGTGTTTTGAAAGCTTAAACTTTTTGGTGGTTTTTAAGACAATTTTACTCTTTTGAGATGGTGATGGTCATTGGGGTTATTTAGGGTTTTGGTTAGTACCCAATTCCTGATACAATTCCTTTGTAATGTTTCAGAGACAGTTTGTTAGTGCAATCTAACTTTTGTATTTATGAACAGAGGGGAAGGATGCTGTTACTTACCAGGGATCACAAACCCCACAAAAGGGAATAAATTTTTAACACCCTCGATTTTCAAAGCCTATTACTAAGTCTTCAGAGGAACTAATATAACATCCTCAACCTTGCTTTGAGCATGAGAAGATTGTCTTAGAAGGGAAGAAAAAAATCAGAACACAGAGATTTGTGAAACAGCATCTTAGGTTTCAAAAGATCAGCTGTTTAACAGGTTGAAATCAGGCACAGGGTTTGTAGGACACTGAACTGGGGCTTCCATTCTGAGGCTGTGCTCAATGCTCCTCATCTGCTCTGGGGTTTTGTTCTTTAAATCACTTTGGCATCATCTCTGCTGCACAAATGGGGTCTGAAGGTAACAATGGACCAACAGGTCTTTTAAATGACTAATGACCCTCCTAATAGAGAGAGCAAGGAGAAAATGGTGGTGGGAGGGCAGAAAGAAGTCTAAGTTCACTCAGTGCTTTTTACTACCTAAGAACTCCCTCCCAAGCTGTTTATAAAATATTAGGTTTGCATTACACAGCTGAAGGAATTCACAAAATGTTAAAGCTGTGACTAAACCCAGCCTGTTAGGGTTTTTCCCTTTGGTGCTGAGAGAAATGGGAGTTGAGGGAATTGACAATGAAACATTGCAAGTTTTCGGCAGGAATATAGCTAAGAATTGATATTTTAAATGGGGCGGAAGGGAATTAAACCCAAACACAAACTTCAGCACCATTACCCCAGCAATGAATGGAATGCACTGCTCTGGGAGAGCTCCTTCCCTTTTTACCCCCACCCCATCCTCGAGTCCTGCAGATCTGCAAAGCTCTGCTCAGGAAAGCAGGGAGAGATGGTAGGAAAAAGCAAGAGTTGGAAACTCTGAAGAAGGGCCTTTGAAAGGGGATCATATTCATTCTCCGGGCCACACAGCATTAGGAATTTCCATAAGGGTGAAAGAATTTACGACGTGCAGCTTGTCCATAAGGAGCTCCTGCAGCCTGTGAAGCTCGCCGTGGGTTCCCTCCAGGAAGGGCTGGTAGCCCTTGTGTCCTGCTCACCTGGGGCTGGGGGGATGCCCCTGGGTGATGCCATCCTGGCAGTGCCCTGTGGGGAATATCCTGACCTGCTGTGCCCTGTGGTTGGAAATTTGAAACCTTGCTGTGCTGTGTCATGGGTTAGCAAGGGTGGCATTGTCACTCACATCACCAATGCTTCACCGTGACACAAGCTCCCTCTGAAGCTGAGCATAGCAAATGTTAACCAGGTTCACTATTAAAAACAGATTTTTAATTTTTTTTTAATTCATGGCTACTTTCGATATTCAAGGAGCATGTTTAGTAACTTCATTGAGACATCTAAGTAGTTGTAGCAAACGTAACAACTTCACAGCAGTGGTGTTTCCATGAATGAAACACAGAAGATATTGGAGATTAATGTCCTTCAGAAGTGAAGAACAGAAGCCCAGGTTTCATATCTACAGTGTGACCCTCTACTCTTTTCAAACTACTCTTTTTGGCAATCCATCAGGAGAACTGAGTACTTGGACTTAAATGTCATAAAGGTCACACAAAAATCCACTGGCTTAACCAGTAATATGCTTGGAATCTTATTTCCAGAGCTCCATTTAACTTTGAGACCAAGACATTTTCCTCCTGTCACTACTCATTCCTGGCTGAGTGGATCTTTTTCTTCAGCAGTTGTGTCAGTGACCTCCTGCCTCTCCACAAATGCCACGCAGTTTGTTCTTGTCCTTAAAACTTTGTTCTTCATCAGCTCCAGTGGAATATTTCCACTTTATGACGGGGGTGTTGGGAAGGATTTAGATGGTCCTTTTAGGTTTTTTGTTGTGTCCAGCTCCAGGTTGATGTTTTGCTGTGCCATCTTTGCCGGCAGAAGGCTCAGGGCTGAACCCAAAACGTTCCCAAAACGTGTCCAGACCAGAGACATGAGCGATCCCAGTTTCTGATGGCTGCTCCCAGTTCTCCCCTCCACCTGGCAGAAAAAACCACCTCAAGGAAACAAACATTGTCGCTACAGGACACGTGAAAGCAGAAAGCGAGCCACTGCTATTTGCAAGGTGAAAAAAGAGCGTTTATTTTCTGACTCCAGCATTTATAATTTTCTAAAGGTGACAGTGGATTGGAGAGTGAATGTGCCACCTCTCCAAAGACATTGGACAAACTACTAGTACATCAAGTTTCTCTACCCTTATGAAGGAATGCAAAACAATAGGTTGTTTACAGAAAGTTGTGTGAGAAAATTCTCTAACAGAATGTAAACTCAGAAGACTTTAGAAAATCTTAAGAATCAGGGCGACAAAACATAGCCCCTTGTCAGGCACAGGTGGGGGTAGCTGAGAAATAATCCTTCATTTGCACGTGTTGGAGGTGGGAATGTGCTTTGGAGCCGTGGCTTTGGTTTGGTGGAACTCAAAAAAGGAGAGATTTCAGTCACAGAGAAGCAGCTGCTCACCTTTGATTAACCAGACCAAAGCCCTGGCCCTTTCAACACACTGTGCAATGTGGAGAGGTCCAAAAAAAAAGCACTAATTTTTCAACTCAACAGAATACAAAGGTCAGGATATTTTTAAGTTCATGCCGTTCAGTTTCTGAAATGCTTTGTAGTGAGCTGTAACCCTGTGGTTTCAGAACAGAGCAGTTATTCAGGTTTAGTAACATGAAAAGAGTTTTATGAGGTTGAGTATAAAGAAGTGTTTCCAAGTTATGCTAGGAAGGCATATATAATTACTTTTGAGACTGTTCTCAAAAAAAATCACTTGAAATATCAGATTGATAGATGTATTTTAAAATTTTTTATTTTTTTCTTTGTTTTCTTTTTTTGTTCTTTTTTTTTCTTTTTTTTCCCTAAATAGCACTGTTCTGCAGTAAAAGTGCAGTCAGTTGCTTCAGTGATTAAATATCTGGAAAAGCTCTGGAATGGCTTAGTACATGGGTAAGTTCTTGGCTGTGGACAAGGCTTTTTGGGATTGCTCCTGTGGACAGCTTCATTAGCTTTACTGGTGGCAGAGTCTGACTGCAGCACAGGCCAGTCTGAGTGATGTTGTAGGGGATTTAGGCTGCTGACAAATGGGTTGATGTACAGGATTGAGGTGCTGGTTGGTCAGAGTGGGAAAAGCTTTGCTATGTTTAAAAGCATTTTATAAATTGGAAGTATGATGGTTGTTGTAGGTGGCTGTGCGATCACGCGAGCTTTATTCCAGAGTGAGATCAGTGTTTTCAAAATGTAACTTTTAATTCTATAATCTATATTAAGATTAATTTAGAACACAGTAATTTTGAGTTTCCTCATTCTCTAAGAAAGTTTTCAATGGAAGAAGTGAGTGATATCCTGTCACATTTCCTTTTGGTGCATAGGAGTGCTAAGAAATTCTAGGACATATAAAATGGAATATATAATTCTATTTCAGTTTTTGGAATTTAATTATGTAAGAGGAATTAAAAACACTGCCGTGGAATTATCAGACTGTCTGATTTGAATTAAAGTAGTTTCATGTGCTGTTGCAAGTATGCTGGAAAGAAAACGGGAGATAAATCTCAGTTAGGAAAAAAATTTGATACCTGATCCTGCCTTTAAATGTGTTTAAGTGATATATTCATCTTGAGCATGGTCTTGCTTCTGATAGTTTTTGCCCTGTGGTTTATTTTGCAATTTCTAAAGCTATTCCAGATGCCAGAAGTGTCAAACAGACAAAGCAGTGATTCCAGTCGCCTTAAATTCGGATTATTGATTTAAGGGGTCAGTAGCAGCATAAAAATACATTATACATTTAATGTGTGAACTGACATATAAAGTCTTTAAATGGCATTATTTTGGTGACAGGCAAATATTTAGTATGGTTGGAATTTAAAATCCATCAGTTTTTAAGCTAGGGTAGGTAGAAGTGTTTATAAATATTATTTAAAAATCAAAAATCAGAAAGGAGGATTGTCAGATTTTGTTACAGGGCTTTGGAACCAAAGAGCCATTCTGGATTTATGGTTCAAGAGAAAGTCAAACATGAGTTATAGGATGACTGATGGGAATCTAGGCCATGACTGTAGTGCAAGCACACTTTTGTGGAAAGTCTTTTGTTGAAAAGGATTTTCACCATCACATGTTTTCCTTTTTTTCTGGGTATGTTTAGCCAAAGATTTTCTTTCACTTGCCGTGCTCTAGGGTTTTTGTGTCCCTTTTTCTATGGAAGGATGCAAGGCTGTTAGCATTGCTACCCTCTGTAATGTTGAGTTAGGGCCTTTGGGGTATAAAAATAAAGTAGCAAATTACAATTGTATTTATGTAGAATTATCTAATACTGGTCATTGTTATCTCCTGAGAATCCACAGTGTGAGAGCACAAACATTTTGTATGAGTGGCCTGTGACTTGAAAGCTGTTCCATGTAGATTTTCCCATGAGGATTTATTGATATTAGATGAGGAGTAGGCATTGAAATCACCTCTGGCTAAGGGATCAGCTGGCGTGGCCAGTGCAAAATGCAGTTTAGACTGTGAGTAATTCTAGTTGTCTGTAAAGTTTTTGGAAATCTCCTTTTCTAAGTGATGTCAGTATTTTAGCACCACCATTACTGAGAGTTTGGCCTTTCTGTTGCATCCCCCACCTCCCTGCCCCCAAAACCTCAGCTAGAATTAAACAAATGGCTCTAGCTTTAAAATATAAACCCATAAAACTAGGAGCATAATGCTTGGAGACCCCCCACCACCACACACACTTTTAATTAAGTGACTGTGTTGTTTCCAGATGAGAGGAAAGATGACTCATTTGGTGATTTAATCTTTATTTTGTACTCGGAAAGTTAAAGCTACATTCTAAGAATCACTTCAAGTTGCACGTTAGCACCTGTATCATAATTGGAAGTACTGTGTTCTCAAACTAAAATTTGTGTCTGGGTTTGGTTTTTTTTGTTTGGTTTTTTTTTTGTTTGTTTGTTTGTTTTTTTGTGTTAAGCCTAATTTCTAGAGTTGGAACCTAAAATTTTAGGCTTAATGAAATTTTAACTTCATAAAAGCAGTGTTTTATCATGGAAAATGCCAGGCTTCCACCAGGAATTTGTAGTTACGCCTTCCATTATCAATGTAAGAGGTATTATTTTAGTCATGAGTCTTAAAATAGAAAGAAGGAAGCCACTTTGATCAATACAAGACTTTGCACTCGGATTCAGAAAACGTGGCTTGTTTACAGATTTGCTGGTGCTTGACTGTGTGGTCATGGGCAAAAATCTATTACTTATAGTTGTTCCTGTGCCAGGATTTACTTTTCTTCCATCAATAGCTCAGTGTAGAGCATCTCCTTGGCTTACACCAACCCTACCTGCAGTCTCTGCCCTTGGTGTGATGAAAATGGTGACCACTGGCAACAAACACCAATCCTGAAAGGCTTCAAATGGCTGCAAAGCTGCAGCTTTTCTGCTGGAATACAAGGATTTATCTGAAAGCAAGGATTGGCTTCTGGGAAAAGCACAGAATTGACTTTACACCTCTGCACAGAGTTTTAAAATAAAAACTTGATGGTTTTGTTGCATCAAGATATAGTAGTTGCCATATTCTTTGTTTATTAGAAAGTAAGGAGAAGCTTTTCAAAACCCCAAGTTTTGCTTTACACCCTTTACTCTTTGTCTTTAATTAACCTTGGAGGGTGGTTAAACACCTCTGGGTAGTTTTTTGGGTTGACAGTTGCTTATTTATCAAGTGCAGTGGGATGGTGAAACATTAACAATTTCCATTAGATGTCAGGACTTGGACAGATGCAGAAAGATTTGTCTGTTAAACTCAGTTTAAAGGAGAGACATGTAAAATGTTTATTGCACCCTGAAATTGAATTTTTGCATTGGTGATGGCACACTGAACTTACTTTTCATGCTGTGACTATGGTTATAATGAAAGTTCTAAATAAAATCTCTCAGTAAGTGTGTGTTTTTATATGTGTAGCACAATTTTATTCTTTGACTCCTTGGCCATGCTGCAGCTAAAGGAACAGGGGGAACATTTTCCAAAATGATGAATATTTCCTGAGTAAAAATGAGATGTTGTTGGGAATGTAGAGAAAGACAGACTAAATCTCTTCTGTTTCCAGCATGCTGTCAGCTGGGCTGAATCATAAATTCTTCAGTCAACAGCAGTTCTACAAACGCTGGGAACAGAAATGTTAGTCTTGTACAGAGAGTAAAGAGCTGAGACTTGCAAGTGGACTGAAAGGACTATGATTCATTAAAATCCGAGAAAAGTAGAGGTCCACAGGTGAGAACAATATATTCTTGTCATGTGCCCTTTCAGCACAGCACAGTCATTCATCATTCTGCTCCTTGCTGTAACCAGTGTGTGAGGAACTGTGTTTCCCTTCTGGGCATCTTTTCCTTCTTTCCCTCTTCTTTCCCCCTCCCCCATCAAAAAAAATGGCAGTGGAATTTTGCTCAGATATTTGCTTCTACTTCCCTTGTTGAATCTTCCATAAATCTTTATCTGTTGGGTCAATTACAAGTCATTACTCAAATAATTCATTATAGGCTTCAGTAAAGTTAATATGGTTAAATTATGAACAACTGGAGGTTGTTTTCTTTCCTGCAGTTTTCCTTGAGGCTGGCAGAGTGCTGTGAGGGGGCCACTGGGGCTGGGGGAACTGCAGCCCTGCAGGAGCAGGGACAGGGCTGGCTCCTGTCTGACTGACCCAGTGGTTTGGGCTTTGTCTTTAGAATAATTATACTCCTCCTATTTTTATTCTGCCCACTCATAAAATATAACTAATTTTTTTCCTGTCTCTTGTTGAAGTAAAAGGTTCTCTTAAAGCAAATTTATTGTGGATTTACAGGCACAGGGGAGTGCCATTTCTTGCTGGCAGAAATGTTCCAAGCAGACAGTTCACTACTTTGTGTGACCTAATAGGGAGAAAAAACCATTATTCTTCTTAAAGACTCTCATTTAATTAGCTTTGTAATGGATTTCCTTTGACTTCCTCTGTATGAACTACTCCATTAGTTCATTACTATGATTTAAACACAGCTAATTATAATCATAGCTAAATTATTGTATTCAGGTATTTCAGCATGTTTTGATTCTCATATTAGCAGTTTCCAGGCAATGCATCTCACTTGTGTCTCATTTATGGCCTTTTTACAAATGAAGTGATGGTAACATAAAAGTCTTTGTTTCTATAAAACAAAAGGGAAAATCAGTAATGTCATCTATAAAGAATGTAAGTGCACCAGCATTGCAAATTATATAATGAGTGTGAAATGCTTCTTGTCCACTTCTGAATGAGAATATAATAGTCTTCAATAGCAGTTGGTATCTTCAGATTTACTGGAATGGAAACCAACAAACTAAACTACCTGGTGGAATTTCAGTCCCAAAACCTGCAGGGTACAGACTGACAAGGCAGGCAGAGGTTAAATGACTTTATTTTTACGTAGTGGACAGAAGATAAATCAAAAATATTTCAAAAGTGGATCAGGTAATGTTTTTTCTTGGTATGATGGTTACTAAGAGCTAGTAATGGATTATCCTGTTGTGTAGAAAACAGAGTAACTAAGCAGAGGCTCCTTTCCTGTCCAGTGGAAAAGACGAGTCTGAGATTGCAAGGAGGGTATTTGTTGGTGTGGGGATTAAACTGATGCTTCATAGGTGAGTTGTGAGAGCAGGAAATGAGGGTGATCTCAGTCAGGGAGGAGCTGTTCCCTGCCCCTCTGTTCCTGCTCTTTTTCTGTGTGTGGAAATGCAGCCTTGCTCTCTGGGGGTTGGGACTGGGCTCTCAAACACACTGGTGCCAAGTTTATGGAGTCTGCAGATTTTCTGAGAATACTTTCCTCCTGACATTTTTTAAGTCTGAAGAAGATCTGGTTGGGTGGGAATTTGATGCTTGTTATGCCTATTCCAGCTTCCCTGGTGTGCCTCAAGACAGTGCTGCCCGCTGGATATGGTGTACTGGTCATTGGGATATTGAGGATATTGAGTGCTGAGCTTGGTGCATTTTAAGTGTGTAGGTATTTATGACCAGAGATGTGAGAGTGATTTAAAATAGACTCAAGTCTATTTTGTGTTCTCCATAATTTTGGTATGGGAGGTTTTCCAGCATGAGCATATAGTGAAAACTCAGAAGGCTTAACTTGGAAAAACCCAAAGCTTTGCAAACTGTGATGTGGCTGAGTCTGTATTAAAAGAGTATTAAATACAGATTATAGCACAAACATTTCTACTGTTAATTTACTTTGTGTCTCTGTGCTCTTGGAAAGCTTTGCACATGTGAGTGCAATAATGCTATGGAGTGGGGTAAGGCAGGTTCATAAATCTAAGCCAAGCCACTTCTAGGTTGCAAAGTGTCTGCAGGTTCTTCTCCACTTATGCAGAAAGAACAGTTGCTGTAACTGGGATGTGGTGTGGATCCTTTCACTGTACTGGAAATGCTTTTCTACAAATTGTGCATATGACAGTGGGAGCAAAGGTTTTTAAAGTGGCTAGTCTCCTGAGCTGCCAGAATTGGGCTGCACCTGCAGCCCCTTGCCCCTGCCGTCACCCCAAACTACCCTGGAATGCTTTGGTGCTCCAGTGGGAGTGTTGGACCTTCACCTTGCTCACTCCTGTCTTCTAAATTGTGATTTACTGGGTTTACTTTCTTCAGAAAGTCTCACTAAAACACGGAAAGAACAGCACAGGGGTTTGTGTTTTTGAGAAAGACGTCGCTTGTTCTCATGGGCTGCACATTCTCCTTGAGTTCAGGTGTAGACTGGGATGATTTCAGGCGAGGGAGGATGGGTTTAACTTCCCTGCTTGGCAGCCATTCTAACAAACTTTTAGCAGAGTATGCTTGGGATTTCAAATAATGCTCGAGCAAAGTTGGTAAACAAGAAAACAAATACTTGAAGGAAAAGGAATTCAGGTATTCTACTGCAAGTGCTTTGGATAGTGGAAGGGTTGGTCTGACTGGAGAGCAAACGAGGCTGTAGCTAGTGCTAGAACTCAAACTTCCATCTCCATTTGAGTGGAATCTTCATGGGGAGAAGCAGAATGGTTTGTGGTGTGTGCCTGCGAGTTTCCACCATCAGAGAGGGGAAGACTGCTCCTGACTCTTCATGTGGGACACACGCTGCAGTTTATTTGCCCTGAGGTTTTTACAGGGCTATTTTTCAAAACACCAAATTGTAACGTTATAGAACACGCCACATGTTTTTGTATTGCTGCTGTAGTACAGACGTGCCCAACTTTCATTTTTAGTGTATCCGTCTTCCTGTGGTTGATGCTGTAATGTGCCGCCATTTTGTGAAAAACTCCTTTGCCCCTTGTTGCAGCAACATGAAGAATAATTTAAGTGTTCAATATTTTGTAAAAAAATGCTTATTTTTTCTGCAACTTGATTACAATTATGTTCAATTTAATAGTGCTGATTTTCAGAGTAAAACTTCTTTTTACTGTTTCTTTTCTCTGTAGCTTATTAAAACACTGTCTATATTTTCATACACTTAAATCTTTGTACACATTTTCTGATTCTACAGAACAAATTAAAGCTTTTTTTTTTTATTACTGTATATCATTTTTATAGTTCTTTTTCTCACTCTATAATCCCAGTGGGATTTTTTTCCTATGCCCTTCAGTGGTTTATGTAATAAACCCTAAATGAATGAACATGTTGCCCTTTGCTAGTAGATAATAATTAAGAAGGTGCCTCAGATAAGAATTAAAAAGGTGCCTTGGAATATTTCTGGAGTTGAATCTCAAGGAAATGTCTTAATTTTAGCATGCAGTTTGCTATTTTTTGATGAGCTGTATGGCCCTGTTCTACGTCCAACACTTAAAGAATGTGGTCTGCTAAGAACAGATGGTGTCATTTAAGTTTTATACTGATTCTACTTAAACTTTTAAATGAAGTCCTTATGCTTTTAAATGTTTAGTTAAGACTTACTGATTGTTAGCAAATTGAGAAAAGTTGGTCACAACTGATTACCTGTTTAGAGACTGAAAGAAGTAATTGTCTCAATTTTGAAAACTCTGTAGTCATTAACATCATTAGTGGATTCCTGTCATCTTCCAAAGGAAACAGTGAAGCTGGTTCATAAGCTGGGAATCATAGGTGCACTTGGGCTTTTCCAAAAGCCAGGAAGTGGTAAAACACACATGTGGTTTGCTTTAGTTGGGAAATTAATTTGGATTCTCCACCAGTGAGGCTGATACAAATGAGAAATCACTAATGTATGTGCTCTGCTGTGACACTGTCAAAACAGATTATTTGAAAGCACAGAAGTGATGTGTTTTTGTCAGCTGTTTGCCTCCCTTTATGCAGCTACAGAAGCTGTTGTTTGTGTAAACTGACTTTCACATATTTCTCAGTTTTCAAAGTTACTAAAGAATATTGTTCATCATTTACACTATTTGCTTGATAACTGCATTAATTCAGCTAAACTTTCATTTAGAGAGCCGTGAATGTTCTTTAAAACACATCAACAACAAAAGTCCCCAAACCAAAGCCCACCAGACCAAACTCTCAGAAATCCTGAAAATGGAGTGCCAGTTGAGAATGTGTCTTGCAAGAGATGAGTGAATAATCTCAGCCCAATACTCTGTGGTACATGTGCTCCCAGTGCATTACAGCGTGCCTCTGCTTTCCCTGGGACGTCCTGATATCAGACCTTGTGATGAAAGGAAACAAAGACTGCATGCCAGCTGTTGGTCCTGCCCTTCTAATGCAGTTTCCCCCGCTGAAAATTCAGCCATCCTGATTAAGATATTTCAAGTTTTGTTTTCCACGCCGGGCTGGGCAGAGGCAGCTCTTTGTGTGTGTTTGTGCTTCCTGCTGTGAAAAGTCAGCCAGTGGAGAGGACTGGGCCAAGCCCAGTGTCTGTGCAGTGGAAGGGATTGTGGAGTGCTCACATGATAATTTGTGCTGTCAGAGCTCTGATCTCTGGCTGGGGAGAAGGACAGTATATCTAATGCAAATAATTTCCAAAAGGATCAGGTACTCAACTGTTCCCATCATCATGAATTTGTATTTCAGGTTCTTTCCTCACTCCTAGAACTGCAGAGGAATTTTAGGGGTAACATAAAAATTTCCGTGGTCCATGAAATATGTCAGCAGAGCTCAGTGAGAAGCTGCTTTCTGGCTGCAAAAATGTCTGTACTGGTTTTTGACAATACAGATGAACATTATTAAGTGTTGCTCTTTGGGATTTGCTCCACACTTTGTGGTGTTTGGTATTACCAAAGACTTTGTAACTATGAAGAATTTGCACCAAGTCATAAATGTAAAGTTCATTTCAGTAAAGGGGTAGAAAAATAATTTGGGGTGACAGAATAGGAGCCATTGCATTGCCATGGGCATTGTGTGGTTTTGCCAATTAATTAAATAGTCTTTGGTTACATGAGTGTGCTGAGTACCCACCAGGCTGGTGTGGTTCCTTGTGGATTAGGCTTGGCTCAGCCTGCGAGAGGGGAACTGCTGCTAATGAAGAAGTGATTCCACTTAAGGAGATGCAGATGTGCCATGAAGTGTCTGTGAAGCAGCATGTTCTGTGTTGTTTGTTTGTGTAAATAGAATATGGGCTCCTTTTGAAGCAGCAGAATAAACTTAATCAGCTTCAGGAAACTAATGAACTGACACTGCCAAAGGGGCAGAAATATTGATTCAATAACTAATAAGAAAAACTTAATAATGAAATGTAGCCTTCTATTAATGTGTAAATTAAAAGCAGATGCTGAAGATGAATGAGTGCATGGATTAATATTGGGTTTTGTTGTCAGAATTTATGTTGATGGGAAATGGAGGAAATGTACCCTTACAGAAATATTTTGTAGTGGTTGTTAACACCTTATACTCTTTCTAGGACTTGACTGTTTCATGCACTGTAGTATAAATGTGTAAGCTGTTAACAGCAGGATGAACATTCAGCAAGTTGAACAAGCACCTGCTCCCATAACTGAATCATTGTTTAAATTCCCACTGCATTTCACAGGTTTAAACCCTGACAGGGATTGAGATTTACAGGGCAAGACATCCCAGGGAACTTGCAGTGCCCTGCCCCAACCAGTCTTTGCACGCTTTGTGTATCCAGGGTGGCTGCAAGGGGTTGTGCTGAGGAAGGCTGAGGTGCTGTGAAATAGGGTTGGGCATCAAATGGAGCGGAAAGAACCGTTCCCCTAAAGTTATCAATAATGAAAGACTTCAGTAGCACAAGAAATTCCACTCCCTGCTTGCCCCAGGAAAGTGATTGTAGGAACAAGAAAACTATTTAAAGAACTTCAGGTAGTAGTAAGGCTCAGCCCCTTCCAAAGTTTTGTTGACTCCTCATCGTTGCAGCTGACACTGGTGATATTTCCAAATCAAGTATTTGTAACTCTTAAGCAAATATACTGTGAGTATAAGTAGTTTTACCTTTAAGAATGAGAAATAGATGAAGTGCTTGAATAGAAATGTAGGCTCATTAAAAAAAAAAAAAAAACAAACAAAAAACCCCAAAAATCAAAACCATAATAGCCCCTGCCTCTCCACCAAGAAAACCCAACACTTGTTTGATTTAGAATGCTTGATTGACATAAAAGTTATTTAAAGCCTTGAAGCACTGGATTTCACAAGCTTCTTTGTCAACGGGCTCTTAGATATGGCAGTGGTTTAATGTTTCTTCCAGTGCACAGCCACCTCTGCAGTGGGTGCCACTCTTAGAAGATTTGGCATGTGCATGAATTGAGCTGTTGAGTGTTATCTCTATTTAGTTGGCCAAATTAGCTAGTCCTTTGAGAGTATGTATTCTATATTTGTATGTATTCTATATTTGTCAGACAAATTTCTGTGCTTTAAGAGTCATGAGTTGACTCAAAGTGGTAAAACAGCTCTTTGTGCTGCTCTAACGACACTTATCTTTGTGTAAATTGGACATTTTCCTCTGCTATGGTTTCAGAGCATTGTTGTTTTGTGACCAGCTCAGCCTGCTCTGTCTTGTTTTTTACCTTGTTAAGTTGGTGGGAGAAGAGTACAAAACCGAGAGCAGACAGTGAGTAAAATCTGGTCTTTAGTTCCACACTCTCATGAAGAACCAGATAGAGACATGAAGAGTTGATGCTGCAGTTGAGCTGTAGCAAGTAAAATCATGACGTGCATGCAGGAATTTTGTGACTACTTGACCCACACAGAAAAATGTTTTGGTTTTTTATCGTTCTTTCAAGTCTTTGCATCTAGGAAAGGAAGTAGCAGCTGCTTTTGGCTGGATGATGAGTGTGTCAGTTACCTGATAGCACCATTCTTCTCTTTCAGTTCCTTCTTTAAGCACAAAGTGTAATTTAATTACTGTGGTTTGGGCCAGGCAGCTTCTGCATGACATTCATGTCCTGGCTCTGAGGAATATTCTAATCCTAACATTGGAGTTAAACACCTTTCAGCAGTATTCCTAGGATGCTCTAGATAAATTTTTGCCATCAATCCATCTTTCACAGGGTAAATGTGCATGTTAAAGGGGACACAACCCCTGTGCATGTTATTTCAGGCTGACTGGAGAATATTTAGAGATAACCAAACTCAATCTCATTGTCATAGGGCAAACATTTGTCTGATTTTCTAATCCACAGGATATAAAACAGTGTCTAGGCTAGGATTTGTCAGACCAAAAGCATGTAGGAACTGGATTTGCCACATGCACATGATTCTCTTCTGCCTGACAGTTCTCCAGTCTGCATTTCCAGGCAGTGGGCTTCTCTCCCTCCCTCATTCCAGGTATTGCTTGACACCCCCAGCCCTCGCAGTGTCCGTAGGACATCTCTGGATGTGGGCTGGGGTGGCTGATGCCATCCCTTCCCTGTGTCCCTGTGGGATCTGGGGGCTCAGTGGGTGTGCTGGAGCCTTGCTGAACATGGGAAAAACCAGCCTGGGAGCTGCTGGGCTGCAGAGAGGTGACCAGACACGCTCTGACCTTGTCCTGCAGAACATTGCTGCTCCTCCTCATTCCTTCTGCTGGACTCCCTGCTAGAGATGTGTTTGACTTTTACTTTGAGGTACTTCATTCTTCCCTGAATACTTTGTTTAACTCCTCTTACCCACCTGTCAGAGCAAATTTCCCAATGTGTTTTTTCTTTTCAGGCCACTGTCCCTTGCAGTTAATCTTGGTTTGTAATGCTGGAGCAGGGGGTGTAGGAAGCCTGGTCCTGGTGGAGTTTGGCTGAGCCTGTTGTACCCCAGACTCACACTTGATGTTGTTTCTGTTTAGTTTCAGTCAGGATAGGGTGATGCAAAAATAATTCAGAGAAATTTTGTAATCCCCAAAGAAGAATGAAGGATTGGATTTAATGAACAGGCAACACACAAGCCCTGAAATCCTGACAATACTTCACTATTGATTGATTTGTTTCTAAAACCTATAGCTGACACACTAATGCTGAGAAGAAAGAAATGTTTAAAAAAACCAATTTAGGATGTGATCTCTGTAATGCTGATTCACTGTAATCTGTCAGAATGTAAATTGTATACACTTAAATCCCAGATAATCCTGTAATTTGCAGCTCTTCATACTTCAGCTGATCTGTTATATATTTCAGAAGCAGCAGAAAAATCATATTTGGGTTTAGTTGTATTGCTTTTATTAAGATAATATTTAGAGACTCCAGTGAAGAATGGAGTACCACATGTGTTCAATAAAAATATGGTTTGTATTTAACAGAAGTAAATTGAGAAAAGACCCCAAAATTCTCAAGTAAGCCCTGAGTCAACTGCTCTGAAGAGAAGGGTCATGTTCCTTTCAGCTTCACACCTCGATCCTATGTTTATTTTATGGATGAACAATCACGACGTTACTTTTTTCAAGTTGCTCAATTTGAATTAAATGTCATCTTCTGTAATGTGGAACCCCTGAAGAAGCAGCACTGAGTGTTTAACAGCAGCACTTGGGCTGAGTCCTATTTGCAGTTTGCTCACATGATGCTGGACCAGCCCTCCCTAATGTTATTCCAAGAAATACCACGTTCAGGTATGCTAGGAGAGTCTGCCCTTGGTCATGGTTACAGTCTTTTGTGGATGTGAAACGGCTTCAAATAACTTTGCCAATTTTTAACTAAATGTTTAAATACTTTACTTTACATTACTTAATTTACTTTACATTCGTGACTGCTCATACTGTGTGGATTCACTTAATAGGAAACCTGTCTCGTCTAATCTGGAGCTGTTCAAGCTTTTTTTTTTTTTCTTTTTGAGTTTAGGAATTCCTCAGTTAACTGCTTTTGTGTGATTGCTGATGTCAGCAACAGGCTCAACTCCTCCAGAAGGAAACATCAATACAATTACAGGCCAGAGGTGCAAATGCCCCTTGCCTTGGGAGAAACAGGTTTCATCCATCAATTATAGAGGCATTTAACTGTTCCCAAGGTAATTTAAATGTTTTCAGCCAGTAAGGACAGCTAATTCTCACCCTTCTAGCCCGAAGGAGCCCTGGCACTGTTTCCCCCAACTCTCCTCACATCTCTCCAGGTGGTCGAGGCCCTGGTGCTGACCCAGGCAGGCTCAGTCCCATGCCAAGATGTTTCTGAGCACTTCCACTGTTTAGTTAGAAGCAGCTGCTCTTCAGTGTGCAGAAAACATTCATACTTGAAGCTGCAGTAATAGTAAAATGCTTTCTATTAATCCTTTCCAGTTAATGAAGCCAACCATAGAAATAGCTCTAAGATTTAGATATAAAAGTTTAGGTATGATACAGCTGACATAGCAAAACAAGACACGGGTTTTGATTGAAACAGTTTGGGATGGTGGAACAAAAATCCTTACTGTTTTCTGTAAGTTGACAAATATCCCTTCATTTTAAATATTTCTTTTAGAAGTTAATTGCTGTAGCTTTTTAATTACTTGAGTAAAAGTAATAATAGAAAAGTATCTGATAGCATACAAATATTAAGTTTCATTTTTGGCTTTACCTGTGCATACTTTGAAGAAAGCATTCCAAGTTGAGGACTAAAATCCTAGACCATTCCCCTAGTCTTGACTTGGTTTAGAAGTTCCTTGCTTCAGAAGCTGGCTGGAATTCCATCACACCTCTAACTTGCTATTTCTGAAGCTATTAAATTTGACATTCAGCTATTTTGTACTGCAGTGCTGTGTCAAGATTACTTCCTTGGTCTCTTTTCTATATCTAATTGCATTGATATTGTTTGAAACCATTAATGTAAAACCATTGAAAAAAAATTATTTTATGTATTTCTTTGGTTGATGTGATGCTTTGATTGCTGCAGGTCTAACACTGGTGATTTAACTGAGACTCACGCAGATATTGTTGGCTTTCCCAGTTTATTTAGTTGGATTGCCTTGTATTTGCAGTGGCTGCCCTTTGGAAGTGAGCAAGCATCACTCAGCATGCCAGAGTTAATCAGGAAATAGGTTGGGCTAGCCAGGAGGGCGGCATTTGAGTGCACCAGGATGTAAATGGGAGTCCAGTGGGTTCTGCAGCTGGAAGAGGCAAGTGTGGCCACCAGCAAGCAGAGGGGCAGACAGATGTTTTCAAGTGAAGGCATTTGACTCTTAGCAGCACAGAGAGCACCATCCAGGGTCCTCCAGCTGCTGCAGGGATTTCAGCAAGCTCCCATAGAGCATCCACTGGTTGATTTCATGCTGGGCTTGATTGCTTTGCTGTGCTTATCCCTGTGATAAAGGGAGGGTGTAGGGGATAGTGCGGTGCTTCACATGTGGTCCTGTTACAGTGAAATGCCTGAAGATTTCAACTCAGTTGGGCAAACACAGGAAAATAAACTGAATTTCTACAGGAGGAAAGGATAACTTTATTGTAAATGCAGATGAACCCAATGGGAAGAAATGACGATGTCTGATTCAATTCAGAAGGCTGAATTATTTCTTTACTATAACTATGCTAAAAGACATTAATATACTGTATAAAAGGAGGATACTAAAACTACATACTACTTTCTCTGACTCTTAACTCCAACACAACTCGTGACCCTCTCTTGAGTGTCCAGGTGGATTGGATTGGCCATCAGGCTCAAACAATCCTCACCAGAATCCAATCAAGCACTGCAGGTGAACAATTCCACAAACACATTACACATAGGAAAAACAAGGAGCAGAAATAGAAATTGTTTTCTCTTTCATTTCTCTCTGTGCACCTCTGTGAAAATCCTGAGAGTGAGAGAAATGTGCTTGCCACATAACTTTGCTGTTCTTTTCAAGCACAGTGCTAAAATTATCAGCCTGGCTGCTGTACCTTGCCAGATCACTTCCATTAGTTGGTGAAAACAATTAAATAAAAGGATAGCATAAGTAGTGTGAATGTTAAAATTCTCTCATATGAATTTTGTCTGAAAGCAAAGTATTTGCTGAAGCCAATGCATCTTCATTTATACTTCATTGAACCAGTGAAAATATCACACCAGCTGCACCAGTACTTAACAGCAATTGTGAGAAGTGCCCAACTATCTGCTTTGTTTGCCGAGAGTCGAAGACTGTAGTGAGGTGATGAAATGCAGTTAGCATTGTTATATCATACACTGAACATTCAGTGCTATTATATAGCCTGTGCAGGCAAGTCCCTTGGGTTGACATCTGAGTGCTTCCTTGGCAAGTGATGATTCTGTCTGTTGTTGAGATAGTTGATGTGGGAATGTGGATAAAATTAACCAAATGCCCAAAGAATCACAAAGCTGTAATGCCTGGTTTGCAATCAGATATGGCTGTTGTGTGGACAGATCTTTTTTTATAAGAGACGCATTAAGTACAACATTTCTTTTGAAGATCATTGACTTCAAAATGTATTTGGCTGTGTGTGGTAGTTTTAGTGTTTTTATATACAAAGAAGCTGAAAGTCAGGAGGTAGCATGGACTTTCACTGGATCACGCAGTGGGTTATTCTGGCCAGAGAACTCAGCAGCTTGACATGAGGCCTGGGAACTCTCTCTGAGGAAGATGTGGTGTAACTCTGATGGGTGTTGGGCCTGTGTGAGCTCTGCCACACTCCATGTACACGCTCTGACTCAAGACAGAACTAATTTCAGAAAGCCACCTTAAATTAGGCAAACAGTATGCTTAAATACAAGCTTGACACCACAACAGCAGCAGACAAAAGCAGCAGTTTTGCATCAGGTGGTGATGAGATATCACTTCCTAAGAAATGCTTTGATAACCCTAAATAGTCCAGAATTTGTTTCGAATGCCTTCCACATGCTCTGCTGGTCTGGTACGTGGTTTCAGAGGAACAGATGACACCTGGATGTGTAACCCCAGGAGGTTATGAGTCCAGAGTTCTCAAAGATATGGTAAAACCATATCTTTCACCAGTCATCTTTCTTTGTAATTGCCTTAAAACAAGGTCTCCTTGCACTGTGCACATGGCCTTGAGCTTGGTAGCTGGAAAAATCCCTTTTCCCTGCATTAGCAGACTGAATGTCTCCCTTTCCCATCATATCCGAGTGGATGGAATGACACTGCCATCTACAACAGCAGGACTGGCCTGCTTGATGAGGACTTGTTGTTTTAGCACTGGCAGATGGCAGAAAAACAGGAGGCAGAACTATAATTTTGAAGTAATCATTGTAATCACTGGTTCTTGGTCACTCAAGCTCTCTTTTGACAGCTCAGCTCTGTCAAATGTATTTGCAGAAGGGACGATCAGTTGGTAGTGACAATAAAAAATAGGATGGCCTTATTTTCTTCACTCTTGTTACATTTTCTAATGACTCAGGAGGCCAAGGAAAACCTCCCACCTTGAAGTGCTTAACCAGATTCCACCAAGTCCATGGGTAGGTCCGAGGAGGAAAGACCTGTGATCTTAGTCTGTGCACTTAATTCGTTAGGCTGGGATAAGTTTAATGGGGAGAATGCTAATATGTAGATGGCTCCAGACTTCATAAATCTGCTAAATGTGACTTGATGCCTTTGTAATAACTAGTAAAACAACCTGATCTTGTCTTGGAGGTATTTTCTGTAGTTGAGAGTATGAAGATGTTGCAATGAAACATCTGGCATTCATTTCACTCCCTAAAGGAGTAAAGATATAGAGGCCTTTGAACAAAGGTTAATTTGTTCCTTTTTGTGTAGTATTTGTGTGTTACTTGTCCTGCTGTTAGAATGAAACCGATTCCCCACTGTGTGAGGTGATGCAGCAGGGGCTGACATGGGTGTCACACATCGGGTGTGTCACACATCAGGTGTGTCACACATCAGGTGTGTCACACCCCTGTGCCCGTGCCAGGTGAGGTGCTGGGGAAGGGTAATGAACAGAGTGATGGACAGAACTGGGTTTTTCTACAGGAATTCTTTGGTGGGATGCATTGCAGAGGGCTTCTGCATACAGCATAGCACAGAGAGGTGTCTGCCTTGCAGACCAGGGTAACAGGCTGGATTGCAGAGGGATTGGGAAAACCTGGTGCTAACTGCAGATGCCAGAGATGCTTAGGATGTGACTGTTCTAGTGGGTTTCTCAAGTGATTTCTCATCTGAAGAGTAGGAAAAACCTTCAGATTTTATTCCTTTTTCACCTTCTGACATATTACTAGTTTTAAAATTGAGGGTTGAATTTCAGCATTAGGTATACAATAAAATTTCAGCTGGGTATAATTAGAATTATCTGTGTTAGGATTTTAAGACTACAGCTTCTCTTTTTATTCTGAGTACAACTCGGATCAAGGATTTCCTATAAGCTTTTCTGGAAGCCTAATTTCTTATTTTTCTACTTTGATCAGTTTAGCATTGATTTAATTTGTAATGACTGTTTCCTTTATTGCTAGATTTCAAGATAAGTGTTGCCAAATTAACTTTATTTGTGTGTTAAATTGGAATTTTAGAGATGCCTTGCATTCCTTTGCAGGGAAGGTTTGTCACATGCCACTGTAAGTTGTTAACAGATAGCTTATTTTAAGAACTGATGGGCTTGTCCCTGCCCTGCCTGATTATCCCTGTGCCCCCTTAACTGCTGCGTATTGATTCCAATTAACATGACTGACATCCACCACTGAGGGTGAAGTTAATCAACCAGAGGATCTCCTGTTGTGAATTCATTTCCTCCTCTGAGCTTGTCCTGTACAGTTGAGCATTTAAAGAGACTAATGCAGACACTGCACAGAAACGCCCAGTCTGGGCAACAAGTCTGAGCCTTGGAAACTAAAATAGCTTTTTAAAAGCTGTCCTGGCCAAATAAAGTTGATACACTTCTGAAAGGTCAAGCAAACCACCTTTTCCTTCTATCTTGATTATTGATTGCTGGAAAAGGTCATCAAACTTGGTCAAATTTCAGCAAATATGTTTTTCAGGCTAGCAGTGACTCAGATGAAACAATGGGAGGTTTTGTTAGTGGTGGTGGCGGCATCAATTTTTGTATTTGTGATTTGGATGGTGAAATATGAACAGGTTTTGGAACCTGGAAATTTTTAGGGTATTAATAAAATAAAGGTTACTAGAGTAGAGACTTTCTTATATAAAGATTTATGATGGATAAAATGGTTACATTTATCCATCAGTGTAGCTGAAAGGACTGAATCCTCCCCTGAATACTCTCCTGAGCACAAACCAGGCAAAAGCACATGTTCAGATTATCTAAAACAACCATCTCTCCTTCATCACTGCACCTGGCCCAAACTGGAGTATGAGAATTACCAACTCTGGCCTAAAATGTCTGTCTGGGTTGATTTAAAGAGTTAAGAATCAAGTAGGGAAGGAATGGGAGACCTGGAATAATCATAATGAATTGATAACTATCTGGTTTTCCCGTGCCAATTTAGCAATTTGTAGCTGTTAGAATGTGAGCTACCATCTGGCTTCACAGATCTCTATCTCCTTCTAAATTACCAGGACTGGTCCAGTTCTACTGAAAGTTTGTAACTCTGACAAGCAGCAAATAAAGAGAAAACCCTGCTGAGCTCGCAGATAAGGCTGATACTCCCCTCTGGAGGAAAAAAAATTGCTAGGTTTTAATTATTTCCTAGCTAAACACTTAAAAAGCTCAGCTCTTTGTATAAACTACAGCTCTGCACTGTTTGTTTTTCTAACTGCATAGCTCCAGTGTACTCGTGTAGGAATGATGCTTGCTACTGTAGGATCTCATCTGTCAATGGAAATGCTGCTTTCAAGTGACTTTTTTTAGTCTTCACTGAGGCATTTTGGTAAATCTTGACCATGAGGGAGAAAAATTCAACAAGCACTAATGGCCCAGTTATCTCAGTGTGTTTTTAAACATTTTGGGTATGGCTGGTATGATTTTGTCTTCCCATCACATCATGATATTAATAATAGCAACAAGTACAGTGATTTTACTTGGATTATTTTTCTTCTTGACCAGACTTAGTATGTATAACAGGTATGCAGTAAACGATTATACAAATATATAAACTTTTGTATAAATATTATTAGGAGCTATTACACAACCAGCCACCCAACTGAGTCTTGCTAACTAATTCCTCTGCTCTGTCTCCCAGTATTTCCAAAAAGTTGATCTATATAATGAAAAATGTATTATATAAAAGCACATTTGTCTCAAATTCCACACGAAAACTTGCAGAAGGTAGGCTGTGGAATGGCCTCCTGTGATTCAAAAGCTGGTTAATTCAAGGTGAATTGTTTACTTGGACTAAATGTGGTCATGCATAAATTTAAAGTTTTTTTATTCCCAGTTAAAAACTGGAGTTATATTGAACAAAGACATAATTTTTCTCAAAACAAGATTTATGCCTAACACTGATTGTTACATCAGGTTTTGTGAATTAAACTCTGTGATGGGAGATAAAAGGTTTCCTTCTTCCTGAAAGTACAACTCAATACCTGGATACTGAAAGCCAGTCCTGCAGAAAATATCCCTGGTTACCCTCAGCCACTGAGCAGTGAAGAAGTGGGTCTTGAAGCATTCCAGCACTTTGTATGTTTAACTGGAAATTTTTATAGTCCCCTGTTTATTTTAGTTTCCAGCTTGTGCCTGGTATGTCACAACAGCAGGCACTGCCCTGGCTGTAGTTGCTTATCCAAGCAATGGATTCCTCAGTGGTGGCAAACTGAGGATGGGGAGTGAGCCTCTATTTTCCCTTTCCCTGTTCTTCTTGGAGCATGACTGCAGTTATTATGGCTAGCAAACTTTGACAGCAGATGTTAAAATAAAGGCAGCCTGTATTGGAGCTTTCCAATTCAGAGCAGCTATGAGAGAACCAGGAGAAACAGGCTGGTAGTGTTTGGGGCAGGAGCTGATGTTTAGCACAAACTTAGGAGAAAATTTCTTTATGGGTGGATGATAACACACTCTTGTGTGCAGGTCTTTGTAGACTGAATTGAGGGTTTATATTGCAATTAAACCCACCTTTTGTAAAAGCTCTGCAGTCTCCTGTCAGTGCTGCATTCCAGGCATTTCCCTTGTAGCTGATTATTAGGAAATTGAATCACCAAACGAAACAGGTTTGTACACACATCTCCGAATTACTTAGGTTAATTTTATCAAGCTAGAGCTTCCACTGTGAGGATAAGCCTACTCTATTTTAAAAACAGACTACTGCACATTGTATTGTATTGGAAACTTCATCTTAATAGTTACTGCCTGTGAGACAGCACAGAATGAAGGGCTTGTCACGACAAACACTTGTGATTCTGTTTCAGAAATGCCAGTGTTCCCTAAACAGAAGGAGAAAGAGATTTATTTTTATGATCCCTGTTATTATTTTGGATGGCTGATTGTTTTTCTCCTGTGCTTGTTTTTGGCTCGCTATGGGCAGATGTAATAAATGGTGTAACATTGTAACAGAGGAAATGACCTTCTGTTCGCCGGCTTAGATACTACAAGCACAACCTCCTGAACTGACAGGAGGAGTATTTTCTATTTTGATGAATGAGTTCAGATTTTATCTGGTTTCCCATGGTTACTGGGAAGCAATAGCACAGTTAGCAAAGCACCAAGGGGGGTCCTCCGCTATTTATAAATCCAAAACCTCATCATAAAGATTTCTATCAGAGTATTTCACAAATAGTCTCTCAAAATTCCATCTCCTAAGCAGAGGCAAATACAGGTGGTGGGATGTTAAAGAAACTGGGCATGCAGTAATGGACAATCCATCATTGAGTACCTTAGCAGCAAGATGTGCTTCCAAATGGACAGAGAATACTGGAGAGACATAAATCCTGTTGAGTGATGTCTTTTAAAGCTGAGTCAGAAAACATGGTAGATACTGTGAGGCAGTATGATCTTATAAATTAAAGTTGCATTTCCTGGTCATATAGATTACATATAAACAGCATCCATAGGCCAAATGTCTACATTAATCTTACATGGTGCAGTCAGAGGAAGAGGGACTAATCCTTTCCTTGTGTGTCTCCTTTATTTTTTCCTCCAGTTGGGTATAATTGTTTAAATTTGGCTCCTTTTAAATTTTTTTTTTTAATTTGATCTGTTGTCAGGAGAACATTAGACGTGGAAGGGTTGGAGAGGGAGAGGAGTTTGGCACTGAGAAGCAAATCTCTTGCATCTTCTGGTTCTTTGGTTTTTTCTAGTTGCTTTCTGAGAACTGAGGTATGAATTGACTTCAGTCTTTAATTATTCTCATTCCTACACGAGCACCATGCAGAAGCTGTGGCAAATGCAGCACAGGCTTCCTTCCCTGTGTGGGAGAAGGAGTTGCTGTAAGGGCAGGAGAGATTTCAGCCTTCCAGCCCTACCTCTGTGTTTGGTGTTGGTCCTCTGGAATCGATGGGAAACCTTTGAAGAGTGTATTTTGATTAAAGCTCTTGGGTATGTGAAGTTTGTTTTGTGTGCTTCAGGTTACAGTTTTTGGCCTTGAAGGGGGACTAACTAGAATCCAATGCTTTATATCAAAAGTTTAAAGAAATATCAGCATTTAAAAAAAATATAATAATTCTTATTATAATAGGCAAATCACTTGTCAGTTTTATCAATCCTGCAATTATCTGCCCGTAACAGGCTTTGCAGCCATCTTATGACTACTTTTAGATAAAAATAAGACCACAAATACAAAACATGTTTGTAAGCATTGCACCTGTAACACCGTTGCAGCTACAGCAGGCAGGCACTGTGCTTGATAAAGACTCTTTTTAGATCATGTGTCTTTGATAACTTCTATTGCAGGGAGTCAACCCTTTGAAATAAATTGATCTTTTAAGCAATGATTTAATAATGTAGCTAAGAACTTTTTTGTTATGTAGAACAGTTCTCCTTGGTCTCAGCTTTGACGATTAAATTCATTTTTCATGAATTCACAGTGCTTCAGGCTCCTGTGAAACCTTGCTCAGCTTCTGAGGATTTTTTTTTCAATGTGTGATGTGAATTGTGTAAAGCCTTTCCATAATCAGAAAGGTAATTTAGGCCTTTCCTGACCCCCTTTTTTCTGAAGAGGGAAGTTTCAATAGAGTTGGAAATTCTCCAATGGCTCTTATACAACTGGCACATTCTGCTTTAACATAATGCAATCTTTCCACATTTTCTGTTTTTCCTTAATTAACAGGCGGATGGAAGGAGTGTTAGATTCAGTTTCGCAGAAAGATTTTATGCAACCACACAAGACAGTGTGAAAAAAAGAGAAGGCACTTCATAGCAAATAGTATTTTTGAAAAGTCAGCTGCATTCTAGCAGAGTGGTTATCTCCTGCTTCATTGCTGGAAACTGTGTGATTTGGTGAGCTGGTTGTCACTAATGGATCAATTGAAGGAGAAATTTTTTATGTGGCTTATTAAATAGGACACTCTCTGCTGTGGAGTGGGATTTGGGCTGCCCCAGCCTCCATTCCTGCATTTTGGTTGAGCTGCAGTGCTGCTGTGCTGCAGCTTTGGGTAGGTGTTTGTGTAAGGAGGAAAATTGCAGGTGGTGAAATGCAGAGCCTTTAGCACACAGGTGCAAATGGGGAAGCTTTTCTGCAAATCATCCATGCAGAAATGGAGTGCTTAAAAACTGTGTACAGCAATGCATGTCTGTGAAAGCAAGGGGAGTGCCTGGAGATCAGAGGCAGTAGGAGTTTGTGAAGTTAGGAAGCATCAGGAAAGGGAATATTTGACAGCTTCTACAGATACTAGCGACAGAGCAGGAGTGAGGGGGAGGGAAAATCAGGACTGGATGGGTAAAATTTTAAGTTGCTTGTTTTTTAAAGGAGTAGGTAGTTCATGGAGCTTAATTGGGGAATAGGAATATGTGTCTGATAGTCTGTGCTCTGCATAGAGCAGACTGCAGCCAGCTGTAAAATAAATGCTATCTAGATTACCACTAACCTCGTTCCCTGCAAAGCAGAAGTCTGTTAATTAAATAACTGGGTGTTGCTAGATGTAGTTCTTCTGTGTCTATAACAGATATTCCTTCTGCAGACAACTGGAAAATGTAAAACAAAAATCCCAGATGGAAGACCTGAAGGGAAACTTCTCAGCAAAATCTTGTTCTAGTGATTACACTGTGGTGTGGGTGTGCTTGTATGAGTGAATTTCAGTTTAAGGAAATCTTTGATTTCTGTGAAAGACATTCTGGTAGTGTGGAAGGGAAATATGTTGAACTGCAGACTAGAGCTTCACTTTAACTTAGTGAATCCAGAACTTCCCCTTAGTTTGTTCATCTAACTTTGCTTTAGCATCCAGATTCAGAATTCGAGTTCAAGGGGGTTGTTGATCCATCAGGTGGTTTTGCTACCATTATAGGGACCCCAGCCTAGAGAAAAAGGCCAAGGTGTTAATGGAGTTCAGCAGCCTCCTGCCCCTGGGGAGGAGCCATGCCCTGCACCAGGGCATGCCCTGCTGGGAGCAGCCTGGCACAGAAGGGGCTGGGGCACCAGATAAACCAGCAATGTGCCCTTGGGACAAGGCTGCCAGAGTAGGAGCATCACCCGTGAGCTGGGGAGGGAGCCTGGCCCTCTGCTGAGCAGGGTGGGACACACCTGTGCAGGGCTGTGCCAGAGCTGGGGTCACCAGGACCAGGCAGGAGTGCTGGAGTGAGTCCTGCAAGAGGGGAGATTGCTGGAGGCTTCTTGTTCTGGGAGACAGGACTGGCTGGTTTCTGGGTGAGAACCTAACTGGGACTTGTTTCTCCTGTGCTTCTTGCAATAATTGAATAGGTCCAGCCTGAGTACTCCTCTCTGCCACCTGGGATGGGATGTGAGAGGGTTGGGTGGTACCAGTTTGAAAAAGTTAGTTTACGGTCTGGTAGGATAAATCCTGGTATAAAAAGAAACAGTTTCCTTGTGCTTTGCTCTGTTACTATTGAGTTTTGCATGAGGGATGTGGCTGTGGTGCCTGTTTCAGAAGATTTTAGTGAGAGAGGGTAAAAATGTAGGTATTTGTTTTTCATCTTCATAAAGCAGATTTTTACTCTTTCCTGAAGTTCAGAGAAACAGCTCTTTCAACTATGAATTAAATATCAAAACAGAACAAACAGGTAGAATCTCAATTCCTTTTAAATGTATTTTTCTGTAAGATAATTCCTGAAGATGAGCAGAGCCATCTCACTTTTCATTTTTTATCCCTTAATAAGAGGTAACATATTGAGAGCATAAGTTTTGTGGGGTCTTTTGAGATTTTAATCCAACACCTTTCTGCGAGGCTCTGTGCATCCCTTAGAGACCTCTTCCCTGCCAGAGGGAGGAGCAGAGGAGGTGTTCTGGCAGGACCACAGATGAAGAAATCCCTGAGAGCTCAGTCCCAGTCATGCTCTGCACTAAACATCCATCTCCTGTCTCAGTGTGCAGGAAATGACAGTGCCAAGGCAAAGGAGGCTTGCATGGCCAGAAAGTGTGAGTCCACACAAACACAGACTGGCAGTGTGAGCAGGATCAGACAAAGTATTTTTCTTTTCTTGCAGTTGAATTTATTTTGAAACTTGTAAATATTTCAGTCATTCATCATCCATATAGATACTAAAATTAAGCATTACTGAAATTTGGGTGTATTATTTTGAGACAGAAGGCAGATTAACTACTGTTTTATTAAAGCAATATACAGAGATGGTGGAGGTATACACAAGCTAAAAGAAATACTCATTTTGTTGAACCAAACTGACAGGCCATTATTACAGATCATCTATTTTTGTGATGCAAACTGGAAATTAATATAAACAGTGTGGACCAAACCAGACTTATGTTTTGCTTGTTTTTGATAGGAGCTGTGTGGTAGGGCTGTCTCTGTAAATCAGCACCAAGATTTATTCAGTGTTGTCCTGTGAAAACAGTCCAAGTTAGTATTCATTTCTGAGAGTAACGTTTTGCTCTTTAGAGTTTTAGCTTTGAGATAGGGAATACCACAGCAGCTTGCATTAATTGTTGAGTGTGATGAAATGTACACTGTGTATAAAATCCAGTGTTCCCTAAATGTAAGATCAGATAACAGACACAATTCCAAATATGTAAAGAGTGGGCAAACTTTGATGACAGTATGATAAATTCTGTGGTAGTTACAGCTAAAACAGGCTGCTAATATGCATCTGAGCTCAGGAGATATTAAACTATATATAGATTCTGCTATTCCTAACAGATTGTTGTTGAGATACCTGACACATTTTTTGATGTTACATGCATTCAGAAGAGCTGAGCTTTACATAATTTCTGGTTAGCGTTAGTTATGTGAAAACATATTAAAATGAGTGGCCTAGTTAGGAAACTCTGTCACATACGCAGAAAGGCAGGTTGGAATATTTCTGCCAAAAATGCAGAAACTCTCAAAACCAGGCTTTGGGTTCTGTACCTTTCTTTTGAATCTAGCAGATTTCAAACTCAGGGAGAGGTGACCTGTCCCAGCACTTAGCACTGCAATAAGAGGACCTGAGTGTGTTCTGTTTTTGTCACTGTCACCTGTCTGTCCAGGCACTGGCAGGGTGAGCAGAGGGACCAGGCTCCTGGTAGCTAAACACCAGCCACAGGAGAAATCAAATACATCTGATCAGCCTTTGGCTAAAAGCTGCCCAGTGCAAACAACCCGAGAACATCACCCAGACAAACTCCCAGGAGGTGTGTGAGCACAGGTATGGTGAGATTCTTTAGAGGCTCAGCTGAGCTTAAAGGCAAAGACAAAAGATGATGCTGGGTTGGGGATTCCCTGGTTTTATGCTCTGGATTCCAATGTGAGGATGAGCCTGGCTGGGGTGTGGATGTGTGCACTGTTAATGACTGATGGTGTGCTTGTTCTTCATGAAGTGCTGGCACTGCTGGAGGAGCACAGGGCTTTTGGTCCAGATGCTTCAGGCCAAAAGAGCTGCAGAAGAATGTATTATATGGGCAAGCTAGTTCCTTCTAACAGCCTTTGGGGAAATTGTGCAATCATTTCTGCTGAAGGTTTTAGCTTGCTTTGCAAAAACAAAAAGCAGCTGGGAATAGAATTGTCATCTTCAAAATATTATGTCAACTCTTATCTACTCTGTCCATAATTTCCAGCATTTCGCAAACCATGGCTAGTAAATCTGAAGATTATTTTTAATATTGTCCCTAGAATAGTGTGTTTGGATTGTGCTTAGAGCCAAAGCATTGCTTTGGGTTTTCAACACCTGAAATGTGTCTAAGTTGACCTTGCTGTTCTCTTTGGGTATTCAATTGCCTGTCTTTGATAGGTGATGTAATAGGTCATATGCTGTTCAAGTATTTCTAGGTCTTTATGTCTATTTATTACCTTCTAAATGTTTGCTTGCTGGTTCTGTTCTCTTTGCCAGGGGCTGTTAATCACAGTAGTTTATATTTAACCTTTAGCACAGACAGGAAAGTTCCATATTTTTCTTACTTGCAGGACAATACCTGAGGCAAGTGTTCCTGGCCACTCGAGGAGACACACTGCTGAGGCAGATGGGGCTTTGCTTTTCCTCCTGTGTGTCTGTGTCTGATAGAAATGCTGTCAGAGAACCACTGGAATCTATTTCTTGTTTGCTCTGTACCCGTTTGGGGATGTATGGATTTTCCAGCTCCTTACTGAGGCTTTACTCAGATTAACCAACTGTTCCACTGGTCCTTTGCTGTCTCCCATCTTTTGCTTTACAGAGTAGAATAATAAAGTCATTTAACTCTTGAGAACATCTGACTTCTGATCACAAAATTGTGTGCTTGTAATGATTCAGCTGGGACACCAATTTGCTGTTGAGCATTTTCACTGTTAATGTGGTTAATTTTCAGAGAAAAGCATCTGCAAATGCAGCGTGATTGTGGGGCCAGTGAGCAGCAGCCTGCTCTGCTAAACAGCTCCAGTCCTTTCCTAGGATCTTCCAGGAGATTTATTTGATTTTCTACACCACAATAACAGTAATAACTGCCAGAGGATGGAAGTCACAGAAGCTATTTTTGTGGGCAGCTGTGGGGATGCCCCAGGCTGGGACTCCTGGCACAGCCCTGTCCCTCTCCTGCCCTGTGCCAAGGGCTCCTCCAGGAGGGGCTGCAGCTTTCCAGAGCACCCCTCTGCCCCCAGTGTGGGTGCTGCCACACTCAGATCAGCTGCTGTGCCTCTGGATCTGCTGAAAAATGGTGTTGGGGCTCTGGGAGGCAAAGGGGGCATGTCCCTTTACCACCCACCTGAAAAACACAGAAGAGACAACTAAATTAAGAGTGTGTGCTCAGAGGAGAAGATGCTGACAGCTCTTGGATAGATGACACCCAAGGTCCTGAACTTCTCTGCTGTCTGTGACTGGTGACACTTTTGGGAGGATGCTGTTGACACCGTGGGGGTTTGGGTGTGAGCAGTGCATACTCCATGCACACATCAAATCCTGCTTGGCTGCTCTGCTTGGTACAGAAACAGCTCATGTTGTGTTTCAGGTTGCAGTGGGGATAACTTTGCTTCATCATCCTCTCAGGATGAGCTCAGAGACAGAAAAATAAACAGTGACAAGACTGCTTGGACTGAAATGTCCATCTTGGGCCTTAGAGTGTGTGGCCCCTGGCCCTCTCCAGTCTTGTGTGAACAGGTTCTTCAACAATTCAGAGCTGCAATTTTTGCTCTTTCTGAGTACTCTTTAATTGTGCTTCAAGTGGTAGTAAAATAAGCCAGTATTAGTCAATAATAAACTGAATTTACTTTGAATGACAAAAACTCTGTATAATGAAAGGAACCTAAATTTGGGGAAATAACCAAGAAAAACCTGCTCTTGCCAAAATATCCCATGATGCTGCAAGAAAACAAAAAATAACCAAGGATTGAGTTATAAGCTATTGCATCTTTAATTCCTGCTTAAAAGATAAATTTCTTTTGAATAAAAAGAACATATCTCTATTAAAAAATCAAATGCTCTATATTTACATTTTCTTTATGAAATGAGGAGTGAAGTCATTGCACTACATTCTCTTTTGCTTGACTGACATTTGATTTCACACTTTTTAGTTGACTGGAGTTGTACTTTCCATAAAAAAGAGATTTGATTTCCCTTGCATAATTAAAAACTATTGCTTCCTTTGGGTCCTCTGACAAGGGCTTATGGGTTTATGGTTTTTTTTTTTCCTTTTAAAATTCTTTTAATTTTTTTAATATTGCAGATTCTTCAGACAATATTTTTTATTTTTTAGGGGTTTTTCTTACTTTCAGAGACTATAAAGTTGCCCTGAACTGCATGGAATTTTTGAGAGCAGTTGAGACTGCCATCCTTAAATCATTGGAGCACAAAGAGAGAAGAAGCAGATTACATAAAGCACTTTGTTTTCTGTTATGCCAAGAAATTTGGTAGTGGTGACCTAGACAAGATCTCACAAAGGCCCTGGACACATTGCTTAGAAATAGTTTCAAATTCTGTCCGGCATTTGGAGCATCAGAATCTGGGAAACAATTGCATTTGAAGCTGGGAATGCCCACCCAGTTCTTTTTAGCTTTTATTTTTCCTCCTCACTAGGGAAATATTTTCAGTTTGGCCTTGTGTTGTGGAGATTTTTCACCTACTTGCCTTAGCTCAGCGCTGCCAGAGCTGGGGCAGGACAGTGCACAGCCCAAATTTATGCTTCAGAGGGATTTGTTTGTTTGTTTTGTTTTGTTTTTTTTCAAAGAGCCAAGCTCTCTAGTGCTGCACATCAGAGCTGTTTCTGTTATTATATATTATATTATAATTATATATATATTATTTCTATATTTATAATATACAGTATATAAAAATAGATATTATATTATATATACATAATATATATTTGTCATATATATAATGTATATTATACATATATAAAATATAAAAAATATATAATGTATATATAATTATGTTATATTATTTCTGTTATTATCTATTATAATATAACAGAGTTATTTCTGTTATTTCTGAAGGTGCACTTGGGCTGTAACACCCTGCACTTGATGTTTGGCTGGCAGAGGCCAGGAGTGAAAGCACTAAATCCTGCCCTGAGAACTGCTAATGCCTGTTGACATAAATGAGTATTGAGGGTTCTCAGCAGCACTGAACCTACACTGCCACTGCCAGAGGCCAACTTTAAACAACTCGATTTTATTCCTACTTATGTCCCCAGCCTGGAATTTGGATACGAGCTATTGTTGTTATTTCATAAATTGTATTTTAAAAGAGAGGCTTCCTTGCTTCTGATTTATTTCATCTTCCTGTCTGCTGTCTTCACAGGGGCTTCAGAAGCCATTCTCATAAATGATTTCAGATGATTTCAGGGTATTTTATTGTCATTTTCTCTGGTGAACCAGGAACATAATATTCTTAGTCTCTGTGGAGGAATTCTAGGCAGAGCAAATAATTCATCTCTGCGGAATAATTTTATTATTGTTTCTATTGCAGAAAGTTACAATTGCCCTATTTTTAGAAATTACATAAACTAACTCTGAAGAGGTTTTCTTAGAAGCACAAAAAAAGAAGGAATGGATTTTAAAAACAGTATTCACACACTAGGGGAAGGGTTGTATCTGTTTTCTTTTCCAAAACTAGATGCTATGAAATATGGTGAGAATTAAGTAAGTGCAGAATCTCTGCTGCTGTCTCCTGTGTTTGGGTTAGGCAGTGATGCTTCATCCCCCTGAACTCATACACTTGGAGAAAGCCAGAATGCATTGATACTGCTGTAAATACAGAGAACTGATCTTCAGTGCAACAATGCTGGTAAAAAGAGGCAGCAGAAGGGATTCTGTGGCATGAATTCTGTTTTCACTGAGCAGGTTTGTGTGGTCAGGCATTTTTATAGAGCTCCCGTGAGGAAATAGAAGAACGGAAAAATTAAATATTAACCCTGGCATTTGGAATGAGTGGGGATGGGTGGTGTTCCAGGAGTGTGAGGAGAAGCAGCTAAAATGTCTCTGTCCCTTGGAGGATGTTGATCACTGGTAAGAGATGCCCCAAGTACAGGCAGCATGAAAGCAGCTGTGAGCTGTGTGTGTTTACCGCAGGCAGGCAGCAGCTGAAACTCACACCTGCTTGTTGGCTTTGGAGCTCTGCTTATTTTCATAGCTTGTGGCCATGGCAGAGGCTCCCTGCCAGAGAAAGTTAAATGCAGAATATCCAGGAATTTAGCTGAACAACAAGCTGTGTCTTTGCATGGGAATATTTGTGTGGCACAGAAGTGCTCCCATTGGAAATGCCGATAAAATTATAATAAAGCTTAGACAGATTTCTCTTCTGATCTCTTCTTGGTACTGGTGTTTCAACAGAATGAATAGGGAAAATATATGGAGGGAGAAATTCTTACTGTGAAGTTTTTTTTTCTGATGAAGAAGTGTAGACTACTTATTTCCTGGAGTACTTGAGGAAGCTTCAATGCTCATTAGGATTTTACAAACTGTCGAGATTTCCATAAGATTCTTAAAACACTTGTGAGACAGAATGATAAATGTTTTAATTTCCTTTCTCCCAGTCCTATTAAAATTGTATGACTATATGAATATGATAATAATAGTATATATGCAACAACCTTAATTGCATATACATATATAAATGATTATATGAGAATTGATGGAACATTTGAATTAGGAAGTACACCTTTTTTATTTGATCAATAAGGCCGCAAGGCTGATAAAAGTTAATTGCTGTGATATTGGAGAGTATTTTAGGAAATTCTAGAAGTTTGTGTGCAGTAGAGTAGAATGTGCTTTCATCTTAGCTGTAAGAAGAATGTGATTAATTAAAATATTATGTGACATATTTCCATTACTTGTAAAAGTGCCAGTGAACAGCCATTGATGCTTGTAAAAGTGTAATTGTTTTGTATCCCAAAAAGCAATTGCCTGCTGCTTCTTCCTCCAATCAGCACTTGTGAATGATGCATTAGAATATGTAATTTTATATGCTCTGGACTGAAAAAGGCCCGAAGTAAGTGTTGAGTCTGGGTGAAGAGATGTAAATGACTGGAAGATGCTCAAAGTTTCTGATTTGGTCACCTGGAAGTGTAAAAGTGTAAAAAGATTTAGTTTTCTGTGAGGAACTTTCTCATCATTCAGGTAATGCTGTGGACTATTGCATCCCTGTAAATCCACACAGCAGGAGACTGGAAATGTGAGTGTTCAGAGCAAGGTAAAATTGCAAAAGGTGAGGACCATGAGATGATAGAGAAAAGCAATGTTTGGCAGGGCTGGTGTAACTGTGGCTCCCAGAGCAGTGGTGTTAGACTGTGCTCCTTCCTTCTGTGGGCTTTGAAATTATTTCTCCTCCTCTTTCCCCTTGTAATTTTCCTTTAATCATTCTAGAGATTTTAGGATAGATGCTCTGATCTTAAACCCTCTGCTGTTCAGGCCTTGACTGTAAAAAGCTGTTGAATTCATGTAACCCTGGTTGCTCAGCCAGGCCACAATATTTTAGTTTTCTCTTAGGCAGTAACCTGTTTTCCAGCTTTCTCTCTTTGTGCATGACTGCAGTGCGGGGACAGGAACTGGAAGCAGTGTTTTACAGAAAACCAGCCTTTTTTACACTTTTGCTCTTGTGCCATGTGGGGAATCCACACGGGAGCTGTAGTCATTTGCTGCTGAGGCCTGGATGAGTTTACCTGGTTTCTGTGGTGGGATACAGACACACAAACAACCCCACTTTGGTTGAAACAACCTTAAATCCAAATTGCACAACTTATAATTGAGAGTCTGTAAACAGCAATTTCTCTCTGAGGCAGCCTGACGTTGTAGGCCCCAGCTGGATCCAAGCCCCTGTGTCCTCAATCATGTTATCACTTAGGATCGATAGATTTTGTGTTAATTTTATCTTTAAGAGAACAAGTTGATTTTTTTTAAAGCAGAGTATTATTTAGTATCCTTTTATTTCAGGGAAGAAGTAGGTGTGTGAGGCTGAGTTCAGCCTGCCCACGGGGCTGGCAGAGCTGCAGGACAGCAGCAGAGCGGGTGGGATGCTGGGGTTTGTTGGGATGTGCGGAGGGCAGGTGTGAAAAACACGTCCTGTGAAAATTTGAAAAGTTTAATAAAGGACACAGGGGACAAGGACCACGGAGCAAAGGTTACTACAACCAGGTGCCAAGAGCACCCTGTTATCTTCAGGGATACCCCTTAAATACCTTTTCCCTTACATCAGCCTGTTGCATATTCATAAACCGTCATGCATAGTAAACATTCCCCCATCTAATTTACATGTTCCAAAAATTGTTTAGCATATCTTCTTCTTGGGTCCACCTTTTTAGAGCATGTGTATTGCTTGGTTGTGGTTTTAGTCCTTTCTTATCTTCACCTCCAGTTTTTGGGCCCTGGCCCACACTGCCTTCAGAGGGTGAGTGCTGATGGTTGGCAGATCTGTACTGGTGTCCTCATCCTGTGTCCATTGGGTGTTATCCCATCCCAGCAGGAATTTTAACACAAGCACACTGATATAAGCCATTTCACTGAGCTTAATTACCAACAGAAATAAAAACTATATCTTGATAACAAAGATACTTTTAACACCACACATATAAAATCTATTTTAATATTTGTGAAAAGTCACTATTATAATGTGTATCTATAACATTAGGGATTGCTGTGTCTGTGCCCATCAGAGCTGGGTGCTACCAGCAGGGATGGAGCCAAGATACCTGGCAGCGCCTGCACAGAGGATCTGCAGCACCAAACAGCCTCCAGGAGAACCAAAGGGAGCAACTTCCCAACAGAGCCTCTCCCAGGGCGGGGCAACTGAGCCAGGATCCCACCATGCATCACTTTGGGATGTGTTCCACAGCCAGATGGTTTTTTAAAATTTTACATATTCTCTTTACATTCACAAATAATATCTTGAGTTCAGCATTCATTCAGGTTTATGTAGCTTCATAAAGATGTTTCGTTTTTGAGATACTCAATAGGGTGAGAGGGGGATTTGCAGACATAAAAGATGAGGGTGGTTTTTTTGGGGGAGGAGCTTTTTAATGTTTTTAGCCTTCGGCTATAAAGTACTGGAAGTGCTGCAGAATTCTTTTTATTTTGACTTATTTTTATCTGTGCGCCAGGCACTCGTCCATGCTCTCTGCCCTGCCAAAAAGGCTTCAGCATTAATGTGACAGACCACCCTGCCCGTGGGTGAGGTGTGTAATTCTTTCTTGGAGCAGAGATCTCGAGCAGAGGCTGCTTGTTATGTCAAAGTGCATGTGGTTTTCTCACACAAGTTACTTGGCAGTCCAGAGAAAATATTAAACTCCACTTAACTTGGAAAGACCAGGAGGTCTTAAATGCATAGTAAAAAATGTCTGCATTTCATTTTTTCTCCTCGATCTCTTATGGAAAGTCTTGGCAGTGGTGAAGAGAGATCTTCCCTCACTCTGAAGTACTTCCCCATGTTTCAGTGTTCTAACCTGTCTGGGTCAGGAATGGTTGCTGGCATTTGTGTAAGATTTTTTTTCCCCATGGTTGCCTATTGAATTTATAAATAGAAATTAAAATTACTGGTATTAAGAAGGAGCTAAACTCCCAAATCCAATGTTTGGTCCTGGGAACTACTGGGAAAGTCTGTTCTCCATTTTTGCAGGTGGCCCTTGGGCCTGCTTGTGCCACACAGTTTTCAAAAATATGTTTTTCACATTTAGAAGTATGAATGTTTTTTAGCATCAGTATTAGTATTTGTTATTATGACAGGGTAATTTTTTCATTTAGTAACTTTCATTAAAGGTCATAAATTAAAGTTTTTAAAGCCTTTTGCCTATTAAAACAAACAAACAAACAACTTTCAGACTTTAAAACATATTTAATTATTGGAAATCATTAGAAATTTTCTCCTCTAAGGATTTTATTCCTTTAATCTGAATTCCTACTGACAATAATGGAAAATTTTCTTCTCATGTGGATAGCCATTTAAACAAATGCTGAATATTTACCTTCTTACTTTCTACTTTTATAATAATATTGATGTTAGAATGCAGTTTGGAAAAGTGTTCAACTTACAGGGTTATTTCAGTCAGAATTGTGCCATTGTGCTCTGAACACTTGTGAGAAAGTGAGGGCTGTCACATTCCCCTTCTGCCCATTCCCTTGCTGCAGGAGGCTGAGGAAGGAGCTGGGCTTTGCAGCTGTGTGGTGCAAAGGGATGGGAATTGGGATGGGGATGGAATTGGGATGGGATGGGGATGGAATTGGGATGGGATGGGGATGGAATTGGGATGGGATGGGGATGGCTGTGTGAGGGGTGGAGCAGCTGCCAGGGCGAGGAGAGAAATTCCCTGCATTTAGATGTGACAAAACACAAAAGCAAAGGTGGGTCCAGGGGAGCAGGGGTCAGGCAGGTCTGACTCTTCAGCACTCTGCAGCTTTCCAGGAGTTCACAGCTTAAACCCAAAATCCTTACAGGAGCAATCCCAGCGTGTTCTTGCTCGTGCTGCACTGGGAGCCAGTTGTTCAGCAAGTTTTCTGTGCTGCCTCTCCCAGCGTGCCTGGAAAGCAGCCTTAACGTGGAGCTCCAGATGTTTAGAACAAAACTGTGATTTTGGGCTCCATGCAAAACCAACAAGCCCCTCTCTGAGTCACTGGCTGTCAGTAAAGCTTCTCAGCAACCAGGCTACTGAGGGGCACCTCTTGATATTAAATCCTTCATGCCTTGATTAGGTCTTTGTGTGTTACACTTGTTTGGAAAGTTTTCCTCTTGCCAGCCTGGTGTGTTGCAAGATTTCCCCCTCTCAGACCCAGAGAGGACTCTGGAACTGCTCCTGGTGTTCCCAGAGCCAGTGCTGAGCCACAGGGCAGCCACCTCTGGAACGCCTGTGGCCACAGTGGGTGGAGCAGAGAGCTCATGACCAAAATGCCTTAGGATTCCAATAACAGGGAGCTGAATTTTGAATCTCAAGGAGAATAATAGGAAAAACAGCTGCAGAATATCCTAGCACTTCATGTACAAGCACTCATTTTAAAATGAAAAATTACCATTTCATCAAACTGACATAAAATTGGCTTGTCAAGCACTGAAAATAAAACGTGTTTTTCCTTTATGTCTCATTCCTTTTAGTTTTTCATGATGCAGTTCAGTTTTCAGCTTTTCCTTGTAAAATGCAACCACTCCTAGAATCTTTATGAAAATGAAAGCTGTCAATTTTATGTGAATTCACAAGTCCTGAAACTGGGTTTTTTAGCCATCAGCCACCACTTGCTCTGGAGTGTCTGTGCCCAGCAGGTCTGGGAGTAGTCTGACTGTGGGTTCTCTTCCTACTCTGGATGAATCAACCTGGTTAATTGGAGCTGTTATAAAGCAAACAGCTCCAATGTGCATCATGAACCAACACTACAGAGCACAGGATTTGAAATGAGTAAATAGCAAGCAGTTGAGCTTTGATGTACCTAGATATGCCTCTAGGAATCTCCAACTGCCTCTGAACTCCCTGTTTAATCCACTGTATGTGTTTGAACTTATGCAACAACCTAAATACTCAGGTGTTGTATTTTAACCATTGTGTTTTCGCTGGGTTTTGGAATATATGCTTTCATTTTGAGTATAAAGTGCAGTCATGTTCTTGATGTGTTGATTGGAAAATGTATTTGTAATCTGCCATAGCAATAATGATGTGTCCAGATGTGGATATCAAGTACCATTGAACTCCTGCTGCATTGTACAAGCTCCAAACACCAGGCTGCTACAGAAATGGGAAGAATGTTTGTGAACAAGTTATTCCCCTCCCTTTGCCTGCTCAGACTCTGCACCCCGTGCTCACGTCCAGCCCCATCCTCATCCTCTGTGGCACTGCCCTGACATGGAGCCCAGGGAGCAGTCCCCAGGGCCATCTCCAGGATTCCCACAGCTGGAGCTGTGCAGGATACACAGGTGGAAAAATCCTTAATACAATACATCCCCTTTTAGGGAACTGTAGTAGATCTTCTTTTAAGCGATTTTATGGTTTTTTAGAGGGAGCAGGTCATTCTGTGGTTGTTAAAGATTTCTGGAACAAAAAGTTCATGTTGTATAGAAGCACAGTTCAAGCAGTGGGCAGGGTGTGAGCCTGAGTGGCTGCCCATGGCCCTTGCCAGCCATGGGCTGGAATGTCCTTGCCTTGATGCAAACCTGGGAAAAGCAGTTCTGATCTGTTGCCATCAAAATGAATTCTTGAGGACTTGTTCGCTGCCTTCTCTGTGTTAATACTGATGGGTTTTTTAACAAGCATTTCCCAAAACTAGGGCGTTGTATAACACTGGGTGGTCTAACACTGAGGCATGTGATTTTTAACTCTTCCTGGGTTTCATGCAGTTGAAAATGGTTTTATTTGCTTTAAAGCAGCTTGACTTGGGTTTGGCGAAGGTGCTGGATCTGTTATGATATGCACTGCTAAACAGAGCTGCAGAATTCCAGCCAGCAGCGCTGTTTGCAGAGGTGGGGTTTTGTTGGAATAGAATTTTATTAAATTTACTGAATAAATTTAATTAAAAGCTAGTAATTTCTAACATCTTATTTACAGTGTGTACAGATTTAATGCATTGATAGCTTTTAATTTGCACTTGGCAATTTGTTGAAGTAATTTACTTTGTAATTATTTCATGATTGCTAACACTTTGGTGCCATGCCACTCTCTGTTAAAATTTTCTTGTTAGCTTAGTGACTCTGATCTTTGTACCACTTTGTGTATGATAGTTCTTCATACCCTCTTCTAATCTTTGACTTTGTTCTAACTTAGACTTTATTCTATCTTCCTTTGCTCTGCTTTTGTCTGTTCCTGATCCATCTGTGTGTGGCCAACCTAAAAGAAAAAAATTCAGCTTAAGATGTCATTTTGGACCAGTCTAAGGTCTGTTTAGATGGACAGCATTTCTGTGCTGTTTTTTACATAGAAATAGTATTTCCTATGCCACAGGTACTTTCAAGGGCAGGGGGTTGTCCCCAGAGATCCCCAGTCTATAGGATCACAGAAGCAGAAAGGACATTCACGTAGAAATTACTTGTGTGATCAAGGTACACATTATGTCTGTGTTATGTCACCTGCTCCATGTAACAAAAATGTTCTTCATTCCATGGTGGTAAGTTCACCTCACCTTAATTCCACATGGATTTTTAGGTTCAGTTCTGGGCTCCCTTACACAGCAGCAGCTTCTGCCTCAGGCCCCAGCTGGTGCTGGAGGAGGCTGCTCTGAGTGCCTGGAGAGGAGCAGTGGCCAGGCTTGCACGTGTGCTCAGGGGGAGATGGAGCCTGCATGGAAAGTGAAGCGAGGCCAGATGGGAGGGCTGTTAAATATCCCGAGTAGCCCAAGTCTTAAAAGCTCTGTTTTCTTTGTAAAGCTTTCCTGCTATCCCTTCAGCTTGGGAAATGTATCCCCAGTGTTGTTTAGTGCAGTCACCAGTAACAGATGATGTGTTTGCAGCCAGAGCCAGGCATGGCCCGTGGGGCTGTTCTGTTCCTTGGCAGTGACAAGTGTGTACTGGGCTTTGGTGAAGATGTGTTTTCCTGTTAGAAGAAATGCCAGTGTCATTTGGGCAGCCCTGGGCCTTCCCAGTGCTGCTGACCTCAGATAGCACTCCTGCTCCAGACCTGGGCTGGAATGGTTTATCTCTTAGCTCACAGGGTGCCTTTTACTACTGTGTCTGCTGCTTGTCTTGAAAAGGAAACTTGAAGTGGTGTTGCTTGCTTTTCCTCTGGCTCACACTTCAGTCTCAGCCTTGTTATTCTTAAACATACTTCAGAAAACTGCTAGAAGGCTTGTACAAATCTGCAATGGTTTGTGGGCTTATCTCGGATGTGTACTTTAGTTTGAAGTATGTGAGATTTCTTCTTGCCTGTTCTCTGCTAGATTTAAAAGTTACAACTTGAAAAGTGACTGTTGGTAATGGCAATTTATAACAGCCTGTGTCCTGGAGCATAATTTATGATGAAAAAAGCAGAGAATTTAGCAAGTTTAAAGCCTCCCTGTCTGTTGCTCTGGTTTAGGCATTGTGGGATAATCTAGCATATGCTTAGTTAGTCACTGCTTCAAATGGAGATGTATTTCAGCTTCGGTACCTAATGTCTTTTGCAGACAGCTTAGATAATGTTGCCTTGTGAGGTGCAGTGTGTTCTTACATTTGCCCTAGCTGCAGAAGAGGAAGGAGGTACCCAGTGGTCATTTTGTATTTGCTGTGGAACATGGATTGTTGTTCAACTGGTGTTGCTTGGAGCCATGTGCAGGAATCAGACTGAACGTGTCCTGTCAGGGGTTTTGGTGGCTGTGGGGTGATGGGCTGGGCATGAGCTCTGGGCCTCACTCTTACACCACAGTGAGCCCTGCTCTTCTGCTCTGGTAAGACAATGTCTGGGTAGGTTTGCTGTGCAGCCTGGGTCCCACAAGGGATGGCATTGCTGTGTGGCTGCAGCTCTGCCCTGCCTTGTGCTCCTTGTTTCTGGTCAGCCCTAGGCATGCCCCATGTCCCTCCCCACTGCCAGCAGGTTTTCTTTGCCAGGTTTAACCTCTGCAGAGGTTGGGGGTCAGCCCCTGTGGCTTGCTGAGGTGGACAGGAGCTGGTTTTGCAGAAGTTGTTCCTTGGATGCAATCAGGGAGGAGAGTTTGCAGCTCCTTAGTGAGTGCTGCTGGGCAGGACTGACCTTGCCAGCAGCCCAGTTTACTCTACTGAATTCTTTCTGTGCATTACTGCTTTCCTTTCAGTATCACAGGAACACATTAAACACAGAGTTTCTGTTGCAGTGATTTATGCTAAGATAAATTACTCTTTGATACACAGGGGTTTGGTGTCTCAGTTTCTGAGTCTGGTTATTCCCCATGCATTAAATTACTGTGTCCTGTGAAATGAAAGCAGCTGAAATTCAGTGTTTTATTATTTCTTGCACCATTTTGACAAACGTAGCAATGTGGTTCGAAGTCTGAAGCTGTTATTTAAATAATACAGATGTGTTTGTTCAACTTTACATATAATAGTCCTGGTTCCTTTCAAGTTCATGGCCACCTCTGGCTCAGATTTAAATATTTTGTTTTCCAGATGCAGGGAGACTGAAAGGGTGGGGTTTTCTCTACCTTGCAAGGTCACAGGACAGAATGAGGCAGCAGGAGCAGAAGCCTTACCAAGGCTGGCAGAGCAGCACCCTTTACCATAATCCCTGTGGTTTAAAAATGCTGGAAGCCAGCTGGGTTTTCCTCAGTGCCTGTGCTTGCTCATGCACCCAGAAGCTTGATAGTGAGAGAAATAGAAGTTCAATAAATAGCATAGCTAGAAAAACAGTACATAAATTCTTCTTTCTTCCCCCATTTGGAAGTGGAAAAATCCTTTTATTAAGGTTTGGATAGTTTCAATAACTGAGCTGAGGTCTAGATTATAAAGATGATCTGATATACTGGATGCTTCCAGTAAATGACTTCTAATTCTGTGAATTAAGTCTATTTTGTTTATTAGAATTGTCAATGCATTTAGCTTTTCCTCATCTAATATAAGCATTTTAACATCTGCACTTCTGTATAATTATTTCAAGATTTTTCTTCTTGCCCACATTTTACTGGACCTTTTGCTAGCTTGATTTATTATCTTCCTAATCTTATTTCAAAATTCATGTGGCATGAAACTTCCTTGGCAAGTTAAATGTCAGGCAAATGGCATTGCTGTGTTAATTTAAATTTAATCAATAGATAATGCGCTGCAGCAGGAACACAGAAGAGTTCAGCATGTCTATGACTGGAGATATGAATTTTCTTTCATAAAGAATTTTGGGGTGCTGTGTAAGAAATGGATGCTTGATATTTGGCTGGGAGGTGATGTCATATAAGGTCTCTGAAGTCAGTGATCCTCTTAGAGTGCATGTATTTTATTATATTCAGTATTTTCTTTTTTTTTTTTTGTCATGGCTGTTGTCAATATTATAAATAAATTTACCTTTAGTAGATTTATTTATAATAAATCTGCTCTACCTGAGTACAACCCAGCTTCTGATTTGGTCTGGGGAAAGGAATTGTGCCTGTTAACTTGGCTAAAAGCTGTGAGTATGGCTTTTGTAGTCATGAGTGGGAAATGCTCAAAAACCAAAGGACGGAACAGTTATTTAAATTGTTTTGAACGTGAAATTTGGGTAGTAGCATGGTTTTTATTTGAGCATAGCTGTTGGTCTCTACAGAGAATAAAGGACTTGATACATAGCAGCATATGGATCACTGTTACCTGCCAGAGGGGATGCAAGTAGGCCAGGATTTTGGTCTGCTTCTGTACAATCAGATTACTTTCTGCCTGTTTTTGATGTAGCTACTAGTTCCTTTTTAATAGCAATTGAGGAAAGAGTAGGGGTATGGTAGGATAGCTGTGAGTGTTTGCACTTCTATGATTTCAAGTGCCACTCTGAGGAAAAAAAAAAAAAAAAGAGAGTGGAGTAACATATTTCCATTGATAAAATAAAGAAATAAAAAATGATAATGAGCATGGCCCAACCCTTCCTGAACACAGCACATAGCAGGTGATCCTGCAGACAGCAAAAGGAAGCTCTTCTGTGTTAAATTTTGCTCTGTAACAAACATTTTATTGGAACTTTGTCAATGGAAAGTAACTCTTTGTGTTCCTTTCATCTCCATGAGTTGGTTGTATGTGTGGGAAGGGAGTATGGCTGAGATCACCTCTGAAGTTTTCTGTTTTAAAGTGCAGATTTAGATTAAATAAAGCAAATTGGCTGGAGAACTCAAGAATCACAAGCTCACAGAGCTGGTATTTCTTCATTTCAAAGGTTAAAAGAAAATCAGAGAAGCTCTAGCAGAAGTCTTGAGATTTAATTGGATGAGTAACTGTGTCAAAGACTTGGAGCTGGGCAGAGCCACTGTAATAGGAACAGGCTAAATAAAGATGCTGGTGCATTCTGGAATGTTTGCTATTGAAGTTAGAGGTGTTTCTGCACTGAAGAGTGCTAATATAAAGTCAAAATAACAAAGCATAGAAATATGGTAGTTAAATACATTCCAAGAGAATCTGTTAAGCTTCTTAGAAGTATTTTTCTTTTCTGCTTGTTCTGCCATAAATTTGGCAGCTTTATATTTCTTACCACTGAACTGCCTGTTGGTGTAGAGAAAACCAAATTCCTTCTTTGCTGGTCACCAGCAACATCCCTTGTAGCAAAAGGCTAGACCTGGCGTAGGTTTCCACCCTGAGTCATGTATTTAGTAAACATTTAATTCAATTTGGGTATTCACCTAGGGAGGAGATTAAATGAGAGAGGTCAAGCAGCTGCTGAGTGTTGAGTAATTCTATACTTTGGACATGTTGAGATTTTAATAAACATCAAGGTAAATGGTTTGAAATTGGAGCTGGGATTTGAGACTCCAGAAAGAAAGGGTTCATCTTTCGGTTTTAATTATGAAACCAGAGACCTCTATCCTCGAGTCCTGCAAGCTGTAGGAAGGCATAATAAACTGTGTTCAGCTTTGATTCTGTATGTGAGAATATCCTTCAGCTACAGATTAAAAAGACAAATATCTAAAAATATTTTTTAAATTGTTTTGAAGGCTACCTACCTACTTCTATAAAGAGCCTGCAGTGTAGTACATGCTCAGGATTTATAGACCGTGTTATCAAGTTAAAAAAAAAGAGCAAGCAAAACTTGGGTGCTGTGTCTGTGGTATCCTTAAGCCTGATTATGTGTGTGTATCATTGTTAAATTCAACCTTTTATTTACATTCACATGAATAAATACTGATTTGGATCGATATTTCCATATTTATTTTGCATCATTCACTTTTCTTGCATTGAGGAACATGGTTTGGCTTTCTGGTGTCAGCTCAGGATGCTGCTGCAAAGGTCATTGCCAGTCTGCTGCCTCTTGGGTGTGACAATTTGTTTGCTGTGACAGGAGCTGGAATCCCTGGATGTCTGTGGTGCAGAAGCTGTTTGTCTTCAGTTGCAGAACCTCCTGAGAAGTGAGGGCGCAATCCATCACCCACTTAGCTTGTGAAACAAGACTTAGTTGCCCTCAGTTTTGGAGTTTTGAAACAAGTTTCCCCTCTCCCACACTGTCCTTACCCTGGGAAGGAACTGAGCTCCCTGTAAGCACCTACAGAGCCCTTCACGTTGCTCCTGCACATCTGCCCTTCAGTTATCCCTTGTGCTTCCAGACGAACACAAGGTGCTAAAGCCCCTCCTGTCCCACTGACCTGTGCGAGTGCTGCTCCCTCACAAGTCCCTCAAATGTCTTCCTCGTGTGCCTTTGCTCTGCCTTGCTTTTCCCTTGTGATATATTATCCTTTGCCATCTGAATATCATCTTCGGCTCTCTTTTTATCTTCAGCTGCTTGGAGTCCTGGTGTGTAATTTGCAATTTTTAAGCTACAGTGACGATGGATAGCTTTGCACCTCACATCCCAGAGATCAGAATGCTGCTGTAATAAAAACTGATTGGAAAATAATTTATTTTCATTTTCTTCCACATGATGAGATTTATGGGAGCTTCCCAGGTGTAACAACATCTGCCCGATGTGACCTTCAGCTGGAAGTGAGTCTCCTTTGGTTCATAGTTCAGCCTTGAAACTATGTTTTATTCAGCTCCAGAATATTTAGGATAATTCATTCCACCGGGGGAAAAAAAAAATTGCATTTGAAGTTCCTCCTGCTGAAGTTCTGCTTGTAGATTCACTGTGTAGGTGATGTGCAACTAAGAAAAATCAGAGACATTTGTCCCTACTTTGAGCTACATACAAAATATAGGCAGAAAAGTCGTTAGCTTGGTTAAATCTTCATGTATTTTGGTTTGTTAATAAAACCATTATGGCATCTCAAGACTAACTCTTTCAAAGAATAAACCATTCAAAACACACTTATCCAGACTTAGAAAATCTGTTTAGAGTGCTGACTTTGAAGTATTAACCTTAATTATCAAAGTATGCAGTAATCAGCAAGTGATTTGGACTTTATTTTGTTTTGCTGAATGATCCTGTTAAAATGCTGCTCTCAGGGGTGATTAGCGTGGCAAGGCTCTCCTGAGCCAGCAGAGCAGTGAGCACTGTCCGACTGGTCAGACCAGAGGTGTTGGTGTGTCAGGACGGGCACACCGGCTCTGTTTACACCTGCCTGGGGCTCTGCTGGCACCCACAGACATGATACTGAAGGACTCCACACACACACACGGGAGCTGCAAGTTTCATTGGTTTAGTCTGCTTTGCGTTTTGATTTCCATCTGTGTAGGTTTTTTTTAATCCGCAAATATTTGCATCCTAGTTTTCAGAACAAGTATTTTTTTTTTTTAATTTTTTCTTCACAGGGTCTTCTAGCAAGAAGTTTTATGCTACTATGTGCTTTATCAAAAAATATTTTTTTTTGTTTAGATACACTGGTGATTTTAGTTGATGTATCCTAAGTCTCCACATGTGAGAAGCAGTTCTTGTTTTCTGCTAAGTATTTCATGCAATCTTGATGTATCCACTGTCCAGCCTTCCCAAGCTGGAAGTCCACAGCTGGCTCTGTCCTTGTTCAGAGAGCATTCCATATTTCTTGAGCTTTCTTGTTGTTATCTTGGGTTTGGAGTTGTGTCGCACTGAGCTTCTTAACTTTGATAAAGGCACTTTCCACTTTATCATAGTCCTTATGTATGAGGAGACTTCCTGCTGCCCTGGGCAATTAACTGTTTTTTACAACATTGAAAAAATCTGAATTATCCACCAACCTTGTCCCTTCGTTCCATGGACACGCTGATCATAGCCCCTGTTCCCCCACCAGTGGGAAGCTGCCCATTTATTCCCTGCTTCTGTGCTTCACTTTTTAATATTCTTAATGCACACAGAGACCCTTTCCTTTCATCCTGTGACTGCTTAGTCTTTGCAAGTGTCTTTGGTGAAGGACTGTGCAAAAAGCTTTTCAGAAATTAAAACACACTATAACAGCAAGGTCACCTTGAGTAATAGACTTACTGGCTACTTCAAATGCATTTTTTTATTTTGTAGTAAGACTGAATTCCACAGACACCACACCAGCAGGTTTTCACTGTATTAGGCCAATAAATGTCTTAATCCTGATTCATGTTAATCCCAATTAAATAACAAGATTTTAGGAGTCTATTTCTTTTTCTCCTTTGAATTGCTTCTGAATATTGTCTTTGCCTGTGTCACCTTCTGGTTGTTTCCTGCTGAAGTCACTCGAGCTCTGTAGTTGTCAATACAGAAATGTTGTGCTTGTTCTAAAGAGCTAAAAGCAGTTGGGTAGAGTTACATGTGAAGCTTATCCTGAGGTAGTGAAAAACAAAAAAATATGCCAAGGTATTTGTAATTCTGAGTCAGAGCTGCTCTTTGAATGACACCTACTGCAGGTGATCTTTCTGTGATTTTTTTCAGTGTTGTAAAGCCTCTTCCCCTGCCTTTTCATTTCTGAAATTTCCTCTGGTTCTCACTTGATTTAAGGGAAAGCTTCAGAGTGGGAACTTACTGAACTCCAGTGTAATTATTTCCACATTTCTTACATGGCCTTATGTCTCAGGGGCATTTCTGTTGCATCTTTATCATCCTTTTGCCCCTCTGCTACTACTCTATGGCTGTTTTCTTGCTTTTGAAATCTATCAAAACAGATAGAGCAGTACTTTTTATATCTTTTGCAACTTTTTTATCAGAATCCAGAATGTGCCTGGATTGGATCTCATTAGTTTTTATTTTTTTATTGGAAAGCTGGTATTTCTCTTCTCTGAGATCCTTATATGCATTTAATCAATCTTTATGCCTCTTGAAACACACTTAAAAAAAAAAATTATGGTATCTAAAACTGCATAGCATCTGAAATTACTTCCAATCATAAAATTAACTGATCTATAGTAGGAAAATTTCTATTGCCAGTACACATATGAACATGCTTTTTTGATTTTGGTGTGGTTGCTTGTGATTTTGCTCCTCTTAAATTAGTGATTAACTGGCACTTGCCTCCAGTCTCCTCTGCCTGTTCATTTTGCCTCTACATTAAATTAGGATGCTGCAGAATTACTACCTGGCGTGTCCTTTGGTCAACCAAATTGTTTCAGTGGTTGGAAATTTCAAGACCTATCAATTTAGAATCAGTGGAAGACTGTATAATTATTTAGATAATTTAATGTAATTTCACTAAACAGAATTATCTTGATATCCCTGTGCAATCTGGCAGTGTACCTAAAATAATATTTGATGGGCTCTATCAGTACAGCACGTGGAGATTTGAGGATCACAAGCACACAGATGACTGCACCATGCTACCTGTGAGCTGCAAAGCCTCTGGAGAATCCATCTGCCAGGATCAGCCTTGTGTTATTCTGCTGCTGACCTTTATACCAAGGGAAAATATTCTGAAGCAAATTTAAATCTGGTGCCACTGCTTGGTGCAGTGCATCTTGCAGATACTTTTAGCTAAAAAATAACCTGCAGAAAGGAATTTTCAGCTGCCTGTACCTTTCTCTTGTGTGGCTGATGTAAATTTTAATGAACTCTTTACTAAAAGAATACTCAGATTTCATTATGGTTCTCCTTTTAAAAGTTGCCTGTTGCTGTCTTGGCTTCCAGCTGCAGCTCTCCTCATTCCAGTGTGAGGTTATTACCTGCTGACCTTTGCTAAGGTCAGATTACTTTGAGCTTTATATCTTCTGTGCTGGAGGTTATATTTGTGTAATCCACAGGTAAAGTTTCATTGCTGTGTCAACATTTGTTTTCAACTGGGCACAAAGTGGTTGCTTGCCAATCAAATAACTCAGCAGCTGATTTTCATAAGCAGTAGAGTTACAACTGCCCTTTTTGCTTACTGAGCTCAGTGTGTTCTCCCATCTGATGTTCAAACCAAGCTTCAAGCAACATTTAAAAATAGAAGGTTTTGCCTTCTTGTATATTCATGTTTTTTAGACGGTAACTGGAAGCCCTGACACGGAGCTGCTGAGGAGCACCAGGCATTTCCCGTGGGGCTCAGGTGGCCATTGGCTGTGAGGGGATGTGAAGCTGCTGAGTTGTTTTTGCTGCAGCCACCTCCTGCCCAGACCACACGAGATGCTCTCAACACACATCCCTGTATTTTCTTTATAGAGGGGAAAGGTGTTTTCTGCTTCCTACAGGATTACAGATTTCTCTGTGTGGTCCCCTGGTGTGCAAATAGCAAATATCTGCTGTGATTGCTAAAACAGTTCTATCAAGATTATTAATTGCATCATTAGCATGTATAAATAAGACTTGTCACATGACTTAGATTCTCTAGCTGAAATTTTAACATATGACGATGTGCTCTGGTAGCATGCTGTAGTAAAAGCAGTAATTGAACCATCAGACCACAGTTTCCTACTAACATATATTCCTTATAATTATATTTTTCCATGGCTTAAGAGAAAATTCACAAGGGGACAGTCTGAACTCTTTGCAGGGCTTGCTGCCTCATAAATCACTGTCAGCATTTGGACTCAGGGGCTTGTCAACCCACCAAGCTTGTTGTCTCTTAGCGGGTGTCCATGGCACAGAAAAAGATGAACCAAAAATAGTCCCACAAGTTATGCTTTCTCCAGAAACAACAAGAAATACATATATTCTAGGGATCTTCTGGCTTTGAGGTTTCTTTGTGTTTCTGGTTCACTCCCCAACCTTGCACAGTAGAACACTGAGCTTTGTGTAGCATCCCCGGATTCCAGGTTTCCTAAATTACAAACATCCTGGATTTAAGCCTGTGTGATCAAGAAGGAATCTAATGGAGAGAAGAACTCAGTTCCCCCTGGCCTTCCTGAGGTGTAGGGGTGCTACTGGTTCATTCTTCAGCATGAAATCTGCTGGGAGAAGCAGAACTGAGATGCCAAAGGAATTCATAAGGAGGGCAGCTTGTGTGGGGGTGGTGAGTAGAGGGTTCCCATTAAGTAGGGAAGAGCAAGGGAAGAGCAGAGTTTGCCCTCCCTGGGAAGGGGTGAGCCCTGCCCAGCAGAGTGCACAGGTCTGGGGCAGGGAGTGGTCATGGGGCTGCTCTAAAGCCCCCAGGAGCCCTCACCAGCTCAGACCAGTGAACAAACAAGGGACACTGCACAGTCAAAGCAGAAATCTCGAACCAAAGTAGCAAATTTTAAAAGTCTAGAATAGAGAAGGGGGGAAAAAAGAGGGGGGGAAAGTGCAAAACAACAACAGAAAAAAAAACCCCCCAAAAAAACCCCAAAAACAAACCAAAAAACACGCCAAAACATCTGCAAAGAATATATTATCTGTTAAAAACCCCATATATTTTTAACATTGCAGCACAAATATCTAATGGTAAGTATTGGATCTTATTCTTGTCAGCAAGAATATTTCATTGTCTCGTCAGTAATTAAGAACACCTTTCACTGCAAGGCTCCCAGACTGCCAGTAGTAAATAATTAATGCTAAAGGAGTGTTATTTCTCTAAGTGGTGGGTGTTTGTTTCCTCCTTCTTCCACTTATGGGAGTAGGTGAGCAGTTTGCATCTCACATCAACTTTAAAGATTCATATCCTTTTGGATTAAAAATCAGTTTAGAAGTTTTCAGTATGTAAAATTTCATTGACTGAGATGGGGAAAAGAAAATGCTGAGAGGAAATAGAAATAATGAGAGGAATCCATATTAGCAAAAGGAGCCCTCTCTTTATTTGATGCAAAATGAAAATATCTATGTGACTTATAAATTTGTCCTATAAATGGATGATTCAGCATTTTATACTTCAATATTGGAAGGGGGTTTTATTTATTCTCTTTTGTAAAAACAACAGAAAAAATATGTTGAATGAAGTCTCCTTTTCTGTGGCTTTGTACTTATTAAATATTTAGGTTGCAGCCTTTCGTTTTGGCTATTTGCACCTGTGCCTTCAGGGAAATATTTTTCTAAATACCCTCCAGGACTTGCCAGAGCCAGGTGAGTCTGGATGTTTTAATGGATGCACCTATAGAACACATACAGGCAATGGTAGTTCCTTTATGAGCAATGCATTTTCTCCCTTATGCAGTTTTTAAGTCATCTCAAAGCATTTCTGCTGAGGGGAAAAAGAGATTATTTTTAGATTTTTTTAAATGCAGAAATTCTGGCAAACAAATTGACCTTTCAGTCTCAGATGAGGATATGCACTGTGAAGTTTCTAGAAAGGAGTACATCTAGTGCCATAAATGTCTTCAGAATGGGGTGTCTGAAATGGCAGTGATGGCAGGCAACAGCTTTGCTTTTAGACCATTAAACCAGTTAAATGCCAGAATATTCCCTGTGAGATAATGGGCAGGTGTTGGTTTATGGAGCTGCTTTTGTGTGCAGTGGTTCACAGGCAGTAGAACATCTTGGGCCAGCAATGTTTTGGCTACCCAACCCCATGCCCAGGGTGTGAAAAGCTCTGGCTGCTTGTTCTCTTATCAAGGTCATGCTGTGTGTTAACAAAAGATCTTTCAATGCTACATGGACCACCCTTGATTTTTGCAGGGATAGCAGGCCAAATTCTGTCCCTGCAAATTCAAAAGCATCCCTTTTAGTAGAATGGTCGGTGTGAAGACTGAAGGTTTATAGATGATGGTAGGTTAGTTTTTGTCCATCCTGTAAATGCAGTATAGTGGCCTGTGTTTATCTGATTTTTTTGTACAGTGTTAGTCTTTCCAGTGATCAGATGCAAACAGATTTGGAAGAAGAAAATCTCACTTTCTTTTATTAGTAATTTCTTTGACAATAGTAATCATGATGAAGACTTGCTGCTCTTCAGATGTCCTAGTGAAAAATGGTCATTAAATTTGAAGCCTCAGCAAAAAAAAAGATTTCAGTATGAGTGTAGAGACAGAAAAATAGTAGTAAATTTCCTCTTCCTTTCTTTTCCCACTTCAAATAGGTCCTTTAACTTATTCAAGAGATCAGTGATTCACTGAGAATATGGCAACAAAGCTGTGGAGCTGGTAATCCCTGTTAAAGCAGAGGCAATTTCCGAAAGTTAGGTTCCCTGATTTATGAGGAAGGGTGTTGCTTTCTCCCTTTCTCCCGATGCTCACATCAAACTCTCTCTGTACAAGAAGGCTTTGTTTCATCTGGAACATTTCAAGCCTGTCTTCTCCCAGTGCTGGAGCAACACATGTAACATGAATTGACTCTGGCAGCACACGAATGGCTTGGAGCTGAGCAGTGTGCTCATGGATCAGAAGTTGTTGCAGTGCAAATGTGTTATCCCTCACCCACAGCAGGCAAAGGTCAGGAATTGGCTTAAGCTGTTCTTCCATGTGTTCCTCTGTCAAACACAGGGGTTTTGTCTTCCCATTTCTGAGCAGGTTGCTCAGTTTGGTGGTGGGAAAGGCCAGCAGTCTCTCCTCCTCAGATGAAAGAGAAACAAGAACCTGAGTGTGATTTACTGTGTAATTCAGCCTTCCCAAAGGCTGTGATGAGCACAGATGAGCAGTGACTGCTGTAGATCCCTGATAATCTCACTGTCACAGCAGGGAGTGCACCTTGCTCATCAGCTCCTTCACAATATCCCAGCTGAAGCTGAGGTGTCTTCCAGCTGCCAGGTTGGTTTTTCATGGCACTGTCATCTTCAGGACCTTTCTGGCAGTATCTGTTAATTATCTCTTGTGCAGCCTGTTCTTGAGGACTTCAGCTGGCAAAAGCTGTTTATGTGAAATGTAGTTCGTGTTTGCTTCTGGGGTTTGGGTTTTAGAATAATAACACCAAAACACTGGGTGAGGTATTTGAATTTAAGTACTATTAGCAACAGGTGGTACCTCTAAATTCAGGGGGTTTGAGGGTTTTTTTCCTTTCTTTTATTAAGCTATAGGTGTTAAGCTGCAAGACATGGCTGGTACCTGATAATCACTTTAATGACCCATTAGAGCTGCAGAATCCCACGTTAACCTCAGGCTTGTGTGTGGTTGAAACAGTCTCATAGCTCAATATGAAGTTGTAACTATATCTGGATAAAAACAGAGAAAGTGTCTGTGATGTTGGGTGACAAAAGCAGAGTCAGAGTTCCTGGTGTGGCCAGTCCCACAATACAGGCAGATGTCACCATGTTATCACAGCCCCATACCTTGACTTCAGACAGAATCCCCCTTAGCTTGCCAGGAATGCAGCAGAGATAACTCATTTCCCATTCCTGGCCCCAAAAGGAAGAAAGAAAGGACAGAACCCAACCAGGAGCTCCCAAGTGCTGAGGGGCTGTATCCCTGTGCTCCCAAATCCATCCTGCTGCCAATTCTGGCTGTGGGACAGGGATCAGCACTAGAGCAAAAAAGGTAAATATTGCTAAAAGAAATCCAGTGATATTAATTCTAATCTTACTGAAGTAAATTTCATAAAATTCTTGTCCCTAGAATCAAAGCATTACCTATGAATAAAGCTTTCGTGTGGAAGAGAAGAAGCTTTAATGCTCTAATGGATGTAAGAAACTTGAAAACCCAAATGCTTACAAGTGCCCAGGCTGAAAAAAATTGGGTGAATAAGGCGGTATAAAATCAATAATAGGACCTTTTCTTAGAGTTCTGACTAATTATTTTTCAGTTTTGTGTTTTATGCTGTTGAATAATTAGCTGTCATTATCTTTCATAAACAATGCACAAAGCCAAGTCCCCATTTGTGGGACTTTAGAGATTCTTAGACCACAACTGTTTCCAAGATAGGGTGGGAAGAGAATCTGGGAGAAATATTTTGCTAAGCATAAATGTGCAATTATCAGAACACTTATATGTAATTTTAATGCATTATTTAAATTTATTTTTCACTTTGTTTTTTTATGTGCATCATTCATAAGGCTTTATCTAAAATATTGATTTCTTGGCTTGCTATACTAATTTTGGGGTTTCATGTGTGGGATAAAGAGTAAAAGTGACTTAATCCTCAAAAGCTGCGAGGAATGTTGGATCTGGCACTGAGAAAATAGTTGGTTTGCAGTGGGAATGGTATGGAAACCAAATATTTCTAATGCTTCCTGAAAGAAGAAAAATGAGCAGCTGATGTTGAGGACTTGCAACTTTGAAATTTTTATCTCAAATAACTCATTAAAGTGCTTATGTGTTTTGTCAGCTATTTTTGCAGTACCTTTACGTTGGAATAACACATCACCTGTGTACTTCACTCTTCCACAGAGAAAACGCAGAGTGGCAGAGATTAAAAGCACAGGTAAAATTTGGCTGTGCGTGGGCTGCCAGCCATGGTGTGTGCGTGGCTTTAACAGCACCAACGTGCCTGGGTATAAACCCACTTTGTGTTCTGAATTGACAGTGCTGCTCCTCATTGCCGGGGCTCACCTCTAGGTCAGGGGTGGCTCTGTGTGGTGGAAAGATCTCTCCTCCAACTTGTGCTTTCAAAAAAAGGCTCAGCAGTCTCTGTTGTTCAGTCTCAAGGCAGTTTATTGCAAGTTATCTAAAAGATTTTCTCCTTGAGCTGCTGTGGTTTGCTCACAGCTCAGGCAGAGGCACACACACACCCTGACATCCTCTCTGACTCCCGACTGCTTCTTCTCTCCCCCTCTGCCCAGGGCTGCTGCTGTCTTTTATATGGTACATTACGTGTTAAGTGTTTATAGTTTTTCCCCAATGCCTATTACCTATATTAAATGGTGCTTTTCTATCTTTTATATGGTACATTATGTGTTACATGGGTACAGTTTTTCCCCAATGCCTATTACCTATATTAAATGGTGCTTTTCTACTCTAAACCAATCTGTGAGTGCCAACATCACCAAGAACATGGAGGTAAGGAAGTGAAAGAGGGATGACAGGACAGGCCAAATCCCTCCATCTTAAAACCTCTGACCCCCATGTACAAAACCAAAACCCCCCTGTACACGACTTAAAACCCCCCTGTACAGCACTCAAAAATTCTTCCCTCTACTTTCTGACTACTTCTACTACAATATCTAAACTTTTGTGACTTCTTGTTCTTCCTGCAAGGTTGGTAAATCATTCCATGGTTCAAATCCAAAATCACAGCTGTTTCCAGCTGCCTGCCAGGGTCTCAAATGCTTCTGACCTGGGCCTGGAACATCCAAAAATATCTGAGGGACATTTTGAGTTCCAACACCTCATGAGCTGTCCTGCATTTCTGTCAAACGAACCAGTGCAAAAGCTGCCAGCACCAGCACACACAGCTTCTGCCTGAGGAAACACGGAGTTTTGAAGTCCCTCTGTGGAGACAGCTTTTAAAGCTGGGATTGGGAGAATTTGCTGTGCTTCCCATTAACTTGCTATAAACTGTTATTATTCATTTACTGAGCTCCTTCAGGCAAGCATCACAAGTTGTGTGAATGAAGTTTTACATGAAATTGGACTGGTCTGCTCATGAGTTTTAACGCAGTTGTGATAGGATTTGGTTTGGCTTAAACATATGTTTGACATTTGTGGTAAATCTAATTGATGGTTACTGTTTTTATGGTAGATATCTCAGCCTATTTTAGACCAAAATGTAAAACTACTTTGTAGACATTCTTTAGAATCTCACTTTCGTACTCCTACAGCATTATATGGATTATGATTAGGGCACTTCCTGAAACTGCAATGATTAAATGTTGTATGGAAAGAGATTTTGCTGTTCTTGCTTTATTGTCATGTTTCTGCACCAGTGACTGTGTAACATATTAAATATTTTTGTCCCATAGTTTTATATTATGTTTGTATTCCTACTAGAAAAGTAATGAAAATATCTTTTAGATGTCTCGAAGCAAATATTAATGTTACCCTAGCTAAGTGTTCCTGTGCTAAAACTGCAAAAGCTAAAAATACCAGCTAGGAGGCTTAATACCACTGGGAAGAACACAAATAGTTTTGTTTTTTTCCTCAGTTGTGTCACTTACTGAGTAAAAAATTGTATTTTCTCTAGGCATGGCCTCAATGAAAGGTTATTATTGGCCTTAATTAGATGTCTTATTGGTGACAGCCTTAATACCAAGGCTGTGCTCAGAGTAGCATGTTATAGGTATTGTGTGAAAGAAAAGCAAATGAGAAAAAGGGAATTTTTCAGTGCAAAAATGAGCCAGTCCTTAAGAATTTTGTTAAAGCCAGGAGTGGTTAGAAGCTGCTGTGGTTTTTTGACTGAGAAATTGCCCCAGGCACATGATGTGATGGCTGCAAGGGAGCTGGCAGGGCTGGGACTGGCAAGGTATTGGCTATTCACTGAGTGCAAACTTGGCATATTCCTGGAATGTTAACTCTTCATATTTACTCCTGTTGTATCTGGCAGGAAGCCTTAGGGGTTCCCCTGTTGGTGTTACTCAACTCCAGCACCTTTGTCGTTCCTTTGATTAATTTGACAGGATCATTGCCAGGCCCAAAGCCAGACCCAGTGATTTTCTCAGCAGCAAAACATGAGAGTAGGAAAAGAATCCAGGCAGCTTTTCAGTTTTCCTTGCTTTCTCTGTAGTCACTGTATGTTAATGTGCAAATTGGTGTGCACTGAACACACAGCGGTGGTGTAAGTCCCTGCGGAATGGAAACGAAACAAATGTTCTCTCCTAACATTTCCTAAATCTTTGCAAGTGGCACAAGATTACACTCTTGCTTTTGGAATGATGAAATGGTTTCAAGATGATCGGTGGAAAATACTGGATTATGATTTGGGCATTTAATAATTTCTGCAGAAAAAATATATTTTGTGTTATTATTTTTCCATGTTCTTTGCCTAAAAGGTGGGTAAGGTTTCTGGCACTTCCTTTGATGCAATTCACAAAACTCAGGGAATTAAATTGCAAAAGAAAGGAGGAATCAATGCACTAAATGGCACACATGGTTCTCATGCACCTCGTGGCTGCTTGGCAGTTGTGCATTTTCATGTGATAAGGTTTTTGTACATACTGGCTTGTAAGATGATTTGCTGATTGATTTGCACCTGAATTGCTGGCTGCTGTGAGAGTGTCCCCAGAGGAATGGTGTCACCTCTGTTACATGTGTGGCTTGGAGAAAAATGACTTGCAGGGAAGGGAAAACATGCCAGGCTGGTTTGTACAGGAGAGGAAATGCTTCCAAAACTCACAGTCCTCATTCACAGCAGTAAAATATTTCTGTGTCGTCATTTTACTTTTCAATTTTGGGCAGTGAAACTCAAGTATTAGTAGTGTTATTTTGGAAATAGAATAATTTGGCAATTCTGAGTACCAAAACCTGCAGGAATATGTCATTCAAATCATATTGTCAGTCAAAATCCAGCCAGCTGGATTGGGTTGACTGAGGTCAACTTCTCTGTGTAAAAAGGAAGTTTGGTTTCTTGGGTTTTGGGTTGTTTTTTTTTTTGTTTTTGGGATTTTTTTGTTTCGTTTTTTTTTTTTTTTTTTTTTTTTTTTAATATGGGAAATTATCTGTTGAGTCAGCTTGTAACTAATTGTTAAAAGTTTTTTGAGAACCTCTTTCTGAAGTCAAATATAAAATTCAACAAATTCTTTTCAATTCTCAACAGTGCCACTATGGACTTTGTGTGTCAACTGCCTCTTTGAACTCCTTTTTGAGAATTCAAGGTGCTCTTTTTCTTACATTCCTGCAGTTTCTGCTTCTGAAGTTAAACAAAAAATCCACTAAGGCTCATTCTTACTGTTCCTGCAAGGCCATTGTGTTTGGGGCTGCTGTGGTCAGTACTGCAGAGCAGCTCTGGTGCTGACACTTCCCAAGTGCCACACTCTGCTCAGGGGGAACTGTTGCTCCTCTCTTTGAGGGTTCCCTGCCCAGCTGTGCAGATCTGCTGCTGCTCACGCTGATGCCTTAGGATTTGAGATTTTATATGTTTCAAATCCTGTACTGATTTAGGCTACAAGTCTAAATTCCATATAGAATGTTACAAAGACATTGCTGTCTACACATTTTGGTCAGATGAAATCATCCCTCTAGGCCTGAAACTCAAGGACACCCTACACTTTTTGAGCCTTAGGCCTCAAAAAGTATAAACAAAGGTGAATTTTGGGGGAGCAAACTGGAGGAATATGACTTCATTACCTGAAGCTGTAATTGAAGGATGAACCCCTGATATATAAATTAACCAAACTTAAAATAGGCTGAAAAATTCGTGACCCTTGTCCATCCTGGGTGTAGCCCCTCTTGGAGGTTTTTGACTGTCCAAGGTGCATTATAGAAGGTCTTTTATAAATACCTACTTTATTCTTTTAACCTGGCCTAGCCTCTGTTCTTGGTAGCCACTCCAAGGCATCAGCACCCTTGGATGTGGCTCTGCCCTGCCTCCTGGTGTGATGTTTTCCAGTTTCCATGGAAGGCTCCCATTACTGAGTGTTTTTTCATCCTTTGCAACATTTCTGTTTTCTTCTTGTATCTACTTAGATGCTTCTATTTTTCGGCTTGCTGTTACTACCAATGGCACAGCAGTGCCAGAAATAATTTAGAAATATCCAGAAGAAGCCCTGTCTGGCTTGAACCTCTGGTTCAATCTCTGGTTACATTTCAAGGCGCTTTCAAAAGATTTAAGTTCAAGTAAGAAATGGTGCCTGCTAGCTAAAGCCAGATTTCAGGACACACTCCTACATTCTCCCTAACACAGGAAATAGAAATATCTGGTAACTCGTGTCTAAATGCTGATTGCTGCTGTGCTTCCCCAGCCTCCCTTTGCTTTTGTGGCATGCCCATGTATGCCAAACTCTGCCAGGAGCTGTCATTGCTGTCAGTCAGCATCACCCAGCACCAGCAGTGCCAGGAAGGGTTTGCTGCAGGAGGACTCTGCAGAGGGGCTGGGGGAGCTCAGCCTCCTCCCCTCCCCTTGTGAGCTGGGGCTGCTGTGACAGCAGCTGGGGATGAGCCACCCATGAGAGACACTGCACATCTACGAGGAAGTGAATCAAAATATGATACAGGAAAAATGAGGATGGGAGAAGAAAATGTGATACAGGAGAAATGAGGATGGGAGAAGAAAATGTGATGCAGGAGAAATGAGGATGGGAGAAATGGGGAGGGAGAAGAGTGCAGGAGGAGCAGCATTCCCCCCCAGCTGTGGTGCAGTGCTGTGGAGCTCTGGGGGTGTGTGCAGGATGGCTGGGCAGGCTGGCACATCATTGAATAAAACTGTTGTTCCCCTGCCTGGTGGAGGAAATGCTGCTTGTGTCGTGCTGTGGATGGGTTTTGGTTTGATTTCTGTGGAAGCCCAGCTTGCTCTGCCATCTCCTCTGCTGTGAGATTCTTCCCATCTCTAAAAGACTCTAAAAGAAGAATCAAAAATTGTACTTTCCTATAAAACACAATGACTTTTAACTGATTTTAGAGGGTGACACAGGAGGCCTGATACCCTTGAGTGCCCTGTGACACAGAACGAACTGGAACAGAGTCAGGCTTCTCACTGACCAGAATAAGGACAGGGCTGTACCAAAGGGTTGGTTTTCTTTACAGCAACATGTGATTTAATTTTTAAATGCTACAGTTTCTGGAAAAAAAGGTTGAGTTGATTCTGGCTTGTTAATACATGCAGTCCATGGCCAGTCCTGGTTGCTCACAGGTACCTTCTGCTCTGCCCTGTGTCCCTGCACAGAGAGGATAGTAATTTTACTTTTCTGTGCTGTTTGCAACTCCTTCTGAAGTTGAGGAAATTTCAGGAAGGACAAACTAGGAAACCTGTGTTTCTGAACATGGATTTTCTTCTACGGACAGATGAAGGAAGTGAAGAATGTAAATTGCAATTAAAACCAGAACAAGTTTACACTTCCAGCTTTGTATTTAAATTAAAACTATTTCCTTAAAAAGAAGAATTAAAAATTGTATTTTCCTATAAAACATAATGACTCTTAACTGATTTTAGAGGGTGACACAGGAGGCCTGATACCCCTGAGTGCCCTGTGACACCAAGTGCTCTGTGCCAGCACACCTGCCTGTGGTCCCTGACATGAGAATTGAGGGAGCAGCAGCCATAGATTGCTTTACCATTTAATAAAATCCATGTCATGAATTTCAAGTTCAAGATGAAAATTTTGTAAAGGGGAAAAAAAAGCAACCCACAAACAAGAAAAGAAGTTGAGAGATGAGCCTCATGCTGGAGATGTCTGCTCATCTCATTATTTTATAATATGAAACTGGTTTATACTTGTGAATTTTCTTTGCATCAAATTTATTGCAGAAATTTTCCTTTGCCCCACTCATATGCTAAGCTGTTCTCTAAGTATAAAATGTATTTCTTTGTAACATGTTTTTTCATGCATTTTGTTTGTTGAGTAACTTCATAATGCTTTTAATGTAGTTTGTTTGATCTGTTGAGGTAAAAACAAGATGGAAAAATGTGAAAGAAGGGTTGGTATTTTAATCTTCTTTTGTACTGAATGCACTTTGCTTTTACTGTGCTTTTATTATTATTAAAAATTTGCTAGTGACACAAATTTCCTGGAAGCTTCTCTACTTCTTTTAGGCTCATTATTTTCACTGTTAAAAAAAAAAAATTAATATAGGAATTATGTGTAAACATCAGCAGCTTTTGTTCCACCTGTCTACAATATTTGGTTGTATATTTTTGCACATACATTTGTCATAGTCCTTTCTTTTCTTCAGTGTAAGAATTTTTCTGAAATTATATCAGTAGTTCTGGAAAGAAGAGTTATTTCTAAGGTAGCAAATGCTTCTTTGCTTTATTTTTAGTGTCATTTGGAAATGTGGAGTAAATTGTTCATCAGGGCATTCGGGAGCTCTTGCCTGGATAGAAAGGCATTAATGAAGGAAAAATGAAAGAAAAGTAGAACGGGACACTTTTCTTTTTTTCTTTGAGCTGCATATAGCATTTCCTTGGAAAATATTTGTGTTTTCATTTTTATTTGTATGTCTAATTGGTTTAAGTGTGGAGAAATATTTAATTAGGGATTAATGAAAGACCCTTTTATATGACAAATGAACATGCCTTCGAGCTAATTTCCTCTGTTTAAAGCACCACATTTCTGAACTTTTAATTAAATTTTGAAAGAAGTAAAATAAGTGAATACATTTCTTTATGGAAATGTATATATCTAAGCCATACATGTCTCTGCATCCTTTCCATTCCATTTCAGTAAGGTTAGCACAGTTCTTCAGTGAATTTGTGCCACATTTGGCTTTTCTCCAACTTCTTGGAGCCACAGTAAGGGACCTCTTACTGTTGAAGTGATTCTGTTGTTTTGTGAAGGTATTTTCATAATTCTAGTTCCCAGTTTAGCAGTCAAAGTGGAGTTTTGCTCCTCACTGGCCATGTTTACCTCAAATAGCCATTTTTGGGGCTCCAAATGCCATCTCTGCCCCTGCCCCTCTCCGAACCCAGGAGGAGCAATGCAGAACTCAAAGGAGCAACTGTGAGGAGCCAGGCTTGGATTCCTGGTTTGCCAACCTTTACTTGAGATGACAAAAGCAACTGGCAAGGGCTGTGTCATTCACTGCTGTTGTCTCCCTCAAATCTCTCTCTTTGTCATTGAAGAGCAATGGGATTTGGAGCTTCAGGGAATCCTGAATCACTGAGGAGGGATTTCAAAGGAATTTTTTAATAGGTGAAAGAGCATTCCAGAGCTTGTGAGCTGTGGTTGTCTATGTGCACGAGCACCATTCACAGCCTTGCTCTTCATAGGCCTCTGGAGGAATCAGTGAGCCTCAGCAAGCTCATTAGTTAATTCACTCCACAGAAACATTTTTTTCCCTGCCCCCTTTTCTCTTTCATTTTGGTTGGTAGGGAAACCCAGGGATCTGACAGTGAACTTTTGGTCTCAATAAAGCAGTTATACCAAGTTTGGGTGGAATTTCTCTGAACTCCACTAAGAGGGAGAAAATGTGGAAAATGCTTCCTCCAAGCAAAATATGAATAAAATGTTGTGATTCATTAAACTCCTTCCTACTTGCCTGCAAGTGAGAACCTTACAGTTATTCAGCTGAATGGTGCATGGCCCTGAGGGGGCAGAGCCAACAGAAAAAGAGATGGCTTCAGTCCAAAGAGCAAAATGCATGTTTTCAGGGAAATCAGGAAATTTTGCTTCAGGCACATCCCGACTTGCACAGTGAGTTTGTTATATCGGGATTTTATGTTGCTGTTTACTTTGGTTTTAAATAAGAAATGAAAGCTGCCTTTGGTGTCACAGAGTGTCTGGAGGGTGCTCCATGGAGCAGAGACGATCTGTCCTCGGGGACACCCACTGAAAATGTTGCCTGTCTATGAACATACACTAGAAGGTGCACAGGATTGTCTAGAAGAAAAACAAAAAGTCCCCAACCCAGTAACCAAGACTAATCTTTTTCTTGCCTGGGGAAAGCCTGCTTCTTGAAACTGCGCTGTGTTTGTTTTATATAAAGTTCTCAACTGTTTCAGAAGTTAAGCTGACCACCTACAGGTGAATATGGTTAATTCCAAGAGACACGTGCATAAAAACTCCTGCAGATATCACCACACAGGGATTTTGCATGAGAAGCTAGAAACAGAAAGCTACTGGCTGCTGAGAGGACATGGAAAAAGAAATCCTGATGCCACATGGATCAATTCTGTGTTGTGGGAAAAGCATTGTCTTGGCTCCAAACGGTGAGCAGAAAAAGCCCTGAGTGCTCCAGGAGTAGCCAAAGGAAGGAACTTCTGCAAAGCCCAGGGAGGGAGGTAGGGGAATGTGAGCAGCACACGGGAAAAGCTGATCTGCTGCAATGGACTCATGGCTGGCAGGAATTTTAGCCCCCACGAGCCTGCCAGTGGGGTGAAGGGAAAACTTGGCCAACTTGTAGCTACTACACACAGTGAATGGTGGGATTTTGTGTGTTTTCTCCTCACTGGGGACATCTGAGAGATGCTGTTCCATTACACAAGTTCCTTAGAAACAAAGACAAAAGTTCATCCTTGTTTTTTTATCGCTCCTTTGTCTGCAGATCCTGTCAATGGAAGCATCTTTGTGCAGGGTCTGCAGTCAGGGCATTGGATCACTCTTAGTCCTGTGCAGATGGGAATTCTTAGTTTATTTTAAGCTTTTGTTTTCCTAGATGAAAATGATTGTTCGGCAAGTTGAACTCAGAGTTTTAGAATGACTTTTCTTGAGCACTTTACAGCACCCACATCCTATTGAATCACACTGTGTAGGCTCTTGGCAGCGGCAACTTCACATCTGTTTTACAATTTTTGAATCTCTCTTAATATAATAAAGATAATGTTTATGAGCCTTTAAAACTGTGGTGTTGGAAAGGGTCGGCTGACTGCTGAAAAGCTGGTGTGATGATGAAAATGAAATAACAAGAACAGACAGGGTCTGTATTATAAAAACATGTCTGACATGAAAACAATGGCTTCTTCTAATCCTTTAAGGCTGTGACTATGGGTTGTCCTCTAGATGCTGCCTTCAACTTCATTTAACTTTGGCTTGAAAAGGGAAAGACTCTATAAATACAATAAGTTGATCTTTGGTGGGATAACTCGTGGTGCCATGCTGCTATCAAAGGAAATGGGGACCCCAGAGTATTGCTGTAGGGCATCTTCTCAGCACTGCAGCTGCTGTGAGCATGTCCAGACTCTGCTGAGTTGGCTGTTCATCAGGCAGAGGGGATGAAGACACTCAGACAGTCAGTGAGCAGTGAAATGTAAATGTCAGAGAATTTCAATACAGGTTTTTGATGTGATCGCTAATATCTGTGGATGAAGTATTCTGAATTAACAAAGGCCAGCTCTGCTGATGTGCATGGAAGAAATGCTAACTGGGTAATGCAAACCAGATAGGTGTAATTAGCATGCAGCTAGACTTTGTTAAAACATATGTGAAAGAGTCATTTAGCTTAGCAAACAAAACCAGTTGTTGGTTCAATAAGTATTTCAGCAATCCTCCTTAACAAAAAATTTTCATTCCCTTTTGTGTTACATTTCCAAGAAAATATTGGGAAAATGTAATTGTATTGATTCTCCTCTATTGATGGGCCTGTTTACTGTATTTCACTTGTCAACTGCTGCAGTCAGTCAGTAACACTCACTTTCCTGAACTGATTAAAGAACCAAGTTAGTTATTCCTGTACAAAAGGAAAAACTTTTGGTTAAACTCCATGCTTGCCAAAATAAATTCTTCGTATTGATGAGGCATGTTCTCTAAAAAGAGGGAAATTATGTGTTCTTATTGGGAAGAAACAGTCAGTAAAAATTTTTAGATTGTCCAAATTTGGACAAATTTGGTTGGGGCTGTGTGAGCCATTGCCAGTGGGTATCAAGGAATGGACCTGGAATACAAAACACCAGGGTTCTTTCTAAAATAAACCTTGTGAAACCAGAGCTGAATGTGTTTTCTATCAGGTGTTTTCCACATTGCAGAATCCATGTAGTTTTCTCAAGGATTTCTCAATAGAATTTAGAGTGAGCACTGGCTGTAGCACACTTGGCTCTTGCTGTAAAGTTCAGAACTTTTTGTCTCAGTTGCTCTCAGTCACCAGGCTGCCAAAGCAACCAAGGGTTGGATCTCAAAGTGGGTTCAGGGACAATTGTTTACCTTCCTGTGTTCAGGAATTTCTGAAGATGTCTTCTGTGTGCAGAATAATCTCACAAAATGTTTTTCTCTGCACCAGCTGAAGATTACATTCTCATCCTATGTAAGTAGACTGGCAGATGTGTTGGAAGGGTTTTCCCTGAGAGAAGTGGAGCTATTTTCACAAACAATTTTTATTCTTTTCTTGCATTTTTATATCTGTCTCACTGTCTGAAAAAAGGTGTGATATTCAATGCTTGGGTTTTACAAAACTGAGTCAGGAAAACTGTGGTTTGCCAGAATGCTTTCTTTCAAGAAGTATTTTTAAAATTACATGTTTTTTCCCAAAGGAAAAATAAAATGTGGTTGAGAATTAGATTTTAAAAAAGGGTCATTTGAACCATGAGAGTCATTCTGACAGTGATTTCATGTTCTGTGGCATTGCTGCTGGTGCAGCATTTGGCTCAGTGTTGCCCTGGGTTGGCTGTGTGTGCAGCCATTGCCAGTGTGTTTATGTATTTATATATTCAAGGAATGGATCTGGGATACAAAACCCCAGGGTTCTTTAAAAAAAAAAACCAAAAAACAACAACTTGTGGAACTGAGCTGGATGTGTTTTCTCTCAAGTGTTTTCCACAAATGGGGTCCTTACTTGGATGGTAACTTCTTACTCTTTTGAGAAGTTAAGATACAGTCTATGATTATTGCAGTTCTGTAATGATCATAGGGCACTGTAATTATTATGGGCTACAAGGGGTCAAGGTTGGGTATAAACATAAAGCAACTGGAAAAGTTATTTGTTTATAGCAAGGTATCATGAGAAGCATCTTAGATACATTGAAGGTAAACAAACAAAACTGAATTTCTGAGGTTAGCCTGCAGCTCAGAGTCATCATTTTTCCTTGGGATTGCCCCAGTTGTTTGGTAAATTCAATGTTCTTTCATGTTATTGGTTGAATTGGAAAGTTGAGAAATGTGAAACTAGAAAGATGTTGATGTTCCTGACATAATGGATGATATAACTCCAAGGCTGAGGCCAGCTCAGATAGCAAGTCTGCTCATGTAATTAAAATTGGTTGGACTTGCAAGCAGTTCCTTGGTAGTTTTACAGGTCAGCATCAAATACCAGGTTCTGTTTTTTTAGCTTCTTACTTATATGAGCATAAACACCTCACTCTCACCATTTCAAGAATTTTTGGAGCAAAAGTGTCTGTTTAAATCTTTCTTTGGAATGTATACACCTGCTCCAGCCACACTGTGAGCACCTGATTCATCTGTCTTCAGATCCTAGCAGACAGGTAGCAATGGAGGGGTTTGAAATCCAGAATGAGCAGAACTAAATAATCACCAGCTTGTGAGTCTGATGGAAAAGACACCATCTGTCCTTTCCCTGCAGAACATTGCAGTTATCAGGAGCAAGCTTCATTATCCTTCCAGAGGGGCTCCAGCAGGGAGAGATCTGGAGCTCTGAAATGATAAATGTTCCTAATTAACAGGTGGCCCCCAACATTGGCATCCCTGCTGATCTGAGGGTGCACTGCCCATGTTGTGTCCCAGACCACCAGGTGCTAGAGAAAGGAGGAAAAACCAACAGAAATCGATCATTTTTTTGCTTTCAGTGGTGGCAATAACCTCACTAAATAAATATTGAGAGAAACCAGACACCAGTACTTTTCTGTGTGAAGACTTAAAATTTCATTGCTTCAGCTCAGAATTAATAAATAATTCTCAGTTAGTTAAGAAAAATAATTCTTTCATGTGGTGGTGGTCCAAGTCTCTCTGAAGATCTGTATTTCAGTCACTGATGAATTTCCATTGTTCATGAGCATTGCTCATTTTCAGGCTCAAGGCACAAAAGATCTTCAGAGCATGGCCCGTGCAGGCAAGGGCTGCCCCAGCTGCTCATGCCAACATCCCAGCAAGGGATGGATGGATGGATGGATGGATGGATGAATGAATGAATATGGTGCAATCATTTGGCTTTTCTTGGAAGAGCAATAAAATGGATGGAGGGTCATGGATTAGGTGTGCTCACATTAAAAAGGAAAATAATTTTCAAAACCTGAAAGTGTGTTTCCTGAAAGTGTGCTGACCTATAAACTGTTTGAGTTGTACTGCCTGCTTGATGCTGTTGAGGCAGGACAGGAATGGAGAGACTCTGAGTCAGAAAGCAAGAGAATAGAACTCTGATTTATTTCAAAATTGCTCTTTATACAGAGCTTTGTGCAGACCAACTCCATTGGTCCTGAAGTGAAAACAACTCACACCATTGGTGCAGACTGCACAACGCACAGTGATAGAACTTAACTATAAACAATGTGAACAACAAGAGAGATAAAGAACTTATTTACATTCTTTCTCAGAACTTTCTCCGGCTTCTGCCTGGTTAGAAATTTTCTGTTTTCTATTTGACTGAATCTGAGACCTACACTTGCTGATGCTCCCTGAAATTTCAGTGAGATGAGAGTGACATGAAAAATTAGAATAAACTAATGGGCATTATTTTCCTATTGTGTTATTGGTGTATGTTAGGGGTTTTTTGTTAGATGTGTTTCATTTATGGAATTCATTATTTGTCTTTAAATAATTTCTCTTTGGGTAAAATGTGTCATAATCAATATCACTATCAGAACACTTGTTTGATATGTCCAGTTAAACCAAACAATTACAACAGGACTATTTGTAAATTATAGTAGTGGCAGAAAAATCAATTAGATGCTTGTTGCAAATATCATTACATTGATTGCATTTTATTTTTTCTTTCTTTTGCTTAATGCAGAATGGCAATGACAAGAAAATCAACCTACCACTTTAATAGTTTTCTGTAAGACTAGCAATTATACTTGTTACTGAATTTATGATCTTATTCACAACTTCATTATTTTACATTTCAGTGCACACAGACAAATGCGATAGCTACAAGGATTGTGAGTTTATGGTTGTGGATTTATAGTATGTTGCTGCATTTGAATTATTTTAATTATTCATTCTGAAATGGTGAGTGTTTCCAAGTTTTGGTAGCTATTAAGAGGGGAAAAATAGAGCTACTTCATAATTCAGTCGAATAATATCAGATATTTTAGCTTCTCAAAAGAGTTTGGAAGAAAACTGAAATGCAATTTAATCATACTTATTATATATAAATACATATATGATATTTGTGAAATAAAATTATAAATAAATGTATAATATTATGGCATTAACCACATACTCCTGAATTTCATAGCAGCATAGGGTGATTTCTTCCCTTTCCTCTTTCTTGGTCTCGGTGTAGAACTGTGTGTTTTTCTGAATGACTGGAAAGGATCTGGAATTCACCAGGGAATTCTGCCATTCCTGATGGCACTGAAATCTCTTGGCTACATGATGGATATTTCTTTTTCACATGCTCAGGGATGGCCAGAGATAACAGATCTGGGGTTTCTACTCCCTGTTTAACCATATGAAGAGGTTAAGTAGACCCAAATTAGTGCTAATTGAGCTCTTATTGCTACACCAACTGTTGTCCATCCCAAATTGCTTCAGATCTGGCACCTGAAGACTCATATGAGCTGCTTTTCTTCTCATCTACAGAAGACAGATAACAGTAAAGCTCTGTGAGTAGTGTAGCATAATAAATACTGTTAGATGGTATGTGAAAAATCAGCTTCTGAATTTTGCTACAAAACCAGAAGAAGAATCAGGCAGGTGAGCTGTGGACCCCAGAGTGCCCAGACTGTGCAGTCTCCATCCTCAGGGGGTTTGAAGACCACACAGGATAAAGCCACCATCAGCCACTGACCTTGGAGCTGGCTCCATTGTACACAAGGGACAATCCAGGCTTCCCTTCCATCTCCTGGATTGCCCAGTGGCTGTAGGGCCCTGGGGAGTCACAAACCCAATTTCTGCTGGTTTTGGATATAGTTGGGAACAAAATTCTGCTCTGGAAACCCAGACATTTTTTCTGGCATAAGTATTTTACTGATCCAAAATAATTTTTCCCAGATACTCCTTTTAATTTAGTGTTATTTCTGTCCCTGTGAATACACTTAGTTGAAAGTCATGCAATTAAACTGAGTCATCCACATTAGTCACTCCATTTTTATCGTATGAAGAGATTTCCTTACATTTTCCTTTGTTGGCTTTGTTGTGACCCTCCTGAAATGACACATTTTCATTCAGAGAGAAACAGAAATGGCCAGTGAATCTGGGTTTGTAATGTGCTGGGATTTCAATTAGTTTCTGAACTAATTAATTTCTGAAGTTGGGAACTGATTTCCCAAGCAATCCTTCTCAAGCAGGATTACTGTCTTGCCTTCTCAGTGCATTTGAATTTCATTATGAAATACAACTTTTTAATCCAAACCTAGTAGGATGATAACTTTTTTTTTTTTTTTTTTGGAGTAGGCTTCCAATCCATCTTTCACTTTTTCCATAAGCTGTCTCCATCTGTTTTGGGAGATGTTGTTTAAAGAATGAGTCCAATGCCCGATGGTTATCTGCTCTGACTGACGAGTCAGGGTAAGGAATGCACAGGCAGGAGCATTGCTCTGGAATTACAGCACTGGAATGGCATCTCTGACCCTGTGCAGGCTGTGAACCTCACACCACGCTCCTTGTGTCACAGCAGCCACTTGGAATTCCAGCAGGTACCTAATTCTGTGATTAATTGTGCAGGGAGGCAAATAACTGCAGGCAAATAACTGAAGAATTTCTTTCTTTGTTTGTACACTCATCATTTCCAGTGGGATTAAATGGAGAGATGTGAGAATTTGTGATACTCAGGCCACATTCCTGTGTTAATGAGTCACCTTGAATGCCGTAATTGCACTTGTACAATATTTTGTTATTCAGTATGCTGCAGTCTGGTACTATAGGCAGTAAAATCAAGTTTTGAAATAGAAATGAGCAGAATTAGTGATTTTAAATGATGTGTCATTGGACTTGTGGTTTGGTTTGGTTTGATTGGTGGTGGTTTGTCTGTTTTCTTTTGTTCATTTTTGCCTGGAGTGACGGCGACAGTTGTACAGAAAATACCATTTGAGTTTTAGGGATGTTCAGATGGCTCCAAGAGCTGGGTGTTACTCCAGCAGGGAGGTTCAGTGATAGCACTGACACTTCTGATATCAATATCACCTTTGAAAGGAGCCAGCCCCAGGAGGGAGACCTTTCAGCTTGGTTAGACTGAAGCATTCCATAGTTTGGATGTTAATATTTCTGGCCACCTCTGAACCGTGGTGCAATACTCATTGGAGAATACAGCTAATAGAGCATAAAAGTATCAGTGATCGTGCACTGTTTATCCTGCATGAGTGAATGATCGTTCAGTGTTTAATACAGAATGTTGTGCATCTGAATTTTTACTTAAATAGCATCAGTGTTTGTTCTCCTGGCCTGGAAATTGGAGAATCCTTGCATTAAATTATCAGTTTCAGCAAATATTTATAATTCAATGCAAGATTAATTTCATTTGCTTGCATTTAATGGAAGTGATGATTTGTTTCATAGGTTCTGCCATGAAATAGGACTGGGGGACTTGGTTCTGAGAGGTGCAGAGGAAGTCAGGCAAGCATGAGGACTGCTGTCTTCATTTGCGTTTTCCTTTTATAAAATTTTTGTATATGAGTATTACTAATCCTCTTTAAACTGGCAAAAATAAGTATTTCAGATGTTTTTCCTAGCTGGGCAAACTGTGTGGTGCTGTTGGATACATCTGGACAGGGACAGACCCTGCCCATAGCGTGCTTTCCCCAGAAATTCCTGTTGTGTATCTTGCTTTACATTTCTGTTAATGTCATCTCGTTTACATTAACAGTGGATGTATTCAATTCCTTTAGTTCTCTGGACGAATTTCCATGGATAGAGCCATGATTTTTTTGGGATGGAGCCTGTGTGGCCTGTTCCACTGAGCACGAGGTTTATCAGAGGCAGTTAGAGCTGTGCTAAGAGGATCTCGGTGCAGTAGCTCAGCTGCTCACCCAGGAGCTCTCCCAGTGTGTGAGAGCCTTTTCTGAGCGTGCCCATAAATATTTCTGTGCAGATGTAAGTGTCTCCTGCGTGTCAGGTCGGGAGCAAGGTACAGATGTCTGGTGGATTAGTTTCCTTTGGAGCCCCTCTGACTCTTTCAGCAGATGCCTCGGAGCCTGCTCTCAAAGCCGTGGTGAGCACACAGACCAGGGGGAAGCCACTTGCTGAGTGCCTTACATCAATAGAAACAAATGTATTTTTGGTTATACTTACAAATGTATGACTGCTTGAAGAATGAATTTCCAAGGAAAGGGAAGTTGGAATATAAGGATAATGGGTTATGCAGGCTTCTGGCTGGAGACCTTCAGGGTTTGTTTTATGTGTGTCTTGTTTGCATTCAAGTGCAATGAGAAGAGTGAGAAGAGTACAGAGCTTTTTCTTTTTTTTTTTTTGCTGGACTGTGGTGTTAAGAGTTCACTGAAAATGAATCTGAGGAACACTTTGTCACTGCAATAACATCAAATCTATTCAAGATCTCTTTAAATATTAAAAAGAAGTTCTGGATTAAAGCAGAACCAAAGGTATACAGAAAATAGAGCAGGATTCTCTTCTTGAATATCTTTTATCCTGGACTTTTTCCACAGTGATTGCTTTAGTAATAAACTTCAGTAATAAATATATTCATGTTGTACATGGTGAAAATACAATGAGCTGAAATGGTAGGGTGCAAGTTGAGCAAGTACCCATCTTAGAATTATTCAATTTGAGGAGAAAATAGTCTACACAAGGATACTTTTGTGGCTAGGGCTGGTTGTTTTAAGCATCAGTGATGTGAAGAGTTGCCAAATGTGTTGTTTGTGATTCCCATGCCTTCCCCACGCAGAGTCTAAAGAGAAACAGAAACCCCCAAAGTAAATAAGAGCTGGGTTTGCACAGAAACAGTTGTGCAGCTCAGCACTGTGCATCATCAGCCAGGCAGGACGGAGCCAAGAACAGCATTTTGCAGCAGATGCTGTGAAAATCAATTGTTTTAAGTGGAGATAGCTATTTAAACATCTTATTATAGAACGGGGTAATTGCAATAGATCACCAGATAAAATAATAAAAAAAATTCTCTGTTAATGGTGTTGCCCTCAATCTAATAACGAACTGACAGCACACTCTGTTGGTGAGACCAAGCTGTCTGCAATTTTTCCATGCATAAAGATGGTACATCACACCTCTTCTGCATGAAAACATGCAGAGTGCTGAGCTTAAATACCTGGTAGGAATAATTGTGAAATTCACTGTTAGAGGAAGAAAACACAAGCAGTCTAACAGAGGGAATCAAGCAGTAGGGGTATTGCATGTTGTACTTGTGATCTTTGTGAAATATTTGTCCTCCTGTGTGACAGAAGCATCATGGAGTTCATATAGAAACATTTCTAACTGCAGCACTCAGAAATAACTTCTTGTTATTTTGGCTTTGTCACAATGTGGCTCTTTCATGCAATGAAATTATACAATTAAATTTCATGCAATGAAGAGAATGAAAGGGAGAATGAGGGAAAGTGCCTTTTTCTACTTGATTTTTTTTTAGGAATCCCTGTCTTTGCAAATAATTTCACGGAGTCTAAAGTCAGACTAAACATTGTATTAGAAATGTATCATTGTATGGAAGATTGCTTCTGCCGTGGTAAACAGAGTGAGGATAGAGTTGCTCTTTGTTTGATGTGATTTCTAACCTCACACAGTACATTTAATTCTTCCCAGAACGTACCAGTGTGAGCAGGGATCTTTTGAAGGTTTCCCTCAGTGCCTGTACCCAAATTACTGAGTGGTTACCAGGCACACACACACACAAATACACAGGCAGAGGCACCACATGCCTGCTGCTGCTGCTCTCTGAAGCAAGGGAAACATTTATCCTGCTTTTCTCCCCTGCCCAGCACTCCAGAGCACAGCCTGCTTTTATTAGAGGGTGTCAGTCCTTTCCCTCCTCCTCCCTTCCCTTCTTGTTTTTCTGTGGGGCTCATGCACCATCAGAGACAGCCCTGATGGGAACAAGACCAGAAGCTGGATTTTGGGGAGCTCTAGGGGTAGGGCTGTAAAGGGAGGGGAAAGAAACAGAAGAAAAAGGGTTTTAATGCTGTTTGGGAAGAGAATCTTGGGTAGCAGTTTGGTGGAGAGTTAAAAGATCAGACAATAAATTTACTTAACAGAGACTAATCTACTGGGACTGAACTTCATATCCTGTTTTGGGATAATATATTTCCTTCTGTGCTCTGGAATGAATCTGTCATCTCAAGTCTAATAATGAGAGGCAGAGGATTTTTAATCTCTGACCCCCTTGCATATAATTTAATAAAGGCTGGTTTCTTTATTTTATTTGGAAGCTAACTTATTAAACTTCTTCTTAACTGCTCCTCTGAAAAACACAATTCAGGATTTTGTGTTTTTAAAAATGGAATTGGGGTTTTTTTTTAATCGAGAACAACGATGTACTTGCAAAATATTTGTGATGTGCCTGGATTCAGAGCATGGTTGTTTGTCTCTCAGCATCTCTGCTGAAAGCAGGGATGGGAAGCAGAGTCAGGCACACTGTTTGCACATTCTTGGCTCCACATCCTCACCGGATTCCATCCCACTGGGGCAGGCAGGGATGGGAGACCTAAAGCTGGCGTGGGACTTTGTGTAGCACTGAGTGATCGCTGTGTGGGAAGCTGAGCTTCAAATGTGGTAACCACATGCATAAATAGCTACAAAATCACAATGCTCCCCCTCCAACAGGCTGCTGCTGGTGTGCCAGGGGCTGCCACTGCTGTGGAGGTGCCACACCACTGACCTGACACACTGGCTTTGCCAAGCCCCTTAGTCCTCTGCAATTTGTTAGGAAAAGCTCTCCTCACCCTCGGGCAGCCCCCAAACATGCTGAGATTATAAATCACTCCCTGGGCCTGTTGAAAGCTGTTGCTCCCAAGGAATGTGGTGGCAGGTCACGCTGAGATCTCTCTTCTTGCTCTGCTTGGTGAAGGAAGAGTCAGTAAAATACAGCAAGGAACAAGGCTGCCTTCCCACTGCATAGTTAGAAATACACTACAAAAAAGAAAAAGAAAAAAAATTAAGCCCTTTCCTTAAAGGTTTGTCTGCAGTTCAGGTCACTTAAATTATGGGCTGGTGTCTCCTCAGGCTCCTGTGCCGAGGGTGTCTCTGGCACCAGTGAGGCTCCTCCAGTCCCTGCTCACCACAGCCATGGAACTGTGAGATTCAAGGCACTTTTGAGGTCTTGCTTCCTACAGAAATCTGTTTACCATGGACTTTCTATAAAAAGCCTTTTCATGTAACTTACTTCAGCTTCTGAGTTTTTACTTTAGTTGTTTTTTTTTTCCCAATTACAAAAGGATCAAACATGACAGGGAGATATTTCAGATTTGCCACAGACAATTCTGGAGGCTGAACTAGACGGGGTATTGCAGGCCATGCAAAAAAAATTCTTAGATTTCTGTCTAAAGTAGAAGTGTAGTCTTAACAGTGATTAAGAACTTATTTTCACACTTTCCAGAAATTCCAGTCTAAGCAGGCAACTCTTGAAATCAGTGCTGTAGTTGTTACTTTCCTTTTAATCTTGCAGGCTGCCACGTCCTGTGCTCAGTTCATGTTCTGAACACTTTTGCTTTGCAAATGCTGCTGAGGTGTGGGGGCTCGACCACCTTGCAGAGTGATTGCACATTCCCGTGTCATTCAGCCCTTTCCAAAAAGGAGCTTTAGAAAACATAGATATAGCTAATCCAGCGTGTTCTTATGAGAGTTGGGTTCCTAGTATTAACACAGAGGACATCACTTTGTTTTTGATCAGTGAAACTCAGATTTTAGCATTTTCAGATGCTGGAGCCCAGCTCTTGATGAAGAGAATGATGGGTTTGCAACAACTGAAGTGGAGGTGTTCTGCTTGATGCTTCCCACTCAGTCCTAGTGCTGGGGACATTTGAACAAATGTGGCTCTTCTGAGACTTTCTAGGTGAATTTTTTTGTGGCTGGTGTAGGATTAGTAAATTTAAAAAATCTTGAATTTAAAAATAGGATTAATTTAGGCATGGCAGTCCTCTAGGGATGGCAATTAAAATGGGAATATTTTGTTATAATCTTTGGTTTCCATAGTAACAGCAAGTTATAGACTCATCAGATTCCTGGTCTCTTCTGTATCCCACTGTTACCTTGTTGTGGAACAGCTTTCCTCTTCAGAGCAAAACCCAATAACTCTTATTTTCCACTAGCTGTAACAGGTCCAGTAATTAGAACAGTAAATTTTGTCCAGTAAATAGGGTATGTACTTAACTGTGTTAATGTGGTTTTACAGCAGAAGAAAAATGGTGGCAATGGCAGCTTTAGAACTGATACAAATATTTTTCTATAATTTAAACAGCAGTTATGGAAAAAAATAATAATTTTGCTTCATCTTGATAAATTACATATTATGGATGGCTCTATAGTACTTTGTCTTCAGAGACAATTATTAAAACGTTTTCTATACAAAGGACATTTGATCTTTCATTTTGATTTTAAGTGGAAGGAAAAGCAGATGGATGAGATTTGATTATTCATGAGTGGCAGAGGGGACAGAAGTGCAGATTGAGAGACAAATGGTGTTTTTTCCTTGGGAAAGGTGATTTTCTGTAGCATAGAGACAAGAACCCAGGACTAGAACATCTGGAATGTTTGGCTTATCCCCATTAATCTTGAAAGTCTATCTTGTGAGTTCTGTGGATTTATATTTTCCCTCCTTTTTAGCACTCTGAGTCATTATATTGTCTGCTTCATTTTACACATTAGTACATCACACTCCATAAATCCAGACAGTGACTCCTATTCTCCTGAATGTGGCTGTTATTTCTGCGTTTGCTGTCTCTGCGCATTCATGTCCTATTTTTTTCTCACTTTTTTGAAGGTCCCAAGCTTAGCTGTTTGCTTAGTAACAAAGACCTAAATCCACATCAGTGACCTCAGGGGTGTCTGATGCTTCATTTAAAGCAGGCAGAATTTCAAATCACATTTATGATGAATTCTCTGAACTGTTGCTGGATGGAAAACTTTTCACACACTCTGTCTCTCTTAAAAAAAAAAAAAATTAAAATAAAATTTAAAATGCATAAAGAAAGAGAAAACAAATATCCCCAGTGGAATGGGAAGCACAGCACCCTGTTTCACCTCTGCAGGGTGTCTCTCCAGGTCAGGTCCAAGAGGATTTTAACTGGGCTCCTGGGGCAGGTGCTCGTATGGTTTGTGCTTGTTCTACGAGTAAATAAATTACTTCAGTCTCCAGGACTGTCTCCAGGGCCTTTCAACAACACTATAAATTCTTATTATCCAGACAAAATTGAAACTTATTTCTAGTAGAAAAGGCAGGTCTTTTGTTTCCTTTTTTTTTGTTTTCCTTCTCAGATTCTTTTAAGACAAAAGAAGCTAGGCAAAATTGCCTAGAATATTAAGACCTGCAAGCAGAATTTGTTCAGCTCCCTGGCCTGGTCTTCTGAAATTAACAGGTAGCACATACGGTATTTTAAGAGGGAAAAAAACTGTGTGTGACTCAGCATTCCTGGTGTACCCTACAAATACTATGGAGAACTAAAAAAATGTCATTTTCACTGTATTTTGATCATCTAGAATGTTGTCTTAGCATCAAGGTGACTTGAGTGATTCTGTAGCAGGAGAGGAGAGCCAAGTGGTTTCTGCTTTCTGGTTTTCCCCTGCCTAGGGAGGAGGAGAAGCCAGGGAAGGCTGACGGCTGCCTGGTGCTAGATGTCATATCTGTCATCAGTGACATCTGACAGATGTCACTGGTGCCAGTTTTTCTCTCTAAGACACACTTTTAGGCTGTTTTATTCTGAATTTTAAGTTATTGGGACTGTATAAATTGCAATAAATCATTCTTCAAGCTGGCCAGAAATATGAGTTTATGGGCTAAACTGTGAGTACTGGAATGGTAAAATATTTTGCATATCTTTATGAGCATTTTATTCCAAAGTTTATATTTGCTGTATTCTGGGTGTGTTACAAATGAAGAGGTTTTAACATTTTGATCTCTATGTCTAAAGGTGGAAATAAATCTTAAAGTCTGAGCAAGATCATGTCTCTAGAGCTGGGCTTCTTTGGAGGTTCCTTCAGCTTTATCAGGGTGTAATGAGTAGAAAATTATGTGAAACCATGTTAAATTATATTTAAATTATAGAATAATTGCTTGTGGATCTTTTCAATAACTAAATAACACAATTACCTCTGTTTACAATAATGGCTGTATGCAAAAATATCTTCAAACCTTGTGGTACCTGCCTTGAGCTCCTTGCGAGCTGAAGAGCTCTCTGGACACCTGGGATGGAAGAAGAAACTGTGAATTTTTAAGACAGAGAGACTGACCATCCACAGGGTCTTAGTTTTCTCGATTGATTTTTTCTTTGATTTCAATTATTTTTGTTAAAAATGTCTTCTACATTTATAGTAAACAAGAAACAGTGCAGAGTGTAAATACCAACTCGGGAAGGGAAAAGATGAAGCTATAGCAACAGTGCAAGGCAGGCAGACAATAAACACTCTCTTGGTGAAAAAAAAATATGATTTATGAAAAGGAGATAAGTAAACACAAATGGCATATAACTTAGTGTAGTTGCTGTAGATATTACATTATTTCTGCAGTGACTATATAGTGAACAGTGAACTGGTGCTCTCTGAGAACTTCCTGAGAAATATTTCAGTTGTAACTCTGTATGTCAGTCATTGCTGTGAAAAAGATGCTTTTATATGCTTTAATGTGGGAACAACATCCATTTGTTTCATACCTTCACAGCTACAGGAGTGAATAAACTTCCCTGAAATAACACAGCTGAAAACGTTGGTATTAAGTTTCCCATTGTGGTTCACCTTCAAGTGTATAAAATATAAATTATAGCCAAAGTAGTTACTTTCATCAAGTTTGGAGGATGTGATATCTGTGCTTTATAGGGAAAGGGGTAATGTGTCCATCTCTGTCACTCTGATTTCTCCAAGCAGCTTTATACAATCACACTTGATCTATCAGAAACTATAGTTGCTGCAAAAGTTATGAAAACATCAGCTAATATTTTACAGACCTGAGCTTATTTTTCTAAGGATTTTACCTTTCATTTATCCCAGAGCCTTTCTTCAACAAACTGGGTGGTGAAAATATCATATTACATTTGAATGATGGCACATTGGGCCCAGCTTTCCCCAAAATGTGTGATGGATGATGGAAGTGTGTGGCACTGCCTCCAGAAGGAGCCCGAGCTGTGCCCGGTCCCTTCTCCAGGTGCTGCTGTCCCAGGGGTGCTGGGGCTCAGCTCCTGCCCTTGCTGGGAGGAAGGGGGTGGCATTTATCCTGCAGAAAACAAATGCCCCAGTGCTGGGAGTTGTGTTGGGATGGTTTGATTTAGGCATTTCTACGTCTGAATCAAATATCCCTCATGAGCTGTGGTGTCTTGTGGGTGGAAGCTGCAGAAAGGAAGGGCAGAGCAGGGTGTTGGATTTATCTACCAGCTAGTTGCATCTCATATACTTATTTACAAGGGTTTTTTTCTCCTTGGCACAGCCAGGCAACTCATTATCTGCGAAATTCCACCCACTGTCAATATTTTTGGGCAGTGTAGGTAGGTAAATATTGTGTTTTGTTCAGAGTGAGATTTCTAATAGAAAATCTTATATTTGCTATGAATCACAGACAGTTATACAGTAATCTTGCATATTGAAACTTCTAGTTAGAGAAGCAGCCCCAAAATGTATTTGAATCTTACTTTTCACTCCTGTCAACAGTCAAGACTGTTTGACAAGTTGGGTTTCTTTTTTAACTTCTATGACAAAAGATTCCTGTAGAATACTTTTATTAACCACAACTAAGATGTTGTATTCCTAATCTGAGAGTTAGAAAAAGAGATGTTCATTTTGCACATGTATTCCTAGACTAAAATCTGTGTGAAGTACAGATGTTAATTCAAATTCTACAGTGCCTGAAGACAAATACTAAAGAATTATAAATATGATTATTTGTTGTGATAACCTGATTTTAAAGGAGAGGTTTTAATTTTTGACCAGGGAGTCATTCACAGCCTCCAACCAGAATGATATATGGATTCAATTTTTAGTGTTTGAAGCACTTGGGGAAATAATTTAAACATTTAACTGTGTCAGTGTCAAAACTATTATTTGTGGAGTGTAATTGGCTTGTGTTTCTATTTGATAAACTGGACATATAGAATAAAGTATATTTAAAAAAATATTTCTTGTCAGTGCAATCAGGAACCTTTTCTGCAATGGAACCTCTTGTTCTTGAGAATGACAGCTCAGTCATGATGGATCATGAGCTGTGAAGTTGCCAATTCAATACTGTAAATAGTGATTTGCATTTTGATTTCTTAATCTCAGGAGACCGAATACTCATTAGAATACTTAGGCAGAGTAAGAACTTAAAAATACATTGGTTTATGGCTTTGGGGTTTGTTGTGTTTGATGCACAGCCTGGGTGCCAGCAGTGGCAGTGAGTGACCAGTGCAGATTTCAGCTCCAGAGCTGTGAGCCCTGCCTTGGACACCTGGCCCCAGCAGCCTGCAGAGCTGTCCTGAAGGGAGTTTCCTTCCAGTTCCTCACGGGGAAGGAGCCCCAGCATTTTTCTTCTCCTGTAAAACCACATGAACACAGCTAAGTGCATACCCTGTTTACTGGAAAGAGAGGCAGTGCCAGACAAACTCAGGGCTGTTCTTCCTCAAAGCAGCTGCAGGAGGCCGGTGCTGCTCAGTCCAGGAGTGGAACTGGGGTGGGTGGAAGCTGGAAAAAGGAATGGGAGAGCCAGGTGTTGGTTTTACCTACCAGCTAGATGCATCTCATATACTTATTTACAAGGGGTTTTTCTCCTTGCTGCTTTAATCTGCTTGTGCTCAGCAGCATCTGAAGGTGAGGAGCAGTGGTGGCACCCCAGGGTCTGACCCCGCTGTCCCACCATGGGTGCAGCACAGCATGTCCTAGCCCGGTGGGCACAGCCACGGGGCCCTGCAGACCCCTTGTAGAGGCCACCAGCTGATGCCCTGGGCTCTCAAAAGGCTGAGGAGTGGGCCCAGCTGTGGCTCCTGGTGGGCTGAGGCACTGATCAGCAGAGGGCACCAGATCAACACAGCTGCACCTGCCGGGATGGCGCAGGTTGGCCGGGATGCAGCCGGGGATGCAGCCAGGGATGCAGCCAGGGATGCAGCCATGCTTTCCTCTCCAGCACAGACCCTCAGTGTGCCGGCTTTCCTGGAAGGCTTTGGGGTCATAAACATTATTTCCATCCTAGACTGTGTTGTTAAAAAGAAAATTTCATGTAAGCTATTGCCTTCCTAAAGGCTGTGGGATGCCAAGCTGCATAGTCGCAGCTGCTGGAAGTTCACATGATCTGTTCTGTCATTTCAGAGATTAAAATTTTTCAGTCATGACTTAACACGTGAAAATCAAGAAAAAAAATTGTTTAATATTTTTCTCTTTTTTGTAAACAAAGGTCCAAACAGCCCAACATGAGATGACTTTAGAGAGGTAGGATGGCATTCATTTCACATTGCAGAGTTGCTGCATGAGGAAGGGAATCAGAAAATGAATGAGCTAAGCTCTTCTATAAACCCCTCTAGCTGATGGATTGTTTTTCTTTAAGAGTTGCAAAGAAATTTAAGTTTATCTAGATTAACACCTAAAAGAACAAGAAAAAAAACAAACCCAATTGTTTATTCAGTGAAGGGCTTACAGGTTGCACTGGAAAGTGCCAGCCCTGCAGTGCCCCAGTCCTTCCTTCCCTGTCTCAATACAGCAAAATATCCTCAGCTCCTGCTCACTTTTCCTAAAGGCCATTCCAATGTTTAACTAACATAAAACTCTGTTTTAAGGGGATAAAATGTTGGAGCTTTTTTAAAACTAGAAAGGAAAGGCAGAGTGGGTGAAGCTGCAGACATCAACTGTATTTTTCAAGCCATTCAAGTTCACTTTAATGTTTTCACCAGAGTGCATCACCCCACATAATTTCTCCATTTTTTTATAGCTGTGCTAATGATGTTCTCATTTCTTCTGTAATCTGTTGCAGTCCTACACATTAGATTCAATGATGACTTTGCAGAAAACACAGATTATGATGTTGGCAGGAATTCCCTTCCCTGGAGGTACGAGACATTTGAGTTAGGTGAGGAGGGCAGAGTTTGCAGTTTTTCCTGGCAGTGGTTCAGTGCAGTTCTCTATTTATTGTGACTCAAAAAAAGCCTTTTATTTAGTCTGTGTATGAAATGCCTCTTGCCTTCCTTTTGGAATTAGTGAAAGTTGAGAGTATTTTATATCCTCAGAGATTTTACATTTTTTACTAGTGAATGTCAATGTGGCATAAAAATTTTGATTAATAATACCTACAGCAGGGGGAATACAGGGCTTGAGAGAGTTGCAAATTATTTGGGGAGAGCAGGATTAGGGTATCAGTTGCTAATCTGCCTACTGCTACAGCACTAGAGTAATCTACATTTAATTTACTTTTTCTGAGAGTGATATGAAAGGAAGAAATAATTTTCTAGGCCGGAAAATGTGAATATGTTATTGTGATATGTTATCATGGAAGTGTTTTAAGAGACCACAAATAGTTAATAATACATAACATTGACAATGCATTAGTTTCATCAATGAGTGATACAGATCAATGAACTGAAATTGATGTTAGAGGGAACTGAAAAGAAAACTAACAATTTAAACTGTACTGTGTGTTTTTCATAAAGCTGAATATAGGCAGAAGAGATGGATAGAAGGAAACAAAGACATAGATTATTTGTGTAATTAGTACATCTGTTCCTTCTGGTAAATAAGAAAACCTGTTTTCAGTCCTAGATCCGCCTTCTTTACATAGGTTAGCTTCTGCTCTGCCTCTTTGTCTTCTCAAAACATTTCTCAGATGTTTAATGTCTCAAGAATTAAAAATCCTCCTGTAAACTAGTTGTTTTCAATAACTCATATGCTTGGTTGTGGGCAGCACATGCTCTCAGCACTGGGGCTGAGAAACCAATCCTAAAGCAATTTTATTTGTTCTTTCCTCACTGATTTGAAGTCAGTGACTGAAATCCATATACTTCTTAGGGCACCAGTACCTAATCTCCCCCACCCTCATGATATAATCTTTAAAAATTACTCTTTGCCTGCCAACACCAGTCAGGCTGTTCAGTCACTGCCTGGGGAAATGAAACAATGATTGAAGTGACTGGGGGACCACAATATCCACAATATCCTTCAGGGTCTCTCATCAGCCATCAGCAGGGCCACAGGGATCAGATCAGGTGCTAAGTGTTACTCTTCAAAAGGGTTCTGGGGAGCAGCTAGAGAGCATGAAGTCTTCCAGACTTTTTTTATTAACTACTTGTTTAGGAAAGCACAGAGGTATTTTCTGCTGTAGCCTGAACACCACCTCTGAATACCAGAAATCAAATAAAATACCCTATTTCCTGCCTTCCCAAAGGAACTGCATTACCTATAAACCTTGTTTACCTTTGGGCTCTGATTAACAATTCCCCATAAGGAAGGATTTTGGCTATTCCAAAAAGAAAAGGCAAAACAGTGATATATGTGCTTCTAGTATCAATGTGAGAAGAGTAAACAAGGAAAAATATTTCTATTTCTGTGATTTCCCATTTGACTTTTTTGTTTGCCAGTTAACTAGTAATGGATGGGATGAGAAAATATTCAAACTGTGATTTTCAGTGGGGAATAACAATAGCAGTCATAGTTGTACATATTTCCAGTGTATTTTTACTTTTTTTTGCTAACCCACATCCTCATTTATGTGCCAGCAGAGAACATCTATGTACCAATCAGCTGTTTTTTAATAAATACCTGAGCATCAATGCTGTGTGTTTCCTACAGGATTTTTCACTACCACCACCACTCTGGGGTACAATTGCCTGTCTGTGAGTTTTGTGTACTCCTGAGATTTTACATGTGGTGGGAACATCGAAGGAAAGGTCAGGTCAGTGAGTGAGGTGCAGGAAAATGATGGGCTGCATTCAAGCAGAGCCTTCTCAGGGCAGTTCAGCTCCCTGGCCATCCTATGTTTGGTTCAGTCAGTCTGGCATCTTCTCTTTCTCTGTCAGAGTATTAAGATCTCCACAGACCTGCACTCTCAAACCAGGAAATTCCTCAAAGTTAAAGATGTGCTTCAAAATGTGTGCATGTGTTGTTTTTTTCTATTTGTTTTGTTTAAGATGCCAAGAATTGGTATTTACTGAAGGCCCAGCATTTAGGTAATTGAGATGAGATTAATCATATCTCTCTGTACTGAATTCCAGTGATTTATTAGAAATTACATTGACAACCCATGAGCTTGTGTGGACGGTCTAGGATCCATTCTTGCTTATGGCTTCCTAATAAACAGTGAAAAATCAACCCTTGTTTCAATTCCAAGGGCAGAGCATGTCAGTAGTGAAAAAAATCTTTGCTAAAGGCAAACTTACTAGGTTTTTCCAAAGAAGCTTGTGCAAATGGCATTAATTATGAAAAGCTTGATTTGTGAAATAGAGCATTTATGAAATTGAAACAAATAGAAAAGACATTTCATTTTATACAAAATCAGCACCAAATTTTAGACCTATTTGTCAGGTTAGGTGTTCTTCAACAGTAGAAGAATATTCTGTTCGTTGTTCTAATATTTCTACCCCATAGACAACAAAAAACCCCCCATGAACAAACTCCAAACCAGCACAGAATGACAAGGGGATGGCCCAGTCTTCCTCATAACCAGGTGCCAGAAAATGGAAGAGGCTCAAGTGTCTTTTAACCCTAAGTTAATATTCTACCTTTAGATTTAGAAACTTTGTACAGGTACCACCTTGCAATAGTTTGTTTTGTAAGTGGAAAGTCAAGTAGTTCTGCTGAATGTTTTCCTGTCATTTGTGGTTTTTGTGCATTTGGATAATGCAGAAATATCCCATGTGAGCTGCAGGGCCATGGTATCAGAACATCTCTGCCTGGAGTCACACATCGACAGACAAGGAGATTGCTTTCTGTATGTGATTTTGGAGAGGTTTAAGGAATTTGAAAGTCAGTGGAAACAGCATCTGTCAGCTATTATTGTAGTGTTGTTCTTCCTTGTTTAGCAAGTTGTCAACAACTAAATTGACAGAAAATCAGGCAAATGTATTTTTGTGTACAGCCCTTGACAAGTGGCGGGGGCCCATTTGTGTCTTTTCTTGGCAAAGACATTGTAGGTTCATGTACAAAATCTAAGCAAGTTATCACTTCACTGAAAAACATTTGAGTTAAGACAATCAAAAATACTTGCCTTCTGTTATAGTAACTATTTAATAATTCTACTGTAAATAAGAACCAGTTGGAAAATAGAATGTAGTAGCAAGATACTTCAACTATCTCTGAAGTGAGCTAAATGCTCCTTTTAGCAGTTAAGCCTTTACAGATGTCAGCTGAGGAGAACTAACATCTTCAAAATTTATTTGTCACAAGTGAAAGCTGATTTTTCTACTCATTCATCTAGCTATTACCTTCATTTTTCTGTTTCCATCATGTCCACTTCAAAGCAAACGATAAGCTGAGATTCTAAAATAACTACTTCTTTTATGGATGCTTTTGAAGGTCCCCTCAAGGTAGATCTTAGTCAATAATAAGACATTGTCCATCTGCAACGCTTTTCCAGGAAATGCGCTTTTTTCTTTAATTTACGTATAATTTTATTTATGTTGAAGTCACCATAAGAGCAATGGAAGTTTTTGCTGTCTCCTTCAGAGATTTCAAACCATCAGTTTTAGAACTAGATGTATGCAAGAATTGTATTCAGGGCTATGGAAGAAGAGGAGCTTGTTTACAATCTTTTGGACTGACTGATTTACTGCACCTTCAAAAACTTTTTTCATCATACATGACCAAAAAGTATTATTAAATTCTGGGATTCTCAGAGTGAGTGGAGATTTTAGGCTCACTGCAAAAAGGTTTGTAGAAAAGATCTGTTAAATATGAAAGAGGTGGGGGCAGCAAAAATCCCAAACTGTTCCATGCTCCCTTGTTGCCTTCTAAGATTCTGTGTTGATATTGCAAGGAAATTTTTCTTTGGAGTGTAATGTTTACTTGGGGAAGATGGTGTTAAAGGAAAAAACACCTTTATTTAGCTGTGACATTCTTAGGATCATTTAGCTGCTAGATTGGGCTGTACAGTTTGAAAAGAGGCAGAAATTGCAAGATAAGATCAACTGCTCACCTGGGGAGACTTAGAAAAGTTTCATATTTGAAGCACATGTTCCAAATGCTAGTCAGGAATGGATAGCATTAAATTCTTACATCTGGCACAGAGCTGCTTGCTTTTATGTTGGTTTCTTTTCTTGTTTTATTGTTTAAAAGGATAATAAAACCTCACAATAATATCTCATAATCAGTATAGAATATCTCCAGGCACCTCTTGAATGGTGGTTTTGCCAAGAAGAACATAAGTCGTGGTTTATTTTGCCTACAGAAATGCTGAGGATTTTCATCTGGATCCCTTTGGAAATAAATTTATGATTTGTACCAGTGCAAAAAAGGAAGAGGAAAATATTCTGCACTGGATGAATAGATGGTAATTAATTTTGGCTGTGTGGCAAGCAGAATTAATTATCCAAGCAATGTTACCACTTTGGAATGGCTTCAGCTGTTGCATGTTGCCATAGATGCTTCAAAGCCAAGGCTGCTGCCATTTCCCTTTGGTTTTGGTATGGTTCTATGGTTAGTAACTGGATATGAATAAACTCAAAATCCACCTTTAAATGAACAATAATTCCAACCTGTAGGTTTTTAGTGGGTTTTAAGGCAAATTTTAGCTGTACTTCACACATACTGATCTTCACTGCTTGTTTTTAGGACTGCAGAAAACAAAGTAAGAGCAAGGAAAAGACCTGAGCAGGGAATATTCAGGTGTCTTCATGGGAGCTTTCTCTTCGGAATTCTTTCCAAATATTCCATGTTGTTTCAGTTAATTCCTTTTTATTCTCAAATCTAATTAAATGCAGTGTTGATGGCAGTGGACTGTTCATTTGATGTGTTTGTGGCTGGCAGATGTGTGTTAGCTGGATCATGTGTGCCCTGTTTGTCCACTCCTCTCTAATACTGGCTGTGGCCACTGTTGGTGCCAGGTGCTTCAGCTCAGGCTGGTTTTACATCTCTGTTTTTGTGATTTCTGCTCTAGAATTATTTTTTTTTTACCAGTTCAAATTCCTCTATAATTTTTGAAAGTAACTTTTTCCTCAGGACTCTGAAGGAATCAATATTCATTCATCTTTTAAAAATCCTAGTCACAATGCTTCCAGCTGGTGATTCCAGGGTATTTTCTTCCCTCCAGCTACATTGACATCTCTGAGGTTAGTCATTCCTACAGACAGTCTTTAATCCTCCCCTTAGTCTAATGGGGCTTTCAGCTCTCTGAAGAAGTTATTTTTTGAAAGTGTCAGCCAGAATTTTATCCTAGGAATGACCAGATGGTGTTTCCAGGAGGAGGACAGCCATGCTTTGACAGTGATGTTTGGTTGATCACACTGACATCTTCTGATATCCCTTCCTGGAGCCAGAAATGGGGCAGTAATTCCAGGACTTGTGCATCCCCTTGTCCTGCATCTCTTTAGGCCCTGTCACTCTGTGGCCCATCTCAGGGGCTGGGTTCTTCCAGATTTACAGTTCCATCAGCTTTACTTTGCTTTGATGTTTGGGTCTAACCATCTAGAATAGCACACTGCTCATTTTCCTTAATGTATGAAGAACTTGTCCATATCACTAAGGTGGTTTTTTACTCTTTTCTTAAAGATGAACTATCTGGAAACATTCTGGGAATAGGCTGCAGTTCCAAACAGAATTGTGATTACTAAGCAGTTGGGTTTTTGCCATCAGTAAATGATCATTCACTTACTAATGTATTGAACCATTTTAAGAGAATTTGTCTTGTTTGTCTCCTGTTACTGTTGGTTATAATCATTTGTCTGATTCAGTCTCTTAACTCCTTGCAAATTGTTCCCATCAAATTAAATTTTTAATCAATGACAATGCTAAATGCAGTTAATTGTTTATGGAATATTCTATAGCATAGTGGTAGAGACAATTTTGATCAGTCAGGTGGCTCTAAAGCATACAGATCTAATGCTGCATCACTGTGTTTCAAACATCATTACTGTTGCTTTGGAAAGCGCAAGTTGTTGTTAAAGATGTCAGCAAATTTAAGAGGAGGACAGAAAGTATCTGTTTAAAATCTTGGTTTAATTCAAAAGTTAATGCTGAAAAGTGTGCAATTGGAATTTTATTTTCCTTCTGTTGCACCCACTGATGACTGTCATGAGAGCAATAGGCCAGACATGGGATTAAAATTGTGCTAGTTAAGTAATTTACTAACTACTATTCTGCAGTTCTACTCTTTCTTTAGACTGCTGGCTTGAACTATAAACTTGAGAATTCTTACACCTCTAAGACATTTTACTAAACAAATATTAATTTAATATTAAGGGTTACAGAATGGAAACTATTGCCTATACAGTACTCAGAGTATTAAAAGGACCAAATGTAATATAAAAGGCAATCTTTCACAGAGACACATAAATTGTATCCTTAAATAAATACTTTGCATCTGATTCTTTTTCTGTAGACAGTTTCATCAAGCATGCTCCCAACAGATAATATGAATGTCAAGGTGTAAACATGTCTTGAAACAACCCTTTAATTTGCCATGGGAAGTTATTATGGTGACTGTAAATTATATGATTTCCTCATGCTAAGTAAACCCAAAATGAAATCTAGACCAGCCATTAAGGAAATAAAGCATTGGTTTAATTCTATTGCATTCCAGCATTATGGAAAGACATCCTGGAACTGGGATTGATTGGAACATTTTAGACTGACTATGTTGACATTGAAATCTGATTATTTTCTACAGTGCTCACATATATCAATGTATGCTGAGCTGCCAGCATGAGACCATGAGGGATGTTTGCATCTCAACCAGCCTTTCCTAGATCCTGGTCCTGCATTTTCCTCTGATATGGATCAGAGGTTTATGACTGTGGAATCTTTTCTGTCTGAACTGGTTTTATTTTTTTAACCAGGACAATTATGTCTTCCCAAGATACCTGGAGAAACACTTTTAGGCTGCTTTGCCTTTGATACACCAGTGCCTGAAGTGCTTGTGTTTCATGAGGAGTAGGTCAGACTTCACAAGGGCTCGTGTCATCCATCCTCCTCTTGCACATGCAGAACCTCCAGGTTTCATTCAGCACAAGGGTGTCCAATGTAAGGTTTTAGCTGTGATTATGTTTACTTGTGTGACTTCCTCACCTAAATTTTAATTGGGCTGGATGAAATAAACAAATGTGACCATGTTTAGAGCTTTAGGTTAAGATTTTTCAAAATAACTCTGCTCGCATATAAAATGTGTCAGGAAAACAGCTTGGAGATGTCTTTTGTGTCTTTTAATTACTGTATTGACTTGTGCCTCATTAATTTTCCTTAAAATTTATGATTTATGATCAGTGAAGATTTTGTGAAAAAGTAGAAGCCTCATTTTTATTTCACACCATACATTTATCTTCTCAACTTTATCAGTAACAAGCAAACTTCACTCTTAATATTGTAGGAGTTCAAAGTTTAGCCTGTGTGTCTTCTTAAGCATCACATATGGGAAGGAAAATCTTGTGTACCTGATAAGTTACTTCTGTTTGAAATATTTTTCAGGTGGGATTTTTTTGGAGGGTGGTCAATCACTAGAAAACAAAATCATTTTATTAATGATCCAAAAAACACATTTGCCTTGGGGTTTGGGTTTTGTCTCTAACTAGAAAAAAGAAACATTTATGCCAGATAGAACTGAGCTCCCTACAATACCTCCACATGGCTAAAATTGCTAAAATTACTGGGCAATTTTGATAAGTAGTTATTATAAAAAAAGGGGGGTTTTCAAATGCTTTCTTGATCAATGGGTAACCAGGGCCATGCCATAAAGAGATTTTAAAGAGAAATGGAGCAGATCTGTCTCTGTGCATTAGGAGCTGGTGCCAGGTGGCTCAGGAAGAGCATCCAGGGTCACTTCGTGCTGTTCTGGCTCAAGCCCTGGATGCCTCCTGTGTCACAGCTATGATACCTGCAGTTTTGGGTTTACATCCACAAGCTGTACTTCCTTTTTTATTCTGTGAAATTGCCTGCTAAAAGGACAAATGTGTGTGCTGTTTATCTTTCTTGTATATTTAGGAACTAAAGAAATATCTTGGTCTTCCTCATTAAGATAAAATTGTCAAAACTACCTCATCTTATAAAACTCAGCTGTAGAATAGGAAAATTCTCTGAGCTGGTGTTTTTATTTCCTGTTAGATGCTTTTTAGTGTCCAGGGGGTATATTTGACTCAATTTTCTATAATTACTCAAGTAGAAAGCCCTGAGTTATGCTTTATTTGTAAAGTATGAGCAACCAAAGCAAGGGTTAAACAGAGTCCTAAAAAAACCTCCGGTTATGTAAAACCACATGCCAAGTTTCTAAAGTGAAAGGCATGAAAGCAGGTCATAAATCACTGTGTCTGCAGAAGATGAAGTCTCCAGAATTTATTATTTATGCACCATTCTGACCTGCCCACGAGGAAGCTCCTTGTTGGGATAAATGCTGTAACTATAGTGATAACACACTTGGAGCTGCAGCTTCCAGCGTGGGGCACAGCCAGCAGAGCACCACAGCATCCTCTTGCTGTGCTTCCAGATAGGAAGGGGAGCATTTGTCTCACTGTAATTTCTTTTTTTTTTTTTTTTTCTTTATGGGAAAGTATATGTAAACCACAAAAGAAAAAAAAAATAACGTAAAGAGGGGTTGTTAAAAATCTTCAAGGAAACTTGTATACTTCTTTTCCTTATGTATTGCTTAATGGCAAAAAAGAGCAAACAGATTGGTTTGTTTTTCTTTGAAAAACAAGCTTTTGGGAAAAAAAGTTTTTAAATTTCTTTTCTAAAGCCAGCTTTTCAAATGTATCTATATAAACACATGGTGGAGTTATTTTATATGTATGCATTTGGATCTAAGTATCTTTATGGCTCTGGCTAGAGCCAAACACATGAAGGCAGAGGTGAGCTCCCCCTGTGCCCCTCTGGACCCAAACGTGCTTTCCTGCTCCTCCAAATCCTTTGAGAGGAGCCTGCCAGATGGAGCAACATGAATCCATGCACATGCATTCAAATTAGTAAAAAATCCAGATTTGATACATATCTCAGAGGTTTCTGAGCGATCTGAGGATGTTTTGAAGGTTTTCATGAGATCATCTGGTTGATTTTTACTTGTTGCAGACAGCAGCTCTTTCACTGCAGTCTGCTGGCTCTGCAGCTCAGCTCCCTGTGCTGGGTGGTTCTGTCAGTCCCCTCTTGTGCTGAGTCTTTGTGGCTGTGAAAAAAAAAATTATTCTTCGGGATGATAATAGTCACTGAAGAAAAGCCCATTATTTTGTGACAGACTGTGTGTCTGCAGAGCTTGTTCAGCACTCAGGAATGAGGGGCTGAGTTCTCAGCACACCTGGACCTCTGTGGAAGGGACATATGGGGAGATGAGATGGAATGGCACTTGTAAAAATTAGTTACTGCTCTGAGCTACCTTGGCTCTGTGATTTTTCTGTGCTTGACTTGCATTTCGTCTAAAAGTATCACATGAGTTTTTATTTAGAATGACATGTTCTGATATATCATATGACAGTAGTTTATACACTCTAATCAGTTGTAGTTCAATCTCAAGGAAAACTTTCATGTATCTTTTCTTTTTCTTTGCTGAAGAAAGTTTTGATATATCAGTGTGTAATATGAAGAATTGCCTTATTCTCCCCCAGTGGTGTTTATTCCTCTCTTCTCTCTGTAAGAAGTTGCTGTGTTCTCTGGGGACAGCATCAGGAGCAGTAGTCTGAATTCTTGGATTTTATCTTATGTCTATTCTTTACTGCATTTCTCCTCAGTAACTCATTTTACCTTTCTGTGTTTCTGTTCCTCTAATGTATAAAGTGGGAATAACAATATTGTGACTTCCTTGGAAATAATGTAGGGATTTCTCTCTGAAAATCAGTAAGTAAAATCTCTGTTAAGGTGCAGTCTCTGTTTTCTCACTTGAAATAAGATGTCTTGAGAATCTGCTTCTCAACTTGGACAAGATGCCTGTGGAAGTATCTTGTGAAAACAGTAGAAAATGTTGCCTGAAGTGAAGGTATTTTATAAACTGCAGAGAGAAAAACAATTTATTTAAAAATTTTCTGAGAGATAAGTGGTTTCTCTTTGTAGGAAGAGAACATAGAATTTTATCCTCTGCCCGCATTAATGGAAGCAGTTTTCAAACATAATTTTGCCCACAGATATTTTCCCCCACCCCTAATTCCCTAATTCTGCATCTCACAGACACTGGTGGCTTTTTCTGAGCAAGCTTTTCCCAAAAAACGCGATGTAGCAAACCCTTGGATGTGCTGGCAGGGATGGACATGGATGTGCAGGGATGGATGTGCCGGGATGGATGTACAGGGATGGATGTGCAGGGATGGATGTGTAGGGATGGGTGTGCAGGGATGAGTGTGCAGGCAGGGATGTGCAGGGATGGGTGTGGAGGCAGGGATGGATGTGGAGACAGAGGAACTGCAGAGTGTGAGCAGCAGAGGACAGGATGAACGGCTCCTGGGGGTGAGCAGCCTGCACAAGACAAAGGAGAGAGGACTGCAGCTCCCAGGATAGAGGAAGCATTTCTCAGTGTGATGATGAAGTGCTTCCATGGAGCTGCAGCAGCTACAATAGCACATACATCTGGTAACTGCACTTTTATGGAATGCCTTTGCCAGATTTTTGAGGATTTCAGTGAACATGTGTATGTATAAATTGGAGAAAGGAGTTTGCTTTAATGTCATCCCTTCCGAGACACACGTGGTAATAAACAACTCCAAATCACACCTTACATGTTTTATCAGGAGTGAACTCAAAATGCTAAGCTGAATTTCAGACTAAAGATATTCATCACTTGAGAATACACCTGGGTTTTTGATAAAATGTGTATCTCAATACAGAGTTAGTATGGGAATTTCAGGTACCCCAATTTTATCTAAACATGGGATTAGTGTGTGAAATTCAGGCACCTCCTGTTTGTTATTTTCTCAATTTTAGGTCACGATGTCTTTTGATTTCTGTCACTGAAGTGATTAGAACTGAATGAATTTCATGCATACAGGTTGGGGAATGAGAGGAATTGGTGCCATGTGTTTCCCATTGTGGGAACCTTTATGATATCATCGACAGAGAACATGCTCAATATGCCTTCCAGACTTGGCCTGCTATTTAGGTTGTGTGATTGCTTTGGACTGTGTCAGGAAAAAAAATTCATATTCCCCTTGGTACATGAATATTAAAATATTTAAAGCATTTAGTTGATAAGAGGAAAGATTCCCCAAAAAAAAAAAAAAAAAAAAAAGAAAAAAAAAAAAAGAAAAAAAGAGAACCTTTGCATGCCTGATGAAAATACGTGCAGTATCTCATCTAACATCTAGGTCTCTTTTTGCCATGGGCATTCTCAGAAGCTCTCTATTCAATGGAGCACTAATGCTCACCTATCTATCCTTAGGTACTCTCAGAAAAAACACATTTTTAGTCCCAGTTGCTAGAAATAAAGTCCTCCTTCTGTCAGCATATGGGTAACAGCTGTCATTACCACCAGCCAGTTATATTGTCTGCTGTCCCAGTCCTTTGTCTGTCCAACTCCAGACACTAATTCAGAAAATCAGAATAAATAATCAAGGCATGTGGAGCTGGGGCCAAGTGTCTTTTATTTACAACACCTGTTGCCTTTTGGAGGGTTGGCACAGTCAGTCTGAGCCACAGAACTGCATGAGAAGTGTCTTTGCAGGTGTTGGTTTTTTTGGGCTTTTTTTTGTGATTCTTTGTTTTTTGGTTGTTTTTTTTTTTCCTTAACTCTTCATTTTTATTTTCATTAAAAGGTTAAAACCCAAAATAACACCCCACATCTGCAGCAAAGGACTTGGCAAAAAGTTTGCAGTGGGTGGAACTGTGCCCATTTCCACCCTGTGACACACGGGTTGTGTTCAGCTGTAGTGCTGCTGTACCCCCAGCTCTCGAGGTGCTGGGCCAGGGGACATGAAACACCTCAGAGAGGAAGATCTACTGTCCTCCTCCTCTTTAGCCTTTTTTTTTTTTTTTTCTTTACCAATGTGTATGCTCACTGCAGTTCTCCTTATAAACCCTTGGATTTTCTCGTGTAAATTTTCAAAGTGCAGCATGTTTTGGTTGTGGGGAGAAAAAGGGGAGGGGGGTGGAGATGCCTGTCTTCCTATTTCCTCAGATGTTTCCAAACTCTTTTTTTTCTTTATTTCTGCGTCCTGAAAGGATGTCAGTTTAAGCTGAGATGTTTTTGAAGTTCCAAACGAAGCAGAGCTGGGGTGTCAGTGTTTGAGCAGTGATGGGGCTGCTGGCTTGGCCAGGTGTTTGGGGCACCTGGTTCTTGTTGTGCTGAGGTTGTAGTGACCAGAGCAGCTCCACACACCCATGCACAGCTGGGTTCCTTGGGTGTGAGCTGGAAAGAGATCCCTCCTGTGAGCTTTTAAGGCACCTAAGTTTGTTACCTATAGATTAACTAGTGGAAGATGTGCTTTGGAGGACACAGCTCCTTGTGCAGGTCAGACGAATTATCTCCCTTGCAACCAATTAGCTCAATTACTGAATCAGTTATGAATAATATTTTATCTGTCCAGAAACCTTAAGTTACTTTTGTCTTTAAACTGCCACAAAAATTACATCTTGTTTAATCAGAATTCACATCAGTTTTGTGTGCTGAAATTTACAAAAATAGAAAGAGGACCAAAGTATCTAAAAATTAATTAGAACTCGAGAATCATTTAGGTTCTGAAGATCCAACACTGCTCTAAAGCACAATTAATTCCAGTAATTTAAAAAAATTAGTAGTAACTCTCTTCTTTATGGGAAAACCATAAACTCGAAGCCTGAAAGATGGAATATAGTTCTTGCAATTGTATGTAGGTACATACATACTATATACATATATAAAATGTATTTTATATATATGGTCTTAACATCTAGTTCCAGCTTCTACAATGGACTACTGTGTGCACTGTGTGGTATGGCTGGCTTTGCTACCTGTATTAAGAGAGGTGAAAAATTCTGCACTTGAGTTCCCAGTGTAGGTGATTTTCTGTGCTATTAAAAAAAAAAAAAAAAAAAAAAAAGTAATTAATTTTGTGAGAATTGATTGGTCTCTAGGTTTACAGCTACACAGGTACAGGACAGAAAGGAGAAATGAAAACACAGCCTCTATATGCATGTATTTATCTTAATTTGAAATAATTACTTTTTTGCAGAAGAGCCAGTGATTTTTCATTTCTGCATGTAAACAACATTTATTAAAAGTTATAAAAGACAAAATACATTTTGGAGAAAAAGGCTCTTAAAACTCTTAAACTAAATTAATTTTGTTCTAGAATGAGCCACCTTTTCTTCACTAAAGTTTTTGGAGGCTCTGTGAAATAATAGCTATTCATGCAAGGCTTCTGCTGCTTGGGCTTTAATAATTTTAACAAGGATATAACATGTATTATATGTAGCATGTATTCCATATCTATCTGTAAACCTACATTTTATACTGAAATCCAGAATCCATACAAGAGACCTCTGAATATGCAATTTCCTGGCGAAATGCCTCAGTGGGAAATGAGCACAGCCAGAGTTGAAGTGGCTTCAAAGCAGTGCAGGACCAACAGGCTGAGCCTGCACCCATTTCAGTGCTGCTTGGGTGGAAGGGGCAAGGAAAGAAACAGAGAGCTGAAGATGTTCAAGGAGTCCACAGAATAAAAGCCACCTGCCTGTTCTGAGGTGCCTTTTCAAAGACCTTGAGTGCCTCTAAGTGGCAGGAGTAAATAAGAGTGGCAGAGTTAAATCTTTGTGTAGTGCGCTCCAAATGGGATTAAACGTCAGCAAATCCATGCTGAAAGGATCTCTCCCTTTGCAATTTCCTGCATTGGTATTACCACACTCTGGAGGGGAAAAATCAAAATGCAGACACGGTGTGACCTGGATGTGAGGAGATGCTGTGGTGGAGTTTCTCTCCATGTGTCAAAACTCCCTCAAAGATAACCAATTTTAGCAAATCCATGTAAAGAACCACACCTGTGTTTTTCATTGCCCCTAGAGTTATTATTTATTCTTCAACCACTGAGGCTAACTAGAACAAAATGTAATAATAGTTAGGGTTTGTTTCTTAGTGTCCATAAAGTACATTTTCTGTGATGGGCAGCTCGTGGGGGTGGCTGGCAGTGGAGTCATCCCTTGAAAAGCTCTGTGGGCTCAGCAGCTGCTCCCTGGGGCCACATCTTTGTACCAGAATGCTTTTGGAACAGGCTCCTTCAGCCTCTACCACAGCTCCAAACCTCCCCTCTGATACAAATTCTTCATTTTGTGGTGGGATATATTGATTTTGTGTGCTGCTGCTGTGATTTCACCCATTACCACCAAATCCAATCTTCTCCAAGAGTTACAAGCCCGCCCCAAAGGGTCAGATCTCTGGAGAGCACCACAACCACCAGGAAGAAAGCTCCCATTTTCTGTAGTCTTGCTATAGAAAAGTAGGATTTTTCCCCTACTACTTAGGCTTTAATGAGTTATCTTTTTTCCTTTAAAAAATAATTATCTTTCAGATTTCTCTAAAGATGACAAAAGAGTAACATTTTCTGTATTTAGATGTTTTGCTGTCTTGCTAGGAGCATTCCTCATGCTCTGTGAAAGATCACTTTTATTTTGCTCTCTAAGTTTTTATTTCAGGTTCATGTATAAATGCTAGTGTGAAACAAGTATTTTTTGATTAAATGAGATGGTTTAAGTAATCTTTTTTTTTTTTCTCAATAACTGAATCATAATGACAAATTTGATTTTCTTAACCCTAAAAAGTCCGGAATTTTGTTTTTCATTAATAGCAGCAATGGAGGAATCCCTCACGTTTCAGAACTGTGCTTAAGATAAAAATGCATTTTGTATGTTCTCAATTAGTGTGAAAATGTGCAAATGTCACAGGTTGTTAATTTCTTGAAGCTAGGAACCTGGAAGGAGGACAGGAGGGGCTCTAGTTTTCCTTTGATGAAATGAAATTTCATAGTCCCCCATAACTCAGTGCTGAATTAAGGAGGGGGTGTTTCCCAGGTGATAAATTTGCACTGTGTAGCCTGAGATTTATTGGAAGTTGAATCCTGGCCATAGGGTCAGTTTAGGAAAACTCTGCCAGCAGAGCAGCTCTCTGGGCCTGGTACCACCAGCATGATATAATTAAATATGTTGTTTGGCCAGCAGATCAGAGTGGGAGTTGGAATTAGGGTATGAGAGCAGTGCTAGCACAGCCAAACAGGCAGGGTGCAAATCAGCCCTGCTCGTTGCATTCCTCCTTATTTAAAAGGAAAAAAAAAAAAGAAATGTGGTTGGAAAAGGTTTTTTTCATGTTCTGATTACCTCTCTAAAGAAGGTCTTAGGAAGTCTGACACTTAGAGGAGAGGTAGGAGGGCAAGACGGGGTGGAATGGCAAGGCAAGATTGATCCTTGAGAGGCTCAGGGAGTGGGGGGAAACATGTTACAAATGGTAATAAGGCAAGTTAAGAAAAATGATACCAGATGTGGCTGTAATGCCAACAATCAGCAAAAAAATGTAAACATACATAAAGCTGTAGTAATAAAGCTGTTACAGCTGTAATGTTCAGGATGGAAAGAAAAATGAGGTCTCTCTTTTTATCTTCAGCTCTGTCAGGCTCTGCCCTCTCCTGAAGCTTGGTTTTTCCCTCATCCACTCTATCCTGTTAAACCTGTGATCCATCTTCATGGAATTTGGTAGAGACCATTTTCACTGTTTTGTATAAAAATAAAATGCAACGCTGCCAACATCTTTTACAATGAATGGTTCTATTTTTATCAAAGAACACTTTTGAACTCTTCAGCGTATTTCACAACCAATTAAACTTCTAAGTGTGTGGAAGCATGTGAAAATTGATCCCATTAAATCACGAAGTGTGAGGGTTCAGACAATCCCTGTGCACCACTGGAGCCACACATCTGTGTGTGCTGTCTGTCCTCTCCTGGATCACAGTTCCCTGAGCTGGTGATCCCTGATTCTGGCACAACAGATGTAAGGCCACCCAAGAGGCCACAGGTCTGCCCAGGAATCTGCTTCCTTTGGATTTGTACCTAAGAAAGAGTTTAAATCTCCTGCCTCCTGTTCAGATACACAGGACTCTGCCCAGAGCTCCTTAAAACCTATTGAGAACTTGGTGAGCATTCTAAGGGCACACCTTATATTCTCATCAATTATAAGATCTGGGAGTTCTTATACTTTGTTAACTTCTTTTAATATGTATTTCCATATAACAAACATAAATTCTCAAAAGGCCACAAAGCTTGTGTATTCCTACAGACAAGTGATCCGTGCCTGCAGAAAGCTTTGATTTTCACTGGTTATGAGCTTAGTGAGTCAATATTTGATAATTAAGGTGTTTTCTATTGATCCCATGATTCTTCCTGGTTTTAATAATGCAATTGCTCTTGGATCATTTATTAATAATTATGAAAATGTTCAGGACTTTCAGTTGTTCCCAGCTTCCTGGGACTTTCTAATAATTGGCTCAAGTCAGCCTAGTGAGTTAGTGCAGTCCTAATGCATCCTGAGTGTGAATGACTAAAAAGTCACGTGGCCATTTTAAGAGCTGTAAATTTTGCATGTAACTGTGCAAAAAAGTACAACCTTTTATGGTTTGTGGTCTTGAATCACTAAGTTTGTGCCACACTCCTCTCATTTTATGGGCTCTTGTACATATGATTAAAGGAAATATTTTTTAATAAGCTCTTTTGTAAAACTATACTCTGAGCTTGCAGGGAGTGGATGCATTTTAATAGTGCTTGGAATTTCCAGTCCTAGTTATTATACAGAGTTTCTCAGTCCTTTCCTTATTTAGTCAGAAAGTTTTTCAGATTATCTGTCAGATGTTGTTCCACTCAGCCTGAGCATTGCATTCACATAGTCTCACAGTCCTTATCATAGCATAAATACTTCTGTCTTCTTTTGTTCTGATTTTTTGATTGCATCCCTTATTTGCATTCAAGTGGGGAATATCCTAATGCCCAGGCAAACCCTTAGGATTGTTTCCATCAGGAAGGACTCAGCTTTGGCTCAGCTGGGAGACTGTGCACAGTTGGCACGACTGCAGCAGGATTTCATGCCTGCAGTACGGGAGGAGTGCTGCTCTCTAGAGCAGCAACATTGTCTGCTTGCTTGTCTGTGTGTTAGGTGCTGGTTTCGAGTGTGACACTTTGATTTTTACCCACATGGTCACCGTTTCTGAGGCATACCTCTTTCCTAAGATGACATGAGATCTGAAATTTGTGGTTTTACAGGTGTATCAGTCTATTAGTTCAAGTAGATTTCTTTATTCTATCTCCTCAGTACTGATTGCATGAAATATCTTCAATAATTCAAGTTTTTGAGCTATGCTTTGGAAAGAGTCAATTGTCTTATTGTGATTTAAGTTTCCTACCTATTATTGCTTCATGCACCGTAGAATCACTGATTCTGTCTGGGGCATCCCTCACCATCTCTATTCCTGTTTCCAAACTTGAACTATGTGGAAGAGGTAGTCTTAAAACAAGAAAATGCTCTTCAGGAGGAAGCAAGGCTTCTGCACATTGCTGCTATGGCCCTGAGAGCACAACCTACAACCTGGCAGGTTCTTCCTACTGGATGGAGCATCCATTTATGAGCAGTGTCCCTTGGTGCCCCTTTTGCTCCTCTTGGATCCCACATCAAGCCCTGAGTGCTGTAATGCCCTGTGGTCAGGCTCTCCCCTCCCCTCTGAAAAAAAAAAAAAAAGGAAATTAGTTTGTCAGAGTTGAGAAAGGAAAACAGTGCATTAAAATTGCTTTGTGGCTGTGAGGGGGAAGAGCTGCAGCACTGCCTGGAGCCCTGGTTGCTCCTGGGGAGATGCTCTGCTCAAATCCCTTCTGCTGTCAATGCAGCATCAGCTGCCCTGCAGTGACAGCCCCATGAGTTTGTCTAGAAACCAGTGATCTGGAGTTGCAAAACAGAGTATTTCTGCAAAGAAGAAACAGCAAAATAGTCATATGAGGGAGAGGAAATAAGTGTTGCAGGAAAAAAAACTGTAACAGGATGATAATGAGCCACTTTTCTCAAATGCTTGTACGAAAATATTCTCCAGAAGACTTCAAAGTGGTAAAAGTAGTTTGGTACTGACTCGAAAATAGGAAAAAAAAAACAAAACCAAAACCAAGAAAAAGTTTTATGCAACCCCCCCAAAAACACATCTCTGAACTATGGACAACAAATGGAGTCAGAGAGGAAAACTGCTATTGTCAAGTTAAGTTACTGCTCAGCAATTCGCTGTGATTTTTGTTGATCAGATTTATAGTAACTCAGGATAAATATTTGAGAGGACACTGTGTTCTCACAGGTACCTCTGCAGTTCCTTGGGACACTGAAATAATTGTGCAGGATGCAGACTTTATTATCAGAGAAGTCAACTTTCTCATTAGGGCCGCCCAGAGAGTGAAGCACTGCAGCGACTCCCTGGAAGTGCTGGTTTAATCTCTTGTCTCCAATCTGTGCCAGGCTGCAGGAGCTGCTCCTGCCCCACAGGTGCCCAGCCTGCACCACTCACAGCAGCCCTGGGCATGCAGGAGGCTGTGCAGAGTCCCATCTGCTGAAGGAGCTTTGGTTCCTCCATCACAGCAGAGGAAAATGTGGGTAATTGAATGCAGGCAGGAGCCCCCACCAGCCCTTTGCCCTGAAGATAAGAATGAATAAATAAATAAATAGTGACACTGGTCAGGGAGGCAGGTAGTTCAGAAGGGAGCCAAGAAGTCAAGTGTGGGAGTTGTGAAGCTGGTGCAGACTGGGAGGAGGGTAAGAAGAAAGCGTGGGAGGTCATTGATTCCTTTTTTGAGTGCATTATTCAGTTTCAGTCTGTAGTGAAGACAAGCTACAGAGATTTTCACAGGGAGTTTTAAATATGTATATATCTACATAAAGCACCTTAAAAAATCCTCATTCTTTCTTTCTAAAATGTGGTTTTTTAGCCCAAAATTATTCTTTGAATGATACTATAATCCCTCTTATGGCCTCTTATTTTCTCATAGGGGAATAGAAATGTTTTTGTGTGAGGAATCTTCCACCTGGAGTAAGCAAAGTTTAAAATTTTCATTACCATCAATGCGAACATAAATATCTGTGTGCTCTTCTTGTTTTGGGTATGAAATGATGACTGCAGTGGCTCCTTACAGAAAATCAATGTCACTCCAGGACTGAGCACAAGGTAAAGGTGAAGTTGAAGTAGCGAGGGATGTCTCTGTGCAGGTGGAAGCCCAGGTGTGGGTGAGGGTTTGGCTCCAGGTGAGGGCTCAGGCACGCTGTACCTGAGGAGAGGGAGGGAGCTGAGCTCATCCCGCCTCTCTCTCCCCCAGGTGTCACTGTTGGTCCACGCTGTGGGCCCACAGCCCCATCACCTGTGGGGTACCTGTGCCACGGGGATGTGAGGCAGGGCACATCCTGATAGAGCGTGGGCAGAGTTCGGTGACAGCCATGGAAGTACTGTGGGCTATTTTATTGTCCATGTGAACGTGCATTGTACGTTTTCTGCTCGATTCAAGGGGTGTTTTCCATCAGTCCCGGAGCTGAGCTGTGGACAGGGCTGGTGGGAGGCTCAAGGGGCCATGGTGCAGGACGTGAGCTGGAGGTGGGATTGTGCCTGGGGCACTGTCCCTCTCCTGTCTGCAGGGATGTGGGGGAAGCAGGACACAAAGGCTTTGTCAGCAACTCTGCCAGTGCCCCCAGGTCCCCACTCCAAGCTGCCACTCGGTGGGGTGGCCCTGTTGTCACCCTGCTCCCAGCCTGGCACTGCGGCTGAGGGGACACAAGGAGGGAAAGGGAGATGGGCGAGCGCCCTTGAGGAGCCAGAGCAAATCCATTCGGCATTACCCCAAAGCTGGAAGTTACTTGGCTTCTAGTTACCAAAAAGTAGTGCAAATTAATATTTTCCTAAAGATGGTTTTAATTCGGGAGAGGCCGCTGGTGTCACTGTGCGGCCGCCCTGGGGAGCGGCCGAGGGCCCCGCAGCGCTGCTGGGCGTCCCTTCCAGCGAGGCCTGCTGCCCTAATGAAATAATCCCAGGCCGCCAGGCTGTTATCCAATTAGGCTGACATTTCACCATCGCTGGCCACTAACTGGATTAGGGCCATTGTGAAAGGATTAGCTGTGCAGCAGAGCCCAGCGCAGCGAGCGAGGCGCCGGCGCTGGGCACGGCGCTCTCCGCACGGCCGCGGGGGAAGCGACTCATTACACACAATAACACAAAGCGTTCAAATCTGTGACACCGGCGTGGAAATCCTCTGCATCCTTGAAACGGATTTTTCTAATAAATAATTCAGGGTAGTGCTTTTATCTGACTCTTCTCTCATTGTAATTGCTGCCTGTTGCCACGTGCATTGCCATAGGAGCTGATGTGCGTTTTCTGGAGTGACGAAATAGCCCAAATATTTCTGTACTTAAAATGTTGGAGTTCATTTTATTGGTAATAGTTGGTGTGATGCTATACCTTCTCTCTGGATTAACTCTTCTTAAAAAACATTAGACTGATTAACAATCACTTCAGTAAGTTCACAGCAGGTTTAATATTTCCCAATCCCATGACTTTTCACTTGCATTTTCTTCTTTGTCTCTCGCTTCTTTCATTCCAATTTGGACTGGTATAAACACTGAATGATGGTTGTTATTAACCAGTCAGGCTGTGCAGATTTCAATTTGCAGCCTTGCACTTCACTCACACTAACCACGCTGTCACTAAATGCAGTTCTAGTTTGATTATTATCGTCTTCCACGCATGATGGGCCTTGGTGTGTTTTCTATGTGCAACATTTCCGAGGCTGCTGAAGAGCTACTTTTCTATTGGAGTACAAGAACTGCATCAACAACAATAAAGAAAAGAGTAGGGAAAGGAAAAAAAAAAAAAAAGGAAATTAGTTTGTCAGAGTTGAGAAAGGAAAACAGTGCATTAAAATTGCTTTGAAACTATTTCGTTCTGCTTGTCTCTCCTGCCAAATCATACTCTCATTGAAGTCAGTGGGAACTTTGCCATAGAATTAAATAAGGACATAATGGAACATTGCTAACGTCACTGCCCTGGCTTTCCCCTCCCCTTCCTAAAATGGTTTTCTTCCCTTCTTTCATTTCCTTTTTTTTTTTTTTTTCATTTCAATGAAAGCCGGCATAATAATTATCTGGAGCCATATTTAGTGAGTGTAATTATAGTATCTTTTTTCATGCATGTATTTACTCTAAAACATTAAATCTGATTTATTTTCATTCTGGAAAAGATTTGCCATTCCGTAGGCAGTACTAGATGATGTTTTTAAATTACATTAATTGTTTCAGCATCTTATGAAGTAAGTATTATACTCTGTGAGGAGAAAAAAAAAAAAGGTTAATGGCTGTGAATGAGGTGGCTTTGGGTGCATTGAAGCAGAGGCTGCCAGCCCAGAGCTTTCCTTCCCAGACCTGTGCTGTCACCAGCTTTAGTTCCACACGGTGTCACTTGGATGTGAAGCCCGGCTGTGGAAAAAAATCTGATTGTCTTGGATTTCCTTGGTGGAAATGTTTGGATTTGATTCACTACAACAAATGGTTTGTTAGCTGTCTTGTCTGTGGAATTTTTACATTCCCAAATATTTCGTTCTATATAATTATTTGGAAATTTTCAAAGTAAAAGTGCTTCAGCACTTATTTTATTGTTTAATTAAACAGTTTTCTAAAATTGAGCTGTTCCTGCTGACATTTTCTAAATGAGATGTTAAATCTATTAGGAATTTCTCAGATCTATTTCATTTCAGTATTCCAGTTTCTGCTGTGGACACAGGTTTTGAGCTTAACTAAGTGCAACCTTTCAGTCTTTCTAAATGGGGCTATAGTTCAGTAGTTCAAATCTAGAAATTCATGGAATTTACTGTGAAAAGTGCAGTTCTTGCTTGTGCTTTAGCAAGGCAAGTTCCTTCCCTGATCAAAGGCAATCAGCACCGAATGTGTACCGATTTCTTTTTGCTGGGTGACTTGCTAAGGGATTGAAGCTGTACTTCCTTTTAATTGCTGTAATGGAATAGGCATAGGAAATAAGACATGCAGAAAGATTTCTGTTGAAGTTTTCCCAGATTCAGCACCTAATTTGCCTTTAAAATATACAGCTTAAGCTGCTCATTTTTCCACTTCATGCAAAATAACCCTAAAGTAAAGCAGATTTGGGGAAATTCCTCCTCTCAGTGCCAGGCAATGGACAACCAGTGCAGGCTTTCCAAGCAGGTTACACTTGACCCTTTGGTAACTTTTTTCCTACATCTCTCCCTACTTTGCCTCTGCTATCATCTCATGGTTTTATGGGTCCTGTCTTCCCCATTTCCTAATTATGTCCGCGGAACTTGATCATGATATGAGTAATTGGGGTTCTGATACAGGCTTACAGCATGCATTACAATGTAATATGAAATGTAGACACTTCTGCTCTAAGTGGAAGTGACAGATCAGAGCTTACAAATTGCATTCATTCATTTAAGAACCGCCTGGGACCTCGAAATTGATCACATGTGTTGTATGGATTATGTAATATTAATTAGAGTGGTATCCAATAGTGCAGCTGTGGTCTTTGATGGTTCTATTAAATCTCTGTTTTCAGGGGGTTGTAATTCTGTTCTGCAAGTCTCTTATTTCACAGGAGGAAATCTTGAAGTATAATTCTTTCTTCATTGAAATTGAGAAGGTTAGCATAGGTAGATATAAATTCAAGAGTGAATCACAGAAACAATAAAATGCATGAAGTCTCAGCTTTCCAGGTATTTTTACACCTGTACTCAACTTTTATATCCCTAGAATGATCACTTTTTATCTCAGAACTGAATCTTTTCTGTTTGAAATAGAGATAATTTCTTGCCCTGCTACTGTATGTAGAGTTAATTTTTAACATAAACTGATGGCACTTTTGTGTTTCATGATGTATGTTGTCAATTGTTGCTATGTATTTCTGATATATAAATATATTCCATAAATATAAATATATACAGTATACAAATATATACAGAATTTATGAGGGACATACGTGGTCATTACTAGTACAGGATTAAACTAAGGCAGGGGTGGTATGTTGTTTCTCCAAGGCAACATAAAAAAGAAGTTAAATTTTAAAGTTTAAGAACACATCTTCATGATTACTACACTAATTTTTCTTAAGTTCAGCTTTTTGGCAGTATTGACTTGATGTTAAAACATTTGTATGAGGATGTGAACGTGCTGCCATTATTTTGTGCAATATTTTAGCTTCAGCTGGTTTGGGTGCTTGTACTGGGCCATATGTGATGGTAATGTTTTGAAGTTAATTAGGATTACTCACAAACTTTGCTCTAAAAGCTAATTTCTGCTAAAACTCCCAAGTTGAATTTTAGGGCTGATTTAATTTGCAGTATGAGTAGTGCATCCTCTGATTCACACCTTTAGGCTCCAGTCTGTCTAACAAAAATACTGGATAGTCGTAATGCAGAGAAATTAAAGGGCTGTACTAATTTCTTACAAATTATATTAAGCGTTTAAAAGTGGCATTTGAGCTCTTTAGGATTATGAGCCTGGCTGGGTGTTGGTGATTCCATCTGCAGTGAGGCTGCAGATGAAAAAAATGTACTTTTTCCCCCTTGATGTTTGACTTCCAGTTCAGAACAACAGCAAACTGCTCCAGGCAGGATGCTCAGAGCCCTTCCTGGCTGCTGCAAAATTAAGGCTTCAACAGTATTGTCTATAACATGATGGATTTTTATTGTTTTCCCCAGACAATATGTGCAAAATTTGTTATTTAAGGCTTACATAAATGCTTTTTATATACAAAGAACTTTCCTATTCTAGTAGGTAGGGATAAAAATTGGTCATTTTGGAGCTATTTTTGATTTGTTTTGGGGATTTTTTTTATGTTTCTCAAAACATACCTTAATATTCGTGTTGAAATTATGGGCTACAATGGGCTTCTTTTGGATCCTGTTTTAAAGGAGCAGTGGCCCACATTCTCTTCTTGCCCTTCTGATTTGTCATTTATTTATGTTTGATCTGAAGTTGAAACTTTTTATAAAGCAGTTCTTTTCTTTCCAGTTCCTCTCAGTATCTTGAGCCCTGAAGAGCTGCACCAGGCCCACATGCACATTGCACTCATCCCATGTGCAGCACGAGTTCTTTCTCAAAGCAATGATTCTTTTTAAGTTGGCAAAAGCATTGCAAAGCAATCTTCAAAGCATTCTGGATCAACCTTACTCTAGTGACATGAAAATAAGATAGTTTATCTTTTGCCTTGTTTGTGCACTGCTTCAATTTCAGTATGTTCAATGTTATGAAAAATTGTATTTTTTTTTTTTCAAATTACAAAAGAAAACTTTGAAATGATCCACTAGAATGGGAGAAAGATAAAAATTATCTGCTGGGATCACTTAATTTGCATCATGGTTAATACTCAGATTTCTTTTTAGATGAAAATATAAAAAAATCTATGCGGATTTGCCTTTTTATAAGGATTTTAGTTGTGAGGTCTGGATTGGTCCACTGATCCACATATTTATATTGTCAATCTTTGTAGTTGATAGAGACAATTAATTTTATTTAATCTTTTGCCAAATGCAAAAGATTATCCTTCTGTTTGAAGGAGTTCCTTGATTATACGTGTGATTTGCATCATCTGGTGAATTAAGTTTTAGCTATATCACAAAACATAATTAGAAGTAGAATGAGCTCTTACTATCGCTTAGTCTTCATAGTCTTCTGAATTTATTTTGATTTAGTTGTAATTTAAATATGAACAGATACCACTTTTGACTTCTTAGAAAGTAACTTTTTAAAAAACACCCCCTTTGAAAATGCTTTTAAAAATTTACTTAAATGCCTACTGCAGTGTTTTTGCCAATAGGAAATATCAGTTCTGCATGGAAATGCAAACATTGCCTTATGCTTATGAAGGGAGCAGTGTTTCCAGGAGTGCTTTTGTTCCAACATGTACTTGATGGATTTTATTTATTCGAGCCACTCTAGTTTCCTGCTCCCCCAAACATTAGAAAATCTGAACTCCCTTTATATCCAGGAAAAAGGTGGTCATCCCTAGTGAATACTGGTGCAGAATTTCAACACTTAGCTCTCAGTTAATTTCCTCTCTACTTCTGGATAAATTTCCCATCTCCACGAGGAACTTCCATTTCCATGAGAAATCAGCCTTTTAAAAAAATTTAATTTAAAAAGCTATTAAATAGACAAGCTGGACAGCAGCTGTTGTTATGGCGTGTGATCAGTCTGGAAATGTGTGGAAAAGGCTTTTTAGGATTTAAATTTTGAGCAGGTCCTTTCTAATGTGCCACTCAACCTCACAGTCCCCAGTATAACATCACTGCAGTATTTACCACTGCAAAATGACCTATTGTTTTCCTGGAACTTTTTCTTCAGCTTACACTTGTCTAAAATGAGTATAATTGTGTGCATTTGAAATCCTTGATGGTTTGTTTTGCCCTCTTTTTGTTCTTTAAATTCATAATTTCGTAGTTATCTTTCCTAAATTTCAAAGTAAGGGGCTCCTTTGAGGCTGCCCACGCTCAGTCAGGGGTATGGGGAAGGTTTAAAGAATAGTTTAAAACTGCTCTAATTCCCTTTTTGCAAGTCTTGAAGCAGCTTTGCCATAAAATCTGGTGAATATGTACAAGTTTTAATCACCTGTCTTAATAGGGTGGCCCTTGTGTTTTATACCTGCACAGCTGAACATTTGAACCATATTGTGCTGCTGGAAAATCCACCCCAATGAGGTCTCACTGGAAGTTAGAGTCATAGAAGGAAATGTAATAATCTACTATTTGTATGGAATCAAAATAATTGTGAGGAGTAAAGAGTTTCAACTTGAAATGCTGAAAGCAAAGAAGTTAATAAAATAACCTCTTATTACTGAAAATTTCATTTAACACTTTTTGATGTCTCAGCTGTTTCATTTACATAGAACTTTTTCTTTCTACATAAGGACTGAATTTAGTCATTCCATGATTTTGTTTTGCATGAGGATCTTTAGGACTATTAGGAAGAGGAATGATGTTGATTGTGAGGTGTCAGTGGTATTTCCAGTCTCTTTACCTGTTTTGTGGCAATTTTCCTTCACAATACAGGCTTTTGAAGCATCTGAAACATCTGAAGAGCTTGAAGATCCCAGAAGCTCTAAAGTACTTTAAAGCACGTCTCTACTTTGATGAAACTAACAAATAAACCTTGATATATTTTATCAAGAGTAATAGATTTGATCAAGACTACACTTTCTTTGAGACATTACTTTGTATTTTTTATGCCAAGAATTTAATTTAAAATAATTTTTAACTTTATGCATAATGAGAATAATGTTTCAGCATCCAGCATAGATTAAATACCATGATTTTATTTCTTAAACTATAAACAATTTTTTATATAGTGACACAAACTATTAAATAGTTTATTGTGTCCCTTCCTAGAGGGGAAATGAACCAAAAGAAATGCTATTATTCATGACAAATAAGCAAAGGAGCACCACTAAATAATGAGACCACTGGTAGCTAATAGGCAAGCCACAGTGGACTTTAAGATGATAAACCAAATGATCATACTCATATTTATTTGATTTTCTCACTACAACAATTCAAGGCTTTAACACAGGAGTTGCCAGGCTGCAGATCATGTTTTACTGTGTGGAATGATACCATTTGTTCTGCTGTCCCTTTTTCAGGGTCAGTTCAAATGTTTCCAAGTTTACCAACCCTTTCCTGTGCCTACAGCTAAATGTCTGACACTCACAATATCTATTTTCTCTCTCTTGCTAAGCATCCTGGAAATGCAGTGCATGTTATTCAGGTGTAGCTCCTGCTGAATATTAATTTAGTTCCATTATAGTAATAAAACCCTTTTTTTGTGACATTTGTAAGCCAGTTTTGTTATGAGGAAAATCTCCTATCTTCAGCCTTTTTCTGTGGCCAATCTCTTGGTTTCCTGTAGCTCAAATGCAGTGTTTGCATCAGTCACTGGGACACTCAGTGCTCTATCCACAGCTTTCTTTTGATGCTGCATCTAAACTCCCTGCCTCTACTCATCCTTCTCAGGTTGATAAATACTCCTGTGAATAGTGAAAAAGAGACAACAGGAAATGGTGTCACTTCCAATGTTTTTTCTTGGCTTTCTGACAGGATTTCTGATTTCTTTGCCATGCTCCTCCTGGCACTTGTTATCATTCTCTGTCTTTCCATTACTCTCAAATGTATCTCAGCCCAAAGTTGCTCCAAGCTGAGCTGGATTCCCTTCCTACAAATCCTACCCCTTACAAATAGTAGTAAGGTTTATTTACCTAATGATTTCTTTCTGAGATGTATTAAATTTAGTACTTCCAGTATCTTTTGCTTGAGCAGAGTCCTTGATTTAGGTAGCATTGTGTGTTTATTTGTTCAGAAACTATACCTAAAAACTGAATAGATCACGTAATCTTGCAGCAGAACGGGTCATTCATGTAGCTGCTAAGTAATACAATTATTCTATAATTTGATGATAAACTTGACTTTCTGTTAAGTATATCAGTCATCTGTAGTCATGTTAATCTTTCAGCTCTGTGGAAAAACCTCTCTGTGGGCTGGGGGATGTTCACTTTGGGAAGCTGATACTGGTCAGGGAAGCAGAGCTTCTCTGCATCAGGTGCAGCACTTACAGTGTACAGTTGTGCCAGCAAATGCCAATAAACAACCACAGGGCCTTTGCGGCCACCAGAGTTACTCAGGCAGTTGAAAATCCTTCAGAATTCAAATTCAGGAGATTTTTTCAGCTAAGTTCTTCCTTTTAGGCCAAGAGGCTGGACACTAATGCAGGGAGTGTCACACCCAGCATCCCTTTGGCTGAGCAAACCCTGAATCACTTGTCCTACTGCCCAGGGCAAGTGTCCCCTCTCAAGGGACCTGCAGGCCTCCTGCTACATCCTGAGGGAATATTCAAATATAGTTTAGTGATTTCTCAACAAGTCACACTGGCTAAATACATGTCCCAGTCAAACAAGCAAGAAAAAACCTGAAATATTTATTTATCAGCATAAGTGGAGACAAACCCAACTTTCCTGCATGTACTTGTGTCACATAAAAGTACTTAAAATTACAAAAATGCTGAACCAGGCCCTCAGTAATGATGATTTTGCTCTTTCCACCTTTAACATTAGTTGAGGGAAAGGGAGTGATATCTCTGAAGAATTATGTGGCACTTGCAAAATGATGTTTTGTCTCCCCTTCTACCCTTTACAGTATTGCCAATATTAAGAAAATTCTGAAGTTGTGGGTGTTGGAATACAGACTGTGTATTGGAACTCAATGGAAATATACTTTCCACCAGACTTAAGCCGTACTGCATTTTTTAATAATTAAATTAACAAATTTCACTTACTAACTCAGCTCCTAATTACAGTATTTATGCTAAATAATACAAATAGTACTTATGCTATACTAAATGGAAATGTTAATCTTGAAATTCCCTGTCTTTTGTAAGCCAAAATGTCTCTGTTTAGGTAAGTAAAATGAGTCTTGCAGACTCTTCTGGCAGGATGAAATCCAGGCTTCATGGGTATTTGAAAACTTAGACTAAAAGTGAATTCTCTAAATCCTTCCTTCCTTTTTAAAACCCAAGGACAGCATTACAATACAGGGCTGCTGAAACATTTGAGCTTTCACTCTAATCTACACTTCAGCTTTAAATGTCATGAATTAAAGTAATTAAGATTAATAGAATCCAGTTCTGAGCAAGACAAGGCGTGCAGGCTCTGAACTCTTGCTTGTACCTTTCATTGTACTGTGTAAGGGATATTAGGAGTACTGAATGGATTCCCATGAAATAAATGTGTGCAGTTGTACTAACTACTATTTTTTCCTTCTTTTTGAGGGATTTTCTAAGCAGCACAAACTGTTTTAGATAACAGAAATTACTGTGAAGGGCAGGATGTTAACAGATGTATTAAAATTGCAAGAATTGCTTTTGTGAACTGATTATTTCACAGGACAGTTTTTATATCTTTAAAAATACATCTTTTTCTGTTTAGCAAGCTGCCAAAGGTCTCTTAATGTGAATTTTTTGCAGTGGCAAGGAGAAGGGCTGGTAGAGGGTCCATTCATTGCCTAAATGTATCCCTTACCATGCATGAAAAAGTACAGGTTGTGAAAAATTAAATTTCTAGAAAACATGAGTAAAGAGATGACAGAAAAGTGGGGTGGCATTAAGCAGAAGTTTTAGTTAATAATTGAGGAGTTGTTTATGAGACATTATTTTGTGTTACCCCTGAGTGTGTGTGTGTTACTGCAGTGTGGTTTTATCTGGTTGATGCTGCTCGGGAGGGCACTTGTGTGAAAGCACTTTGAAACATATGTGACCTTAGGAGGCCCAGTGCTGTCAAGAAAATAAAAATAGTCCCTAGCACATCTTCTAGCTCTTGGAGGATTCAAAAATCCACCAGGTTTTTGGAAACATGGTTCCTTTCAAGTGGGAAAATGAGCAGAAGATAATTGCAATCCTTTTTTTTCCCCAAGGGAGCACACACAGCAGTTTTTGTGTTTTCAAGAGCGCCAGATTAAGATTTTCGGAGGAGTCTGAGAGTGTTTTCACAGAGGCATTATGGAAAGCATGTTTTGCCATGTGAGATTTATAATAACCCTCTAAGTGGTCGGTACGACTGGGGCCTGTTGGATCTCAACACAAGCCCTGCCTGTGGCAGTGACAGGAGGGGGTGATGTTGTCATGTCCAGAAGGCAGGGTGACACTCAGTGTGGGGCTGGCTGAAGAGCTGTTGGGGTCAGGGCACCCACAGATTGCAGTATCCATCCTGCCCAGGCAGCCCTGCCCGCTGTGGGGCTCAGAGTCCTCAGGGGCTGCTGCTCGTCTCTCAACCTGAGAGTAGATGTGGGGCTCCACCACTCAGAAAGCAAGGCCCTTTTTTATGACAACTTAACATTCATGCTCATTTGAACTCTGAGAAAACAGCTTTTTGTTCTCAAGTGGAGCTGCAGTTCTTGCAAAATCTCCCACATTACACGAGGTACTAAAGGAAAGGAATTAAGAGAAGTAGTAAAGTCATGATGACTGAACAAATTGTTGGGTTCTGTTCTTGCTTTCCTCTCATCTTCAGGCTATTACAAAGTCAATTTAAATGGAAAAGTGAGCATATAGCAACTGTTGTGTGTGTTGAGAGGAAATGGTGTGCTTTCAGGAGTGGGGGGAATCTGCACCTCTGTGTTTGCAGTCAGCACTGTGGGAGTGCCACGGCCTTGGTCAAGGAGCAGCCGTGGAATTGTATTTCTGTGTGTTGGTGTTACCTCATGCTGCCTTCACTCCAGGGCACAGGGATATCACAGGCAGGGAGGTTCTTTCAGGCTCAGGTGGGTGTTTGAAATAAACTGCTTTTCCAGTGTTCAACTCACTCCTTGAATTACATTGGGACTTAAGATTTTCTATCCTGTTGTCGTATGTTCCTGTAAGACTGCAATGATTCATCAGAAAAAAAAAAAACAAACCACTTTGTTTTAACACAAAAGAGCTGTTGAATGAATTTAATATATGGAGGTGATTTTTTTTTTTTGGCCTGGTGTTTCTGTCTTGTGGGAACAGGTCAGAGCAAATTCTCTTCTCAGCATGGCAGATTAGGCTGTGTTAGCTGTGTGTACTGAGTAGGACCCCTGAGCTGAGATATTTCAAAGTAGGCAATAGTTTTTAATTATTACAAGAGGGAGAAAATATTTGAGAAAATCAGTGTTTGATCCTGGAGAGCCAAGGCTCCAGTGGACTTTTCCTAGCTCTTTGGTTTGCTGCCACTGGGAATTCAGTGTTGGCATTCATGATGTGCGAAAAATAATACCCATGAATATTGCAAAGTTTATTTTACTGTAATTATAATATTTTAATTCCTTACATTAATTGCCTGGAAGACAAGAGTATTATAATTATGATATTTTGATTTTTGCATGTCTGTACACTGAAGAAATCCCTCGTAGCAGGGATTTCTCATAGTAAATAGCACTGGAGGGCTGCAAAGAAAGTAGATGTGCAGTAGCAGGAGTGCCAATGTAATTATATTTTGTTCTTCTGAGTGGTTACTCCTAGGAGAGAAGGAAGTTGGTGATTAAAGTGATTAGGTACCAATATTGTTGTGGTATTAGCTGGCACCCAGGTAGTGCTCAGAGCTGTGTCACTTCATAGTGGAGATTTGTATATGATTTACTCAAGGTAGAAGTATTTAGAGTAATTAAGGGGAATAAGAGCTTAGCTGTTTAGGGGTAATGACTACAGAAGTAGCAGTAGTAATGGTATTTTGAAACACGTGGTGACAATATGGCCCTCTTTATTTCTGCAAGGGTATCGTTAGAGCTCCTGGTAGTTTCTCAGCAACTGTATTATTTCTCTAACTGACAGATCTCATGCAATCAAGCACCTTATGCTTAACCTCTGGTTGTATTTCCCCTTATTTTTTCCTGACCTTGAGTAAATGATTGTCATTTTATGTTCCAGCCAAAGTCCTTGAAATGTTCCTCTCCAGAAGGGGACTCAATATCGCTGTGCTGTTCCCTGAAGATTGCTGGGTACTGCGAGGGTGGAAACCATTTGCTATTACTTAATGAAAAAATGTCCTCCATAAATCACCTCTTCAAGTGGAGCTCACAGTGAAACAGCATGAGTCTTTAGCAGTGCCAGCACTCTAATAGACTTATATATCCTGGGTACTCATTATTTGTTGGTTGTTAATTATAGAGTGTGTTTAAGACAGGAAATCTGGTGTGCTTCTTAAGGAAAAAGCAGCATGCCCCATCCTACAGATGAGAGGGAGAGGGAGCAGGCAAAGGAGGGGAAGGAAATGTATTTTAGTTTAATTTAAAGGAATGGACTATGTATTTCACCTACAATGAAACCCATCTGATGTTTTAATGCATGTAATTATCTGTGTATTTTTAATTTTTACCCCTGAATATAGAGGTAAAAGGATTTTAAGACCTCTAGAAAGGTTATTGCTGGGGCAATTTGGGTGCATCTTTGGGAGATTTTGTTTGCCATTATGGTAAAAAGCCCTGAACTCTTAGTGTAGATGTGTGAAGGAAGTCCCTTGAGGGGGAAATCTGGAGCTTTAAGATCTTTATGCAGCTCCTTGCTTATTAGATCTGTTAATCTAATTAAGTGGTTTACTCTGACTTCACACAGGCATGAATCAGAAACAATTCATCTCTGGAGTCAGTTGTGTGCAATCATTATCTTGGTGGTGGGAAGATGAGGGCTAAATCCAGTGCCTGTGAGATCACCTCTCCTCCCTTCTCCAGGAGATCACATTCACATGTATGTCACTGGGTAAAGTGTATAAATAGCTTTACAGCAAGGATTGACAACTCAGCTTTTCCTTCCTCCAGGCAACTCTTTTTACCGGCCGCTTTCTATTTCTGACTTCTGGAAGGTTTAATTTTCTTCCTGTCAATGGCACAACCTCAACAGTGAGGCCAAAGGGCTCTGCCAGCAGAGCCACTCGTTGCTGTTGGGGACTCCCTGTTCTGTCAGGGAGGGGCAGGTTTTGAATCCCCTCCAACAGGAGACAATGTCTGGTGCTCATTGCCTGCTTTCCAAGCTGTATTACAGAAGGAAAGTCTCCTTTGGCTGAAAAGCTGCTTTTCCTGCTTGAGAAGGAAGAATTGGAGGGTAAATGGAAAAGACAGGAAAAGTGGTGTTCACCTGGTCTTTGGGCCCAGGCTTTGTCATTCAGCTCTTTACATTTGTTATCAATAATCATAAAAAGCCACAGGTTATTTGCAAGTGAGCTTACATGTGGTCTTGGAAACAGTGAAATGTTTAGCTATGGGGGAATGGAAAACTTACTGCTCTGTTGGAGATGGTCTGTGTGAAGCTGTCATACCCGTGGGAGCAAAGAAAATAATTGGAACAACAGAGGTTCTCTTTGATTTCTTGCTAGCTAATGATCCTCATTTTTCAAAATGTAGGAGAGAGAGAAAGCATTCCTTTCCTTGGGAAAAATCTTTCTGTATCTTAATTTCTGATAATGTACACACACATTGTCCATTAAATAGAAAATTTTCTTCCATACATTCCTGGCTCCTCTCAGATCTCATTGCACATGGAAGGTGCTTAAAACCCAACTTGTTCATGCTGGAATAGTCTGCATCCTGTCCAACACATGTGCTGTGCCTTGGAGCAGAAAGGAGCTGACATAAAACTGCCTCTGTGGCAGGTTCTTGTCTTCCTGCAAGATGTGAGCTGTCCAGACTCCAGTGGCTGCATCAGACCAGGAAATCTGCAAAAGAATAGGTGATAACCGGAGTGCTAATTAACATAGGGAGTTCCTTCATAGAGCACTTTTGTGTAGTATAGGCTTTAATAAGGCTAATTACATGCAATTTATATCAATAACCTGTCAGGCTTGAAGACCAACACTATTAGAGTACCTGTGCTAGGTGCCATTATTTCTTTGTGTGGATACTTGGTACCTTTAAAGACATAATTTTCTTGAGATAATTAATGTCATAAAGCCATTATGTATTTTTTTAATTGATGTATAGATATATATTTATATTTACAGCATATAAGCTTTATACTTTTGCAGGAGATGAGTGATTTTTCAAAGCCTTTTTCGTAGGGACACTGGCATAGCTGGAGATCAAGACTTGTCTCCAACAGAAGTGGTGGAAGAAAAACTTTACAAATTACTAAGAACCTAACTCAAAAAAAAAAAAAAAAAAGAAAAAAAAAAGAAAAAGAGACATGGAGTTACTGGAGAGAGTCCAGCAAAGGGCCACAAAGAGGAGGAACTGCAGATCTGACTTTAGAGGAGAAGCTGAGAACTGGGGCTCTTCATCCTGGAGATCATCAGGCCCTGAAGGAGGTTTTATCACTGTCTGTGAATACCTCCGATGGGTGGGGGTAGTGATGATGGGCTCAGGCTCCTCACAGTGGTGCCCAGTGCAATGGGCACAAATTGAAGTACAGAAAATTAAGCAACTTGGAAATTGAATAAACCATTCTAGTTGGCCCTGCTTTGAGAAGGAAGATCCACATGATCTCCAGAAATTCCTTCCAAACTCTCCTGTGGCTATGGCTTTATCTGGTGATTGCCTGTGCAGCTCTGAAATACCAGTGCAAAGATTCTTGGTGGTATTTTAAGTCTCTCTTTACACCTGTTTGTTTTTTCACCTTTCAGTGCTGATTTTAGGCAGAAAAATATCAAGGTTGTGTTCTGACCTAAGACTGTAGCACCATGCTGCTAATCAGAGGTCATTCATGCCTGCTGCTCTCTAGGTTGCTTTTTCCTTAAGAGCCCTCCTCTAAACATTTTTATTGCTTCATAGCCTTGTTAAAGAGGGGGAAGCTTGGCTTGACAGTTCAAGAATGGCTGTTCTGTATTCAGACACGCACCAGCTGTATAACTGCTGCTGATTACTTAAGATTTCTGTTAAAAAAAATAAATCCCAATTTTGTAGCAATTTTCTATAACCTTTGCTTACTCTTCACCTCCGTGTTGGTTTCCAGATGCCTGGAGTCAGGTCCAGTGGCTGAGCTGGAACGTGTCTATTGCCTCAATCAGCACCATTACCTTACCCTGAATAAATGAGGGCAGTGTTGGCTGATTTCAGTGGGCAGAGCTTGCCAGAGCCAGCTGGGCTGTTCCAGTGGGCCCTAATCTCTGATGGGGCTGCACTGGTGAGCGGTGATGCTGCTGGTGGGAGAACAAACATTGCTCTATGTCCTTCCATACTCTGTAATCACTGCTTCCCTGCCCCACAGCCAGCTGCAGTGCTCCTGGCAAACTCCTGGAGGTCAGAACTGTCACACATAGAGGTGGAAGCCTTGACAGAATCCATGATAGTCTCCTGAAGGAATCCTTCTGGCAGGATTTGTGCAGGACTGTTATTTGCAGCCCGAGTTCCTGAAGGTGTGCTAGAGATAAGAAGACTGCAATAATCTGGTGGCAGCAAGGAATAAACTCTCCCCAAATGCAGAATTTGGAAAGGTCAGGCAAAAACAGGATTTGAAAATATGCTGCAGGGAGAGAAGATGGAGCAGAGCCTTGTGGCCTGCAAACCCTGCTGGAGGAAAACCTGGTGATTTGCACTGGCTCTGACTCTAGTCTCTTCCCATCCTACCAACCAGAGCCACAGCACAGTCTCAATAAATTGAAGGGTTTTGATGAAAATTACTTGGTTTTCAATTTATTTTTTGTCTACAAACAATGGCATGTCTGTAAGGGTTTACCTAGGTAACATAATCCATCTTCTCAATAAAAAAGATTTTAGAAACTATCTTGAAATGTTTTTGGATCCAGGCAGTGAAGTAGTTTGCTATCACCACAAGGAGGCTGAGGATCCTTCTGCTTTCTCATGTGCTTTGTATTGTCACAGCCTGTGGAGATTATCCAGAGCAGAGAGAGACTGGTATGTCTGATGTGGCATATACTAATTCTCAGCAAAAAAAAATAATATTTGTCATGTTCTGGCAAACTCACAACAAGCAAATAAGAAATGTGCATTTTCTAACTGAAAACACACTGAACATCAGCTGAAGTCCAGCAGGCTCGAGACCTTCTCCTTCTAAATTTTCTTCAGAACAAAAAGATATCATAAAAATACTTTTTTTCTGTTGCCAAGTGAAGCAGAGATTAGAAGAAAAAAGCCCTTTCTTTTTTTTCCATAAACTCCTCCTGAAACATGCTTGAAGCACTGGGAAAATTAGTAGGCATATGATAAATGGCCCACAAGCAGCAGATGCAGTAATCTGTGTGCCTTTCTAAAATAACTGTCTTAAGGGGAACTTTTATGTCGTTATTTCTTAGCCACTCTGGTTATCAGAATGGCTCTGCGTAGCAGAATATATCATGCTTTTATTTTAATTAAGCATATCTCAAAGAAGAGCTTGTAAAAACGTAGCTAGATATATTTTATAGGATTTGAACCTGAGGTCATTTTGTTCTATTCATCTCATTTGCATTTAGGGGTTTCTCCACGTTCTGTGAGCAGAAAGGTTGTGGGGCACAGGATGGGTAAGGAACATGGTTTGTGCAAGGGGGCTGTTTCTACATCAGCAGAGTTCTTTGTAAGGTAGCTGCTATATAACTCTTACATCTTCTTTTGCAAGGGAGACGTGGCCATTTATTTTAGGAATTTTACCCTTTCATTTTTTTAAAGCAGGTTAATGCATTTTCTCAACCACCATTTGTCTACAAGCTGTGTCTGTATTTTCCCCCATGGCAGCCCCAGCCAGCCTTCTCAAACACTCAAGGGTACAGTTTTGGATTATGCTGAAACCTTAATATCTCTAGGATCACCTTTTAACAATGTTTTCTGGTCTATTCCTTGGTAGCAAAGAGGCAGATGAACAAAGTGCCCAGTTCCTAAGGATTATCTGGGAGACAGAGCTGAGTGCAGTAGTTTCAGTATGAGGTAATATTGAAGTAGATTGGCTCAATGGAGCTTTAGTGGAAGGAACATTCATGAAGGGCTGTGTGAGAGAGTGTACTAAATGGGCTGGTGTCAGGATTCATTTGTTATACTTACTAGGCATTTGCCTGCTTACTACACAAGTACTCTTTATTACTGTATTGAATTTAGACATCACCCACTCCTTGGCAAGATAACTTTTTTTCCCTTTGTGTGTGCTGCTGAATAAAAACTTTACTTTTTATTCTTTTCCATCTGCTATCAAACCCACAGGTGATATATTTTTTATCAGTGTTGTGGTACAGCAGATCCAGAAGGTATTTCAGTGCAGTGATTTCTGTGTGGTGTGTTGGTAGTTTGGCTGCCTCCTTTGCAGAAATCCAGGTAACATTTTACAGGATCAGTGGCTGACATTTGTGACATGAATTTATTAGGATAGGATCTTGTTAGCTGTGTGATCTTTAACAGAGTAACTTCATACAGACTTGTATTGGCTTTTAAAACAGTTTTTACAATAGACACCACAGAATTAATGATGAGGTGTGAGCTGTCTGCGTTCCATGAAAGATTTCTACGTTCACTTAAGTACAGAGAAGAGATTCTTTCTTCAAACTGCAGCACTGTGAAACCACCACTGAACTGCATAGGGCTTTCTAGGATAATGCTGAAGGCTGGAAAATCAACCACTCTGTGGAAAAAAGCTTCCTTCACGCAAATATATTTTATTTTCTTTCTAAGTTTTAAAGTTAAAAAATGAATATACATTTTAAAAGCGTTTTGGGTGTACCTCTACAGTGTATAAGACAAACAGAAACACTTTTTTTTTTCACTACAACCACACATATCCTTCTACTCCATAATATTTTAGTTGCTTAGTATTATAAAATGTGATACAAATCTTAAAGAATCCAAATTTTTCATAGGCATGAAACTTGATCACAGCGTGTACAGTTCAGGAATCTAAATTCTGGATAACTCAGTGGTTCTGGTATATTAGAGCTGAATTTTTTCCACAGATGGAGTTATATTTATTCTGAAACCTTAAAATAATGTGGTATGACTATCCTTGATTTTAAAAATATTCTCCAGTGATAAGTGTTCAAGAACTGGCTGGATGGGGCACTTAGTGCCATGATCTGGTCAACTGGTGATCACTCAAAGCTTGGACTTGATGATATCTGAGATCTTTTCCAATGTAAATGCTTCTGTGATTCTGAATTTAAATACTCATAACCAGTGTAGGCTTAGACCTGCAAATTTAGCAATGAACTATTAATTTTCCAAAATAATGGCTGCATCTTCATGTAATGTAGCTGTTCTGTGGTTATTTTGAGTGTTATAGCTGTGTTTAGAGCTTCTGCCCCTAATTAATCAAATGAGGTCTGTGATAGCATTTGAAATATATCAAGTTTATCTGTGCAGTCTAGCAGTTAATAGGATATTTGTGTATGACCACACATGCAGGTATGTAACAGGTGAAGGGGAAAATGTGGGAGCCAGTGTTACTGAGCTGATCCAATCCTGACCTGCACTTTAATACTCGTGTCACCACCTAATAATGCTGTAACACACCATGGAGGGCTCCTGTTACTGAGTTTTGGTGCTCTGGAGGCATCCTGTGGGTCCCCAGGAGGGTCTGTGTTAGTGGTGTCATTTACACTGCAGAGCCAGCCGTGGTCCTTTGTGGCAGGCACATCCTTCTCTCTCTCACAATTTTTTCATAGAGGAGCACAGAGAGAAGAAAGAGATAACAATTTCTATTTCTGCTCCTTGTTTTTCTCATGTGGAATGTATTACCTGGAGTGAGTGCTTGGTTAGATTCTGGAGAGGATTGTTAGAGCCTGATGGCCGATCCAACCCACCTGGGGCTGGACTGGAGAGAGGAGGGTCACAAGTTATGAGTGAGTTAGATATGGTAGCTAGAAAAGTAGGTAGGTAGTTTCAGTATCTCATTTAAATAGTCTATTAATGTGTTATAGTGTAGTTATAATAAAGAAATCATTCATCTTTTTGAACTGGAGTCAGACATCATCATTCTTCCCACCGAGTTCACCTGCATTTACAATAGTCCCCTTCAGCCTGGCTGCAGTAGCGACAGGGCTGCTGATTCCAGCAAGGGGGAATTGGTCCAGACCAAGCTGGGAGAGCACCTGGGTGTGACATTCAGCAGGGCCACCTCTTCCCATGTGAAGACAAGCATGGCTGTGCTGAAAATATTTTTAAAATTCATATTGCTGCTCCCTGCAATATATCCAGGATATATTGTTCTGCTGGCTATTGGGGTTTTACCACCTTCTAACTAGTCTGTATGAAAAGGGATTGAAAATGCAAATAGCTTCAGATAGCTTAAGCTGAAGGAGCAGGGAGTTTTCTGAGCCATTAATACTGTTCTGGATAGAGGCTTATCTGGCACTGGGTTAATAATGCACATCACAACACTCCCAGCACCTTGCAGCTCCTTTGGCTTCTGTTAGCAGCACAGCTGGACTCCTACACTGCTTTTACCTTGTTTAAAAAAGAGATCTAATTGGTCATTAAATTGCATTAGCATCTGTAATGAGCCCAGGCATCCCTTTCCAGCTTTTTTCCTTGCCTGTCTTCAAGAATCCTCTGTCGGTCTGTTTGATGTGAGTGTTAACAACACAGCAGTGTAGTTAAATGCAAAATTTTGTTCTAAGAAATGGCATGATAAAATTTTAATTAATCTTGGTTTTTATTCTGATCCCTCAACAGAAAATGAATCATTTCTCTGCAGTATTTACTAGTGTATGGATTTATTTGAAGTTCCAGTGCTTCTGTATTAAAATGAATAATTTTTTACTTACTAGAGTAAAACACGTAGGTGTGATATAAAGGCAGTTATATATCACTCTTCATGTTCAAAATCTTTCTAAAACTTGAACATTAGACTTTTTCTTACTTATTTCAATGTATCCTCATCTTTCTTTTCTGTCATTACCTGATTTTATGTGAAAATTTCTTCATGTGGTTCTCTTTTTCTTAATTCATTAGATTTGGCATGGCTGTTTATTGTATCATCTTGGCATCTGGCTAGTGTAGCTCCTTTGAAACAAACAATGTGCTCAAACCAACCCTTAGAGAATTAACCCTTTTGATCGAAGCAGACAGGTGCATGTACAGCATGACTGTAATACTTGCCCTGTAAAACTTATTTATTGAAAATAAAACATTTTTGTGCTCTCTTGTTAACCTGTTTCCATCCAATGAAACATTTAACAGCACATTTGCAAAACATTTTTCGAATTTATTATTTACATCTTCTAGTACATCTAGAATATTACACCTGCTGTCAAAAGCAGTGCCTCTTAACTGGAGGAAAAAAAAAAAAACAAACTAAAAAGAGATCTGCAAAGGTGCAATATAAATAAAGCATTTCAGTCTTGTTTGGAAAGTTGTAAATCACTATACTATAACAAACGTTTTAAGGGAAGTTATAAATTCCTATGCAATTGAAATGTATCAGACGTATCTTTATCCTATGGTCAGAGAATAGAAAGTTCTACATCTTTTTGTCTGTGGTTTTTAGGTTGATTAGGTTGGGGTTTTTTTAACTTTCTCTGTCACATTGTTGGGTTTTTTTTTTTTCTTTTTTATCTGTGAATTCTATCATTATCCTGCCCAGTGAGAGGTTTGGGGTTTTCCTTAATGATTTACAGCTGTTCTGTGTGAAAAGGGACAGACATGCAAACTAAATATACAAAAGATATATTTTTTTTAAAACAAAACGCCAAGGAGTGTTAGAGCACTGTTACAATACCAGTGCTCCCACCACAGGCCTCATGCATATGCATGATATGAGACCACCACGTGGGAGAAGCAATATGAGCAGGGGGAGAGAAAATGAATATTGATAAAACATGTCACAAACTGTGAACAGCCCACAGGAAATATCTAATCTCGGTGGGTGTGCTTAACTGAGACAGATTAAAATCTAAATCCATGCAGCTGATAATGTTTTTTATCTTGAAAGGTCAACTGGGTATTTGACACTCCTGGTCTGACCAGGAACCTTTGTAAAAGACATTGTGGAGGGTGTCTTCAATACATTTTATTTAGAACGGACATTTATGACTGGTCATTGACCTTGGGATTCCATTAGCAGTAATGAAGGGCAACAGTAATGCCTTGAGCCGAGCACAGCAAATGATGCATATACACAGATGAGAGCTCCACGCTGGGCTGGGCTGTCCCACGGAGCTCTCCCTGCATTCCTGGTTCCAGGAGGATAAAAGGAAGCAGTTAGTGACACTAAAAACAGTGGCACTTCTTTGGAAATATTTTTAGTTTAAAATGTGTTGGAGTTGTGCTTTTTCAGTTTCCCCCCTTCTCTCCCTTTTCTGCCTCCTCTCTTTGGAAAACAGAAGACAGAATTTCTAATTCTCTGCAGAAACAAGGACAAACTCTGTTTGCCTACTCACATATGAGTTCAGTTGAGGGCTGTCAGAAAGATGTATTACCAAGTACAACAAAATATTTCCAGAGCGCCCTTACATGAAAATGTTTTAAACCCCATTTATTTGTAGAGTTTCTATCCGGCTGTGGGTGACATTCATTGCACCACAAGCACAAGTGTTGTGTTGAAGGATCAACAATCACAGAATTATTTGTGTTGGAAGAGAACTTAAAGATCCTGTAGTTCAAACCCTCTGCCATAGGCAGGGCCAACACCTCCAAGCTCAGCCAGTCCACCCTGATGAGCAGGAATTCAAGCAAAGGTGCCAAGGAATAACTCAAACTGAAATACAAAGTATGCAAGAGGTGGAAGCAGGGAAAGGTGACCAGAGAGGAACACAGATATTGTCTGCATGTGTGGGATGGGACTGGGGAAATCATCCTTGTGGCTCTCATTGTTCTTGTTGCCCTTTGGTGGAACTTGAGACTGGTTAGAGCCCAGAGAACTTCAGAAGGAAGTGAAATCAACTGCCTAATTCTATGACTTCCCCCTCCCCGTGACATTGTTTAGTTTCTGATAATGAGAAGTCCCAAGTTAAACACAATATCAGCAATAATCAGGTTGGCTCTTATATGATGAAAGCACAAGAGGAAAAAAAACAAAATCATATTCTGAGCTGCAGACATTCAATTTATGGTAGTGGTCACTGAGAATAGAATATTGCACTCCTTATTTTCATCATAGTTGGGTTTGACCTGAGACGATTTTTAATTCTCTGGATTTTCTTCCCTATTCCAAATTAATTTATTATTAATGTGAGAGGGTTTGTATTTATGTAGGGCATGGATGTGATGGTTTTGTTCTTGTTGGTTTCTCATACAATCAAATATCTTCAATAGGTCCCAGAACATGAAATTTCACTTATTTAATATCAGCTTAGTAAAAATATGTATAACTGCATATATTTCAAAGAATATTCTCTAGATAATATTTCAGTCTAATCTTCCTTGAATGGATATAAAGATGTACCTAATTGTGAGATTGTAAGCTGCTCTTGAATTGTGAAGAGCAAATGAAGTTATGAGTTTCACATTTGAGTAACTTTTATTAATTGTTTGTCTCTCCTATCTGCACTTCGATATTATTTGCCTAGAGGAAATAGTTCAGCAAAAATCTGTTTAGCCTAAAATACTAATAAATTGCATATTTCTGTCAAGTTCATCTTAAATCACTGATTTTTCTTGCCCTCCTTTCTAGCCTTGTTATGCAAGTTCTTTATGAAATAACAAAATTTTGATAAATCACTAGAAGACCCAAACAATTGGCATTGTCAGCAAATTAAAACCATAAAGATAGCAGGCATTCAGACTTTAGAAAGTACATTGTTTTCTTACTAGAATAGGTTTAAAATAAAAACAATAAAAGTTGGCCACTGAGCCGTGGCAATGTTGGCAGAAGGATAGAGGTTTTAAAGGTCATATTGGATAAATCTTATTTTTAAATGTATAGTCACCTGAAAATCATACATTTCCTCAGGAAAAGAAAGTTTGCCTTTGGAAATGAGGCTTGCCAACCTTGATCATTGTACCAAGCTGAAAAAGCAATTTGGAACCCCCTACAGACTCACATTTTCCCTTTCAAAACAACAGAGGGAGAGAAAAGAGAAACTGCCACCACCCAAGCAGCAAATATTACCTGTGCTCTGTCCTAAGGTGGCTGCCACCAAAAAAACCCTTTTCCTGAGTCAGAGGGATCATTTCTTCTATTTTTGGGAGGCTTTGGAGCATTCCTGACGGGTGGGCTCTGCTCCCAGCCAGCTGCAGTTGGCAGTGGGGCTTCCACCAGGAAGGTGGCGCACACTGGGTACTCTGATTCCTTTTAGTATTAATCAATCCCCTATCCAATACACATTGGCTGTATGCATTCTTGGCTCTCTTAATCTTAGCTGATTTCATTAAAAGTAAAATATTTAGTATTAGTTTCACATTAAAAAGATTTTATTAGTTTTAGATAATATTTGTAACATATTTTCTCTTTTAGCCTAGAGAACAGTACTTAAGGGAAAGTTCTGGCATGACATGATAAAAATCGGTTTATTACTGACTGTATTTTCTGCATAATTACACACTTAGATTTAAAGAAACATCTTTTCTCTTTTAAATGTATTCACAAGATAGATATTCTCTAATTATTTTCTCTTGACATGTATGTTTTTAATAATAATTTGACATTTAAGTGAAAAGTACCTCTTCATCTTGTAAAACTTAAAGCAACAGCTAATTAAAGCAGTAGTTCTGTTTTATTTGAAGGACAGTTATTTCTTTTGGAACACGTTACAAGCCTTGGTTTAAAGTAAATGAACGGTGTTTTCTGTTTATAAAATGGAAGTGTTGCATTCTGAGGTCCTAATTTGAAGGTCAGCAGTTGGGGCACAGTGTGAGCAGTGGTGCTCTGAGAGCCCAAGGACGCCCAGGGAGGCTCCTGTGAGTGGATTAATTTTGGGGGCTTGGGTTTTTTTAGTTTTGTTTTGTTTTATATTTCTATATCAGAAATATATTTCTGATGATTGAAATTGCAAGTTGGAGTACTGTAAAGCACCAGAAGTCTGGAGAAGCTTCTCTAGAAAATATTTTCTGATGCTTCAGCAGGACACTTGCTACAGCAAAACTGGGTTTTTTCTGCAGCTTGTCATTCTCAGAAAATGCTGCCTTTGAGATAGTGCTTAAAATATGAGAGCATCCAAGCAGCTGAGTTTCATGTTTCCATTTTAATTGTCAAAAGACTCCTATAACTTTTTTTTTGTAATTAAAAAGAAAAAAATCTTGAGCAACTTCTTCAGCAATGAGAAAATCTGCTCATTAGGGTGATCCAGCTTTGATTCTGTAGTTTCTGTGATTTGGAATCAGATACCCAAAACTTCAGTCTCATTAACACAGAGGAAAAAACAATCTTTTTCTCAAGTGATTGGCTCTAATCAGTCAAACATTTAAATAGCCTGATATCACTTCCCTGTTAAGAATGAATTTTGGTTTGTTTCTGCATAAAGTCTTTTGATTAAATTCTTTAAATCCATGAATGTCTCTTTTCATCCTTTTCCAGGAAGACCACAGCACATTTTATAACAAAGTTTTCTACCTGGTTTAGAACGAGTATCAAGAGGAAAAATTAAATTTATTCTCTCTTAACCAATCAGATTGTCCCATTATTCATATACTTGGAACACTTAAGCAGTTGTAAGGGGTTCAGCTTTGCTTTGCATTATTGCTTCAGCTGAAACTAGTCCTGCTTTTCATTTTCAGTGGATGAAAGACTTGGAAAATAAATGCCTTTAAAGAAATTACATGCAACCCAGCAATTTGTTATACAGTTTCTTTGCTTCATAGATTCTGATGTTCCCTAGGAAAACTAAGATTTTAAATTATCATCTAGATACTGCTGTTTCTAATAGGGATGTATTGGGATGTCACACCTGTCAGCAATTTTTTATATAAAATATTTAGTGTTAAATGATGTCAAATGTAAAATTTAATAGTTTTTATTTAAATTAAAAATATTATGTTTTCATCTGTAATTTCACAAATGACCATGAGAATAAAATTTAGGCATAAAAGAGAAAGAGGATATATTCTGAGAATGTACCATGAGGTAACAAACCAATTTAATTGGGTTTTAATTGCATTTTCATAGGGAAAAATGCAGTTCTGAATGTTGAGAGAAGAACAGAGTCCACATCCACACTCTGTAATGAAGAGACTCTGATGTGGAGAGGTCACAACAGACAAACCAAGTGGGAAAGCTTTGACTTTTTTGGTTTATAACCTCTTTTTTAGGCCACCAGCTGGCTGGAATGGGTAATTTTTACCTAAAGTGTAGTTTATTAGTTATAAATTTAGCAATATGTAATGAATTAGTGCTTGGTATTTCTTTAGCCCAGCCTACCCACTGCTGCAGTGAAGGGATGGAGAGCTCCACGGGAATTTTCAGGGTGTTTCCAAACACTCAAAGTGAAATGATGCCATTCCAACAGAAAGCATTTGGTTGTAGTCCACCTATGTGGAGAAAACAGTGGGTACCAGACTCAAATCAGAAAGTACTTTCAATTTTATTTAAATAACAGCACTTCAGTACATAAAAATCATTGCCATAAATACAGCAAATTCTGCTTGTGTTAACTAAAAATCAGTTCATGTCTTAGATGTTTGTAAAAATAATGGGGAGAGGTAGGATGAGGCTTGTACAAATTATTCCTCCTCTTCTTTCCTGACATTTCAGCCCTTATTCTTAAGGTTGTTTTTTTTTAACATAACAAACTCCTTTATATCAAGGAATTTATCCTTCACTGTCACAGATGCTGGCATGGAATTCAGCTAAAGAAATCGATTTAGTGTTTTGGTAAAGGAGAAAAATTAGGTTGGCTTTACAGGGAAAACATTTAATAAGGATAAGAAATAAAGTCAAAACACAAGGTTTGTCTCTTTCTGACCAGAAATAAGAGATGAAAAAGCACATAGCTGCTCCATTTCCTGGTTCTGAAGGACAACTCTCAAGTTGTATTTAGTTTTAATTATAGTTTAGTTAAAGGTCTTACAAAACCTGGTGCATTTCATAGAATAATTAAAATAAATACTTTGTTTTAGTATTTGCAGGCAGAATCTCTTCACTTAAATAGGAACTTGAAATTTAAATTATGCAAAGGCTTGAGCTGGATATTACTTTTATCAAATAAAATTCAATAGGTCATTCAGCTGAGAGGAAAGGTGAAGAAATAACAAATGCTTTTGTTTTAATTAGGGGTTTTGTAGTTTAAGCTCCCTGAGATGATTTTTGTTATCTTCAGTTTTTCTATATTTTTTACCAGGCAATGAGAGAGAATCACATGTGAGCAGAACTTTCTCCTGAGTTTGTTTTTGGCAGAGAAAAGGTGCTTTGTGCTGTCTTCTCACCTGCAGCCCTGCTGGGGGTGTTTGCAGCAATTGCAAGGAAGGCACTTCTGCAGCACTTCCCACTTGAGAAAATATTTCATTTTTACATAAAAGTCAGGTATTTCTCACATATAAATCCGTGTCTTAGAATATCCTTAGCTGGAAGGGACCCACAAGGATCACCAAAGTCCAAGTCATTTACTGTAGAACTGTGTCACTGAGACAGCTGATGGCTTTGTCAAGGTTGCAGAGTACATTTAGGATAGAGCCAGGAATTATGCCAGGAAATGCAGCATCCAGTGTTTTTTTTTTAATTATTTTTTTACCCTAGAGAAGGTGGATACAACATTGGAAGCAGTCCAGGATGGGAGTAGAAGTCGCCATTGCTTGTGGTGTAAGATCCTTGTGCTTCGAGGCATTTATGCTGCCCTAGTCTGACAAGAAGTCTTTGTAGTAACCGCATGTCTGGAGAGAAAAGTTTTTCTTTGTTTTTGCTTGGAGGAAAGGCATGGTAGTGAGCCTCAAAGGGGAAAAACCCTATAATCATTTAGGCTGAAGTGCTTCTTAATTCAAATGGTGTGCTACTTAGAGAACTTGATAAGAAGGATTAGAACTGGAAAAGAAAGACATTTTTAAAAGCAAAGCTATTACAGGGTTCATTACTTTATTTATATGTTCTCCAAAATCACATGAATGAAGGGAAAAAATGAGGAGAAAAAATACTGGCTTCAGTTCAGAATGTCAATTACTACTTTTTTTAATCCTCTTTTCACAATTTATTTGACATCTTGAACGGTAGCCAAAAAAGCTATTATAACTATAAAACATATTCATTGGTATAAATCTCATTAAGTTGAGCAATTTAATTAAGGTATTGACATGCTTAATTGATACGTGCAAGGAGAGACCATTTTCATATCTAATTTCCATACGTTTTCTGCTTTTAAGAAAACTAGCTCCGTAAAAATGTTATAGATTCAGCTGAGCCCTGTCATCCCAGAGGAGCACTTGCTGCCATTTACCTTGATTTAGAGCCAACTACTCTTCTAAGTGGAGCTCCATTAAATGGATCTGATGTATGTCTGACTCAAACATGCGTCAGCTCCTCTTATGATCAATAGTGGAATATTTATATTAATAAAGCACCAAGTTAATTAAATAAAATAGTCTTCTGGGTAAACTTAAGATACTAGGGGATGGGCAGAGAATCAATATACTCTGCCATTTGAACATTAACTATGTGCTCTGAAATTTTATGCTACCTTAGCAAAGATGCTTGCAGTGTTGGAGTCTTGGATGCACAGAAACCCCCAGGGCAGGGATCTGCTAAGCATCCTGGGCAGGATTTGTTTATCAAGTTAGAGAAAAAAACAGCAAACAAAAAACACTTGGGTCAGTTTGGCTTATGTGACTTCATTCCTACAGACACATTGGAAATCCTTTCTTCTGGATCAGGACTGAACACAGTCAAATGGGTGTTCTCCCAGTTGCCTGAACTATTCCAGTGATGCCAGAGAAGGGGCACGTGTGGCAAACTTGCCATGTTAGGGTTTATCAGTGATGGTGAAGAGTCATAGGAGCCCTACAAGGACATTTTTAAATGTTACCTTTAAAATCTCTTGGCCACTTGTGAGCGTGTCTAGTTCTGGTGCATTGCCTGTTTCAGCCCAAAGCGCAGCTGTCCTTCAGCCTTTTCCATCCCCACGGGCTCTGTCCACACAGACAGAGCTGGGAGAGAGATTTCTGCATGAGTGGGTGACCTTTGACCACTATGGAATCCTACCCTGTTGGAGATGCAGTCACCAGTCCCAGATTCACATCACCATTGTGCCCTGCTAAGCAAACTCTGCTGTCCCTGTGCCACTGGTGCTATTTCTATGACATGCAGATGGCCTTTGAAGGAAGCAAGTTCCCTCAGGTACTGCTGCAATCCACAGCTTCCACTTCATCCTACCTTTTATCTACATTTTAAAGTTTCAGTACAATAAAGTGGAAAATGTGGTTAATTCATGATTAATAATTTGTTTGGTCAGTTTAGAACTTGTTCTGTGTAAATATGCTTCCATCTCTTTAGCCAGGGGTACCATGACATTGCTAAAAACACTGATATTTCTGGTCCAGAGGCAGTGGTTGTGTGCCAGAGCCCTCAGTTCCTGCATTCCTTTTTTACTCAAGGGCACGGGGCTCCCTCCTGTTGGGGTTTAGAGGAGCTGAGTTACAACTGAGGGAATTAGAACATGTTCATTTGGGCCTTCTCTCCTTTTTAAAATCTCCCACGTGTGGGCTGGACTCTGCTCCTTGCTGAGCCTGCAGTGACTGCTGAGCATCCCCTGGCCACAGCCAGAGGTCAGAAGATTTCAGTGAGGTGATTATTTGCTGACTTCTGTGTGACAGGGACTGCCATGGGAAGTGACCAAATCAGAATGTAAATCCACAGGGAGCTAGCTTATAGAATAATGTACAGAATATAATAAAATAATCAGTAGTAATACTTCAGGGCTATTGCAGGAACAGGACATTGACATTGTCCTGTAAGGTGGGATTTTGACCTGGTTAGAATGCTTCTAATTACCAGGCACTAGGGACAAGCTGAAGGAATAATCTCCTTTGTTTTGGAGTGAATTGTCTTCCAGTTCAGCATTTACTGAAAATACTTGGTTTAGATTCTATTTTTCTAATTATGTAGAACCTTCTGAAGAAGAGAAATGTATGGTGTTTAATGCTTCCAAATATGCTTCATCCATGAAGAAATAAATGTAGGCTCTTATTTAATATTGCTAATCAAAGCACATGTAGGTTACAGCTGACAGTTGAAAATATTGAATATATATACTTCTGTTCCGTTATTGTCTTTGGTAAAGTGTTGGTAATCCATCCCAACCCTAACATTTAGCATTTGTTTTGCCTTTTTTCCTTGACATCATTCTATGATTCAGAAAGACTGAACAAAGAGTGCAAGCTAGAAAGAGCATTGGAACCATATGTGTTATAGTTGTATATAATCTATATCATAATTGTATAAACTTAACAGGGTGGGATAGGTTTAGTTAGAAAACCACTTTCTCTCTTAGCCACAGTTCCCTGGTATTTAGACTTGTCTTTCCACAAATTTAACGTTCAAAGAAAGGAAGAGTGATTGCATCTGAGCTGGGATAAAAACAGGTTCCACGATGAATTCCTTTCTGGAACCAAACAAAAACCTTTGTGTATGGAACTGGGATGTAAATATTATTGTGTATTTTTTGACTGACTCTTAGTTTCTGTCTCTTGATTGTTGGTTTTCCACATGACATCTGGAAGTAATGATGTGAATAATATCAGGATGTAAACTTTCCAAGTCTTATAATGAAGTTAAGTTTCCTTTCCTGATAAGATAAGACTGTTTTTTCATATGACCCATGACACCCCTTTAGCTAATTGTTTTTTCAAAAGCTTGCTAAGGAGGTGTCATTAATTGAAAAAAACTTTTGGGATAATAAGTCAAGTTTTACTGTCGGGCATATTTTCGCCTGAAGACTCACATAACTGTGTTGGACTTTGGAGAAAGTCATCATCATTCCCAGAAGTGCTGAAATCAAATCACGCTGGAATTTGATGTTCTTTGATTTGAGAGTGCCTCAATAATGAAACAGCAAAGCGTGGTCGCATTGGAGTCTGTTGTGCGAGGAGCCACTCCTCCCTCTTCCCTGGTCAGCTCTTCTACATTTAATTCAATTTTGTGTGCTGACATTGTCAATCTGAAATTCAGCAGTGCTTGACAGGGAGTCGGAGGAAAGCCAGGTTCATTTCTGAAGTGGCCTCATGCAAATGCACTCGTGTGGGTCTCTGGAAGGAGGCAATGCTGATAAATCACTGGAGTGCCCTTGTTCCCTCGTCAGCTTCGGGAATAAAGCTCAGAAAACACCACAAACACCTTTGAGAGGTGCTGTAAACCTCTCATGCACACTCAGGTCTCCGTATGAGTATCTTTGGGTGTTTGAGGATTAAAAAATTAGTCTGTTTTCAAAGTAGAATCTGGAGGATTTTGTTACGCAGTGTTTGGGTGGATTCAAGGAAATTAACTCAGCTTGTAACTTGTTCAGGCTACTTGTAACTGGTTTGAAAGTGGCAACGAAGTGTTAATTCTCACGAATTGTCTCAATTTTAGCTATTTTCAATAAAGGTTTAGATCTTTGGTAGTTGATTTACTGAAACACTCAAGACCCTCAGTAATCTGAGCAGAATGATTGTGAGTTTAACTTCTCTTTTGGAAGAATTCACCACTTTATGTGCACTTTAGATAAAAGCTAATTTTGGTTTAGATTTGTGTCACGTTAGCATGTTTGTTCTACTAGTATACTTGAGTTTTATTTTCTCTACTTAAAACACCTACATTCCATTGAAATGCTTTTTTCTAAAGCATGGCATTACTGGATGATAAATTTCCTGTGCATGGAGTAGGATTCTTGAAGGTGCTTTACCTACGTGAAGAATCATTGAAAAGAAGAAATTATTTGGTTTTGTTCCAGTGAATGTTTTTTTGGTGTGGGTAAAGTAGGAGAATGAGGTTTGTAAGGGTGTGGTGTCATGCAGCTGTAATGGTCAGGGTGACCTGCTCTGGAGTCCTGGAGGAGCTGCTGGGTTTGTGGGTCCTCCCAAAAAACCACAGAGCTGCTATTACTTCAACACGTGCATGAATATCCCCACTCGAGTGAACCACTTTGTGATATTACACCTTGGTCTAATAAATCTGGATGTCACATCCACACCGAAAAATGAATTATGGCTAAAACCAGCCTGAATAGATCTCCTTCCATCTGCAGTGTTTCTCTGGGACTCTCAGGGCTAAACGATCCCTAGCAGGGAAGGTACATCAAGGTAAAACTGGGAAGGAAAAAGAGAAGCTAAAATATTAGAAAAAAGGGAAAAGGTGCATGGATCTCCTCTGTCTTTTGTCTTGGGCTTCAGTACCTGTTCCTGCAGTCTGCTGAATATCAGTGGAATAGATATTGCAAGTCCAGTATTATAATTTATTTTTAGAACTTTGATTACAGCTCAAGTACCAGTGTGCCCCTCTTGCACAGGTGCACTTTTCACCACAGAACAGAATAAATGCCCTCTGATAACTGGGCCTGAGCTATAAATAAAGTTGTTTTTCTCACTGCAGTGCATTCAAATACTTTGTAACTCATTTCAACCTCACTGGAATGAATGGGAATTCAAGTTGGTTTTACTATACACAGATTCTCTATAATTTTTATTACTTTTTATATGGCCACTGGAATGGTGGTCTGCAGTGGTCATACAAACAAATTGTATAATTGGCCTTTTTCAGGAGAACTTGGTAAAAAATAGATCTTAGATCTTTACACATGTAATTGCTACTTAATCCTAGGAAGAATCTTATTTTCTTAGCTAAAAGATCACAGCCTGAGTTAAATAAATACTATTGTGATTATTGTTTTAATTCTATAATGTGATGATTAGGTACAAAAAAATATTAACTGGCAGGGGATTTTTTCTTTCAATATATTAGTAAAGTGCAAAAAAGTCTTTAGTATAAAAAAAGTTATCATTAACACAGGCAGAGTTAAGACAGATCAGTCAAAAGAGAGTCTTGCTCCAGATGTTGATCAGTGACAACACCCAAAGACAGTGCATGTTTTATTCTTTATGATTTCACATGTTTATCTCCTAAAATAAAAACTCATCGTAATTTAAAACTATATGACCAATAAACTGCAAATATCATTTTGTTGGGTGGCCAGGCAGGGCTGTGGAGGCTGCTGTCTCTCTGGGGAGATCAGAGATATTGCCTACTGATGTTTAGAATTTGCAAATGCATAGGATTTCTTTCCAGTATGGTTCAACAGACAAAAGTGTAAACCCCCAAACAGGTCAACAGTATAAAACCAGTGCTTTTTAAAATTACCTTAAAATAAAGGTACCTCCATATAACTGCATTTTTATTTCAGAAATTCTTAACATTAATAAGGAGTGAGAGAACTTTTGAATTCACATCGGTTTAGCAGCAAGAAAATATTGACAAAAATAGAAAATGATGGGGAGAATCACTCCTTTGTTCTGATGTCAGGGCTTCAGTCCCCCCTCTCTGAGGTGTGTGGATTCCTACTGAATCTCATGAGTGCCTCTGTCTTCTCATCCCACTTCCAATGCAGTTGGAGGACTTGGACTTGTGTGGGAGCATCATTGTCCGGGGAGCCTTTGTTCTGTCAGAGGTGCAGTGGTGCTGGGCAGTTCCAGAGGAAAGGTTCTCCTGTCAGAATGGATCTGTCTCCAGTGGGGTCAGAGCTGTCTCTGCTGGCAGAACACCCTCCCCACACGCGGGAAGGCTCGGCAGGGGAATGGCTCAGAGTGGAATTCCTGAGGTGTGGGACTGACTGGGAAGGGTTTTTCTGGCTCTTCCCACACTCTCTGGAGCACCTGGAGCCACTCGCTGCCTCTCATGGTGTTCCTTTGTCTCCTCGATCAAAAGGAAGGATTAATTATATTGATACATTTTCTAAAGCACTAAAACCCTACATTAAATACTGCTAACAAAGACATCTTCTTCTAATTTATTAGTCAGAACCCTACCCTGTTTTTAGTGGACTGCTTCTCTTCAAGAGTTTCCTCTGAGCCCACTGGATGTTACTTTCCAGTTCCTACTCCCTGACATATCCAAAGCTGAGTGTAAATACTTAGAGGAAAGATTTTACTTTTGTGTGCATGTTCCAAAAGACAAAACAGATGCTGCTTTCTAAAATGAAAGCTCAACATCAGTCTCAAGATGGGTGGTTTTAAAATAAGAGTCTCCTAAATGCTATCTGATCACTATTTGCTCGGCATTTTGGAAATGGCAGGAGGAGAGAGAACTTTAAAAGTCATGAAGACAAATGTTGGCTTTGATTGGACATTAGCATTGATTAGTTTCACAGTTTATTTAAAATGATAGAAAAATATTTACTTGTCTTCTCAGAGATATTCTGATCTTTTTTTTTTTTTGCTATTTGTTGGGTGCATCAACAGACAAACGCTGCAGTGTGTCTCATTGAAACAAGGTGGGGTTTGATTTTTTAATTTTTTAAAAATTTTTTTAAACAATTAATTTTAAAAACCTCTAATGAAGAATTAAGTAATCACAAATGTGTATTCTCTGTCCTTTTAAACATTTAAAAATACATCAGAATGTGCTGTGTGATCCTGGAGTTGCATCAGGACAGAAGTCATGAAACTGCACAACTCCACACAGCTTGGATCCCTTGAAGGATCTTTATTAACATATGGTTTTTCAGTTGTCCTTGGAAAAGGTGGAAGATGATGATAAAATAATCATGTTCTGCTGAGATCTTTTTCCTCTGATTCCTGAGTGAGCACCCCTCCCAAAGCTTCAGGCTCTGGCTCTGCTCAGTGTCCTGCTCTGCACAATGAAGGTGTGCGTGACTAGGGTTAGTGGGGCTTTAGGCAAGTGCTGAAACCTAGAAATACAGATTTAACATCTATCACTTCACAGGGCAACTGCATCAACAGAGAAATCGTGGTGTTTATCTTCTGGAGGCTTAGCAGCAGTGCTTGTGCAGCAGTGCGTGACTGTGTGAAAGCACCGAGGGCTGCTTTAATTGGAATTTTTGAGCTAAATTCCCTCCTCAAAACAAACAAGACAAAACTAAACCTGCGTTTCCTCTACAGCCTCCCAGAGCACGAACTGAGAGCCAGCTGTATTGTGTTTAGTAAAAACACCTTGTTCAGGGTGCACAGCATCTGCAGGACCTGCTCTTGTTTTGCAGGGCTCAGATGCTTGTCACCCTCTTTACTTTTAGTGCACTAGTAGGAGAAAGGAATTTTTTTTCTTTTAGAAAATCAGCAGCGATGCCAAGTTTCCACAGAGTAATGCTTTACAACACTGCTGTTGTTAAGCTCTTGCCTTGTAGCCCGTCAGCAACAACACTTTTCTATTTTTCCTTCAGACAGAGAGCTCCAAGTGCTGCTTTACAGTAAATACCATTTTTACACAGACCCTGCTGAGAGGGAGAAGCCATTCCTGCACTGAGGGCACAGGTGCTGATGAGTGTCAGACTTAACACAGCTTGTTCTAATTACTCTTGGAGGGACCTGATTTGGGCAATGCATTTCCCACCTGGAAGATGATAAATATCTTGAATTTAGCTTTCATATTTATGAGACTCAAAGTTTCTGAATTGTTGTTAACCATTAACTCAGTTATTTTTTAATCTGTCTGTAGAAGAGAAAAAACTTTAATACTGAACAGTTTTGAAAATACTAGGGCACTATCTCCTAGGTAAGAATAATATTTAGTTGTTGAAAATGCTAAATATTAGTTTTAATTAAAAAAAAAAAAAGCTGCCATATAATTTTGGCAAAGCAGGGAAAATTCTTTTGTTCCTTGCTGTAAATTAAATGCATAATATTCTGTGCTGGAATTTTTATAGCTATAACTCCTTTTTTCCCCTGTGGATTTTCTTGCTTTTTCTACCTCATTTTCTCTCGCAGGCTCTTCCTCTCGATAGCATTGGTCCCCCTGCCCTGTCTCTTCTCTGTGTGTAGGAGTTATCTTCCTCAACTTGTGTTCTATGACAAAGCTGACTTGTATAATTCCTCACTTTATTGACTTGCTTATCTTTTATTACATGTTACTTAGAGATACCTATTATCTTTGGATTATGCTCACTAATTTTCCCCATCTGTTATTCTTTAACTCCTTAATTGTTTTACTTAATTCAGTAAAACATTGCAGGATAGAGTTTATGTGTAACATGTTGTACAAATTAAAACTAATTCTAATGAGACAAATTGCAGTGACCAGATTGTGTTAAGTATGTGACCTTTAGTGGAGCAGTTCAGTCTAGTTTTAGTCCAGTTTTAAAGAAAAGTTACATTGAAGAGTAGTCATTAAATTTTAAAAGTGCACAGGAAAATTTTATTTTATTTAATTTTCATCAGTGCATTGGACTGAAATATTTTAAACCTAGGAATCCTAATTTGTAAAAGAATGTAAACCAGCTACCAACAGGGATGAATTAATTCTCATTTCTCTCAGCTGTGCATTCTGTAGCCAGTGCAAAGCTGTTGGCCACAGTGCTAATTTCTTGTCATTGGTGGCAGCTGGCCCTTTCTTAAAATCAGGTGTAGTATCTTTCATTAGTTCTATTTTGCAGAGCAGGTGAACAATATTAACTACCCAGTATTTTCCTGGCAAGAAGAGAGCATAGGAAAAAATCCTTTGCACTCAAGTCCTATATCCAGTCAAAGGGACCCCTGTTTGTTGTATGGTTTTGTACCAGCTGCTGCAGAGAGCTGCCTTACTCCAAGATGCAATTGAATTGTGCATAAGCTGAAATGCTCCTGAAAAAAGGAATCAGGTTTGTTAGGCTGGATTTTTCCTTCCTTTTAAGTAAATCATTGGTTCCATTTGTTAATGGTTAACTCTGTGAGTTTGCAGTTTTAATCTGGAATAGACATACCGTAAAATACTGGGAAAGATAGAGGTTTGGCTGTGAAGAATTGGCTCTGGGTGAATAGTTCTTTAAGTCTTTGTATTAAATTCTTTAGACATTAAAGGCAAGCTGAGTTCTTTATTGGATAACACTGCATGGTGATCTCCCAGCCCATTTGAGTAAGAGAAATAATTAAAGATTAGTGTTCAACCAGACTAAATACTTTTTAATCAAGCTGTTTTTCAGGCAGTTTCTTAAAAACAGTCTTTTTAAATTTGCAAATCTGTGTGTTAAAATAGATTGGGAAAATAACTAGCAAATCCTCAAAGGGTGGTTTTTTTTTTTGTTTAAAAATGAAGAAAACCTAAGCATAATGCCATCACTGCTGAATTTTTTGTTTTCATCTAATATATGTTGTTTTCAGTACCTTTGTAATTTTGCAAGTTGTATTTAAGTAGTTGTTTTAATGTTTTAGATCTGCAGTTCAAATAAAGAGTCATTCTGTGGGTGTTCATAGGGTCTGTGTTCCAATTAAGTGATTTATGTTCTCTTACTGGCAAAATAATAATAATAAAAAAGTCTTAATGTATTCTGTTGCTCTGTTAGATAGTTGAATTTCCGCTTAGGATGCAATAGGCAGCGTTAGAGCAGAAATCTAAAACCAGCACTACGGCAAAGACTGCAGAGGCACTCGGGAAACGTCAGCACTTTTGGGTGGGTTTTTTTTCCCTTTCCAATCCTTTTATCACTGAAGCACTAGCAATTCACATTGGAAGATCAGGAAAAAACAGTATTAGACTTGCAGAGGGAGTTCATCTGTGTCCAAAACATTTTAGCTAAATTAAAATAAAAACTAAGAAAAGTAGTGGCTTGTGCCAACTCTTGCTGGAGTCTGGGTTGGGCTGACATGTGCTGTGAGCCACAGCTGCTGGGTTTGTCAGCTCCTGCCTCTCTCCCCTGTGCACAGTGCCAGTCCAAGCTCTGTAACCTCTCTGTGGCTGCGTTCCTCCAGCTCAGAAAGCAGGATGCTGTTTCCTCTGGGGGTTCTTTGCTTTGGATGAACACTTTGCTGTTCTCCCTGAATTCCTCCGGGACCTGCTGCCTGTCCATGCTGTTCCCACCACTGCAGTGCACCAGGCTGGGGCTGGCTGCAGCTGGGTGTGCTCTGTGCCCTGCTGCAAAGCTGTGTGCCAGGTGAAACTGCACAGAACCTGCCTGTATTTATCAAAACGGGAAGGACAATTCAGTCCAGAAATGTTTGCTTAGCTCAACACATCTGTTTGACCAGGATGCAGATGGTTCTGGTTGTGTTGGATGCTTTCTCCCAGCACAAGAGGGACTCTTGCAAGGAGGGTACTGCTGATGGACTGGCACATTCTCATTTGTCCTCAGGTCAAGTGATTTCAGCTCTCTAACACTGCCTCTTAGGATGAGGGTTTTGGGAAGTCTATTATTCCCTCAGTCTGAATTTTTTCAGATTTCCCCTTTAAAATACATCATGCCCCCCAAGGCACTGGACTTTCCTTCCATTACAGAGATAGGGAGCTTGAAACTTCTGTATAAGAAACAGGAAATCTATTAGTAATCATCACCTTTTTTCTTTTTTTTTCCCCAGATTTGCTGTTTATTTTTCTTGAATACTGCCATATTTTCCCATCTGCTTTTTAGGTTTTTGTTTTGGCCTCACAATAATTTATCTGGTTTTCTACAGTAACTATTAATAACTAATATTTATTTTGCATACCATTGCTTCCCATTATGTCTGCCATGAGAAGCAGGGAATGAAAAGCTGGAACTTGAAGATAAACTCAGCAGACAAGTTTCTTGTTACAGCCTCCTGCTACCTCAGAGCAAATTTTGTGAAGTGCAAAGGCTGAGCCTGGTTGAGGTTTGCTTGCTTATGAAAGATGCTTAACAAAACTCTGGCACAATGTCAGGAAGCAGAGAGAAACACTCCTCTTGACCATCTCAAAACAGGATAATTATAATTGTGAGAAGCCAGTTACAGAAACAGAAAATTTGGTGACTTTTCTTCCATGCTGTGTCACTAATGCCACGCAGGCTGTCAGTTCTTCAGCCCACTGATTTATGGAATCAGGCCACAGTCCAGGAGATTGAAAGAGGCAGGTTTGTTAGCTAGAAAAGAGAGCCTTATAGAGAATAAAAATAATACACTTTACAAGAAGTTTTCATAGAAAACAGATGAACTTCCTGCAGTCCCCTGGTTTTGCCTGGCTGCAGGCTAAAAGTTGAGCATAAAGACAAAGCAGAGATTAAATATTTAAAGTAGTCCTTGTAGAACACAACAGTGTTATGAAAGATCTCTTGAAAACCTGATTTACTTTTACACATGATTTGAAATGCACAATAAAATACCAGACAAACACAACTTGAATGGTGGATTAAGTGTGGTTTTATTTGACCACACAACTCCACTTTTTCAAGCCCTTTTTGTTCTGCTTTGCGTGTGTCTTCCTTTCAGATCTTACTGATTTTTGCCATGCTAAGCCATTTTGTCACACTTTTACCACAGCTCTGCTGTGCCTCACTGTCACACCAAAGTGACAGCTTAAGTCTTCCTCCTTCTGGCTCTGAAATACCCTGCACTTTGTCTCTTCTCTGTCCGAGTTCCCTGATCATTTGCCTGGGTTGAAGGTCTATCTTTAAAGAACTAATATTTTGTTCCTGGCAAAATAAAGGGAAGGTGAAGGAGGGGTCAGAGTGTGGATCAGTGTTAAACAAATTGTGAAGATCACAAAGAATTTTAATCTGACTTGAAAAAGAGACTTGTATCCAGCAGCACATTTTTGTTTGCGATCATCTGAATGGACAATTGTGGCTACTTTGAGAATTTGGTGTAGACTGCATGACTGGTATAAATTGAATTAGTCTCGTGACAAGGACATAGTCCCCTTTTTTTCTTATCTGCCTGATGGAAAACAGAAGAAAGCCCTGTGTGACACGTCTTGACCCGCAATGTCAATGTGGGCTTTTGTGACAGGCTCTGATTTCTGCCCTCTCATTTGATAAAACCAATTTGGTAGAGGCTAGAAAGGAGCTGCTGAACACTAAATGTACTTACAGAAAAGGGTGTCTGGGGGTGAGTACAGAGGGCTGCCAGCCCCTCCTAATCATCATTACAGAGCCAGAATTTCTTTCTGAAAATGGGGCAGAGCCTTTGGGGACACTTTCACCCCAAACAATGCACTGTGCAGCTCTCTGCAGGATCACCTTTATTTGTCCTTTTGTCACCACTGAGCCTTCCCCTTCCTCCATTTGCTTATTTCTTATATTTTTCTTTCCCACTCCTCTGCCTTCCTTTCTTCTTCTTCTATTCCTGTCTTGCCCACCCTTTGTCCTTTAAACCAGACTGAAACCTCTCCCCCTTCTCTGTGCTGATGGGTCACCCACAGGAAAATCAAGGTAAATGCTGGTTTTCCTCAGCATAAAAACATCCCAGCTTTGTGGTTTCACGTCCATTTCCCACCCATTCCTGGTGCTCTCCTTCCTACCTCCACTGCACTGCTAGAGGGCTGTGAATCTGGAACTATTTATAGTTGATCAAGGGGAAAAGCACCCAAATGCAGGCTGGGTAACAGGAAAATGTTACCTGCACTCACAATGCAGATCAAAACATTTTTAAACATGCTTTAACTACTAGAAGGACTTTTTGAGTTGCTGTTGGTTATTTAGTTTTTTGGGTTTTGGTTTTTAAAGAAGGTTAAAAATTCAGTTTTCCCATTGATACATAGTGCAGTGGGATTTTAATGCAGTAGATTAATATCTTTTCAGTATAAATCTAAAAGGCTCACAAGAGAATGATTGTCATATTTTTCCTGTATATTAACACCAAATAAGAAGCTGTAATCTGAGCAGGGGTAGCCAAGTATTTTTGCAGTATGTAAACAGAAGCATGCTGAGAAAATTCCATTCACACTGCAGGGCTGTGATTCCAAGGCATGAGATTTGGCTGCAGGTACTCTGACAGTGAACCGTGGCATTGTGGCAGCATCACGATCACATCTGAGTGATGTTTGCTCGAAGTTCTGTCATTTGTATCCGGAATTCTGGTGGTTTTGGTTCGAGAGTCATTTCAGCTCATTCCACAGACCTCTAGAGAAGAGAAATAAGATTGAAAACACTGTGTGGTGTAACAAATCCAGCAGCATCTACTTTTCCAAGCACGTGGAGGTTCCATTAGCTGATGCAGATTTGAGAAATGTGTTCTCTTTGTTAACACAATGTATTTTTTTTTCTGTTTTCTTATTCAGAGACCTGAGTGAAAACCAGATAAAAGGAATCCCTAGAAAGGCCTTTCGAGGAATCATTGATGTGAAGAACTTGTAAGTGACGATTTCATTAATATTTGTGCTGAAAACCTTTCCCCTCGCGTTACATGTGGCTGTTACACTCAGTTTGGGTACCTTGTGTTCAGCTCTGTGCAGCACCAAAGGGACCCTGCATGTTTTTGTCAGGGGACTCCCAGGCTGCTTTGGTCCCCATACCTATGAACACACCTGGAGGGGTTTTGTGCTGAGGAAAAAGAACATACTCAAAGGCTTCACCCCTTCCTGCAGGACTGTCCTAGAGCAAGATGTGCATAGGAAAAATTACTGGTAGGGTTTGGGGATGGAATTGAAATGTTTTGCTTACTTTAAGTTTTCTGTCCCACCACTTCTGTCAGAAATAAGTATGACAAACTCTGGCACTCAGGCACGGTGGTTGAGCGCAAATATCAGAAAATAATCAAAAAAATATTGGGAGTAGTTAACTGCACAGGCTTTGATGGCTTGTATTTAAAAATTAAAATAATTTATAATAGCCTTTTAAGAGCGAAAACAGGGCTGTGGTTTTTGTGCTAATGAAGCCAGACTGCCCTAGCCTTTTGCTGTAAGGTAGCCTGAAATATGTGTAAAGACTTTGAGCTCTGTATTTCCAGAGCTGCAGGAGGCTCTCACACGTTATGTAACAGAAATCCATTTTCGTGCACACCCACACTCTAACCCACCCTTGGCTTTGCTGGAGTCAGCACGGGGTGAATGAACAAAGGAAAAACAGCCCCTGTCTCAGCAGGCTCGGGATTTCCTGGGACAACCTGCAGCCGCTCTCAGAAGCATTGCAGAGCCATTAGCCATTAGCACTGTGTCACCACACCAGTAGCTGAAAAATGATCCCCACTGTGTTAAATATTGGAAGCACTGCATAAACGGTGTGGATTTCTTAAAATTGACTGGAAGAAACAGCTAAAGGAGATCTGAAAAGAAGCCCTCTTCTACAAAGTCTTGCAGCATAGCTGTGTTCTGTTTCCAGATCTTGCCCCAGTGAAATGCTCTCAGGCACATAATGTGATTCCTGGGACATCCTGAGAAGGGCCAGGAGCTGGACTCGAGGATTCTGATGGATCCCCCTTTTATCATGTTATCATGAGTTTTACTTGCATTATGTGATCTGTAGGAACAATAGATGTATTTTGTTTCAGAAAGTCAAACTTTCCCAGCTGTAATTCACTGTTAGTTGTCTGACTTCATTTCAAATAACAGTTTGCATTCAGGGTTTAGGTCACCTCTGACAAGCTGTGACAACCAGAGCAGGTGTTTTGATTTATGCAGAAGGATCCAGGGTTTCTCCTTTCCATGAGCTGATACCAAGGGATGATTGGCTGGAGTGGTTACAGAACTCCATCAATGCTGGGATTTCAAGCTTTAACAAAAACTTGTAACTGTCAAGTTAGGCATTTTCGATTGTTTTGCTGTAAAAGACAGCAAAACAATCAGAAGTACTTCCCTTTAGCTACAGTTTCTGACTTCTGTGAGCACTGAAGTTATCACAGAGTCATAAAATAATTCTGGTCTGGAGTGGTCATCCAGTCCAGCCTCCAGCTCAGCAGGAGCACAAAGCTTGGTACTCTTAACAGATGGCTGTTGTGAGCCACAAGTACGGATTATTTAGATAAATAGCAGGAGAAGCAGACTTTTCAGTCACATCTAGACATTCTTTCTTGATAAGAAATGTACAAATCCTGTGCTCAGGGTGGTCCATGGAGCTGTTGCTTCCAGACACAGACGAGTGGATGGTGACTTGCTGAGGAAAACGTGGCACAATCTTGAGCCAACTCGCTGCTGGGAATACATTAAAATTTCTCCAGCAGTAACTGTAAGGGTGTAATGCAAGTTGAACCAAGTAAATAGTTAAAGCTCTTTAAGCAGTGAGCTCAAACATGCTGATTCCCATGTTCAGGCTGTGTTTGGCAGCCAGGGCTCTCCCTTCTGGGTCCCAGCAGTGACCATGGCAGCGAGCAGGGTGTTCACTGCCTGAGCAGGAGAATGAGCCTGTGCCTCGGGGTGCCACGGAGCTGTGCCAACACCTGCCTGGTGACAGTGACACGAAGGTGCTGATGGCACAGCAGCAGGGCTGGCTGTTTCTATGGTTATCACTTTGCAGGTTTATTGTACTTCTCGGTGTTCTTCCACTTTATAAAGCTTATTTGTGAGGAATCATGGAGGCTTTTGGGCACAAGAAATAAAGCTACAAATTGTCACATAATCCCCAGCCCTTTCCAATTTATATTTAGAATGTGTATAGGGAAAGGCTGACATGGAATGGTCTTTATTTTCATGGCTTGACCCTTAACACGGTCTCAAATTCTTCCAGGTCCTTCCAAAAGTGTCCCAACATCATAGCAAAAAAACAGCTCTGGAGATATCATAACAGGGACACAGCAAGTGCTAGACCAGATGAAAATCTCCAGATTAATGCTGTCTTTAACAGCAGCTTGGAAAGCTTCCCTCAGGACAAAATGCAGAGTTGATGTGATAGACTGAGCCAGGGCATGAATTCCTTCTGGACACCGGCTCTGAAGCACGCAGCCTGAGGGCTCAGTATAAATTACAGTGGGTGCCACTTGGAAACCCTGTGAGAATTACCCTGTCCCAGCAGAGCCATGGCAGTGACGGACACAAGAGTCACAGGTTGTGTCCAGCTGGAGCAGACTGGTGTAAAAAAATCTTCTTGTGAATGTGCTGCTGCATTATGAGGCAATGAGAGTCTTTGGTGATGTCCCCCAAGCACCAGGGCTGCAGAGCTGGCTTGATACAGGATTTTTTTTTTTTTAATATGTTAAAATGATGGGGAAGGGGAATGTTATGAGAAGCATTGATCCAAGATATTTTCCACTCTTTCTTCCTTTTTAAATGGTAAAAGCTTTTTATCTTTTATCATTCTTTTAGCAGAACAGTGAGCCCAGGAAAATGGGCTTGGATTAGGACTGTGCTAAAGTAGAGTTTTAAATGTCAGGGAGGCCAGTGCTTTTGCACAAGACAAAGCCAAAGCAGAGACTGGAGTTTTTCAAACTCCTAAGTGGGAGAAATTTCACTGTGTTAATTATTTTCATATGAGGTATCTTCTGCTGTTTGAGTACAAAAATCAAAGAATCTACACACAAATAAATTAGTGAGTCTATTTCTAACTGAAATGTAGAAATAATTATACAGTTTCTAGAAAGTTTCATGAGCACATAATGTCCATTACCAGTAGTAAATTTATTTGGGAATTTGGCAAAAACTGACACATTAAACTTATTGTAGAGCAGATGCATGAACTCTGCTCAGTGGCCCTAAGAGCCGAACAGGAGAGGGCAAGAGAGGGCCAGCCTGCAGAGCACACCTGTATTCAATTTCTGTTATTACTCAGAGAACAGGAAATGTTTCTTGCAGGAATCTAGCCCCAAGTAAGCACATTTATTTCAAGAATTAAAGTATATGGGTTTGAGTCTCATTGAGCTTTGGGCTAACTCAGCGCTGTCAGCCATGGCCTTCCATCATAAAAATATATAGAGCTGCTTCTTGGATTTCTGCACGTTTCCCCTGCTCCTATCACATCTTGGCATGCAGGGGAGAGTTTCTCTGCTGAGGCATTCCTGCAGTTGCTCAGCCCACCTCACTGAGGGCAGCCAGGGTCCCAGTTCAGGAATATGCAGAGCTTGATGTTAGGAAGAAATTCCTCCCTGTGAGGGTGGGCAGGGCTGGCACAGGCTGCCCAGAGCAGCTGTGGCTGTCCCTGGATCCCTGGAGGTGCTCCAGGACAGGCTGGACTGGGCTTGGAGCAGTCTGGGACAGTGGAAGGTGTCCCAGCTCATGGAAGGGGGTGCAACAAGTCAATCTTTATGATCCTTTCCAACCCAAACCATTCAATGAGTCTATAAACATCTCCCAGCCTAGGAATGGAAAACAGGAATCCATGAGCAGTGTGGATGCAGGGCAGAATGCCAGAGCAGCAGGGCAGAGGGGGAGGCACCCTGACCAAGCAGCCCCTCTGTGTGAACCCCACTCAGAGCCTCACAGAACACAGGCACTGCTTTTCTGACAGGGGTTGCTGCAATTTCTTGTTCTTCATTCACTGGGAGTCAGTTCCATACATATTCAGCTCCTGCCTTTTATCTCTCATAGGCTTTGGCTATAAGACTTCGTAGCACTGAGATTCAGAAAAAAAAAAAAAAAGTTAACAGGTTCATGTGTCATGCTAATACAGGCTCATTGCATTTCTGTCTGAATACTTCTCAGCCTCATCTGAGATAATAGCTCCTATCACTGGACCTGCAGAGGCTTTTCCTGAATGCTGGGGCCGCTTAGCAAATTGTGGGTAATATCCTCCTTGAGAGCCCTAAAGGTTCTTGTGGAGGAAGAAATGAAGCATTTAGATTTATGTTTTTTAAAATACAGAAATACATCAGCACATATGTAACATTTAACACTTCTGCAAGTCAGTACACATTTACTTTCCTAGTGGTTAAATTACCTCTGCAGTGTGGAAAATCAGAGCTCTGTGAGTACTGTAAAATATTGTTGTACCTATTAATTTCAGTTCCTTATTTGTTAAATGGCTTTTCCTGGAAGATGCTGTTACTTTTTCTGCATGCATCTACTATTAGCATCAATCCATGGGACTTTTACAAAAATTAAATGTCTCAATTGCACATTCAGGTTTTGGAAAAAGCTGAACTTGCTCTTTACGTTGAGAGGTATTATGCATTCACCTACACAAAATATTAAAATGTTCCTACATAATTTTTTTAACCATCACAGCCAGCTCTGCAGAGTATATTTGTAGCTTGTGCCATTCAGCCATAGGAAAAATTAAACATACCTGTCACGTTTAACTAATGAATAAACTAATGAATAAAGGAAATAATGGTTGATTTGTGTGTAGCCATTTCACTAGAAGAAAGCAAGTGATTGTAAGTTATTTGCCATACATAAATATGCAGTAGATCTTAATGAAATGTTACACTACAAAACATAACTCCTTTAGTCTGGGTTCTCCAGGGAAGCTATTATCCAGAGCCCTCTGAAATTCCTGGCTAGAGTTTCTTGACATTTGTGTACAGTATTCAGTGTTACTCTTGCTGTTTGCAGTAAAATAAAACTAAAGGAGGAAGATAAACAGTTGGCCAGATTTTCCATTCGTTTGGTGTAAAATCTGGAATAATCCTTCTGAAGGCAGTGGTTGGCCTGAAATAAAAGCAAAGAAATGCCTAAAGGATAATCGATTATCATGTGCTGGGTTATGTATTTGCTTTTGTATCTCCCAATGGACTGAACAATATGTGTCTATATTTGACGGTGTGCATTAAAAACTCAGTATATTTTAAATAGGAATACATGATAATTAAAGGAAAGGATACTTTTCTATTATGGAACAGATTTCAGGTTGTTTTGACAAAGAGCTGGCTAAACAGGTCAGAGGCACGGAAAGAGCTATTTTGAATACTCATTGGAGACAAGCCTTTTGCACTCTTTAGGGCACACAAAGATCACATTACTTTAACTGTATAAATTTGTAAATAATTTTCCTCCTCCTTGTCCACAAATTCACACTGCACTCAATGTATTCCAACAGTGTATTCCTTTCTGTCTCCTGTAATTGGTCTTCATTGTGATAGTGACCATAATGAATTCAAGAGAGATCTCTGTGGCCATCACATTTGCTTTCCTAGAAATGTCATTGTCATGCAGCATTATTATAACAATAAAATAACAAGTTACCAACTTACCACTTTCTATGGAGAAACACCACCTGCAGCGTCAGTTAATTTTATGAATACATTAGTTTGAGCTTTTGCCATCTGTTCTACCCCTTATAAGAAATGCGAGAAGCAAATATTTCACAATTAACTCATTAAAAGGATATGATTGATTGGAATGCACACGCATGTTCCCGCAGCACGGTTAAGGTGAGATGTGCAGAGCCCACCAAGCACTCAGAGTCGTAGCAGAGGACATTTTGTGAGACAAGTGCTTCCCTCTTGACATCCTCAGCCACACACACAGGGCCAGCACTGTCAAGTGACACTGAGGGGTGTCACTGGTTGTTCATTGTTCTCCTGAGAGGTGGCCCAGCCCTGCAGGGGCTGCCTTGTGCTTCTGCTCAGGGAGCTGCTGCTTTCCTGCCTGAGGTCGCTGGGTGTACAGTAACCCTTGGTCTGTTTTTCTATTCTATTCTGTTTGGAATCACTAACCTCTAAAATCTACCTGCCCTGATTTTTCTAAATGGCTTCCCTTGTTTGTCTTATAGTAAAAAAAAGGAAAAAAGCCACAAAGCTGAAATGGTGTGCAGGCTGGCTTTGGGCAGGCAGGGAGGTGTAGGGAGGAATTGTGGTTTTGTTTGTCCCAGCTGGAGGTGCTTTCCTGCTCGCTCTGTTTCCATCAGGAATGTCACAGCTGCTGCAGCCACAACCAAGGGAAAGCCATGTTAGGAACATGGAGATGAAAAGTTGAAATTTAATTCAGAAACTGCATTCTTTTAATGGTATACTCTTAATGACATACATGAGAGTTTTTTCTCTGCCTCCAGTGAATCAGCAGAGGCTTTTTCCTCTGTGCTGCACTGGAGAGATGATGTGTTCATCATCAGCATCTTCCTGATGGTCTGTGGGAGCACAGGATCCTAGGCACAGGGTCTGTGCCCTACCTGTGTCCTGTCCTTGTGTCCATTCCCTTGCAGAAGTGTTTCATGTAGGATAGCTGAGGGTGAGCAAAGGGTCTGCAATAAAAAGCTAATTCTGCATTTTTCTAGAGTATACTGCACAGAGGCAGTGTCTTCTGAGTAACTATGCTGAATGATGGTGCTCTCTGGCAGTTTATTGGAATTCCCATAAAATACTGTGGGGTTTAAGTGTTTTTACAGCCCTGAAACTTCTGTGCGTCTCTTTTGACATCATAAGGGAATAATCATTATTCAGAATTGCCTTCTTGAGAAGAAAGTTTCATAGGATTTTTGCAACGTGCACTGATGCTAAGAGATACCAGTTCAGCAGTGATCTTGCTAGTGAGTGAGCCAGTTTCAGTCTTGGTAGTGTATTTTTGTAAATGCTTGGCATTAGTGTTATTTCAGCCCTTCAGGGGTTGTTTTAGAAGGGCTTGAAGGGACAGGACAATGGGGAATGGCTTTTAATTGACAGAGAGCAGGTTTAGGTTGGATATTAGGAAGAGATTCTTCTCTGTGAGGTGGGCAGGCCCTGGCACAGGGTGCCCAGAGCAGCTGTGGCTGCCCCTGGATCCCTGGAAGTGTCCAAGGCCAGGCTGGACAGGGCTTGGAGCACCCTGGAACAGTGGAAGTTGTCCCTGTCCATGGCAGGGGGTGGAATGAGATAAGCTCTAGTTCCTTTCCACACAAAATGTGCTATGATTCTGTGATCCTGTGGTTCACATGGTCCTCTGGAGGGTTTGGTCCCAGCCTGCAGGATATTCCTGTGTTTTAGGACAGGAGCTGTTATTGAGAAAAGCTGCTGCTTGCATTATCCCCCAAGAGCTGCCTGGGATGGTCCCGTGTGCCTCAGGGAGCAAGGGAGCAGGAATGTTCAGACTAACACCCTGCAGAGTCTGCATCACACGTGATAAACACTGGTAACCCCAAAACCATTCCATGAAGTGTTTAAACCTGTGCCATATTTGGTAGTGTGATCACTCCCTACTTGTATTTTTTAAACACATTTGGGTTTATGTAATCCCCTTTCTCATGTCCCTTGCTAATAAATGAAACACCAGGTGGACAAACCAGCACAGCACAATCTGTTGAATGTGCTAAACTATGACTTGGACTTCATGTGAGATTGATTGCACAGATTGAAAATGCGACACTGAGCTATATTTTTTTTTATTTTTTAAATGAAAACATCTGCAATAAGTAGGGTGGATGTCTGCTCTGTTCTCTTGTCCACTTGCATTTCAGGAAGTGCTTGTTTTCATGGATGTCTGTAGTTGTGGGCTCAACTGGCCACAAGGGATCTGTCACTGACAACTTATTAAAAGCTGAGCCATCACTCCTGAGGAACAGATTTCCTCACTATAAAGGTTGCTTTCCCCTGAGTGAAATGTCAGATAAATAAAAAGCTGAAATATCTCTTAAGTGTGTTCTACTTATAAAATAGAAGTACATAAGCCAATAGCATTTAGCAGTGGAGGATATATGTTTGGTGGCATTTAATACTTTTTAAATTTTCTTTTTACTGAGCTAATCAGAGCTGACTACCACTATAATAAGGTTATTCATAATTTTGATTTACCCAATTTCTGTACCTTGGATATCTACTGCAGTATATATTGGTTTTAGTATTAATTTTTTGACAAACCACAGATTTATTTTTTTTTTAATATTTCTTGTAGAAGTAAGACAAACATCAATACCAATTGTTTTCTCATTTTCTGGACACGTATTTATTTCAAGCATTATTGAAAGCCTGCACTTTAATTGTTTATACGGAAAGTCCTAATGCCGATGACAAGAAAGATGAAATATCCCACACAGGCCTAAGTAATCTTTTCCATCTACTTCAAATTCTGTTCTGTTCTTCCCTATGCTTTGTGTCTTGCATAATTTATTGCCTTCCCCAGCCTGAGAGGGGAAGCCATCAGCAGTGAGCTCCATTAGTGGTCATCAGTGGGGCTTGAGGAGTGACACAGATGTGCCGTGTCCCATCAGGAACACGACACAGCTGGCACGAGGATGGGAATCCTTTGCACAGAAGACCGAAAAAGTCCAGTCTTTGTGAGTCAGAACCTCAGGCTTGATGGTCACTTTTACAATTTCTCTTTGATTAGGTAAAATCTGGGAGTCTGGAGATTTAAACTGTATATAACTCACATAAATGGGACATTGGTGGAATTTTTTAAACAAGATCACAAGCTCCAGGTCCAGAGTTTGATAAAAGAAAAGCACATCCCTAATCCTGAATGGGACCCATTATCTGGGGTTTGAAATCTGCTACAAAAAGTCAGGGTGACTGTTTCTATTTCCAGAGATTACTTATCTGCTTACTTATTTCACTGAGCTCTGCTCACTGCTTTCTGGGATCGTTATTCTTTTATCCTAATGAAGCACAGATACATTTTGATGCAGCACCCATGCTGCAGCACTGCCTTTGTATGAAGAGTAATGAATAGCAGATTTGGCTCTTTTCTGTTTTAATAGACTTACAAGAGTCTCTCTGACAGAAACAAACTCCAGAAAATACCTTGATTTAAAAACAGGCTATGTGGTATCCTTACTGTCCTTTTGATATAAAACTTGATTAAAATGGGATGTGACATCAGTTGAAAAAGTATGAAAATCAAATTTTCTTTATTACGTACGTGTTTAGGCTAACCTATGCCTACAGTTTATCTTTGTGTAATTTATGCTGTCTTTGTGCCATGCCTTAATTTTGAATACATTTGTTGAAGATTTCCTGTAGCATTCATCTATGATTGTCAAAAGGAAGTTTTATTCTAAAAAAGAGATAGTACTGGTTTTAATTATGAATCTAAATAGCTTCATAACCAGAGTGAACTCTGAATTTACATCATTTTTATGATAGCCACACCATTCCAGGTTTATTGATTTTGTCATTTGCTTCATTACATTTAATGCAAACCTTTTGTATGAAATTATTCTGGTGCTGTGCTGGCCACGGAGGGGTCAGCATGTGCAGTCTCTAGCCAAAACAGCACAGCAATATCATTTTAGTGCAGACTCCATGGAGAAAGGGGAGTTGTAAATACTGTCCACCAGCAGAACAAAGTTTGCCTTTTCCACTTGACCTTCCCAGCTGGACAAAGTTAAAAACACAGCTTGAGTTGTCTTTTTTTTCACTCTTCTTTTGCTCTCCCACTGTGCTTGGCTTCAGCTCTTTGGTCAGTGTGGCAGATGTCTGCTGCTGGAGAGGAGCAGGAGTTTGGGGGTGGCTTTGGGCAGAGCCTGCCGGGTCCCTGGCAGTGCCAGGCTGTGCTGGGAGCTGGCAGCACCAGTTCTGTGCCCATGGAGCTCTCCCAGAGGAGAAGGTCTGCAGGAGTGCTGATCTCCTGCTCACAAGCTGTTCTGAAGAGCCACTTGCACTTTGGCTTTCAAGGCAGAGACACTGGGTTTCTGGGCTCTCCAGTTGCTTTTCTATTTCACTAATTCTGATCCTTGGTTTTGTGAATAGGGAACAATGTGCCTGATTTGCTGTACTTTTTAAGGTGTGCCTGCCCATGGCAGGGGAGATGGAACTAGGTGATCTTTAAGGTAATTTCCAACCCAAGTCATTGTGTGATTGTATGAATAAAACTTCTTGAGTTCTTAATTAATACTACATCACTTTTTCTGGATAACACAATTATTATTTTTAATCTAACTTCGTTTTAAAAAGTGATGCAAACACTATGCAAAACAGGTAAGTAAATGGATCCTTGTTTTCCCAGAAGGCAATGACTTAGGCTCAAAAATTAATTTCAGTAATTGATTGGGGGACCAGATTTCCTGCACCACTCTTCCTTGACCACAAAATGAGATGGATGTCCCCCTGCTTTTAACCCAACTCTTACCTCAGCTGCAGCTTTTTTCTTGACCCAAGCCTTCAACTCAGCTGCAGTTTTCTGTGTGAGAGCAGAGCTGCCTATTTAAAACAAGCCTGTGCAGCTTCTTGCCACATTTAGAGCCCAGAAGGGAATGATTACATTTCTCATTCAGTGATTCAGTCTGTTCATGACTTTGCTATCCTGCAGTTGGGTGGCTCCATGAGATAAAGTGTAGAAAAACAAAGCCACCTGCAATTCAATTCAATACAAAATTGATATGCCTTGAAAGAAAAATATTAAACTGTAATGGTAGAACTGTAGTGTAGAGTTTTTTCATCAGAAATTGTTTTTATATGAACATATGCTCGCTGTGTTTGTACAGCAAGGGATGTTATGAAGTCCTTTTAAACAGCTCAATCACTGCATCACTTGAAAATTTCTTCAAAGGAAGCTCAGTTCATGTAAATCCTACATGGATATTAAGAAGATCCTATGGAGGATCTTAATTTTATTCAAAAAACCACCAGTGCTTTTGCATGGATCTGCAGTGTTTTCTTCCTCTATAAAATAAGGATCTAAATCTGAGCAAAGCACAGAGGGAATTCTCAGGCACTCAGATATCTGTTATGAGATTAATACAAATAAAGTTGATTATCTAGGTGCAAATCTGAGAATGGCTTTAGTACAATAGCTCTGAGGTAAGCAAGAATAAAACCCTTTTTGTTTAAGACCAGATGACACAGGGGGAGTGGAGACAGCAGCAGTGGAAAAGGCTGTGAGATGATGGTCTCATTTGTACAGCTGATTTCTGCTGCTGAATATCATTTCCCTCCACTCTTTTTTTTTCCTACCAAAGGCCTGTGGGATCTAATTTTGCTTTTGTTTACCCTTTGGTAGTCCCATAAATGTCAAAGAAACAAATGAGAGAATTCCATCTTCATGAGGAAGTAACCTCTGCTCCAGTCTTTTGTGGGTTTTTTTAACGCTCTTTTTGGAGTTATTTTTCCAACTCGTTGAGCAGCACAGTAGCACTGTGGTAATGTGCATACACAGCTTGTCCAAGGTGCTTTTTCACACTTAAGATTCTTCTTCCTTTCTCTTGTTTGACTAGGGAAAGCACGGATTTTGGAAATGTTTAGTTAAAGGAACAGCAGTGTTTCATGAATGAACAATCAATATTATTTCCCTATATAAATTCAGCATCAATATCCTGTCGATCACAAGTTGCTTATAAAGCAGTCATGATACCTTAATGCTAGACTACAGAGTGGTGCTTTTCAAAAAAATCCTCAGAAAACCCCGAACCCAAAACCAAACCTCCCAACCCTAGAACTTAACTAATTTAAAGAGATAATGGGCTGTATAAAACTGTGATGTGGTGCACAAGAAATCTTAATGGAAATTATTTACATTAAGATGCCCATAAGCAGTTCTTGCTGCATTTCCAGGAGCCCAGCATAAAGCATCCAGCCTGCCTCTCAGGGCAGCAGAACAGAGCTCTCTCATACACATTAAAAAATGGCATTTTGTAGCATGGGGTGGGAAATGGAGCTTTCTGGTGTGAAAATTAGCTTTAGAAATGAGATTGACTTTTTTTCCCTTTTTTTTTTTTTGTGACCCTGCAGTAGCCTTGTATGTGAGTTTCACCCTTCAACCTACTTTATTTGGTATTTAATTTATATGCTTAAACTCGGGTCATATGCAGCAACAGCTATTGATTAGATCCTGCTTTTAAACCCAGTCTTAGAGGGAAGATGACTGCTGCAAAGAGGTCAAGTGGTCTGCCTGAAATAATTCACTGAGTAAGAGGGACTCACAATTACCTGAACCATTTGAGCAGGGGGCTGTTGTTGGGGGTGGATTTTTAGTTTGGTTTTAGCTCTCTGCCTGCAGCTCTCCCTGCTTTTCAGAGATGTGATGCTCTCCCTTCCCAAGGAGGAGCAGCTGAAAACATAATTAAGGGTTAATGTTCAGGCAGGGAGGGGGAGCAGCCAGCCCTTCACAATAAGTTGGGCAATAAGCAGCACTCTCAGGACAGTGACTGAGAAGGATGAGAGAAATGTCCTGTGAAGCCAATTGTTCAGGTATCCTCTTTACCTACTTACAAAAAAAAAATTGTTGCTTTGATTGCAAAAAGGAAAAAAAATGGGGCAGGGCTTTTTTCTGGCCGTTTTATTTTAGTGCTGTCACATCTCAGTATGAATTAGGTTTTTGATGTTTGTTATAAAGGGTCAGGTGAGGTAATTGGTGGGATCTTGTGATCAAACTTGCTGCCTCATCCTACCTGGGAGTACAAGTTTTCTTGCACGTGGCATCCTTTTTGTCATGACAGCACTGGCAGAGGAAGCAGATGTCTCTTTATAAATGTATTTATGGACTAATGTCAGGAAAAAATACCTATAAAATATACACGACCTAGCAAGGAAATTTCAAATTCATCTGGATAAGTTAATTTTTAAGATTCTTTGATAGTGGATTCAAGTTTGTAAGGTTTGTAGAATCCTTATTCAGTGACTAGTGAGTAAATGTGAATTAACATTTCAGAATGTAAGCATTTATATTTAAGAAATCAAAATGTCTAGGATTACTTGAAGATTGTTTTAAATACTTGGCATTAGTGTTATTTCAGCCCTTCAGGGGATGTTTTAGAAGGGCATGAAATACCAGGACAATGGGAATGGCTTTAAACTGACAGAGAGCAGGTTTAGGTTGGATATTAGGAAGAGATTCTTCTCTGTGAGGGTGGGGAGGCCCTGGCACAGGATGCCCAGGGAAGGACCTAGTGATTTAATGATTTCAAAAGGAAATACTTTTCTTTAAAATATTTAAAAGGAAAATTTGCTGAGAAAATTATTGAAGTCTGTAACTTCTAGGCAATTCTGTACATTAACTTGCCTCTACAATATTTTTGATTGATACCAGAAGTGCAAAAATTATTTAATGATATTGACAACATGTCTAACAGTAAGCCATCTTCTATCCATATTTTTGTTTTTAAATTGGGCATGCAGTTATCTCAGGATGCTGTTTTTACCAGTTTCTGATTAAATAATGCTTTTACACATTCATTACAAGTCCTGCATTTATAGATACAGAAGTTTAAGTCACTCAAATCTCCTGCAAGATGGAATAAATCCCTTTGGAGGTGACCTGTCCTCCTGTTCTTGCAGTGTGTGTTGTTTTGGAGATTATGGTTGTCCCTTGGTACCTGGGTTTCTGCGCTGTGATGTTTCAGCTCCTGGGTCGAGTTCTTATTGCCCAGGAGTTTGTCTCTTCACAAGGAAAGCTGGAAGACCTCAGCACCTGCAGCCTGCTCTGCAGCTCTCCCAAAGAATTAAGCTTTTGTGAGGATATACCAGTAGGGATTTGATGACTTTTCCTTTCAAGCACTGCAGCCCAGTAAAACACCAGTGCTGTTCTACATCCTTTACCTATATCTTTGTAATGGTGCTTTGTGGCAATAATAATATCAGTAATTATCTCTTGTACTCTGTTCAGCCCTTTTGATATAAACTCTCCCTCCTCCATGTGGATGCTGGCAGTCTGGTCAGAGAGAAAGTCAGATAAACTTTCCCAGGCATTGTTCTGGGGCAGCAGTTTGATTTTATGAAGCTTTTCTTTATAATTTTTTTACCTTACTGCAGCATCTCCTGTTTTTTGTTTATTTTAAAAAAAGGAAAAGCCCATGCATTCAGATGTAAAAGCAGTTGGTTCTTCTGAGGGTATTTTTTCATTAAGGTCATCACTGGTTATCTATTAGATATGGGGTAAAACACATAAAACCAGATTACAGTCAACAAAACGTATCAATTTCTATCATGTCATTATTCTATGTTTTATATTAGTATTATACCTGTCCCAAGGCTAGAGAAGAATGTTTTAATTTGGAAATTATGTAGGTTAGTGGAACTGGAAGAGATTAATTAATTTCCAGAAATTTTGAAAAACTTCATGGTATTACTGACAGCTCTGGGGAGGAGGAATAAATATCTTAAAGGGTGAGGGAGTCAAGTGCTACAGTCATCCCATAAATGCCAAAAATAGATGGATGCCATTTGTTTTTATGAATTAAAAGAAGCAGTCCTATGGTTGCATGTAGGTGGAAAGAAACTCCCTGGTGAACATGCACAAGAGCTGTCACATATGCTCCGTGCCATGATTCTGAAGGATGCGTGGCAGTGCCACATTGATTTGGTAAAACATTGTTTGGGAAGTTGAAGATCTGCTAACAAAAACTGAATGTAATCATCCAAACATATTGGGTGCTTATGGTTCATATGGGTGTTCAAATAGAACATTTGCTCCAAAGTGCTTGTAAACAAAAACCTGCAGGATGGATTGCTGTCCTTACCCCGGGTGACAAACATTCCACAGATGATATGAATTTGGCTGCCTTGAAAACAGTAAAGCAAAATGGCTTTTTTTGTCAACTGTGATCCAGTTTGCTGTTAATTCCAGAGCACTTTACAAAGTATTTAAAAACTCATGCAATTTCTAAGTGCCTAGATAACCAAGAAGAACATTGATTTTGATTCCCATTTAATTTATCAGGTAACTTACTTATTTTGGTTCATACAATATTTTTGGGGTTTTGTTTTACTTTTCTTAAAGTTTTTTTTGTTTTGTTTTGTTGTTTTGGTTTGGATTCTTTCGTTTTTGTTTTAGAAACTGGTTATCTTTCCAAATATTTCTTGTTCTAGTTAGTTCTTTTTAAGTGTTTTAGGCCTTAATGTGTTAGGTGCAGGTGTTTCACTGACAGAGTTTGGGACTGCTGTGGACAAACGAGTGTGGTGGCAGAAGAGAACACAAGTCACAGAGGCAGAGCTGGTGTGACATTGTCAGAAATATGTCATAGGGTGATTAATTTGGATATGGACAGATACTCAGGGAAGAAGAATAGGTCTTCAAGTTCATGCCCAACAAACACTCCATGTCTGTGAATGGACCTCAGGAATGGAGATAATGAGGAATCAGCTGTAGGTTGGCCTGCTCAGGACTTTCATGTGACAGAACAGCAGCTTGTAGTGCTTATTGGAACCTTTGCCACTCTTCTTAGTCTAAGGGAAGAGTTATTTGCTTACTCATATATAAATACGTGTATATGTAACTACCTAAATTACGTATATAAGCACATGGAGTGCTCAGAAAAGTGCAGACTACTATTTTTATAAATTTAGTACAAATATAAATCAGCATTTAAAAGCACACAGCAAGATTTCACCCTTTAATTACAGTTTTTGTAGCATAAGCAGGTAATGCAGTAACCCAAAGCACGTATTCTGTTAACTTATTTGTTTGACATCATTCAGAACAAGTAAATTTGGGGAATGAGGTATACTGACTTATACAGTCAGACTGTAAAAACAATTCCAGTGGGGACTCTGGATGGGGAATTGAATTCATTGCCTTGAGTAGTGAGAATGAAGCTTGATGTAAGTGTTGTAAAGGCTTGTGAGGTTCAGGCTGAATTCCAATGTGTCTCTTTCACCCTCAGCACCAATTCATCTAAACTCACCCCTAATCGTATCTAGAACTGATTACAAGTCAGCCACAGCTCTGACTTGTGAAATGGGATGTGATGCTAAGAAATGACAAGTATAAAGACTTCAAATCACAGGATCAGGGCTTTGCATACACATTGAAGCAACCACTGGAAAACAAATTTGAAAGGTTTTTACAGCCATTGCCAGCCCTGTTTTGTATCAGTAAGAGGGAAACAGGACAGGGCTGTACTTATATGGGGCACTTGTGGCTGCTGTTTTTCCTCAGCTGGCCTGAGAAATCAACCAGCAAAGCAGAGAAACAGTCAGGAGTCAGGGTTTGGAGCTGCATGTCATTAGAAGCATTTTTGTGTCAAAAACAAAACTTCTGATAATACCCAGGTGGGTCATCAGTGAACAACACAGAACTGTAACTAAGCCAAATGGTTCCTTGTCTTAAAGTGATTCAAAACACATCTTTTTGTTGGTGAGTTTGTCAGTGGCTGATTTTACAACAGAAATTACGAGAAGGGGATAAATTTCATGTCTCAAAAGCAAGGTGCTGTTGCCTAATCAGTATAGAAGAAAAAGGGTATAACAAAGCAAAATCCTGGAAGCACACCCTCCAACCCTGTTTTTCATCTGGAGATGCCACTAATTCATACTAAAATAGGAACCCACAGCTGTGTTAAAGATGAAATGGCCTGATTTGGAAACCCTTAGAAAAGCTTCTGAGGCTGTGTTAAGCATAGTCAGTGCTGGAAATCCCTATCAGGGTGATTTAAAATTAATGCAGTATCTTGAAATACGTGATTTGTTAACTGGTCTCTAGTGGCTGTGAGAGTTGGTTGAGGAACTGAGTAGGACCATGTTGAGAAAAGTCCCCCAGTCCAAAATGGAACGTGGAAATATTTAGAACTGTGATTCCTTCTCCAGCTTTAACTGGCTCTTTTTGGTTTTTTAAAAACAGTCTGATAAAACAGGCTTTGACTGAAAACTTATTGGTGTGTTATAGTGAGAAACTACCATTTATAACTGCAAGCTGTTAATTGGATAGTATCCACAAGTTTTTAGTATTAATTTTCTAATTACAAAAGGAAAAAAGTTTAAAAAAACAACTGGTTTTGCCCAAATTTGTCAGCTATGCAGGAAGGCAGTCACTCTGCAGCATACTCCCAATATTTAGTGGTTTGGTATTGCTTCCTCCTAATCTTTGTCCTGAGAGCTAGAAGAACATATCACGAGTCATTGTATGACTGCAGGTGATAGCATTAATCTAATGTGATGTGGGATTTCAGAGGGGGCAGATGTCTGGAGATGCAATGTCCAGATTTCCTTTTGCTCTGTCATCCCCCTAACCATGTAACAAACCAGGCACTTCTGGGCCTTGCCCTGGGCACGTTCCCCTTCCCTGCTCTGCACTCGCCCTCTGCCACAGCCTCTGTCCCCGCAGCCTTTTCATGTTTGCTGGTCAAGTCCAAGTTTCTCAAAGGCAGGAGACCTTAATTTTCCTCTCCAACCTGAGTTTTGTAGGTTTTAAAACATAAAGATGTGTCAGCAAGGAGCACCACCAGAATGAACACGCTTTTTGCCCTGTGTCCCTGTTAAAGCATCTCACGGCGAGCTCTGTGCTGCTGGCACGGGCTGGGCTCACGGGCACTGCCAGCTCAGCCTGCAGTGGTGTCCCCAGGGCACAGGGATGTCACCCACGTCCAGAGCATCTGTCCAGCTCTGCAGCCAGGAACAGCAGAGCACTGCCTTGTTGTGTCACACTGCAGAGTTTCTTGCAGCCCTCTGTCCTACTGAGCCCATTTTACATGCCAATGGCACCAAATTTTGTCTATCTTTGACAGCTGGATACACTTTTCAATAGGAAGGGATGGAGCATTTTGGATCTTTTTTTTTTTTTTTTAAAGTTTTGGTTCTGCAATGAATCTGTTAGAGCACGGAATGATTTTAAGGAGAAAACCCCAATCCCAGTTGATGCTGCTGCACTGAAGGGTGGTAACAGCTCGCCTGTGGGGTTTGTTTGTTTTGCCTTGGAAATGAGAGTAAATTCTGTGCTGTCAGCTCCACAGAAGTGATGCCACCATGGTGCTTGAGCTTGTGCAAGCACTGGCCTTGCTCACAGGGCACAAATTCTGGGTGAGCTTCAGTGCTGCTGCTGTTCTGGGCTTGGGATGGAGCATGGGCAGCTGGATCCTGCAGCCTCCCCGTGCCTGAGCCTCCCTTCCCTGCCAGAAACACCCGAGAGAAGGGGTCAGGCTGTGCTGGAAGCCACAGCCCCCGTGAGCAGAGGTCAGGGGTGGAGGGCACAGCTCCTACTCCACCTGCAGCAGCATGGAACCACCTGCACCTCCTCCTCCCCGTGCTCTTTGCACATGACAAATGTCTGCTCCTTATTTCGTTTCAACAACTGCGTGTTTTTTCTATGCAGGTACCTCGCTTTCAGATTTTCCAGTTTCATAATACTGTCCCTAATGATATGATTTCCTATTAATATTCCTAATCTGATTCCTGGGTATGATTTCCTATTAATAAGGTCACTGGTTAGTAACATTGTGAACTAGAACTTTCCTTTATGTGTGGTGTTTGACACTTGTCAACTGAATATAATAAATAAAAATTTAAATAAGTACAAACCTTCTAAAACTGTAAGGAACGCCACGGTAAGTAACTTTCATTTTCTGAAACACCCATTTTATCTTTCTCTTTTCTTCCCCTTTTCCCCTTTGGGGCTATGGCAGAGGAGAACAACAGATGGTTATCAGTCAAGAGTAACTAGGGAAACAGCAAAACCTGCCCCAATTGCTATGGAGACAGCCATTTCTGTGCTTGGTATGCACTATTTGTTACATCAGCAACCAGAGAGAGTTAAAAAAAGAAAAAAAAATGTTCTAAAGCACCTAATATTGAAAGGAAATCTTGTGTTTGTGTGTATTTGTCCTTGCAGCAGGCAGTCTCCATGTTTGTTTGTCACTCAAGTTTTGCTTTAAGCTGATATTTTAGTTATTTTGTGACAGCAGCATTTTGATTCGTGAGTTAATGTAACACAAACACTCAGAGCAAATGCTTAGTGATTTTGAATAGTCTGCAGAACAATTATTCATAAACAATTCTTCTCCTTCAGATCAGATATTCCTCCCTCCTTGAATTTAACAACCTGGCAGCACAGGTTGGATATGAAAGCTGAAGACAGAGAATATGACTCTGCCCAATTACCTCAGGCAGATGAGCTATTTCTGCACAAAGCCTCAACCACAGCTTTTGGCAAAACGGCATCCTTGGGAACCAAAAAAAAAAAAAAAACGGGAATTTCGAAACACTTGTAAAAATCTCAGGGTGAGATTGCAGCTTGATCACAACAGCTGTATCGGTCTTTTATGTTTTCTAATATGAGCAAGCTCTTATAGAGTGATTTTAGTGAAGCATAAATAAAAAGTAAAAAATTAAATGGTAAAAATGCATTAAAAGCTGCTTTGAAAGAACTTCACGTTATTTCAATTTAAATTAATTTAACATTACCTCAAAGCACCATCTTTCCCCATTTATTGGGGCTTCCTCATCAATTAGTACAAGGATAAGGACTTTGGTTTGGTATGTGAGAAATTTAAAATAGATGCGTTGGTGTCACTTTCCTCAGATATCTTAATATTCTTGAAATCACATAAGGGTAAGAAATATTTTGGAGTATGTTTCTAATTCTGACAGGTTATGGAAAAACTTAAATACTAGAGTGCAGACGTTACAGGAAATGTATGACATAGAACCAGCAAGTCTGTATTAGAAAAAAATGAAAAAGCGAATGGAAGGGAAAAATGTTGTCCAAACAGGGGTTCTTTTGGAGATATAATTAGTAAAATTAATTATTTTCTAAAATTAATGTGTAATAATATATACATTTATTATGTAATAATAAATACAGAGCATTTACCTTCCTGTGATATCACTAATGAAATTTCTTTAAATATTTTGGTGATACAATTCCTTAACATGGATACGTCTGATTAAAAATCTAAGTCTTTCTTCAATGAGAAAATGGCACCTGCCTAATTTTTTATCTTCAAGTGTAGATACAAGTTATAACACTAATATTATATCAGTAACAGTAAACCTTAAATATGCAACTATTATAACACTGCTTTTTTATGCTAAATGTGAAATATGCAAAAGAAATTTGAACAGTATATATTACAGTAGTCATTAATACTGGCTTTTATTTAAATATTTAACTAGATTTTTGGCAAAATAAAGAAAGAGGTTATAGTAATTTAACTACTGTCACAGTATAATTAAAAAATAGATTAGCACTTGAGCTCTGCAATGACCTTGGTAGAGTTTGAAAATGGGAAAAAAATGCCTTAATGAATAAAGTAGAAAACACTGGTTATAAAGTCCATTATTGTTAAATGTTGAGGCTTGAAGAGCCACTTCTTTGTGAGTGCAAGTCTGGCAAACTGCAGAAAAAATGCTGAAATCTCTTATATAGTTGGTGTGCTGTGAAGAAATTTTGCTAGTAATACAAATGTATGGTTTTAAACAGAAATTTTTTAATGTTAATAAAAAGATAGATTGTTTCAGTTTTGGTAAATTTCACCCTGCATGAATTCAATTCTTTAATGTTTTACAATATTTCTGTGTTAAAAAAATCTTAAAACTAGTAACGTGATAAAATTATATCAGATTTGTTGCTGGGGATTTTTATCTCTCAAATGCATTTAAAAATTAAATATTCCTTATTGTTGTGAGCAAAACCTTCAAGGCTTGGTATTTAAAGGATTATTTCAAATAGCAAAAGAATATCAACCTTGTAAAACCCTATTCCTCCTAAATAGTATTTGAAATTTAACTCTTATTTATGAAAGATAATGCACCAGTCTAAATGGATAAGCCAAAGTAACACTGTCACGGAAAAAGTGTTTTAAACATTTAAAGTGGCGTTTTAGCCAAGCCATAGATTCTAATGTGATATAAATCTGTTAGGATGCAGTGTTATTTCTTATTTCTTAGAAAGGTGATTTGTGTCTAAGTTTTTTTTTTTCCCTTTAAAACATCAATTTTATAAGGTACTCACATAATTTTCCTGCTTTTCAATAAAAACTGAGAGTAGTTATTGAGTCCGCATTAGAGCCAAATTACAGTAATACATATGGCTTTATGTGTTATAGCTCTGCCACATGAAAGATGTCTCATGAAAGAAGTCTTCCTCTGAAGACTTTTATAAATTCTTGGATTGTTTATAAGCATTTGTCTGTGTCACACTCCACCTAAATCCCATTTGCCCATTCAATATTTTCCTTGCTTGAGTGCTTTGCTCTGTTCTCTGCGGTCTCTGGTGCTGCTGTCGTTCTCTCTGGCATTGTCTGGTTGCTAATTGCCTGTCACAGGGATCTGGGGTCCCTGGAGCCTCTGGGGTGGGGTCAGGGTGGGTAATTCCATCCCAGGGGAGCTGCTGGGTGTCCCAGCCAGGGAATTCAGCTCACTCACCTGCTCTGACAGCGTCACCCAGCCCAGCTCCAGGTCTGCTCAGCTTCACTGCTTTGTGTCTAATGCATGAGAGATTCAGCATTTAACCCAAACGCTTCGGCCCAGATTAAATTTACCTATCTATGTAACTCAGCAAAATCTGGAAGTGTCACACTGCTCACTTACTGTGGTTTCACTCATCCCTCAGTGGCTCAGTATTTCTCTGTGAGAACGTTTTCTGGTCAGAGGCAGTCAAATCACTTGGTAGGTTTAGATAAAGTCTGAGCCCAGTGCTGTATTCCTTCAAAAAGAGACTAAATGCATGATTTTGTCCATGTACTTTGAAAATTGTCTCTTAAATCTGAGTTTGTGTTGTCGGACCTTTCAGCACCAGTGTATTGCGCCACTACATGCAAAACAACCATTTGTAATCTCGAGGAAAAGATTTTCTAGAAAGGCTAGGAGTGCTGGCAAATAGAGGTGCCATTTAAATCTGAACCAAGGCTTCTGCAGCCCAAGACCACTTTCAAAAATTCACCTGTAAGCCTGGAGCAGGGGAGGTGTGTCTCAGGTAGCTGACCTGTGCTCGGTGTGCCTGAGTGCTCTGTGCAGAATGCAGCGATGGGGAGATGGGAGCAGTGTCACAATGTTCCTCAGGAAAATGCAGGTTCCACCTGTTCTGAAATACTGTTTTTTTTCCTTTTTTTTTCTGTTTATTAAAGTAGAAATTTTACCTTCTCTGCATATGGCTAATGTTATTCAAGTAAGATGTTCTTAATGAATGTTAGGGATGTCTGTTTGGCCCCTTGAGGAGCTGCATGCACAGCCTGCCCACACTGAGTGTGTGAGTTGGCTGCTAGTCCACATCACAGGGGGTTTGTTTTGTCTTCATAAGCATAAAAAGATGTGCTGAACACCTTGGCTTTCTGGAAGACTTTACTTAAACTTTCCCCAAGTCTTTAAACTTATCACTTTGTCTTGGAAGGAAGGAAGACATTTAGATTTAAACTCCCAAATTTCTAGTCGTGACTGAACTGCTCACCAGGGTGCTGTACAGATGCACAGAAATAGGATTTCCATCTTTACACACAGAGAAATAAATAGGGAGGCAGAGGGTCTTAAAACCTGATTTTTAAGACAACTAGCTGTTCTCTTCATTTTGAGAAGAAATTCTCATGTTTCAAATGCAGATGTGAATGTGTTGGGGTGATAGATACCAGGAGACACAAACTCTGTGACAAAGGAGCATTAAACATGTGAGTTTCACCCCAGAGACTGTGAAGAATTGGTTATGGGCCAGAGAATCAGGGTGTCTCACTAATGAATATGTTCCCTATTTACTGATAGTCCTGCTAAGTGTGTGTCTTCTGAGCATTGAGAGGTTTCCCTTGCTGTGATCTTGTGCATCGATCACATAGACTAAGCCTGGTTGTTGGCAGTGGCATGACTGGACCTGTGCAAATATGATTAAAATGGTTATTACACTTTTTCAACAGAAATCAGTCTATGAGAGTAGCAGTTTTTTTAAAAATACAATACCCACCAAGGAATCCCTTTAATCAGAAGGCTTTGAGGGTAGCACACTGTGGGTTTATTTGCTTATTTTAGTGTGTTTGGCAGAAAAATCAATATTGTACTATAACTCCAATAAAAATCATGCAATATCTAGTACTTCCCATAGAAGGAGAGGTGATTCTCAAATTGAGGCTCCTTTCTCCTCATCATGTTACTATCTGCCAACCTTCTGCTTAATAAAGCTAAGTGTAAAGTACTTACAGTGCTGCAGACAGCACTGTATTTAACTGATTTGAAGTTTATTCTTCTTCAAAATACACCATCCCTTCTGTTTGAGCAACAAATTTTTGTCAATTAAATGGGGATATCAGGACAAGTCTTCTCAGCAGTCAAAAATAGAGAGATTTTAGGATCTTTCACAGATGGCCAGAGAAAGAGAGAGAACATAAATATGTATGTATACATTTGTCTAGATATGTATATATGCTGTTCATGAACTCCTACACACAGAAAAATCCCTTTTGGAGGATTGTACATCACGGTGTCTGCCAGTATTGGAGGCATTGCTGAAGTTTGGCCAAATTCACAAAGTTCTACAAAGTTAGCGAATGCTACGAGAAACCTTAGTTGGGGCTTTATGGTTCCTAAGGTTTTTAGTAGACCTTAGAGTGTGAGCGGGTTTTCCTGTACTTTAACTCATAAAAAATAGAATTTTCATTGATACAGACTACATCACAAAGGGTAAGTTTTCCATGCTTGTCAAAGATGTACATGTCCAGGATGGTCAATTTTAGCAGATCAAACTCAGTCTTTAGAGGGGTTCATAAGGATTATATTTCCTCTGTTTGTGCTTTTTTGTTGCATAATAAGAAAAAAGCTGCAAATGTCTATTTAGACCAAAAATTAGATAAGGCAAATAATTGGAAAGTAGTTGGTGAAACTATACAACCATACTATACATGGGTGTAATATATTTCCTGTAGTTGCATATGTGTGTATATATATATATATATATATATATATATTTCTTAAAAAGCAGAAACTACAGTGTAATCTTTGTATCTTTATTCAAGATACTTTACCCACATAGTACAAAAGGTCTCTGCCTCATCAAATCCAAAGTTTTTGCTGTGCAAAGGGCAGTAACAGATAGTCAGGAGCTTGCATCTTTTTTATCATGAAATGCAGATATTTTACTTGCATGTGACTAGATAAGTAATTTTATTTCTTTAAGTGTAAAATTTAAGGGATCAGATGTCAGAAAATGTAATCACTGAATTTTAAATTACAACTTTAATTCTTTTAAGCAGAGGAGACAGATGTAGCTGTCTTACTGCATCCACATGTATTGCAAAATATGTTTAAATCATGCGCATACAGGGAGACAAATGAGAGAACTCCGCCACCCAAATATTAAATTACATGTTTTGAAGGAAAATAGTGTTTTAAGTGTACATGTGTATAATGCTTTTTGTCACTGGATTGCTCTCCCTGATGCAGTTAGACAGAATCTGTATTTAGTCAGAAATCTTTCAATAGAAAGGGCTACCAGATGGGACCAGTAACAATGCAGAGAGGCATCGAACCACCACAGACATTTGGTGCTTAGAATAATAAAAAGACTATAAAATTAGATTAGTTGAGTCTAATTTGGAATTGGTATATTCCCTATGCACTCTCACAGCTCTTGGGTAGATAAAGCCTGAAGATTTAGTACTGTCAGGACAGAGGACTCCAACTTCCAGTAAAAGAAAAAACGGCATTCTGTGAGGTCACGGAGGGCAGCCCAGTGACCTCCAATGATTTACAGGCCTTTAGCTTAATGAAATTGTTTCAGTGACATGACGGTAAAAGCTCATAATGGATTGGATGCCCTAATGTAATGAAATTACTCCCTTCTGCCTTAAAAAAAAAAAAAAAGGAAAAAAAAAAAAAAAAAAAAAGGCGCAATTAATATTTACTGAGACCTGACAGGCTTCAGTGTGCGGGAGCGTGCAGCGCTGTCAGACAGCCGAGCAGCCCCGAGCAGCGTGGCAGCTGAGCAGGCGCTGCGAGGGGGTGGAGGGACACCTCGCTGACGGGGAAGCCCCAACCTGGCACTCCGAGCCAGACTTCATCTTCTCCCTTCCTTTCTGCAGGCAACTGGACAACAACCAGATCAGCTGCATCGAAGATGGAGCCTTCCGAGCCCTGCGCGACCTGGAGATCCTGTGAGTTGACTTGGTGCCGGGGCGCTGGGGGGGTGGCTGTCCCCACTGCGCTGTGTGCTGCAGTGCTGGCGAGCCTGGGGGCTCTGCAGCCTGGCTGCCCACCTCAGCAGGTGCAATCCCAGCCTTACCCCGGGCTGCTAATTAAACCACAATAGAGGGATGCCGTGTGCGCTGCTGAGGAGCGCGGAGATCGCCGCGCTCGCTGCTGCGGGAGCAGATGGGTTCAGCAGCATTCCCGGTGTGTCCGGCGTGTGATCTGCAGCCAGAATCCTGCCCTGATGCCCAGCACAGGATGGGTAACAGGTTCATGGGGAGCAGTGCTATGAGATGGGTGACCGCTGCCCTAGACAAAAGCAGTTTGGAAGGTGTTTGGTGTGTAAGAGGGAGGAGAGACGGGTGCTTGGCAGGCTTGTTCAGTGCAGTCATTGGCTTTTGGGGAGGATCCTTCTCTGAGGGCTGAAATAACACCACGTTGTGCTCTTCATGTGCCACAAACTTTACACATAGGCTGTTAAAGCTGCAGCACGTACTGAGAGAAAGGTTTTGACAGTGAAAGCTGACTCTACCAGAGAAGCAGCATATTACATTTAGAGTGCTGTCATTGTAATGTAAATTCAATATTACCCTGAACTTGGTATCTGTGCAGATAATTCGCTTATTACTAATTGTAACTGGTTCACTTAAAGACCTTTTTAGAATAGGTTTTCACAATATGAACTGCTGTAAAGCTTTCCCTCTCACCCAAAAGTTAATCCTGCAAAGCTGAGTGTCAATACTCATGAAAGCACATAATTCTGAGCCGAGATGGAGGGGGGCGGGAAGGACACGCGACCTCTCCGAAATTCAAACCCTCCTCGTGCATCGTGAGTTAATGGGAGAGCAGCCCTGACCCAGTGCACACCTTCCTACAGCAGGGAAGGCCTGCCTGGCTGCTGCAGAGCTTGCCCTTAGATTACACGGGATGAAACAGCAAATGGTAGGTGGATAAAATAAGCACCTGCCTCAGACACTGCTGGCACCTGGAGACTCAGCAGAGTCACGACGTTGTCCTGGGCTCCTGAGAGGAGGCAGAGCAGCGGGGCTGGGTGGGCAGCCTGTGACACACCTCGGGGGTCCGAACGCTCAGGTGATGCACAGGGCTGTTCCCAAGGGCTGGATCCAGCTCAGACTGATGCTCAGAGGAGCTCTGCCCTCCGTGTCAGCACCGGCTCAGCTGTCTGAGAGACCTGGGGGTGGCTGTGTCTGTCACAACCCCTCTGTGCCCTGTCCCCCAGGCTGGGACCCTGATGTGGATCCCATAGAGTATGTGTTGCTCATATTGAGCTAGCCGAAGGTTTCTTATCTGGGAACTTATGTTATCAACAGTATTTTTGAATTCTATAGTAATAGCACTTTTCAGGAGAAGTAATGTGTTACCACTATACAATTTTACTTGTCTGTCAGATTGAAAAGTCTACTGTGTGGGTAAAGAAAAGAAGAAAGGAAAAAAAACCTGAGCTCCTCTAAAATAGTCTTTTTTCTTTTTTTTTCCCTTTTGATAGACTGTCCATATCTGCAGAGAGTGAATCAGTTGTCCACTGACAGCAGACTGTGCTATAACTTTCACTAAATAGGCTGGACAGTAAATGGAGCCCTTTTTTGCAACATACTGAGTTCTGCAGGCTCCGCAGAAGTTGCTGGGAATGCTTTCCTTCTCCTCAGGATGTAGTAAATGCTGAATTAGTTTATTTACCTCTCTGTTTTTAATTGGTTACTTCTATGCCAGTTATTTATGGGTGGAAAAGATGAGGAGATGAGGATATATAAAATAGATCATAATCAGTTGTTTAGTGCATTTTTAATTTTCACCACAGGCACACTGCTATGGGAAAATTAATCAATATTAATTCTAAAAGATGAGAAAAAAATTGATAGTATCTATTTCCAGCTTATTTTTCTTGCAGTCACAAAATGCGTGTTTTATACTTCCAACATAATCTGAATTTTTCCCCATGTTTTTCTTCAAAGAAAGTCTGAGAATTTGATCTATCAAAATAAATTTGCTAAATGCCCCAGAGAATATATTTTTAGTTGTAAAACAGTCATAAATTTAAAATGTAAAGCAATCTGAACCATCAAAGAACATTAACAAATGAAACCAAATTTCAACCTTTCAGACCCACTGTGTATTTTATGCAGATATATTTTAACATAAAATGCAGTATGGAGAAAACATTGAATGATTCTTGCAGAAATAAATCTAATTATCTGTTTGAACAGCTTGCCATAGTACTAAGTAATGTATTTCTTCTTTACTTACTGATTTCTTGTGACCTTTCTGATATTCAGTGTTTCCATTCCTGTACTTTTCTCCTCACACACGGCCTGTCTACAGAATTCTAAATTTTGTCTATAACTCGGGGCAGAGTCGTGCTCAAAAAATAAACTAAGAATACTTTCTTTAGTAACACTTTGGTTTCTGGATTGCATGTTTCATTCACCTTGAGCTCCTCAAAAAAATGACTGCAAGGAGCTTGATGATTCAGTAGCTTTTCAGTAGAAAAAGAAGGAATTTTTGTGCAGAAGGAATTTTCAGTTATCCTTCAAAATGCAGAGCACGCCATGACCCGTGTGACATATTTCTTCTTATCAACAAGATGTTTTAATTTACTGTTCTCATTTTCTTGTTTTGCGTTATAAATATGTTCCCGTACCAACTAATAGCACAGAGGCAGAGATGGAAACAAGACTGAAATTTGTGCCTAACTTGAGAACTTGGCGTGGTGCAGGAAGCTGTGAACTTCAGCCGCAGCTGGGAGCGGCCCAGGGCGCGGAATGCGTCTGCCAGCGCCATCGCGCTCTTGGTCACTTCTGTGTTTGGGAGCCTCTGTGTTCCCATGACACAAAAAGTGTCACTGATTTTATGGCCTGACCTACCTAGACCCTAAAGCAGGTGCTGAGTACTACTGCTGACTGAGTTTTGGCTTAAAAGATGCAAAAATCTTGAGTATAAAGCGCTTTGGTGCCTTCTCTTGATGGTCTTCGCCTACGCAGCAAGTTGAAATAATGTCTGAGAAATGAACTGCAGAACTGATGAACTTAAACATCCTGTCCTGGATGTTCTGCATTGGGGCTGGCTTTTTCATTCTTGTCTCTGATTTCCTGAACAGATTATCATGAAGGGTTTGTTTTCTAGCTGTTGATAAAATAGGAAATTGTTATTGTTAACATAATTCCTGTGTCCCCCTTTTTATAAGACGATAAAACATATTTCAATGGGTTTGGTCTTGCATTCCAAGATGTAGAAAAGTGCGTGCAACAATAGAAACAGCAATAAAATGCAAAATGGGCATGTGTTTGTAAATGAGTGGCAAAAGTTATTAACTGTCTTATGACTTGTTGGCATAGAAATGCACAGAAAAGTTGAAGAAAATTGGTAATTTTTCTAATTAAAGATTTTTTAGTAGGAGAAGGTCTCTGCTCCGCTTAATTTTTACTTATGTCCTGTGGCAATATCTGGCAATAACAGTATTATTGAGAAATACCTGTTACTGTAGCTGTAAGTATGATTCAAGGTTATTAAAAAAAACCCTCAAGACCAAACCTAAAACCCAGTGTAGTCTTCAAAATGATCAGCCACTATTCCTTGTGGTGTGACAATATGCTGTTCATACACTTTGTAGGTTAAAAATTAGTCCATGGTTTTATATCCAAATGCCCCAAATTATTAAGGATATGAGATAAAATGTGTCTAGGGTTCAGAATTTCACCTCCAGTCTCTTAGGACACATGAATAAAAGAAATTAATTTCAAGATGGTTCAACAAGCTCAAACTGGATAAACTGGTACTATTGAGTGCCTGAGCATACTATTGTCATTAGATTGGGAGGGCTGAACCATTTTTTTTCAGTAAGAAAGAGAATTCAGTTTAGCAAAAAGCCCATTAATTTATTTGTCATTGTTTTCTCTCTCTGGGGTAACGGGAAAACTGTGCGGTGGCATGGGAGTAGTACTGTGTGGACAGCACAGAAAGAATTACAAGTCACTGTTGACAACTTAGGTGGAGTGTTTCCCTTTTTTTTATATTGTAAAAGCTGTTTTTCTCCAGCGTTATAATGATAGCCAGAGGGTCCAGAGCTTGAACACATTCTGTTTGTTGCATAAGATTTTATCATACCAAGAGCTAATCCTAGGAGGTCTGTGGGTAGTATTCTGTTAAAGAAGGCAAATGGGTTCTTGCTGTATAGAGCTAGTACAGAATGATTTGGGGGTTTGTTTGTTATTAGCCACATTAATTGTATGTCTTTCATAGCATATGGCTAAGCCTGCAAGTCCTCCCTCCTGAATTTCACCTGCTTTTGGAATGAATGAGCACTGAGTGCCATTGAGTCCAGAGCCGTGCACGCTCAGGGATCCACCAGTCCACTTTGGGTGCCTTAGTGTGAAAAATCCTCTGAGTTCATCCACAAGTAATGACGAAAAGGTGCAAGTATAGTCTTCCAAATATTTGTGACTTCAGTTCCAAATGAGCCGTAAATGTCTTATATTAAAAAGATAATGTGTTCTAATTGCAAAATGTAATAAAAGTAAATAAAAATGCACCACCTTTCCTTTCCCAAAATCTTAAAGTAGTGAGAGAAATTTAAAGTCTTCTCTCTTGTATGCAGAACCTTTTGTCTCCGAATATTTCTGCCACACTCTTCTTCCTGCTCCATGGCAAACCCACAAAACCACAAAGCTGTAAGGGCTGTGTCAGTTTTCGAACTTTGACTCGGAGCTGTGTCGATGTTTTTGAGCTCCAACTCGGCCCCGAGCCATGTCGGGTGGGACACAGCCCGTCTGTCACATCAGCCTGGCCTGCAGCCCCAGTTCTGTGCATTGTCTGCCACACCCAGGCATTGCAAGTGTTTTACCAGCGAGTAAAAATTGGGATTATTCCTGCCATCCTTGCTTGGATTCAATATGTTCCTCTTATAAACGATTCTTTCATAAAAGCTCTAGTCTGTGCAATTTCTAAAGGCGATGTCGTGGGTGAGTGTGATTGTAATGCACGCTGACTTTTGTCATAGCAAACTTTTAAGAACTTTTCTGAACATGAATCAATATTTTGTGCCACAGCCAGGATTTAATTGTGCCTAGGGTTGCCTCTGTATGCTGAACACTCAGTTATATAGTCAGTTTTACTTATTTGCAAAATGCTATTCTGGACATGTCTTAACTAGATAGAAGATTTTTATTTGCTTTCACAACCTGGTGAGACAGGGAGCGAAAGTCATGACATAATTGTAAATATATGAGATGTCATTGCTTAATGAAAGCCTGAAAATGCCACACAAATGTGATTTCCTCCTCTATTTTGCTGCAAATTACGATCGGTTGAGGCAATCAGGATCAAATTTGAACTCTGTAAATCATGTTCCTATAACTGATACCAAAATACCTAAATACAATAATGAAAATGAGAATTCTTTGTCAAATGATGTGCTAGTTTTAGATAGCTAGTTTATTTATACTTGAGTACAGTGAAATTTAAATTATTGCCATTTTTTATTTATTTTTTTTTGTGATTTGGGTTTTGGGGTTTTTTTTGGGCTTTTTTTTTCTTTTTTTTTTTTTTTTTGGTTGATTTATTTGGAGTTGTTTTTTTTACCTGAGGGTGTATATTAGCTCAAATGTATGCAAATTAATAAAAAAAATTTAAAATCTTTAATATTTCATCAGTCAACATGGAAGAATGATACATGCAATAAAAAGTAATGGAAGGCTGTAGCCCTTGGCAGATAATACATTTACCTGCTTGGTAAAATTAGATGAAAAACAACGAATTTGGCATTTCTAGGAGTATCTATAGTTTTCTATGTTGAGTTTGTCTCCCAGACAATCAAGTTATGCAAGAGGAAGTCAACAGTTGGTTTGGCAATAGAGAAATAGTGTGCCCAGAGTACAGAGGTATCAGTAGACAAATGGGAATTTCCTCTTCTCTTCACTCTGTTTTTTGTTAGACTGTCCCTTGGTTTCTTCTCTTCCCATTTTTCCTGCCTCCTATATCGCTGTCTGTAAGGGAAGGAGAAAGGCTCCCAGAGAACCTGGCTGTGGTTACTATAAGGTTTCAGTTACATAAATAGTCAGAGATAAGATTAACTGCAGAAATGCCTTTTTTCAGGTGAACTCGTAGAAAGTGCAGTGCCCCCCCAGTGGACCCTAGGGACAGGAGATGCATAATCAGCATGACGAGTTGATGGAGGGAAGATGAGGTGCATACGTGGTTGCTTGATAAGAAATGTTTTTATTTGCTGATGCATGTCTGTGGGAGATCTGGTGTCCCTGCTCAAGATGTGGAAATGAAATCTGAGATAACCTCTGTTGTAGAGCAGATTACAAATGGGAGGTTGGAAGTACGGCATGGCGAAAGGAACACTATCCAGATGGCACCATGGTGACAGGCTTTATATCAAAGACCAGCCGAGACAAAATAGGAGAGGCTAAGAGAGGGTATCTGAAAATCGCTGATGCCTGTTACAGATATAATGTAATGCTCTCTTTATGGGGAGAATATATTTGCATAAATTCATTGATCAATGATTTTCCTAATCCTGCTGTATTTCAGGCATGTCCTTGCAAATTGATGAACATTTCTATCAGTCCTTGGTCCGGATGCCTAATTATGTTACATATTTAGAAAGATGGATTTTTCCCTTCCTGGAGCATATGTAGTAGCTGAATGCTGTGCTCATTCTCCTTCCCTGCCCCATTAGTTTGGAGGGTTTTTTCCCTTTAAGAATAGCCTGGAGCCAAACAGGCTGCAGAACTTACCAAGATAAGAGCAGTGGCAGGTTAGAATTATTACTTTCATGAATCACTGACCAGTCTGCTTTTTGAGGAAGCCAAGTTTTATGCGTTGTGTCGTTTAAGCCTGGTGCTGCAGTCACTGCTCCGAGAGATTCCAAAGTCGAAACTCCAGGTGATATAGAGATTTCTGGCACACCTTCTCTCCCATGGTATTAATTGTTTCATTTGCATGCTCTCCTCATCTTGTGACCTGCCCTCCCTCCCCTTTGACTAATACAGCTTCTTCGTCAGTAATATAAAAGATGTAGAACAAGCATTTTGACTGTTGAAAGGCAAATGAATGTGAACGACTTAATCCAGAGGACACTCAGCTGGGTATTTCATGCTGATGTGCGGCTCAACACCTTAACCAAGAGCTGAGCTGAAGACTAGGATGGAATAAAACTCCTTGCTGATAAAGTAGAGGCTGTGACACGCTTCTGAGGGAACATGATGAGCTCAAGGTGGATGAGCAGTCATTTTATGCCGCACTTTGCAGTTCAGTGTTTCTATGACTCCCCGAAGCAGCAGGCTGACGATGCTCCAGGAGCTGGATGTGGTTCTGCTGGCACCAATGCAGCCTCTGTGGCTGGGGGGAGGTTGCATGCATGTGAACCACAGGTTCCTGTGATATCACTATCAAATATCCTGAGATGTCCTCAGCCCTCCTGCAACACGAGGGTCCAGAGCTGGTGGTGTGTGTGGGAACTCCTGCATCCTCTGAGCTCAGTCACAACAGCGAAAAATGATCAATATAAAAACATTTCAAAACACATAACTATTTCCCTTATTTTTTTCTGTGTGCAGCTAAAGGCATTGTTTGTGACCAGTAGGGGGGTAGATGGTTTGTCTTTCTCAGACGTTGCTTTTGTCCCTTTGCTGTGCTAAGTACAACATTGACAAAGGCTCTGAGCTGTAGCCAGTCTTTGTTCAAGGGAGGGCTCGGAAGCCTGGAAAGAGAGTAAAACTGTGATGGGAGCTCTGAATACAAGGATTGTTGAGCTCCCAGTTGAAGCAAGATGTCAGATATTTTACTTTAAACTGTAGCTGCAGGGACTGGGTTACTATGCATTACATATTACTGGCATTATCCAATATTTTTAGCTGGGAAAATAATATTGTGCCTGTAATGAATTAGAAATCAAATCAGTAATATGTAGATAGCTTGGAACTTCTTGGAAGTGAAGTAGATAACTATATCTGTACCTGAAAAAAAGGCATTGGTAAAACCTGCTTCTGATCTAAAGATCAAATAGTTTCTTTTTTCTCACTGTTCAAAAGGTTATGCGTATAATGTAGGTATATATGTGTGTATATGTGATGATGAGAGCATTTTAAAATTAAGGTTAAAGCAAGAAAATATTTTTTAAAACTTAAAAGGTAGGAATAAGATTAATATAAATTAGATTTTATTTATGTAGCTTATCTAGTCCTGGGCTTAGGAATAAAGAAAATTTAAGAGCTGCTTTTAGGACAGAAGTATAAAATAATGTCAAAGTCATTTGAAGACAAATAATCACTATTTCTATGTTAATTAAGTTATCATAAATGAAGCAATTTCTTGTTAACTGGTTCAATATTTTTGAAGTAGCATTACATTTCTTTGCGTTTAGAAAACTTACATTACGGGGTTTTTTTGGGGTGACTAACCTGAATGCATTGGTTTTAGTCTTTACAAGCAATTGATAGCCATGCTTGGGACATCTGCACATCCTTAGAAACAAATCTAAAAATGCTGTAAGGCCATCCAGTAATCTTTGTTATAATATACCATATTACTCGAGTGTTTTAGAGAGAATAGCTTGGTCAGTTGAAACAGCATCAATGGCTATATAAAGCCATTGATGGAAATGATGTTCTCTTGTGCCATTAACTTTGTAAAATTGTTTTCATCCCTCTTGTCTTCTCAGTGCTGGGTGAGGTGAGCCTTCTTGGTGTGCAAGCACCAGACTGTCACTTGGAGTGGGCTTTATGTGGGGGAAAAGAGACCACAGCGCAAGCCAGGCTAATGGCTGTGCTGGAGGGCTGAAGGAGCACAGACTGGCCAAGTCTCTGTTTGCCACTAGAACCATGAGTTGTGTCTGAAAGCAGCAGGGCTTTGCTGGAGAAGGCAGTGTGGGGCACTTCCCTGGTTCATGGCCCCCAGCGCGGGACATGGCCGCTGCGATCGATAAATTGCCGCAATGCAGCATCTCTGCGACGGCGCTTTGGAGGCCGCCAGAAGCCCCCGTTGGTGCAGGAGGCGGTTGCGGGCTGGGCGGGCTCTGGGGAGGGGGAGCCCACGCTGCAGCACCCACGCTTCCTACTGGCTCCTTGGGCAATTCCAGTGGTGTCTTAAAAGGGTTGGGTCCATCCCGTCTGTGAGACATCCCGTCTTCCCGTCCGCTGGAAGGGCGTTAGGAGCCAGGTGAGGCACTCCAGCAGAAACGGGTAGGACAGACCCTCCACAATGGCAGGTATATTTTATTTTGGGTGCATGCAGAGAAACAGTTATGTGTGGAGAAGAATAGACTTCTTTTATTTAGCTACAGCTCGCGGTTGTAGAATATTCCTGAACAAATCATGGGTGCGTCGAATTTTTTCTGTGTACGTTTTATTTTGTGCTTTTTCTCTGTGGACTGGAGGCAAATGAAACACTGTGAGTATTTGCTATTCAGATTATTATGGTTTCTTACCCGTATTGCATGAATATAAGCAGGTATTGCTGTTCTCATGGTCAGGCGGAGTTTTGGAGAAATGTAAAAATTGGAAAGATAGGCATTTTTAAACATATTGACCTTTTTCTTGTGTGATACAAGCACTGTCTAATGCCTTATTAAAATAAAGTCCTGATGGAAAGCAGATCCCTTTCCAGCTTTACCAAGAAACGTAATTGTCCTTGTCCAGAAACTACATGTAGTCTTTGTTTTTTCAAAGCATTTCTTTCCTATATAAATGTAACTTTTCCTTAACAACTGTCCATACGTGCAAGTTTAAATTCACAGAATGTGTGTATTACACATTCCCTATTTCATTCATGTGGATTTATAGTAGCCTGTGTTTTAGCCTTAATTTCCAGCATGGATGAATTACAGATAGGGACATGACATACCGTTAGAATATAAAATTATTCCAGAAATACCTACTCAATCTCTTGCACTTTGAGGAGGCAATTTTAGCAGATAAGGTGAAATGTTCTCTCTTTAAAAGATTTTCTTGTTTCCTTTCCTCTGCTGTCCAAAGCAAGGAACTACCTGTGCGGTTCTGTGCCGCACCATGGCCATTGTCCTCTCGCTGGAGCTATGGAAGATCTCTTCCTGCTGCTCTCTCCCAGCGGGAATGCCAATGGCCTTGGAAGCTGAAGGGCAGCTGAGGCACTGAGATCAGTGAGATCTGGCCAGAGTAATAAGGGGCATTATTTTGTCTGCAGGACCTGTTGGTCCTGCTGTTGGGAGAAAATTGCACCCAGTGATTCTGGCCGCCCCCTCTCTGTGAGTTCCCATCGCCTCCTCTTACGATGTGTTGGTAGAACCTTTTACACTGACACTTGGCTAAACTGCCTGCAGTGCCGTGTCACTGGGGCTGGTGGCTCATCCCTCTTTGTTCCCAGCGGGCAGCGCAGGCCCCGCAGTCCCGCAGGAGCTGCCGCATTGCGGCATTGAGGCGGCCCCGGGCTGGCGCGGTGACCATCCCAAGGAGACTGAACATGGCCACAGCGCACCAACACTGGATGCAAAGTCCCTTTTGTCACTTTCCTTACCTCAGAAAAGGCAACTAATTTCTGTCTGCCACTCGGAATGGCTTTTCTGTTGGTGGTGTGTTACTCGGAGGAGCACGGAGGACTATGTTCATTCTGGGGGAAGGCTGTAAGAATAGAGAATAGAATAGAATTTTTTTACCATAAAGCTGTAGCATTAAGGCTGCAGTGTACTCAGGACAGGACAAATTAAAACATGGCTTTGAAGAATGATACCATTCCTTTCTGATCCAGTGTTAACCAATTTCTTTAGAATGTCTTTTGGTGAAGTCCTGTAAGGAAATAGTAACACTCAGCTGACTGAATGTCGAACCTTTTACCTTGGAAATCTCCATCATTAAAAGCCATAAGGTGAACAAATGATCAAAGTCCTTTTAAATTTTGGAGTCGAACTGTGTTAGTTTTAATTGGATTGTGTTTATAGAGCTGTTTCAGCTTCAAAAAGGACTAACCCGAAACAACTCTTTAGGCAGGGACCTGAGAAACTGTTTTATTTTGCTGAGGAGCTGACGCAACAAATACAAGGTTTGTATAATTTGACTTCATGCTGTTGATTCTTTTTTATCTTTTCTATAAATTCACTCTGGTAGGCTTCCAGACCTCTGTATGTATTGAGAACCCAGTCCTGTTTCCACTGATTTTGTTAGGAGCAGCACAGAATCCATAAAACACAGCTCCTGACATGCATGCAGTTGGGGGACACCAAGAGCCATGTTTGGTATGAGAGATCTCTGTATAACCTAAAAAAAACCAAAAAACCAAAATCAACTCTACTTAACATTGAATTTATATTAAAGTAAAATAATTGTATTGTAAGTTTATTGTATTAATTCATTGAACAAGAGTTTTTCAAATGAATCTACAAATCAAAATTTAGGGGAGTTTAAATGGAATGCAATTATATGTTTGATTTCTGTGGTTCCTGCAAAAATATGTGCCTAAATAAATGGATTGCAGGGACTAGATTCACTCTTTGCTGAAATCAGCAGTGGGATTTGTTCTGACTTGAGCAGACATTGGTCTGGGTATTATGACAATTGGAGTTGTTCCCAGTGGTTTTAGGCAATAATATCAGCCCTGAAATTTGGTACCATAGAGAAACATCAAAACCACCCTAATGATGTAAAAGATTTACTCAGTGTTCACATAAATACTTTTATTTCTTTTAGTCCAAATCAAAATTGTGGATGTAATTGGGACTTAGAGCCACAGCAGGCATTCCCAATACAGTGTACTGAAAATTGTGTTGCCTTTGGGTAAAGACCTAAGAAAATTTTTTGATTCAAAAATAAAAAGGAAAGCCAGTGTTTCATTTGCAATTTTTGAGTTTAGAAGAAAAACTCATTGGAGAATCTTTCATTCAAAAATAAAGCAGTGGCAGAATAATTTCAGCCTGCGTTCTCTTGTCTTTGCACCAATGTTTTTATATTTTAATTCAGACTGAATGGAACTTGTATTTTCTGCCTAGAATTAAAGTGCCATGTAAAAGATTGAAAAGCTGATTGAAACTTCTCTAAAAAGCTTTTTCAACTCTCACTAGGCATAGATGTTAGAAAGAATTGAGAGATGCAACTGGTACATGTATTTTGTACAGCTGGTAGAGGTGATTTGATTGTGTGGGAAAATAGCAATGTCTTTCAGTGCACAGAAAGAGCAACTTCCTCTAGGGGAAGCAATAAGACATTTCATATAAGACCACGTGAATGACAGTCTTGATTTAACATCTAACAGAGTACACAATTAAATTTGTACCCACTTTCTCTGTATAAACTTTATTATGTTTAATTTTATGTTATCCTGTTCTCTGCTGTATCTTGTTTTGGAATAATTTATTTATTTTGGTGTTGGTGTAAGTAAGTAAATTCAGGCATAATGATATGTACGTGCATACCTAACATAAAATCATGGCTAAAGGTAGCACCAGAAAGGTTTGGCCATACCAAAATCCTTAATTTTGCTCATGCTTGATTTTTTCTGGCCTCTTGCCCATTTCCACTGATTCCCAGTCCCACTCTCTTTAGCTGGATAACTTGCCCAACATTTTCTTGCTGCAAGTCCTCTTTTTCCCTCTCCCCTGCTCTTAACCTCAGCTCCTGAGCTTGCCCATCCCAGAGACTCCAGCCAAGGCACAGCCAGACTCCAGGGAGAATTAATGCAGTAATTACAGGACTTAAGTTAATATATCCTAAAGTTATCACCGTGGGCAAGTGTAAGTATCCTGGTTCTTGCCAGGTGACAAGACCATTATTTTAAACAAATAATCTGTTATTATAATACTCAGTTTCCCTAAAGCCTGATGTTTATGAAAGGAATCTCACTCCTTCAAGGGGAAAAATAAATCTGCCTTAAACATCTGGCCTTTATAATAAACTTACATAGTTAAAATCTGACAGTTATATGCAAATTAAAATTAGCCACAGAATGGGAAGAACCAGGCATTTGTAGCAGTAAACACTGTCGGCACTTTTGTGCATAATTCTATGCTAAGCTTATTTATTTTTTCCTTACATTTCTAAAATGAAGATTTTCTTTCCTCTGTATCCTTGAGATATTCATATTTCTGATGTCAGCTTCACAAGTTAACGATGCTGGAGCCTCTCACAGCAATGTGAGTCACATTGCTGTGATGAGAACATTTGTGAACACATTGTCAAAAGACTAATACTAGAACAGAAACCACAAATTGGCAACCAGTTATTTTTATTTCAGTGGCTTCTTCGTGTCACCTGGAGACTATTTAGACCATTATTTGCCTGGGCTAACATGTTTAAAAATAGCACTTTTCTGGTGCCAACTCATTTTAGAGTTGGGTACAAATATTGAGACAAACCCCCAGCTGTTATTGCTTGTGCTGCTAATTTGAGGTGTCAGCTCAGAGCTCTGCTGCTCCATGTCAGTGAATAAGGCCCCTTGTGAGATCATTATGTTTCCTAACAGTGCCGAGTAACGGATTAATCAGTGCAGCATCACTTGCTTTCATTATCTGCCCACATGGTGGTTGTGGGCTTTAACTTAAACAGTCTGTGGTGACATCAAGGAATTGAGTACAAGAGGCACTCGGGGCTCACCACAACTCAGAGGAGAAGCAGTTGAGTTTTGGGCATTGCCTAACAAGCAAACCTTGGATGCCATGAAAGTCAAGGGTGGCTGAACTCAGTGCTGAGGGATGGAGTTCTGAAGCCACTTTGCTTTTTCATCAGAGGCCAGAAGAAACAGTAAATATTTAATTCAATGCAAATTCCTCCTGACCTGTGTGAAAAATAGCTCTTTACAGCTATTGGAAATATATAGCTTCTTTTGCCCTGCAATCTGAAAGTGAATTACAAAAATTAATTATGGCAGTGCATGAAACTCAAGTCCTACATTTATTACTAAATATAGATTTAGATTCACTTTTTGGAGTTGTTGCTGTTAGTTTTATTGGGTGCTATATGAGGTCTGGAGGGGGTCAGAATTTGTCATCCACTGTCCCTCCCTGGGGCACGCCCATCCAATGCCATTCCTGACAGGGATTCATTTAGTATTTTATTACAGGCTTCCTCCTGATGGCTGCACACTGTAACAGCTCTTTTGTATTTTTCCTGTTCTTATTGTAAGGAACATTTTCCCTATATCTAATGAAAATACCTCTTTCTGAAATTTAAACCTGTTACTGCTTTCCTTAACCCCTGTGCGAATACAAGGAACAGAGGGGCTCCTTTTCCTTTGCAGTGGCAAAGTGGTTTTATGTAATTGGATGGAGGTTTAAAAACAAGTGATGTGAAACACAGAGGTCTAAGGTAATGGCACTGTTAGTGCTAAATTATGTTGCTGGTCATCTCCCAGATTCATGTTTCATCTTTGTATTTCAGACAGATCCTGAGGTCCTCCTTTTATGTGCATAAATACTGATGGTGATGTCTAATCTTGCATAGACTCAACAGTTTCACTCCACATGTACACTGGGAAAAAAAGATTCCTTCACTTTTATTTACCACCACTACACACACAGACACTCCCCAAAGCTTTGAGGTCTTGGATAAGTCATGTTCCTGGCACTGCCAAGCACAGAGTAGTGTTGTCTTCTGAGCTCCACTGGCAACTTAGGCAAAGCTGTTCAGCTTTTTTATTTTCTCTTTTTTTGCCTTACTTCACCCACTTCAGAGTAGATGTAACATTATCAAAAAAACTATTAGCACAAGAGGCTTAATTATGCTTGGAGATGCCTTGGTTAAGTCTGAATGAATTTCCTGGTCTCATTTAGTGGATGTATAGTTTCACTGGGGATAGGAGCTGGGAGCCATGGCAGTAATCTGGGAGTATGACAGTAATTCACTCCTGGGAACGTTCCCAGCTGCAGACACACCATTTGTAGCTACCCATTGCATGCACATGGATAATAATCTTGCATTAGGCCCAATTACATGGTGTTACGGACACACAACACGGGGATTACACACCCAGCCAGGAGCACCCCGTGACAGAGCAGGGGGGTAATTGGAGGAGACAGAAGGAAATGTTGGTTGTTAGTGCTCCCAGTGCTGCAGGGCCTGGCACAGCTCAGCCCCACCAGCCTGCTCCCCTTGCCTTTGCTGCTCCATTTCAGTGTCTCACTTTCAAAACCCACGTTTATCACAGAGGGAGGTAACCCAGCACAACCTTTTCACAACACGTTGAGAGAGTTTTGAGTGGCAAAAGGAACTGAACATCGTTGTTTAACTCAGAGTGAAGCCCACAGACACATGGAAGCCTGTGCTGCCAAAGAAGGGCTGGAGTTTGTAGGATTCCTGATATCAAATCCTGTGTGTTAGAAACCTGTAAAAAATCTGCACTGCTCAAACATAAAATGCATTCAAAACCAGCAATAATCTTGTACAGGAGATGGTGCCTTTGCAGATCTCTTCCTCCATTTACCTATCAGTAAATGGGTCTGAATATTTCTTCTAACTGAGAATTTTGCAAATGCTGTGGTGTCTCAGGGTCAGCCAAATGTGACACAAAAGCAGCCTGGTGTGGATCAAAACCCTGAATGGCCAGCAGAGCAGGCCTCTAGTAACTATGGGAGATGCTTATTAAGACTTGGAGAAAAGTGCTCAATTTGAATTAAGTTGGAATTAAAATGTTTCAGTGTGATTATCAGTTTTGCTCATCAGCTGCAGATGAGCAATGGGAAGGAAACCAGTCCCTGTTACTGCCAAGTAGCAAAGGGCATCTTCAGCATCCAACAGGTTCTCCCCTGGCCCTTTCACTTGAATCTGTTCAGGTTGAAACAAGAAGCATCACTGTGGCTATTGCACTGTACTGATGCATATTATGAAAATGCCTTTGACTTAGAAAAATGGACATCTGCATAGTTTTTTTTTCCCCTTTTGTCAATGATCAACTAGAATACCAGGATTGTTTTTTTAAGCTGGGATGTAGCAGGTGGTATTGTCATCAGTGTTGTGTGTCAAACAAAAAACCCACCCTCCTATGCATTTTCCCACTTGAAGTGTGACTGGAAAACCTTAAGACAGTCATTTTTTAATAAATAGGTAATGTTTCAGATATTTCTGTTGTGTTGTGTAACATTTTCTGTCAAAGGAGATCCTTTTGGTACTAAATCAGATTAGAGATTGTGGATATGTTGTCATGAAAGTGTGATTTCAGATGAAATGTGGACAGGCATTCTGATGTTTATTATATGCTCTTAATTATAGTAATTGAATTCTAAGTAAGGGAAGTAAAATCTTTGTGTGATCTGTGATATAAAGAATTGAGATTGAATATTGACCTGACAGCCTGGGATTTCTGCTCTCTGAATTTGTCCAAGGGACCTGAAAGGGTGCTTAGAGTTGCTGATTTTTTAAAGTAAAATACTGATACTAAAAGCAGGATTCAACATTTAGGTAGTTTTCTTTTTTTCTCAAGACCTCTGCCATAAAAGTTGTGTGATTTCTTCTAGAATTAGGAGTATTGTTTTTTTCTGTTTCTAATCAGTCCCATGCAAGGTGGAGAAAAGTGTAAAGGATAATGCATAAATATTATTGAAAAAACCACAGATGTGACAGTCGTTTCTGCAGGCTAGTGATTTTAATGCATTTACACTGTTTGGAATTACCAGCTCTATGTCAGGGAACTGCAGTGGTGTTCGTGACTTTGGAGCAAGTCAGAAGAGAACAAAAATGCAACTGTGTGGAATTAAATTTGCACCAGAAGTTTGAGGAAGGAGATAAGTAATTGTTTTCAAGTCATGACAGGATTGCAGACTGAGCACTCTTCCCTTTAGGAAAATTCTGATTAGTAGGGACTATAAATCAGCTTTATTTTTCAGAAGGAGGAAGGCAGCTCCACGTGTGCCTGTAGCCACTTTGAGCGACTGGCAGAGCGGCGAGTTAGGAGAGCAGCTCCTCTGGGGCTGTAAATTGGAGTCCGTGGGGCTCTGACTGTTCACAGTGGTGGAGGATGTGCCACCTCAGGGACTGCTGATCTCACGTTTATGCATCTTCCAAGTAGTCCTTGGAGGATCCTGAGGGCTGCTGCAGTCTGCTTCTGCTTACCCTGCAAGATGTGACAAGGATCACAGCCCAAGGTGGGAAGTTGGCTGGCATAAATAATATTGTCTATAACCCCAGTTTCCTGAGTCAGCATCTTGGGTGTGTATAGTTTACAGGGAGAGGATTTCTAAATGAGAGGACAGTGCTTTTTCAAGGGATGTGTTGGGGTCTGGAAGAAGTGGGAGGTTTGAGGCTGAGGACCACTCAGCAGAATATGTGTCCCCACATGATGCTGGGGGAGTCAGAAGATTCTGGAATTCCTATTTCTCACCGTTTCCTGATATATACAAATCTCTTTCTAGACATTTGAATTTTGGGTGGATCATTCTGAGTCTGGGACCTTTGAGCAGCCAGCAGACAACTGGAGCATCATTTATTTTTTCCCTTCACGTACTAAAAGTGCTGCTGTATTGTGTGTTCAACCCTGCCAGGACACATCTCTTAAAAAATCATTGCTGGGAAGAATCATGTGCATGATGGAAAGCTTTGCAGGATGTCTCTAGAGCACATCTCTATCTGACCACATTCCCATTCCAGAGTCCCCACTGCCTGGGAGCTGAGTGCTGTGCAGCCAGAGCAGCAGGGTTAAATTCCTGCAGCTCCAGCTGGGCTGTAGGGCAGACAGTTCACTGGCAGTTAGTGCCCTTTGCAGTGTTTGGCCTCCTCTGTTCTGAAATAATTGCTGTTATCATAGATGTTTTATTGCCTTCATTATGGTTAACATTTAAATATCAATGAAATAGTATTCTACTAAGTTATCTGTGCAGTAGCTGTCTGCTAGAGTTATCCCTGAAATTTGTGTTTAAAGAGAATATTAATTCAGTACTGATTTAGGATTCTTAGAAGGAGGGTTATATATTTGTCAATGAACTATGGGGAACCTTTGCTTATTTGAAAATAAGCAAGTGTTTGAAACCTTTGCAAAACCTGAGGCACTCTCATTTGGTATCTTGTGAGCAGAAATGCTGTGTGATTGGAATAATGCTTAGTCTCTTAAATAGAAATATTTTAAGAACTTGTAAAATATTTTTGAATCATCAAATCAGTAATGGGTGACCTTTCTGCATGCAGATGACTTGCTTTGGGGAACAGGGATGTGTTCTCTGCCCTCAGTGCAGAGGGAAGCTCGCTGTCACAGCCTGCTCTACCTTAATCCAATCCACATCCTTTAGAAATCAATAGAAAAATCTCTCTTGAATTCCTATGGCCCCCATTGACTCCTGTAGTGCCATATGTGACTGATTCAAACATCAGCTATGTCTGTGATTTAATGTTTGTGAGCTGACTTCACATGTGGCTTTTATTTATCACTGAATACCTAAAATCTTCCATCCCAGTGCATAACTCATTTTAAAGTAACAGGGAACCAAGGCAGAGGGTTGCCTCAGAATTATATTTTTATGTTTAGAGGAAAAAAAAAAAAGGTGATGCAATTACAAATTCCATTTCTGAGCCCTGTTTGAACTTCCCAACATGTAAAGAGCAAACACATACAGATGCTGAAGGGTGGGTATGTTAATGTATATATTCATGCACTCTCAGTGTATTTGTTCCCATTCTGAAATTGTTCTTCAGGCTTGTTTTTGGCTCATTGACCACAAAAGACTTTGGTTACATCACTGGGTAAATAAGGTAATGGAGCATTGTAGGACAGGGAGGTTCGTTTTGCACCCCACAGTCTGCCCCAGTGGGAGAGAGCTGTCACTGTGCCCTTAGCAGGGACTGAGGCAGAGCTTGCAGCCCTGGCACTGGTGCCCGGGGTGCCAGCCCTGCAGCCCAGCACAGCAGAGCCCTGCAGGCTGGGAGGCACAGCTGGCACAGGGGCTGGCAGCTCCCGGAGCTGACTGCCAGCTCTCCTGCTGAAGCTGACAGTGTTTCCCTCTTCATCTTGCTCTTCACATTTTTAGTAGGCTGCTTTGAGTCCTTGCCTATTGAGAACCTGAATCCAGAAACCCAGTGGTTTGTACACCCATCGGTCCCAATATTGGATGTGTGTTCCTTGTCTACTTTTTAATATCTTCAAGTTTTCCAGAGGATCTGGAATGAGTACTGCATGTAATACTATAAGTTATCATGTGCTAAGACTGACAGCTCTTATCAGCCTGATGTGTGAACGTGTGTGACTTGACTGATACAGATCTCTGGCAGCAGATCTCACATGCAAATTCCAGATTTTCAAAACTCTGCTTTTACTGACATTACTCTCTCTGCTCACAGATTTGGAAAGGAAGGATAATTTTGCTCTGTTGATGCAGTTTGCTGTCATGGGTGTGTCAGCCCCCAAGCTGGCTCCAGATTGCCAGTGCATCCGTCTTGGTGCAGCGTTGTGCTGGAATACCAGCTCTGATGCTGCTGAGGGAGTACTTGGGTGCTGTCCTGCCAGGATGCAGCACAGCAGCAGCAGCAAAACAAGCTGCAAGTGTCAGAGCTGCTCCCACCCTGCTCCTGAGTGTGCCTGTGCAGAGCCAGGGTATGCTGCTACCTCCTGGCTTTGCCAATGTGTCTGTGTGTGTGTGTCTTCCTGTGTACCCAAACCCCAGTCTTAATAGGGTAAAATCTAATTAGCTGTAATCTGCTGTTTTAGATGATGGCTCTGCCAAGGGATTTCTAGGCAGAATTGTAAAAATGGTTTTTGAATTGGCAGATGACCAAGAAAGAGAGTTAACTCCTGCAAGACTTCTAGAGGTTTTGATTAAATGTCCTATATAAATACATGACATTGGAATAGCTAAGTAGTTCAGGGAAGGATGAGGTAGGTGCTGTTCCTGCTTCAGCAGGTATGTATATATGTAATCTTCAGCACATACATAAGCACACAAAAGCACTGTCTTCTGCCAAAGTGACCCTGTGGAATTCTGTGCCCCTTGTAGAAAGCAGAGGTTGCTCCCTGCCCTGCTGCTGGGGACACCACATGTTTCAAACAGGCAGGGGCAGGACTGGCCACGCTGGGACACTGAGTGACACCAGCCCTGTCCATTCTCATGACAAGCTGGGCTACTGTATTTGCAGATTTGGTGCTCTTGCAGCATGGCAATTAGGCCCTGTTGAAGTGCTTTCCATTTCCTCTGCTATCTTGATAAACTTTATAGCTTCTAATTTGCTAGAGAGTCATTGATATAATTAGGAGCTACACAAATGGGAGCAGCACACACAGCTGATGGCAATCTCAGTTCATTCTTCCTGAGAAGCTCTAAGGGGGTCCCTCCAGCAGCCCTGATTTTCTCTGTAGGCTCTGCCTTGACAGAGCAGCAGCAATCCTTCCATGCCTGGCTCAGGACATGCTTTATTGCAGGCTGCTCCACTCCCCATATATTTTCCCCTGAGGAAGGGGAGGAGAGGGAGCCCATCCATCCGTTGTTTCTGAGGAGCAATGGGAGCTGTCTGTCCGTGTCAGCAGGCTGTGCTAACAAGCCTGGGAGAGCCAACAGCTCTCTTTTGGTCGCAGTACTTCAAAATCCTTCAAACTGCCTTTAAACGCTGTGCCCAAGCCTGATGTCCCCCCACTCAGGCTGCACCAGGTTTTCAAACAAAGTGGCAGTTGAGCAGACAGGTCTGGATCTGTTCCAGTAGGTGATAAAAACTCATTTTCTGTACCCCTCGTTACCCAGACGTGGCTAACAGTGATCTCCAGCCATCCTGATGCTGCTGTTGGTTGCTTTCCCTGAGCAGAGTCCTTCATGGCATGTCACAAATTGTCACAGCTATCGGGGACAGTGTCTTGCTGCTTGCCAAGAATTTTAACAGGTTGTTTCTGTAAATGGTGTGTTGGTGAAGAGATGCAAATAATTGATCAACCGATTATTCTCTCTTTTTTTTTTCTCTCCTAACAGTACCCTCAACAACAACAACATCACCCGTATTCCTGTTACCAGCTTCAACCACATGCCAAAGATCAGGACTCTGTGAGTAGGATTTTCTCATTTTATAATGCAATCCTGATGCTGTAAGCCAACTTTTGGCTCTTTGTCATCTGTGATAATCTCATTTCAGTCCCTCAGGCTGCCTCAGGAGCCTGGGTGGCTGCAGGGTTGGGGAGCCCCTGGGGAGCCCCAGTAGGGTTGTGAAGGGGGCTGGTGCCCACAGAGCCCTGAGAGCCACTGTTCTGGATCTGCCCAGCATTAAATAACAGTCAGTTTTATCAAGATTTTGAATTTACCCAGAAAATAAACTGGCTTTTTTTTTCCCCCCCATGGGAAAATCCATAATGTGAAATGTGTTCCAAACTGCAGCATCAGCAAGATCATAAAAATTGCTCAGATGGATCAAATTATTGAATTTTGTTAATATCCTATGCTTAAATCCCATTTATTCTTTTCAAATTCAGCATACTAATTTCTAAAAAAAGGCATTTTTAAAGAAGATGAAAAAAGCATCTTTGCAGATACTTTCTGAAACAAAATGTCACTTACTCTGATGGATTTTTTTTTTATAAAAACTTCTCTTATATCAAATCCATTTGGTTTTGAGCTGCATGCCATTGCACTGGAAAAGCTCTGTTCTTTAGCAGATCAAAATACAAAGACTGTGAAATTAGACTAAGCATTTGTATAATTTAGCCATAGCCTACCAAAACCATTTCCTTACGTAAATTATTTCTTTAAATTCCTTTAGGGAATACACAGCTTCAGGAAAAGTCACGTCTAAACAAAGCACCCCTGTTTTTCCTCCAGATTCTCAAACTCATCCAAGATGTATTTAATTCTAAAGGCAAAGAAAGGGAAATAGTAGCTAGCCTTAAAATTTTCTGTGCCACTGAAAAAATACAATACTTCAGGGATGCTATGCATGCATATGTAAAATCTTATTAAATAAATTAACAGAAGTGAAGAAAAATGGCTCTTACTTATGTCAATCTCTGTAAGATAACCTCTGACTTAAATTTGCATTCTTCATCAAATGATGACATTATTAGACCTTAAAGTAAGTAATTAAATGGAAATGAGATGTTTGTCTTTTAGAAGAGAATGGCTAAAAAAGATAAAGGTGTAGAGTTAAGGTTCCTGGAGTTTTGCCTTTTCTTATTCAGAAAATTTGCCTGGCTTTTCCAGATTAGCCAGTCTTGTCTGTTAGCAGAGCTCAGTGCTTTCAGTGTCTCCTGCCATTTTCCCTTTAGTTTAATTTCAGAGATGGCTTTGTCTGTAGCTCCCTGGAGACTTACACTGACTAATCCCCCTCTGCTGTAATTAGGGGGGAAAAAAGAAAAAAAAAAAAAGGAAATAACATAAATAGGATTCATAAAGGGAAGCTTTTCTATTGAATTCTGAGAGACACATTTTACAGAACATGAATGGTGCCCCACTCTAAAAGGATTTGCTGGAAATTTAATTTTGGGTCTATGGATAAAAGGGCAACTTTAGCAAACTTGCATTTGTATTCATTCACCTGATGTTTTGTAAAGTCAGTTTCATCAAATGACAGATTTCAGTCTCCAAAGACTGCCAAATAATACACAGCACCTCTAGCAGGTCAATGTAGGAATTTGTATAAAGATACTGTTTGGGGGAGGATGTTAATATTCTCTTAAGTTTCTTGTGGGAAATGGATCATGAATGATGTTCCTCACAGTTTGGTGAGTTCACTGTTTCCTTAAAAAATGATCATCAGGTTGTCCACCTTCTCCAATAGCCTGACACTTAGATGTGCTTTTTTTTGGAAACTTTTTGTAGGAAATCCCTGGTCGGAATGTTCCTTAAGCAGGGATGAGCCCTTGTTCCAATCAGCTGAGGCCCAGTGCAGTGTGGACAGTGTTTTCCTTTGTGTCTCTTTTACACTCTGGTGAGATCCATTAGCAGGATATTTGGAGATGCTCCTGCTGCAGCTACCTGTGCCCTGATGGGTCTGTAAATAAACAGCTTTTCTTCATGGCTCTTAAAACAATCTGATTATTGTACAACAGAGAAGAAAATATAAAAATTATATTAACCTTCAACATGAGCACTCAGGGGAAAGAAGAAAAAGGGTAAAATGCCAGGAAATTTTGAAGCATTTGAAGAATTCTTTACTAAAATCAGCTCTTCTGTGCTAAGATTTTTTAGTTAACTGTCTTTTCTGTTCTTAAGTTTCATCGATTTTTAGCCTTGATTGGAAGTGACAGGAATTAGTTTTTATTGATCTGCTTTCCTTTGCTTGAAACAGCTTTATTTATGATAAAGTATGTTCCCTCTACCAATTTGCTTAATGGTAAGTGTCCTGTTGTCTCTGCATCTGTGAATTACTGCTGAGACAGGTAATTACATTACTTCTTTTCATTTTTTTTATTTAAGGGTAAACTGAAAATGTGTGAAAGCACTTCAGTGTTTTTTGTGTTCACAGGGAATTGGTTTATAATGCTTTTGAAGTACTGTGAAAAGTCTTCTTGAGGCTGTATTTATTAATATGATTATCAAAAATATATCCTGATAGGCTGCTTTGTTAGGATAGGGTCTCTAAATGATCTCCTCTCCAAGTAGACAAGGAGGGCTGTGCTGAGGCAGAGAGCTGGTGGTTTGCACTACGGAAACAGGAACCCCCAAAACCCAGATAAATCAATTTAGTGAGGGGAAAAAACAGATCACAGAACTGGATAACTGCCTAACCCTAACCCTTTTTGTGAAATAGTGCTTTTCTGACTCATGTCTGCATGCAGGGGGTGCAGGGAATGGCATGGGATGAGTTCAGTTCCAGAAGGAAGGTGATCCTGAATATCATCATTGATTGCTGTGATGGGAAGGATGATACTCTGAGGACTTAAATAAAACACTGATTCTCTTAAGTTGCAACAAATTCTTACTTAGGATTATTTCTGGCTAGATGATATTTATATATTTGTTTGTTTTTCACCAAAAAGGCAGATTAATGGTTCATAATAGCCTAACATTTTTGTTAGAAATCTAACTTGCTGCAGCTTCAATTAAAGAGCTTCACTATCCCTAAACTTAAAGCCATCCTTGTAGAACAATTACATTTTACAGTACTCCCAGGAGATTAGTGCTCTCCATCTCTAGAGGATAAATTCTCGGCTCCAGATTTGTGGGTTTTTTTCCTTTTCCTTTATTGTGGCTGTTCACCCCAGACATACAAATCTGGGGACTGTCAGCCTGGGCGCCACTGCTGAGCTGAGCTGCTGCTGTGCTGTAAGGACAGCTCACAGACAGACATTTCATTTCTTTGCAGCATGGACGAGGCTAAATCTGGTGCACACCATTTGTGTGCCTGTAATATTAGTGAATAATGTTTTATCTAACCATTTCTGACAGGATTTTTAATCTGGTTCATGATTTCATTTGGTGCAACACTCCAAATGCATGAGTCATTACAGGAATGAAATAATTAATGTCCTGGACTTTTGTTTTGACCTAAAATTTGGTAGCTATTTGAATGACCAGATTTGTTCCCTGAATCCATCATCATTTTGCAGATGTGATAATGGTTCTGCAAGTCCTGGCAGGGTGCTGCCCATGAGTGGTTCTTTCATGAGCTGAAAATTCCTATCTAGATCCTTTATACTTCTGCTAAATTCCTACAGGAAAAAGAGCATTGATGAACTTTTACAGGCAACACAGGAAGAGAAATGGTATCAATAGCCTCTGAAGTTTTATTTTGCCTGTCTTTTCCCAGAATATTGTGAGTTGGAAGGGATCCATAAGAGTCATCAAATCCAAGTCTTCAGTGAATGGCCCATACAGGGATCAGACCCACAACCTTGGTGTTATTAGCACCATGCTCCAACCCACAGAGCTAATGTGTAGAGTTTGTCTCTCTCCACCTCTCCCCAAAGGATGGCGAAGAGAGAAGAATCACTCATCATCCTGTTCTTCAGCCTGGTCCTCATGTTTAGACAATCCATTCTTTGAATTCACTCAAAGACATCACATTGATGCAGTCTGTGAAATCACAGACAAAGTGATTACATGGAGCAATCTTAAATTCTGCGTATTTTTATCTCTAGAATGGCCAGCTGTAGGTGGATCACCACTGAACTGAACTTCTTAAAAACCTTACAAATAATAACACAAATTTCTATCTGCCCTTTGTATAATATTGAGGACAGCCAAGCCCTGACTCATCTGCAAACAAGAACCCAGGGTGACCTCACTGAAATGGCAGCAGAGAGCGGGGCAGGCTCGCGGCTGATGGCTGCCTTGGTGGGTTTTGTTTAGAAAACCCCAGTGACTGTGGGTTTGCTGTGTGTTTTGCAGGCGGCTGCACTCCAACTTCCTGCACTGTGACTGCCACCTGGCCTGGCTGTCGGACTGGCTGCGCCAGCGCCGCACCATCGGCCAGTTCACCTTCTGCCTGGCACCCGTCGGCCTGCGCGGCTTCCTCGTGGCAGAGGTGCAGAAGAAGGACTTTGTCTGCTCTGGTAATGCTGCCAATCCGCCTTTATCTATCTCATATCTCCTTTAGCTATCTCTATTTTTATGCTCCCATAAAAAAAAGCGGCGTAGAAAATGGCTGTGTCGTGTTCGAATGCAAACAGCAGCAATCCTGTTTGTTTTTGTTGTCGCTAAACTGTATGGGAGGAGATCAAATTGTTGGTTTTTTCAGCTTTGTGAGAATTATTGGATTCCAGTTAACATTTCAGTTCTCAAATTACTTCTTCTGCTTTAACATTGCCAACGATATCAACATAAGAAATCAATTATGTGTGGATAATTTGGTATTTCTCAAGGGAAGAGCTCTACAGCTGACTAGAATACAAAAGAAAGGAAATAGAAAATGCAAATCTGAGTCTGTTGACAAATGATTGGACTTTAGAACGTGAGGAGCAGATTTTATCCAGGGACTAAAACAGGGATTCTTAGGGAGCCAATGCACTTTGCTGTTGTACAAGTTTCCACGCTGATTAATGGGGTTGATGATACTCACAAATCATGTGTCTGTATATTGGGCCTATTCATCAAGTCTTCTGGAGCTGCACTTGGTTCTTGTGGGATAGAAATACATTTTCCCAAAAGGAAAAGAAAAAGAACAAAATAAAAAAAAAGACAAAAAGTGGAGAAAGAAATCTCTGAGTTGGGTTGAAAGGAAGGGTGTTGTGGAGGAGCAGCATGGCAGTGTCTGTGCTGTGGAAAAAAAATATACCAGATAGAAGTTTGGAGTTAGTTCTGCAGCCCCAGTGGTGACACAGAGGGCTTGTTATGGAGATGATGTGACTCTGAGCCTTGATAGACTGTGAGCCCTGTGCTGTTTTGTTCCTTATCTCTCACAGCCTGTGAGCCCCACAGGTTTATCCTGTGGGTACATGGATTGGCTGATGGAAATGCAGCAGAACTGCTTGTGCCAGAAATGTTTTAGGAATATCTTTTTTCTGTCATTCCATTTACATGTGAATAAAAGAAACGGTTGCATTTAGAGAAAGAAGAAATGTTTGACCCCACTCAACCATGATTAATTAATGCCCAGCCCAAAGGTGTGCTGAAGTGTTATGGGCATGTAGAAAATGAAGTTGTGCATAGTGCTCATTGAGACATTCAGATATTTCAGAGTGCAGAGCAGCTTCTACACTGTAGTGGAGATGATAGGCAGAATATCTGATAAGTTCCATCAAAAGTTTAACTAAAGAAATAGGTTAGAAATGTAACAGGGAGAGGAAGGATAAAACAAATGGATAAATGAATGAAGCTATTAGCAGAAGCTAATTTTACCAAAGAGGCAACCACCGCTTTTTTTTCCTTTCATGAAATGAAGTTTCAGATGGAGCATGAGTTCAGCTATTTGGATTTATGATACAGTGAAGTGAAGGAAAATGAGTTGTTTAAGTCAGGAGAAGAGATAATAATTGCTGAATGAGAAATGTAATGTGAACAGAACTCATTTAAATGGGGTTGTCTGTGCAGACTGAGACTTCCAAAAGTGACAAAGTTTTTAACAGTTCCCTGTTGGATCAAGAGGATATAGGAGTTCTCTCAAGATCTGCCCGCTTTTGTAAAAAATACAAAATCATGAAAATTCAAGGAAAGAAATTTTCAGTGAGACAGTCCATCAGCTGTATCCCTGTAACTCTCATTTGGGAAATGAAATTAAATGTACTGAAAAAGAAGTTCATTTGGAGAGCTCATTTTAGTGCTGGATTTAGCTGAGAACTCAGCTTAGTACATGCTAGTTTGATAAAAACCTACATGGACAGCTAGTTTAAAGAGGATATAAATCTTCCCTTCTCCCCATTACAGTTCTTACACCTGATTTTACAGCATAATTTGTGAATATGAAGTCAAAGTAGGACAGGCGGCGAAGAGCGAAGTGAAGCTGTCCCTCTGCAATGGAAGTTTATAGAAGTTAAGGTTATGTGAATTACTGTAACCAGCCTCGAGCTGGCAGGGAGAGCCACCTTTGCATCCCAGTTAGGAAGAGCTGAAATTCCAAGTGGTGAACTGCTCTGTTGAAGTATAGCTTCAGGATATCAAGTACTTGTGTTTTTATGGCAGTAGGAATATCACAGCAGCAAAAAAAACCCTCAGCTTTTCCTTCATTGTGAAATGGGCTCCATCAGAGCATTCCAGTTTCAAACTTGTGCTGCTGGATGCTTCAGAGAAAGAATAGATTCATAATTTGGGGAAAGAAGAAACACAACACTGAAAAGCTGACTTCTCTTTACTCTTTGAAACTGATGCAAAAATAGCGATCTTTTATAATTTCATGAGAAATGTTTCTTTGGAAATAGATTTTGAATGCTACAAGTGGAAAAAGAAAAACTGAAACAATGATAGAAAAGTACTATAAATAGAACCCGAGTTGCTGGATTCCCTGTGGACATGTCCTGCACCATGGTGTTTGCATTAGGAACAAAATCTCCCCAGATAATGTTGCTGAAATTGGAGTTATGTGCAGATATGTTGAGGTAAACTGAGTCATATCTCTGTAAGCTGGGTGTCAGTCTTTCAAAAATGTTGTTCAGCTTGTTGTTACAAATTATAAAAGAGCTGATTGAAATGGTGCTTGTAGGTCACCAGAGAGCAGTGGAGAAGCTACTCCAGGTTTCTCTTGTTCAAGCATTTGGCTCAGAGCTGGAGGTGAAGGTGCAGGATTCAACAGTGCAACTTGCCTGGAGAGAGGCTTGGAAATATGTCTGGTTGGGTTTGTGTTACGGAGGAGAAGGGGAAAGGTCAGAGGCAGAGTGGGGCTGGGACTAGATGGCTCCTCACCATCAGGGGAGAGTGCCACGTGCTGCTGGCACTCCTGTCACCCACCAGGACCTTCTGGCTGGCTCCTTCAGCAAGCTGTCCCCTCCCTGCAGGAGAATGTCTCCTCCAGAGCCACCTCTGACAGAGCAGCATTCCTGGGCCTTTGCCTCCAAGGCCATCTGTTCCTGGAGAAATCTCCAAACAGCCTCTTCCCCCTGCACAGTTGGCTGTGGGGCTCTGGGGTGTGAAAGGCTCCTGCAAGGTGGGATGTGAAGGGGAAATTCTGTGGCACCAGAGGATGACCCCCTTGTTCATGTGCGGCACAAAGGTGGTGGGGTGAATTTCACATGGAGAGGGGCTGGATTTCACATGGATAAGGGATGTATTTCACATGGATAAGGGATGTATTTCACATGGATAAGGGGTGTATTTCATATGGATAACAGGGTGTATTTCACATGGATAAGGGGTGCATTTCACATGGATAAGGGGTGTATTTCACATGGATAGCAGGGTGTATTTCACATAGATAGGGGGTATATTTCACATGGATCATGGGGTGTATTTCACATGGATAAGGGGTGTATTTCACATGGATAGCAGGGTGTATTTCACATAGATAGGGGGTATATTTCACATGGATCATGGGGTGTATTTCACATGGATAGCAGGCTGTATTTCTCATGGATAGTAAAGTGTATTTCACATGGATGATGAGATCTGTGTGAAATACAAATCACGTGGATGGCAGGGTTTAATTTGCATAGGTAGCATGATGTATTTTTCCTCTCTCCACCATAACTTTGCTGTTCACTGCCATGCTGCTGTGACGAAAAATCAGTGCAGTAAGCAAAGACAGTGTCAGTTAAAACACTACCTGTATTCTGGTCTTTGAGAGATGTTTATTTTTATATTCCCTTAGGTAGCAGAGAAGCATCTGGGGGTGCTGGCTTATGCTCAGTACCTCTTAGAGCTTTCTCATCTTTGCCTGGATCAAACCCAGCTTCCTTCCTATGCTCAGATGTTTCGCTGTTGGACTGGTTCTCCTTCTCTGTCTGTGTCTCTCAAACACATTGTCTCTCTTTCTCTGCCTATTTGTCTGTCTCTTGTCCTCCTCTGACCTCCTCGTGATAGTAATTTTATTTCATTTTCCTCTCATATAAGTTTTATTATGGCCTTTGATTTTTCTTCTACCTGCTCCTTACTTACTGAAGTTGAAATTAGCTTATGTATTGATCAGTTATGTCAAGTTATTATGTGTTTTCTCACCTGCAACAGCTGTAAAGCTTTGCAAACAAAGCAGTGGATTAATGAAGTTATGTCATCAGCAGCACCTTGGTTTTTTCAGGGCTCTCTGTGCAGAAGCCACTGACCCCATTTGGAATTTTTTTTTTTTTTTTTTTTCAGTGATGAATTGTCCTGGTTTTCCTAAGTATATATGTGAGAATATCTGTGCATCTGAACAGAAGAATTGTGTCTTGTATTGTGATCTGTCACATACTTCAGCTGCTGGTCAGATTTCTTCTCGTTTTGGCCAGTAGCTTGATAGTGGACAGTGTTTACACTGGAGTATGAAGATTGGGTAAGATTTCTTAGGCTAGACTAGAGAGTGATATTTCTAAGAGTTGATTAAATATGTAAGTCTAAAATTTGTGATTATTAGTACTTTTCTAAGATAGTTTTCTTTAAAAATAATGAAACATGCATTGTAGGAGAAGGAAGGTGAATCCATACATCTTTTTATATTAGAAACCATTTTCTTTGATTCTTGATCCTTAGCTCCCATTCTGAGAGTCTCAAAGAATGTAAAGAAAATCAAGATGTATAATTTGGACTAAATAACTTAAATTTCAGTCTGAAGTTGACTCGAGAGAAATTATTACCATAGCCAAGTGTTTTATGGCTAAGTAAACTGATACTGATTTTGAGAAACCACTGGATTGACCCAAATCTCGGTTGAACATCTAGATTTTCTGATTCGTGGGGTGAGACTGCTGCTGAGGTATAATAAAGAGGAAAATATGTTAGCTTCCTGCTGCTTCATGCAGACTAGAAGCCCTAATAAGGGAGCAGATTTATTTGTTTGGGTGAGGTCAAACAGTCTTCAAACATAGCTGTTACTCTGGCCAGACCACAGAACTCAGGAGATTGTCATGCTGCATTTCCTGACAACTTCATAGCATGTTGCTGAGGAGACAACCAACAACAAGTAGCTAATAAAATAGCACTCCTCAGGTTAGCACCTTAATGAGAGCATTCAGGAGATGCCAAAGGAAAAGTGCATGGGCACAGGAGCTCCCCCATCTGCTCCTGGTTAAAACACCCCACAGTGTGTGTGTGCACAGGCAGCAGTGGCACAGGGGGCACTGCCAGCATGGGGGATTGCTGCTCCTGGAAGCTAAACAGGGGCAGGAACTGTTTGCTGGGGATGCAGGTTTTGCAGGGATGCAGGTTTTCCTGGGGATGCAAGTTTTGCAGGGATGTAGGCTTTGCTGGGGATGCAGGCTTTCCTGGGGATGCAGGTTTTGCTGGGATGCAAGTTTTGCTGGGATGGAGGCTTTCCTGGGGATGCAGGTTTTGCAGGGATGCAAGTTTTGCTGGGATGCAGGTTGTCCTGGGGATGCAGGTTTTGCTGGTGCAGGGCAGTGGCTCCTCAGGAGGGTTCCTCTCCATGCAGTCCATCCCTGTTCATGCAGATGAGCTGCCAGTGGCCCTCGTTTTTAAATATGGATAAGCCATCTGGGAGGAAGAGGAGGAGGAGAAGGAGACCTTTGTGTGTGTGTTTGAATGGTCACCTCTGCCTTGTGGGACTCCCTCATTGTTTTATTGCTTTTAGAAGGGACCTTAACCACTTCATCTGAGTGTGAGCCCTTCTCAAAGAGTGACCTTTGAGTCACCTTAGATGGTGGCAACTCTTTTCTCACTGTTCTTGCTTTTTGCCACCATCCACAGACCCAGTTAAGTGCTCTTACAATGGAGTCTAGGAAGGATTTAAAGACTTTTAAAGCCTTTTGGTAAAAATTGCTGTTCAAATTTGATCTTGGGAAATTTTTGTGAAACACTGATGGAATTTTTCCCTCCTGTTACGGTTTGCTACCACAAACTTACATTAGCATTTAGTCTGAAGAAACATTTCAGTACTGTGCATTTGTTAGTTGCTACTCAAGTGAAATTGTATAGGAAATTTGGAGAGATACTAATCACTATTTATCAGTTTGTTTGTTTTCAGTTTCTGTGAAGTTTCTTATTGCAAATCTAAATTTACTCTAGCACTAGCAGTGATGATGTTTCATACTGTAGGAATTTACTTCTTGACTTGCTTAGCATGTAAGATGCCACATATGGTGTTTATCATTTGGGGGCCCATCTTGTGAATCTGAAGGATAAATATGTATTTATTACAGCACTTAATATTTCTTTAAAGACCAAAGCTGAAAATTGGCTTTTAATTACAGTAAATTTAGTTTTATTACCGAAAATGATGTCTTACCTTTCAGTATAATTAGCCCTTTTTTCTGGAATTCTCTTTTCCCCGGAGCAGTATGGAAAGCCCTTTAATGCTTATTTAATGATGGCAGGTTGGGGTATAATTATTCAGCTTTTGAACTGTTGCTGTAAAAATAATAACATGATTAGCTTTTATGTTAATGTCCAAAGCTAGTGGTTTGTTTTATGAGTAGTTATGTTGGTAGTATTTTGGTACAGAAAAAAAATGTTTCATGGCAGTACCACAGCTGTGCTTGGAGCTGTTTCACAGAGAGCAGTCGTGGTAAATACAGAGGAACAGGGCTGGCTTTGAGTATGTGGAGGAGCCTGTGCATGAAATATGTAGACTTTTTCTGTTTAATTCATGTAGGTGATTGGCAAATCATTTATTAATTAATAAGAGTAATGAAAGCAAGCATAGAGCTGCTTATAAAATAATTACAGAAATTAATAGTGGGCAGATGCAAAGTTGCATACAGTCACCACCAGTTTTGTGTGAATTTCTGATTTATTGGCAGTGAAATCAGTGATGTTATGTAACCTGTGGTGGGTTGGCTGCTCACACTCCCCCTCCTCACAGCACTGAGGTGAAACCAGGATCTGCTGCAGCACCTCCTTCCCTGTCTCATTCTCTGGCCTGGCTGCTCCCAGGGCTGTTCCTCACAGCTTTTCCCTCACTCCAGAACTGCCCTGGCCTTTTCCCACAGCAGTTTCCCTGGCAGAGCTGGGCACCACCACCAGAGCCAAACTGAAGGGATCTCCTGGCTCATTGATTTTGCCCCTTGTAAATTGAAACATATTCAGGCTAACATGTTTAGCTCTGAAGATCTGTAAGAATTTTATTCTGTAATTTCCAGACACCTTAAAGAGCTTGAATGTATCAGGGGCCTCTTGCAAAAGACCAGAGGCAGCAAAGCCAGCCTGTCCCAGGAAATGTCTTTATTTTCCCTACCTTCCTCAGCATGTCCCAAATGCCAAAGAATCTGGTCTGTGGAATCCCAAGGCAGCCCAGGGAAGGGGATTGTGACTCACTCTTCAGTTCTTGCCCACTGACCTGGAAAAAAACATTTCCTCCCTCCAGATCTGCCCACAGGGAAACTCATGACCAGACTGGAGCCCTTGGATGTCATTATCAGGAGACATGTCCCACTGTGTCTGCCATCTCTGAATGGCTGTGTCAATCTGTAATGCCTCTGGCTGCACTGAATCCCACCCTCCTCCTCCTCCTCCTCCTCCTCCCGCGGAGCAGCTTTTGAGCCAAGGCAGGGGCAGCCCTGTGCTTGCTGCAGCAGGATGCAGACACGGGGGCAGAAGCAAAGACAAATATGCAAGCAAACAAAATCACAGAGTATTTAAAACTCTTTTTCAAAGAGCAGTAAATCAAATCCAAGGACTGAGTAGTCTTAAACTATTTTTGTTCCTTCCATAACTTTATCAAACTTCATCCTGGAGCAGTCCACAATGGATCACCTGTTTAGAACTGTACTCCCTTCCCTGGCTCACAATTGATCATGACCATTATCTATCTTTTAACCTTGTGCAGGTGGCATCCTTTCACTTAAATAATTTATATTCCTCTTCATTTTTATGCTTGAATATATTTATAAGTTCACTGTATTATTTCTGGACCTATTTTTAAATGTCACTTCATGTGCACTTTCAAGAGTGCTGATACAAATTGTGGAGTTGGCATTAATGAGATGACTGTGCATGGGCACCATTTGAGCTGCAGGAGCATTACATCTTTTAAGACCTTTGTTAGAATTTTTTTAGTCTCTGGAAGAGCAGGCAGGGTCCAAAGCCAGAGAACCAAATGCAGAGTAGCAGCCTTCCTTGTGGTGCAGTAGTTAGAGAGGTAAGTTCTACCTGCTTTGAGGTGAACATGCCTGTGTTGACAGGGTTGGAGAAAGACTTTGGAAAAAAGGCTCAGAGTGGGTACAGGGATAAGAGATATTTTCAACCCCTCCTTTGGAAGGTTTAGGTGGAATACATTTCTCTGCCAGAAAACCACTTTTGTCATAGTTTTATAGACTTCAGTTGTCTTGCAGGTTCTTTTTTATTAATCCTTCAGAAGCGCAAATTCACCCATTCAACCTCAGTTATTATGGTTGAGGCTGCTTCCTTGTTCTACTTTTCATTTTTCTTAGTTTATTTTTCTTATTCCATATAATTGTGGTGCTATTATTGTTAATTAAATAATTCCAGTATTAATGCTTTTAGAATAAGGCAGTGTGAAGTAAGGTGTGATTTTCAAGATTTCTCTTTGTTTTCAGTGTTATTTTACTGATAAATTGTGAAGCTAAGTAGGATTTTGTAGAATAAAGTGGGTTTCATTCATTAAGCCAGACCTTCCTTTCAGTGTAGTTGGATATTTCCAGTTTTATTCTTTGATATTTATTTGTAAACTGATTAGTGTTGACTTTTGCCTTACAGAATTGTTGTGCTTATGTGCCATGAATATTTAACAGATAAATTTACTCTTTGGGAACATTCAGCAAAGCAGAGAACTTGAATCAAATAATGAACATTCATGACTGGCATGTTTTTGCATACCATGAACTCAATGCTATTAACATCAATTAGGGGCTTAAGTTACTAATCATAAATCTTAAAGCTGCACTCAGCAAATAGCTGTTGAGCAACCATAGATGGAAATATTTGCTTAAACCATTTGCTGCACATTTGTGTAGGATAAACAAATTCATACAAATTTTGTTCATTAGAGGAATACTTGCCCTCGATAAGGAATGTTAATTTTGCATATGGTCAGTTGTGGTTCCCTTGCCCATCTCTCTCTGCAGGACTCCGTGCTGAAATGTCCCTTTAAACAGGGATGCAGACATCAATCAGGAGCAACATCTGCTTCAGGTGTTGTGGAATAAATTAGTCCATATCACTGGCAATCTAGTGCAAACTATGGCTTATGCAGTAGGAATTGATTTCAGATATCCCAGCATGGTCAGAACTTCCAATGGGTTATTTAATTACACACAAAAAGGTCATACTATATCCACGGATCTGCAATACTTGTAGTGTTTTGTTTATTGGTCAATATTTTTGTGTCTGATATGCTTCAAATGACGTAAAGTCAGCACAGGTTTTTAACCAGAAAGTCCTGTCAGATTTATCTTAAAATCCATTTACATGTTTTACAAATAACTAACATTTTACTGGTGGAAAGGAGCTGCTGCAGAGGTGATTGGAGAGGTGAGAAGGTAATAAAACACACTGCTTAGTGTGCTGTAATTGGGTGTCAGTGCAAATGAGATTATTTCATTTATTTAGTAATTGCAAAATTTATTTAAGATGCCTGTGACATTTAAACTGTTCATTTATACACCATAACAATTCTATTCTAATTGTAATATTAGTCTTTTTGCTGCTTTTAAAGGAGGCCAATGAGGGATTTACTTGAAAAAAGCATTTAATTTCTCTGTAAACTTCTGGGTCTTAGGTCTCCCCTCTCTTTCCTCTTTTGCCCTAACTCATAGTTTGAGGCTGTAAAGAAGGTGGTGCCAGATATTAACTACCATAATTATTTACACTGTCATTCCACTGCATCAGGAAAAAAAAAAAAAAAAAAGTCATAGTAATGCTTGTTAATCATGCTCCTACCCTGGCTTCCACATTTTTTTACTGTTTTTCTTTTTGCAAAATGTATGATTGAGTTTATGATTTTTATCTCAGAGAAAAATATAATTAACGTGGTGGTGAACTAGGGCTGCTGAGTATTATAAAAAATCTGCAATGGCAAGATGACAGATTGTGAAAACAACTTCAGAAGGGGAATAATGTAAATGCAGCTGATTTGTCTGTGGCCATTTCCTTTTGCTGCAGCCATGCTGTGAGGAGTGTACTGCACTTGTGAATGACACAAAGAGAAATCTTGAAATAATTCTGCCTTTCCTGTGTCTTTTCTTTTGAAAAAGTATTGGCAGCTAAAGGAAAATTCATTTTTAGGTTTCAGATACCCTTCTTTAGAGGCTGTGTTGCATCAGGACCCTTGGTCATCTGTAGGCTTATACTCTGCAAACCTATGAAAGTCAGAGCCAGATTTTAATAACTTTATATTCCATAGCCTACTTAGACTTGTTTTCTTGAGCAGTCTTTTTTTAAACATTTCCCCACAACAATACAAACATTAAACTGATTAAACTCAGTTGGATTTTTTTTTGTGCTTTAATTCTATAAATCTGCAAACAATGGATCCTCATTGAAGTGGGGCCACTAAATCCTAGTCAGATTTGAAGTTCTGTTTCTAATGTTATTCAAGAAACATTCACCTTAACAGATGATTTTTTGTGTGAGAGCTGATGGAATATGTGCTAGATGCCTGTTGAGTATGCATGTGCAATACAGTATTTTGCTCTTTGCAAAGGAAAAACATAAGCAAAAGCATTTCATCAGGATAACAGCAATTTATACACAAAGTAATTTTATCCTTAAAAATCTCAGAAATTTACAGTCTAGATCTACTTTTGCTTATGAAGAAGAAAGAAATGTGCTTGGTGTGCTTTGGGGACATAGTTTAGAGGTGGACCTGGCAGTGCTGTGTTGAGGGCTGGGCTCAGTGCTCTTGGAGATCTTTTCCAGCATTAATTATTTTCTTATTCTAGTGCTGCTACCTGCTTTTTGTTCCACAAAGACTTGTTTCTGTCTTTTCTCTCTTTTCATACTGCTTTATCCGACCCCCCTTGCATCCCTGCCTTTCCTAGCACTCTGCAGTGCTGCATCACCCAGCAGGGTGGGGCTGGGCTGAGCTCCACTGACCCTCCTGCTGTGGGTTTAGATGCCATCGTGTCAGCAGCAGGTTCTTAGAGCTCCAGCTGGCAGTACATCAGCATTTTTGATGCTGTGCCCTAACAAAAAGTGGGTGTGCTGCTGCTTCTCCAACCCACAGTGATATGTTGTGGCATTGTAATTGTGCAAAATGCGTTTTTTCCCTGCTACAAAGCCTCTTCAGAAAGCACATCAGATGTGGAGATGGTAACGGTTGCGTGGAAGATTGGACCTTGTTGCCAACTCTTTACCTCCCAGAGAACAAGGATTCCTTTGAACTTTCTTCCTAATTTGATAATTTCTCCCTGTCCCTAAAAGCATGCAGTAGCTCGTTTGCACTCACTCGTCCTTAGTTTTGTTTTTTAGCCATTGTACCACAGGGTAACAGACAAAGAGAAAGTGTAAAATGTAGATGATCAGGTCCCAGAACAAACCTCTTGTTCTTACACAAACACAACAGAAGGCTGTGTGCACTTTGAGGCAATATCAACTACTTTTGGAAGTAGTCACAATAAAAGTCCTGCAGAAACCTTAGACTCCATGAAAGACAAAGGTGGCAGTGCTGCTGTGCAGATTTCTGTTCATTTTGCAGCAATTCTAAAAATTGACAGTGGTGGTATGTGTGCCCTGCATTTCTATGGCCAGGAAACAAACCCAAGAGAGCTTCTTGTCCTGCCTGTTATACATGTACACATTTAATTAGTGACATTGGTTTTTCCTGTTCAGTTCAAATACCTACCACTTAACTACCATGTTAAATGCATGGTCACATGTAGAGACTGTGTTAAGCCAATAATAAGATTTTGAAAATGGATCAAGTCAAAGTTAAGGTTGCTTGATAAATATGAATTTGTTTCTTTGGACCATATGCATATGGATTTAGATTTTAATTACATTATTGAATTATTTTTACAGTAGTTTTTAGCCCAGATGACTCTTCAGGGTGACACTAAAATAGTCTCTGTCTTGAGACGAAAGACTGTGGATGGAAACCTCCTTACCTGCAGCTGTCAAGGTGGTTGGAGAGTGAACTATAAATGAGAGGGTATTTTAGCAAAGAGAAAGGATCATTGGGATCATCTCCTGGTGGAAGCATTTGCCCACTCTCATAAAGAATGTATTTGATCCCTGCCCACGCACCAATTTCCTGTGAGATCCATTTATTTCTAGATTGGAGCTCTGAGGTCTGGACTGCCAAAATGCAGCCACTCAGAGCTCTGATTTAACATCAATGTTAATTTGTTCATCTGTGTTTAAAACTCAGTGCTATGAAACCCAGTTTCTTCTGGAACCCAGAGTTTTCTTCTGGTGTCCCGACAGTAAGTCAGGTGATCAACCAATAAAAATATTTCAAACCCAGTATTTGAATTTGGCAATGTTTTGCCCACAATTGCAATGGTGATTTTATCCTGAAACTCAACATTGTATTTTAATACAAGGGAGTTCAGTCATCCCTGGTTACAAAATAATATTTAAAGAGGATGGCAGCATGCTTGAACTTAAGGAAACTCAGACAAATTGAAGTTAATTCCTATCAGAATTCAATACCTTTCTAATGGAAGGAGTGATTCCACAGTAATTGTGTTTTGCTTTCCAGGAGGGCTCCCTCTGCATGTGTAAAGTCACCTGCAGAAGTTTTCAGCTGATGTCCTTTCAAACTGTATCTGCCTTTGAAAATAATGGCACTTAGAGATGCCACTGGAATCTCTTTGGGATGTTGACATTTCTGTGCTGTTTACAAGGCTGTAGCTTTCTATACAAGCTGACACTGCTGTGCAGAGTTAGGAGCTAAGCCAAGCGAGTATGGAGGCATAAATCAAGAGAGGAAATTTATAGGAATGTTGCAGTATTATAAAATTTTTGATTGTCCTAATGAACATTGAATTACAAGTTGGTGCAATTTTTTTTAAAACTTTTTGTCAGCTATAGTTAGAATACATGACAGTATCCATCATGGGTCTTTTCAAAGACAAAAAACCCCAAGAATGAAAAGCTTTGTGAATAGTTTTTTCCACATTTTTGTATTTACTTGTGTATTGATTTTTTAAAACTATGATTTTTTATTTTTACACCCAAAAGGCCAATCTTTTATTATTTTTGTCACTTCTTACCAGCACAAGCCTTCACATTTAGCCATCTGTATCACAGCATAAAGATACTTGAGACTTCTTGTTTTCAATGTACTTTGGAAATATGACTCACTATAAATAAACCAATAACTGCTACATCTTGATAACCTCAATTAGCATAGCAAACCCATTTTATCTATGGCTAAATGTGTGCATATATCAAAACTTTAAATGTAGGAATCATAACCATTTGAGTAAAATTGACATAATTGCTACAGTTTCAAAAAAATGTAATGACACTTAATTAAGCCTGAATCTAATGAATTGACTAGAATTTGTATAGAGCAGTGTCCTCGTGCTACACCTCGTGCTCTGTGTGTAGCTTTGTGTCTTTTTATCTAGTTTAAGCAAGGGTTTGAAGGTTTGAACTCATGTTTTTCTAAATTCTTTTTATGTTTCCATTAACTGCATTGTCTAATCTTGAAAAAAATTGTCTTTATATTCCCAGTCTTCACACCATAATAGGTTACCTCATTTCAAAAACAGATGTTGTCTCTGATGAGAGTCTTTCATTCAGTATGTAAAAGTACTCAAGAAGTGTTTGTGTAATGGAAACTTCTAGACAAAGATAACTTCTGGAAATACTACTTGGTCCTAAAGCTTAATTTCAAAATCTTTGAATGAATTTATATGGGTGAGCATGAAGGTGACCAAGGAAGTGTTCATGAGGGAAAGAGATTGATAGAGTGGAGTCTGTGGAAGAATAAGAACACAGTAACCCTTTACATGTTTTCTCTGCAGTTGATTGGTAGAATAGTAGATTCACTTGCAAATAAATTATCTTTTGCAAATAAATTATCTGACTATACTTTGTATACTGACTATACTTTGCATAGTCAGAGGATCTGCAAAACTCAGAGCCTGAAGTATTTTGCTGTTAAAGTCTCACAATAATTTCTAAAACCATTGAATGTGTTCCTGGTGTCCCAGGTTCCCCGTCCGAGCCCCCGTCGTGCAGCGCCAGCTCCATCACCTGCCCCACTGCCTGCACCTGCAGCAACAACGTCGTGGATTGCCGGGGAAGGGGCTTAACAGAGATCCCAGCCAACCTCCCCGAGGACATTTGGGAAATGTAAGTGCCAGCCTAATGCACAAATCTTTTCCAGGTCTCTCCATTTTTATTCCATTTCATGGCCTCCTGTGTGGAAGAAAGGCATGTGTTTTAAAAACTGTTTTAAGTAGTTGTCAGGTATATTGTAATTGTCCTCTTTGATTTGTTCTTTTGATCTAAGGGCTCAAATCATTTTTAAATGTAAATTAAAATAGTTTGGTACTGTCCTACCTGAAAGCAAGATAATGTTCTTGAGGCCTTAAGTTTAGACTGTGTTTACATTTCACAAACCTGGAATTGCAGTTCTGTAGTCAGTAAATGAAAATACACAGACCTTTCTTATTTCTTGTCAGTGATTTCCCCATGAGATGGAGGGATGTCTTTTTAGCTTGGCAGGATGCATTTATAATGAATTAGAACATCAGAGCCCATTGTCCCTGCTGATTTTACCTTCTGTATCTCATCTTTCACATTGTTATTTCTAGTTCTTTAACAGTTTTGTGACTTGTGTTGTGGAATCAGATATTTGTTTTACAGACTTTTTTGCCTTTAGGAATTGGAATAATTTATTTCTGTGTCCACGACTTTGTATTATTGTGGTCCTGAAATACTGTTACATTAAACCAATTTACTTGTGGTTAGTCCACAGGGAATGTAGATCAATTCTTTTCCTATTTAGGTTCTTGTCATACAGAGTTTTCTGATATCCAGCCAGCTTTTGCAGACTACACAGTATAAATTCAAATATTTGTATGGTCACTGGACTCATCCAGCTTCTTGTTGCTATATAAATCCTGGTACACAGCAAAATTTACCATGATAAAGCATAAATTCATAAGATTGTGGAGTGTTCTGGGTTGGAAGCAATCCTAAAGACCATCTACCATGGGCAGGGATATCTTCCCTTATCCCAGGTTGCTCCAAATTCCATCCAGCCAGGCCTTGGACACTTCCAGGGATGGGGCAGCCACAGCTTCTCTGGGCACCCTGTGCCAGGGCCTCCCCACCCTCACAGGGAAGAATTGCTTCCCATACCCATCTAACCCTGCCTCTGGCAGTTTTCAGCCATTCTCCCTGGTCCTGTCACTCCAGGCTCTTGTCCAAAGTCCCTCTCCATCTCTCCTGGAGCCCCCTTAGGTACTGGAAAAGGCTTTAAGGTTTTCCCAGAGCTGAACACCCCCAGCTCTCCCAGCCTTTCTCAGGAGCAGAGGGGCTCCAGCCCTCTCATTGTCTGTGTGACCTCCTCTGGACTTGCTCCAGCTGATCCATGTCCCTCTAATGCTGTGGGCAAAGAACCCCAAGGAACATTGAATTCAACTAGTTCTTGTATTTCCCTCTAACTCAGTATTTTCTTGTAAGCCAAATTGCTCTGGTAAGAACACTTGACTTACAAACTGTTCTACAAAATTGAAACACACAGCTGTTGCTCTAACACAGTTATTATAGGTGACCTACATTTCACTCTGTTTCAGTATTAATTAAAGATCTTCCATTCAGCCTTCCTACCTTTCTTCATTAGCATGGGTAGGCTGAACCTTCTCTGACAAAGCTGCCAAAAAGTCCTAAAACTGTTTTTGTTGATAAAAACCCATCACAAACCAGGAAACTCGCTTGTCATGGGACATCAAACAAGCATCATATGACGCTAATTTTCCCTCTCCCACAAATGACTTAGAAGTGTGTTGTGTTACTCTATTACTCCTTGAAGTGAAGGACTTCATTGCAAGAATGTTTGCTACTAAGTAAGCAATTTAGGAAAGCTAGAAGTCTGTATCCCAGACTTGCTTTTTCATAATTTCATAAAATAGGTAGCAAGAATGTAGAAATGCAATTTGGTTTTTTATAGAGCTTCTTGTTCAGTTGGGAGCTGACAGCAGCAGCCAAACTGACTGAGGAAAAATGAGTTACAAGAAATTGAAGCTGAGGAATACAGACTGTGTGCTGGGTGTTATAAAAGATTCTCTGCTTACAAGGTGGTTCTGTTTTGCTTTTCAGAGGAGAAATGAACAGTTTATGTCATAGAGAAGCACATGAGAATAAGCACAGAAAAGTTTTGCCTGACTGTCTTGGGTGAAAACAAAATCATTAAGCACCTGGAGGCATTTAATGAAAAGAAATACTGAAATGCATATGGTGTGGTGGTTTGCTGGTACATGAACAAAACAGTCATTCCCTATTTTGGGACAGCATCTACAGTAAAAGGAGAGGTTGCAGTTATTTAGAAAGTATGAGAGAAAATGCATGCAAGGTAAATAAGAATATGGTGTGAGTGTAGAATGGGCTTGATGCTGGAGAGGTGTAGGGAGGGAGGCATGACCAACAAACTGTGAGGAGACAAAGCCTCCAAAGAATCTGTTTTTCTGCTCAGACTTGATCACAACCTTGCAGCCAGTGCCTGTTAGACAGAATGACAGCTCAGCCCACAGAGCCAGCAAAGTCAGGGGGTAGCAGAGACCTATAACCACATTGTTTGAGCTGCTCTGGGCTCAGGACATGGGCTGGATAGATCCTTTCTCAGTCATTAGTGATTCCCTGGCATAAATCAGCCAAAGGACAGTTTTCCTGCACGTGCAGATGTGGGCACTGGGGGTAAGGGCACTGCCAGCCCTGGCTGTAGTGTTTCAAACAGTATTTACTTCCAAGTGCTGCCTGCCACATTTGTTTGATGCCTCCCAGCCATGGACAGTAGCAGTAACCCCCAATTGATCTTTTCCTGCCTTCCAACACTCTTCCTCTGCCCCTTCTTTAGAAGGAAGTTTTCATCCTGTTTATCTGCCCCAGACTGGTGCACTCATTTTTTATTTATGACTGCAAGCAAGGCTATATTTTAGGATGTGAATTCTGGGCAGGTCTTGTCTGAGAATTTTGCACACCTTAAAACAGTGGTGCAGGGACTGCCACTTGTGCCTTTGTGTTTGATAACAGTTGGTGCAAGACTTTCCTGGGTGAAACAGCCCCCCAAAGGCAGGACACAGCCCCCCTCCTGCTGCCAGAGGTGCTCGTGCCTGGAGATCACTGGTGCTGGCTGCTGCTTCTCTGAAGGGTCTTCAGATTGCTTAAAAGAAGGAATTAATTATTTGCTAAAGCTAGAGGCTGGATTGTGGTTGGGATGCTTGAGAGAATGTAAACAAGCTGAGCCCAGTACAGAAAGTGATGGGAAAAGAAGGGTGAGTTCAAATGAGGAAACAACCAAACACATGAGGAGAAGAATTGGGAACAAAGGAAATCAAGACAGGGTGAGCAAAGTGCTGTGAGAAAGGAAGGAATATTTGGTGATAAGGCCAGAGATTGGTGCCAGTGGACACCAGCTGTGTAGGATGGACTGTGGGGATGTGGCAGAGGACTGGGACACTGGAGTTGAGCAGGTTGTGGGGGCAGGACAGAGGGACACAGGGAGAGGTGGAATCAATGAGTCCTTTCCCATCAGAAAGCGCACTTGCCTTGGAGAGCCTTCCTGCCTCCTCACCATGTACTTGGGAAACCCAGCAACAATTTGTGTGTCTGACCCTGTGCATCAGGGACTATCTAGGCACAGATTAACTTTTAAACTACACAGGGAGCTCCTGTTTGCACTGCTGCTATTCATATTCTATGTAGTTAGAGAGCACTACAGGGGTCTGGGATTCATACTTCTGTTACACTTGAGTTTCCTTGTGATAGAATCAGTAATTTCAGCTTTTGGGTTCAAGGCCACTGAATTAAATGTTTGGGGTTTTTTGGTTGTTTGTTTGTTTTTTAAGTAAAAAGAAAGAAATTAGAAAATTCTAGAAAGTGCTAAAGTTAATGTTTGTAGCTGCAGTCATCATTTGAAGCTTCTGAGTATATTTGTGGTGGTATCTCTTTAACTGCAGTACAGTCTCATGCTGCTGTTGAAAACTTGGATTAATTTCTTGTTGTCTAGGGATGCATCAGGGATGTGTAGGGAGGGAGCCTGTGTATATAGAAAGGGTCTGTTCACTTGTTGCAGAAACAGGAAAATTGTAAAATGGGGACTGTGGGGAAGATCACATGAATCTCATGAATGCTGCTCAGAGAATTGGGTTGGGTCTCTTCTTGCCAGTGGTTTTATTAATTGATTCTGGGCACGTGAGTTGCACAAACTTTCCTTGGGTGGTCACTGGTGATGTAATCTCAGGTTCTGGCTGACTCAGCTGAGACGTTCAGAAGTGTTGAGGACTCACAGCTGCAGCAAGAGTCAACAGGGCTGTGCTTTGAACACTTTGTGCTGTGCAGCACTAATTGCTCAGAAAAGCCAAGTCTCAATCATCTGCAGACTTATAAATCAAACTCCAGAATGTGAATTATATCCTTAAATCTTGAAACAGAGCTGAGATCTGTTCACATCAAGTTTGCTTCACCACTGTCACTTAACCTGTACCATGCTCTGCGTCTGGTGAGATTAAGAGAAATAGAATTGAATGAGCCAAGAGTAAAGCTGGGTAGGAAGTGCCTGAATCAGAAATGAGGCCCATTTGTTTAAATGCTGATGCAATTGCTCCAGACAATAAAGAGGCTGCCAGTCCCTGAAGGAAAAGTGCAGTTTAGGCACCATGACTGGTGAGATGAGAACCACAGCTTCCTCTGACACCTGAGAGGAGCAAACGGGGATGGCAGCCCTTCCAGCAGCATCTAGGCTTGGCCTAAGGTTGGTTTTAGTCACTTATTCTACATGGGTTTAGTTTAGCATTTTCACTTTTGATAGCTGAATTGGTGGCTGATGTTTTTGTAGGTATAAGCAGAATTTCTACTCTTAGGAAAAATTCTAGAGTTCAAGCACAGGAAAAATGTAACATTGGTTTTCTCCTGGTTCTGGCAAAATGAACACAAACCTCATTTTCTGCAAGATGATCACTTTGTAATGTAATGTTCTAGTTGTTCTACCTTTAATGAATGGTTTCCTGACAAATTTAATGTCATGAGGGTACCACAGTGCTGGGCAGTGTTGCAGACCTGTAGGCAGACAAGTTTGCTGTGCTTGTTTCAGAAATTGTCTTAGAAAGAAATTGCCTTCTCTGTTCCTCAGTACCTGCAGGAATATTTCAGGTCAGCTAGGACTTCAGCTGGGAATCTTTAGGGAAGCATTTGTGATTTGCAGAGGGTGATGAACAATTTCTAGGTGTTTAAGTTACTGGTATATTCAAAATTAATTTTCCTCCAACTAAAATAAGTCAGAAAAGCTATTATAGAAAAATTGAGCACCAGCTCAATTATTCATTATAATAAGAATACTTTTTTGTTATAAAAATTATAAATTAATTACACAACAGTATTTTCATGTTTATTAACAATTGGCTTTGAAGTTCTCAGTTTCATAAAGGCAAGAGGTTTTTCTCTTATCAAGAATATAGATGTATAGAAACTGTAAGCTTCATGGATAAAGGAATGACAGTTTTTCATTTAACATTGTTCTTCCTCCTGAAAGAAAATTATAATAATTTTTCCAGACTTCCAGTAAATACTGCAGCAGAAGCCAGCACAGTATTTTTGAACAATGCAGTAAATGCTCCCTAATTGCCTCTGGTGGCAAGTTCTCTGGCTGGGGAATCAGGCTGGCTCCTCCAGTTGAATCATATAATATGATTTTCATTCACTGCTGGAAATTGGCTCTGGTCAGCTTCTCATGTCTAACCTGACTACTATTTTCTGGATCTCACCAGGCAAACTGCGTCTTGCATTCCACAGAAGTTTATTTTGTTGGGCCAAAAATATGGAGAAAATTTTTTGTTGAGTTCAAAACAAAAAAATAATAAAGAAATAATATTTTAGATCTATAGTGAAGAAAATAATAATATATAGAAAATTATAAAAAAGTTTTCTGTGCTGAAACAAATTAAGGAAAACAGAAAGCTGCATTTCACAGTTTTAGAAATAAGCAGCAACAGCAGGGAGTTTCTGCTGCAAGATCAAGGCAGATTTATTTCTTACATCTTTACATTTATTTCTGAAGTTGTGTAACTAATGTCATCTGCAGGCACAAGAAGGTGGGTTTGTTTTGACAAATTTCTAGATTTCATACACATGGTAATTTTCATTTCAGCCATATCAATTTTTACCTTCTTCACTGCTTTTTATAATTGAGAGATTTCTTTTAGGAAAAAAAAAAAAAAGTCATATACAGGTTAATTTATTCAGGCAAGCTTTGTAGGAGTAAACTTAAAAGGTTTTTAAGTTTGAGATTGTTTTTATTTTTAGTTTGGTTTAGGTTTTTGGGGGTTGTGTGTGTGTGTCTAGTCTCTTTTTCCCAGAGATATCACTTCAGTCCAGTATAAACACAAATTAATAATCACTAATAAAAATGAATGGTAGAACCAAAATGCATATATCTTTTATCTAATAGAAATTTCACTGCAAAACTCCTGTGTTGCCAAGCAAAATAATGAGATTGCAATATATAACGAGTATATAGTCCTAAAGCTGATTATGAAGAAGAAAAGCAATTACAGAAAATAAAATAGAGAGCATAAAATCACAACTTTGACATAAAATATACTAATCAGATTTTTTACTGGATGAAATACTAATTGTCTTTTGGCTAAAACGTGTTCTGTTTATTTTGCTTAAAAAGACTGTGAAGATAAGAAAGGATTTGAGGAATGTCTATTGTCAAATAACAGAATCTGTTGAGAAAATATTACAGGTGGCAGAATTTCAGCTACCAAAAAGCTGCTTAATTTTCCTGCTAATTTCTGGTGTTCCGCCTTTTCCTTGTTAGTATTGTAAATGTGCAGTAAAAACAGATGTACAGAATGTACACAGCTCCTAACAACAAGTTAGTTTAGAGATTAAAAAAATAACTTTTTGGTTTTTTTCTGTCAGCTTACTTCCATTTTCACTAAAGGAATAGTTTTGTGTTACAACTTGACAAATAAAATGCAAATCAGCTTGAAATCCTCAGATCCCTGAGCTAGTTACAGCATTGTGAGAAAACGTGGGAAGTGATCTGGGCTGGAAGTTTCTGGAAATAATTGGAAGTCAATAGAGGGTGGTCAGGACCGACATCCTCAAGCCATAATTAAACAGCAATGTGATGTCTTTAGGGGTTAGGCTTTCTGGGACCTCACAGAGCTTCTCAGTGAAGCAAATATTCTGGGTCTGGCTTGTTAAAAACTAACCCTACAGCTTTATATTTATCAGGTTCAACCATTGGTCAATGATTGCTTTCACATAGGTACTAGAGAAACACTCTGTTTCCTTTCAGAACAAAAAACCCCAACCGCAAAACAACCCTCCTAAAAAAAATTCCAAAAAAAAACACCAGTGAAAAGTGCTCAGCAGAGGTCTGAGTGGGGCTCAGAGCAGGTGCTGTGCTGGAAGTGAATTCCAGAACTCTGTGCACCCTGTGGGATGTCTCTTTGGAACCTTCTGAATCAAAATCCCTGGGTCTGAGCTGGAGTCACTTGTGACATTCACATTCTCTGGACAGAGAGACATAAATCTGTCTCTCAGGAGATGCACAGAGAGAAGAGAAAACAATGTTTATCTCTGCTCCTGTTTTCTCCATGTGGAATGTGGTGTGGAGATTGTTTACCTGCAGTGATGGCTGGGTTGGATTCTGGTGAAGGTTGTTTGGGGTCAGTGACCAGTGGGATCCAGCTGTGGCTTGGGCTCTCAGCAGAGATTCATGAGTGTGTGAGTTAGGTAGGTAGGGAAGTAAGAAGTATGTAGAATAATATAGTATCTTTTAAAATAGCCTATTAATGCAATATAGTACAGTTTTAATGAAGCTATCCTTCAGCCTTCTGATCTGGAGCAGTCATCATCATTTCTTCCCGTCAGGGTTCCATGTTTTTTACTGTAGTCCCTGGGTGCCAGGGTGTGGGATCCGTGTCTCTGCTGTTCACTACCCCACAGCATCTCAGAAACACCAACGCTCTGAACTCTTGTGCTGCTTGAAGGAGGTATGGAATTACCAGCAGGGACCTGGAAATTGCCAGATCTCTCCAGCCTAAGGACTCTGTTTCCTGCATTTGTGTTCACAGCCACAGGCTGGCACAGAGGTAAAATTCTTCCTGCAAACCCTGATCCCGAGTCCACATGCCCCACTAAAGTCAGCTGAGATGGGAAGTTACCTGTCTAGTCTAGAATCAGAGCAGGGAGGCATTATTCTGTATTCTGCCCCCAAAACAGCTTCTGATTGACCTTGAACACCCTCACAGGTGATGGCTCAGGGGAGCCCACCTGGACTTTTATATCTGGGCACAACCCAGCAGCTCAGGGGAGCCTGCACCCTCATCCAGGGATAAAGAGAGGAAAATATATGAATTGGACTGGCAGGGACATTACAATGAAAGGTGATGAGAAGAGCCAAAATTTCCCACCAGAAATGTGGAGTGTTACAGTGGTAGATGGAGAAACTTTGAGGTTTGGCAGGACAATGCTTCATTCTGGTGGTAATGTGGTTAGAGAGACATTGGTGTTTTGTCAAAAGATGTTTTGTGAAATGCCAGTCTGCAGATTTCTCTGGTGTCTGTGCTATATTTAATGCAAAATTAACATGCTACAACATAAGGGATGGATTTCTAATGTGGCTGCCATCACAAATGCAGTGGTTACCAGCTGATACCTGAGCAGCTGCTCAGCTACACAGCTGAAACTAAATTCACTGCAGTGCGTCAGAAGATCCAATGTCACTGGCACTGCTTTTAGAATAACACCATGGTATCAGGGAAAATATCAAAACATCTGTTTTCATTCTGAAAGATGTCTTTTGGTGAGCAGAATTATCTCTATAACTTCCTAGGTAGATTTATGTTGACAAGTCACTTCTGTTGATAAGATTTTGTCTCTTGAAGATCTGCCCTGGGGAGAGTTGTTAGGAAGCAGTCCTGTCTAGAACTACAACAGGAGTTTGACAGCTAGACCCTGAAAATCAACAGCAAAGGGAATATGAAGGGAAATTCCAGTTGTGACCTTGCATTAATATAGGTGGATGCTTTACTGCCTCTCAGCTCTCCATTTCCTAAGGCAGGCTCCAGAAGAGGCATTTATAATGCCTATTATTAATTTTACTAGGAAGTCATTCAGGTGCTGCGTTGAAAGGCAGCAGTATAAAAGTCTTGGAAGACTCTATTTGTTTAGGGGTTTTACATGGTGATAAAGTCTGGCTGGGGTGCAGGGTGAAGAAGGTTTTAACTCTTAGAACAAGCAGTAAACACAGACATCCAAAATCCTCCGTGGCCTGCCATCCCAAAGCACTTTGTTTTCTACCTGGGGACTGAGGGGTGAGGGACACAAAAAGCTGTTCCCTGGGCTATCAGTCTATGAGCACTTTCTGAAGCAGGTTTTGGCACTGTGGCTGTTCCACGTTTTGCTGCTGGATGAGCTGCAAGTCCTGACTGTGACTGCAGGGCAGGATCCCTCCCCTCTCCTCCCATCCTGGGTAAATACTTCAGTACAGCTACCCAAACCTGCTGTGCATGCTAGGAATAAAGCTTGTGTTTCAGATGAAGAGGCAAAGAAATGTGTCAGGGCAGGGGTCAGATCCAGCTCATATCTGTAGTAAGAAGACCATGTATGATGGTGATTTATTAGTATGATTTATTCACCTCGAATACTGAAACTACACCTGTGGATTTTTCTTCATCAGAGACCAAAATGCATGGTAAGATATGAGAGCCTAAATTATGAGATAAATGTAGAACAATGGTCCAAGTAGGTTTCTATAATTCAGTTGTTTCAGTCCCTGGATGGATTGTTGTGTTCCCTAGAAATTTCCTCCTTCATAATACAAATGGTTCTCCCCATCCTTGGCTTCTGTCCCCATGGTGGATGTGAATGCTTCTTCTTTCCTCACACAGTTCCCTGCAAATCCCTGCTTATAGGGCAGGAGGAAAAGAAGGTTTTTGCCCTTCCCAGCACTCCTCACACAGGCTGTGTGTGTCCTGCCAGTGCCACAGGTGTGTTTTCCTCTCTCGGAGGTGGCTTTGGCTCGGGGCTCTGTGGTCCTGGCAGCCTGAGCCATGCCAGCCCAGCAGAGCCCAGGGAACAGCCTGGCTCATCCTCTCACTCCCTGTGTCCCAGCAGGGCCTGGTGCCCACCCCATGCCCAGGGACGTTGGTGACACAGCTCAGCAGGAGCTCCTGGCACTGTTAATAGAGCGTGGCTGCCTCATTTGTAGGCTCTATTCATCTGACAGCTGAGAATTATCAGTACTGATGCTTCACTCCCTCTCTTTTTCTCCAAGGTAGTGATTTGTCTATGTTATGGGTAGGTAAGCTTGACAAAACATTGCACATTAGCAGCAGAGACAGTGTTTGAAATGGGAAAATTGCTAGCAAACTGCTCCATTAGAGACCCAAATAACAAATTCTTTCTTTCCCTCAATGAAAGAGAGATAGTTAAGGCCCAAATTAATACGTCTGTCTCCCCAACTCTGCAGGGGGAATCACTCTTCAAGACTAATGGCTTCATCACTCCTGAGTGTGAGCTGGCTCTGCTAAGTCCCTGTTAGGCAGAGGTTTTTATCCTTTTGTGTTTTGTCATCCTGGGTGTGAGCAATACAGGCGCCACAGGAGGAGGTGATGAAAAGATTTGCACCTCAGTGAACTTTGAAATGGATTAGCATGGGAATTTGAGTGCTTATTCTTTACCCTGGGATAGTTTTTCATCTTTAAGTGCATGGTTTGCCCGGGTTTGTTTTGTTCTAATTTTTTCTCTAATGTTTACTTTTTGCTCTCATTGCTGCAAAGTCATTTTTTTAAAAAGTGAGAAGAAGGAAAACTTGATCCTGTCTGGCATCATGTTATTACAAAAAAAAATGGATCTGAATCCAGTGGGCCCTCATACTTTCCAATCTCTGATGATGTATTAGAGAAGAAAAAGGAAATTGTCCCTGTCCTTTGATGTTGTTGTCAAAGCCTCTAAAATAAAGCTGGGAGAGGCAGACACAGCACTGATGTGTGTGGGGATGGGAGAGATGTGGTTCAATTCATCTCAGCACTCAGCTGGCAGCTGAGACATGGCACAGCCACAAGGGCAACAGAGGAGGAGCAAAAACCACAGAAAGTTTGAACAAGACCAATTCACTTTATCAGTTTTGTGAATTCCACTTGGCAAGTCTCTTAAATAGACCTGAGTATGAAATACCACAGGAGAATCAAGAAAAATTTTATTGAGTTGTAGGAAACCTTTAATGGGATGGGAGGTAGTAGTTTAAATTATCAAAATTTTGCCTTTTAGGACTGTGTGTCTTTTGCAGATTTCTCAAATGTATTGTAAAATTATTTTATAGTATATTCTGGTAATACCCCCAGATGTTGCTTTGCACTGGCATAGATGGTTTTATAGCATATGACAGCACTCCACATAGGGATAGAGCATAAAAAACACAGTTTTCCAACGGTCATGTTCTAGGTAACCTAGGTAATCTTCTCCAAAATAAAATGTGCCTGTAAAATTTACACATTCTCACTTTTTGGAGAAAAAAAGAACAATATTATGTAGGAATACTTATTTTCATTTCATTTCAAAGATGGCATCTCTAGCAGTTTCCCATTGTATGGTTTCTAATTAGGCCTTCACCACGCTGAAAATTCCAGCACCCCTCCTGGCAGAACCTAGAATTTCTTGAGATTTTTAATTGTCTGCTGTACTTAACATGTCATGTATGAGCTAAATGAGGTGAAAGAGTAAAGTATTAATACAAACAAGGTGTTTTCTGTGAAAACTGCACTGTGTTTCTCAGGCTAGGTCTGCCATTCTAAAACATGCATTTATGTAAAAAGCAAATGGAAGTCAGGTTAGTACTTAATTCTGTTACAGCACAGGGTTATTTAATGCAGCACTGGACTGAGTGCTCTGGTTTGTGCCCACATTGGAGCCCACCTGCCAACACACCCTGATGAGGGCCCGTGGTGCTCCTGTGGTACTGTCGGAATATAAAAAGGGAAAAGATTTTAGAAAGTGCAAAAATACCCCAGAAAGCAGACATAAAGCTGAGAAAGGCTAAGAAATTTCAAAACCTTCTCATGGGAAGCTAAAAAAATAAAAACCAAGTGAATACATTTATATTTATCATAAAGAACAAGAAAGAACAAGAACTTATTGATAGTTCAAGGTGTGAAAAGTCCTAGATATATGCTTTGCAAAGATAGAAAAATTTCAATCTTATATAATAAATTATTGTGTATTGTTTGAAGTTCATAGAAGTCCTTTTGTTAATGTTAAACCCCCTCAGGTCCTTTTCTTATTAGAGTATAATGACTTTACACCTTTTCTTTTATGCTATTAGTTCAAAGAATATATAGAAAAAAGCTTTGCATAAGCTGCCATCTTGTCTTTGATCTAGATTTGCATAGATGTTTGTTTCTCTGTGTCTCTTACTTTTCACTTGTATGATACAGACAGATAATAAACCCTAAATCTGCAACCAGTCAAGGTCCCATCCCTTTTTGTGAGACATGGACTGATCCAGCAAAAGTTCTATAACTTGGTACCATCTGCAAGGTGGAGTGCACTGAGCAGAACGTGTTATGAGCATTCTTTAGTCCTTCATTTGCAGAAGGCTTCGTGGAATAAAAAAATGTCAGGTGCTGTGATGGAAATACAGCAGCAGATGATAGGAGATATGTCCATCTACTTCTGTACAGACCATCTGCTCCAGATTCTGTAGGAAAGGGTGAAGGTTCATTAGGTAGCTTCAGAATGCAACTCTCAAATAACTCCTGTTTCTGTCTTCCTCTCTTTTTTTAGAAATTTGCTTTTTTTTTTTTTAATTTTATTTTTTATTACTTGTGACCTGTGACTATTCCAATTTTGGATATTTTTCACCCTCTTGGGGGGAGAAAACTCTGAGTGTATTTCCAGCCTTGAGTCACTAAAATTGCCTGGGAATTTACTTGTATAGAGGTGTACGATTCCCCCCATCCCTGTATTTGGGTTTCCCTGTGAGGACTGCATGCTGCCCTGCAGGATGGCTGAGCCCCACTTTCCATCCCCAGGGCCAGGAAATCGGGCAGGCATGACCCTCTTTTGTTCCTAGAAGTGCCTGCACAGAAACACTTGGGAGGAGTTAAACACCCGACTGGCAAGCTGACAAAAAGCCTTTATGGGAAGAGTGTGTGCTGCTAATTCTGGTGACAAACACCCAACAATAGTGGCGTGCTGGAGCTCACAGCGATTTGCATTTCACTGTGGACTTGCCAGAAATGAAGCTGTTATATTTAGACCAACTGGAAGGGAAATCTCAGACCCTAATTCAAATCACAAAACAAGGAATAGAATTAACTCTGATCACAACCTTTAAAAAATAGATGGCTACAGATATAAAAGAGGGCGAGCACATTGGCTGTACAAGCTGACTGTGCAAATATCAAAATATTTGTACTTAAATAGCTTCTTAGAGTATAAAAGAGCTGGCAAATTATCTTATTTTCAAGGGGATTTTTTTCCTTTTGCTTATGAAAGCACAGATCTCCAGAGGGATAGAGAGCTTACGCATTTTCTCTCTACTGTTCCCTAGTACTTTGCAAACCTTGATTTACTTCTCCCTTCTCCCATTTCTCCCATTTCATTTTATTGTCATTCCTGGTTCTAAAGTTTTTTTTCTCCCATCTGCATTGCTGCAGCAACATGAAATGACTGGAGTGCCTCATTTCATCATTCCAATATGCTTTTGTATTTCAATTCTAAGCTGTTTTCAACCACAGTTTTTTTACTATATAAACTGCTGCTTTTTAGGACACTTCAGGGAAAAAAATACACAACATTTCAATAATAAATAAAAGAAAGGTGAAACCACACTTTGGTCTCAGTCCCAACTCAGTAAAAATTTAGCTACCATGGTCAGTGGAATTTGTTGTTTGAGGATCCAATTTTACATTTCTAATGGAGATGAATATTTAAAGTTCATCTGAGGAGAAGCCATTCCTTTTAGCAGGAATTCAGGGAACTTGCTGACAAATATTTTACTATGGGGAAGGAACAGAAATTAATCTCAGTGGTTGCTGTATGTGGTATCTTAAAGCTGCTTACATTTTATGTTAGTAATAGATGCATTTATGGTACTTCATAAAGAATACTTATTTTAAGCCAAATCTTAGAAATAAAAACAGCAGACTTGTTATGTAGTCTGGACCATATTGTTGAAAAATTTAAGTATTTGGTAGTTGGAATAGGAAGATGCAGTTCTCTTTTTTTACCCTTATAACATAAAATGCTCCCCATCCTCTTAAAAATCTGAATTCACCTTGCAGTGAATTCGCTTTGGTTTCTAGCATGTTCCCAGGTTGTTGCTCCTGAACTGGTCTGATTGTGTTATTAATCTGTTTACTAAGCTGTCACAGCCCAGCCTAGCTGTCCCTTTAAACAGCTACATTCTATTTACAACACCTAGTCATGGAAAGTGTCTGTATTTTCTACCTTAACTTTAAAATATGCCTACTATTTTTTATTAATTCCATGAGCCTTAAAAATGCAATTTCCTTAGCTTGTGACATTTCTTCTATCTTAGCAATCAGAGAGATTATTTTATTTTTCTAAGTCGTTTTCTCTCTCTAGTGGACTTCAAAATAAAACCATGTTTTGCATAAGACCCCGTAAAATTGCTTTTTATTTATATAAAATGTGCTGTCATATTGAACGTGATTCCTGTCCTATAGCTGTGTAGTTAACATGTATATTGCTTTGCTTGTTTTCAGACGTTTGGAACAAAACCTCATCAAAATCATTCCCCCTGGAGCTTTCACCCAGTATAAGAAGCTGAAGAGAATGTAAGTTTTAATAAGACCAACATGCAAGAGCAATCATGAATCTTCTAGTTTCGAGTTCAGTATCTTCATTTTAGAAACATATTGGCAATTCTATGTTGAAATCACTGGGGACTGCACAAATCATCTCTTCAGAGTGTAAGCAACAATGGAATTTGGTTCAGGATGCCTAACAGTGCATGAAATCCTTAATAATGCTTAATTTCACTTCCTATTATAAACGATGTGATTTAATTAGTTGTTAGTCTGCTCAGACTTCAAATCTGCTTCCTCAGAATAGATTTGAAGTTCCGTCTCTCTCCTCATCCGTTTCTCATCTGTTTGCAGCACGTCAGGGTGGCTGACCCCAGTTCTAGCAGGAGTCACGTTCTTGCAGAGCAGTGAGGAGTTCTTTGCAGTGCCTTTCATGTGCTGACGTTGAAATGGTCTGACTGTTTACAAGAAAACAAAGAAACCTGCTGTAGTTTGTTTTCTCTGTCGCTTAATCACCAGTGGATATCCAGATAATTCTTCTTTTATTACCTCTTGTGTTTTCTCTTTGGATTAAAAAACATAATAATCCTGATGTGCAGCAGTGCTGTCATGCAGATAAGACGAGGCATTCCCCCAGTCAGGTTTTTCTTTCATTTTTGACTGATATGTGAGAGATGATGTGACAGTTCCACGATGTCACAAATCATGGTAAAGCAGCTTACCCCTCTTCACCTCAGTATGGAGATACTGCCACTGGAGCAGTAACTTCCAGAAGCCATTCAGGCTTTGTAGATGAGTGCTAATGCTGCTGAAAAAGTGCCTTTGCAGTTCTTCTCTGATGTGAACAATGCTAGAATTAAGACACTGTCGGCTCATTTCAGAGAAGACACTGGATTATCAGATAGCTTTGGGAAACTGAAGTGAGTTTGCACCATTCCATTGATTTAAGGGCAAAATTGCTGTGTTTTCCAGTCCCAGCTTAGCAAATTCCTAGAGCTGAAGAGCTGTAAATATGGATCTGAATATTTAACAGGTCAAATCATCAATCTTAGATGGTCCCTTTTCTTGTCTCACTTTCAATGTAGCTGTATGTATTTTTAAAGAAGTACTGTATTGGATAGTGAGATGGTAATTTCAGTGAATAATGATGGATCCCTTTTCAGTGACCTAAATTGTAACTTTTTTATTATTAAAATCACTACATAGTTCTTTCTAAGGTATGACTAATTTTAGATTTTTGTGATGTTTTACTGTCTTTTCATTTTTCATTGATGGGTGAAGTGTAGTTTTATGGGAGTTGACCAAAAAATATTCTTCAATGTAGATAGCTGCCCTATCCAACGTAGCACTTGCTATGTGAAATTATTAATGTTAGAATTTCGCAGCAGAATTCCATTAGCAAATGGTGCTAACAGCTTTTCGGGGTATAATTGGCACCCTCATTGAGATCTGAACTCATAATGAAATAATAAGTTATTGTGCCAGATGATCTGTGCCAAAGCTTCATTAGCGTGACAGGATCTTGTGGGAGCACTTGGGACAGGTATTTGGGATCAGAATGTCCCATAACAAACCTGATGCTTTGTAATTTGTTTATCCACCTGTCTCCTTGTTAAAGTTTAGTTCCTGCTGGACAGGGAGGCCCTGGATTGAGCAACAGTTCTGTTACACCTAGTTTTATTGAGGACATTTGTTTCAGTATTTAAGGAGACTACTGACACCATCTTTTCAAGATTCCCAGTCCTGTAAACACAAAAATATACTTTGGTGAAAAGACTATATCCTCAAACAAAAGAATCATCCATCCTTTTCCTTTAGAGGAAAGATAAGTTCAGTATCACTGAAGTTTGTTAGCCTTTCTTCATTTCTGTCACTTTGATTTCAATGAACAGTGCCTTAGCTGAAAGATTATCAATTTAATTAATGGTTACCCTACTGGGGGTACACAAATGCAGAACATTAATGTAATTGTTGTTATTGTTACTATTAACTACTATAATAATATTTAATATCATTCAGACGATAGTATTAGCATAATCCTGTAAATGGTATTGTATTTTTCTCCTTCTGCAAGAAAAAATATGCAAGAATGTTAGTGATGATAGTCCTCATTTGCAACTCTGTACTCCTTGTATTTTGATTATTTACTGAGTATTTCCTGCAAGATAATGAAGTTTCCTTTCCTTAGCTAATTGGATAACTGAGATTAATTATTAAATTAGATCCACTTGTCCAACACAATCTTGATATGACTTGATATTATTAGTTCAAGATGATAGCAAAAAAATGTATATTAATTCAAGTGTTATACTTGCATATAGCTGCATTTTGCTGTTTAGAATTATCTCTTCAACAACTTCCAGGATGGGAGAATTATTTGGATGATTAGGTTCACTAAAGGAGCTCAAACCTATTTTGTCTTGGACTTAATCAGAATTGCCCACATTTCCTGTCTCTGCTCTTCTTTTAACTAACAAGTTTGTAGAGCAAGAGTAAGAGCCAAGTACATGGAATAACTATGAAGGTTGTGGTTGCACCTCTCTAGCTCTGATGCTTGTAGTGGCATTTCATGTTGTCAGACTAATTTTACCACATTTTAGCAGAAAACACATTGAGATTTCACAGGCTTCCCAGTAGCTATGTGGAGTTGTGACATTTTTAAGCAGCTTCTACAAACTAAACTGTGTATGACACGGGTTTTGCTGAGTACTCTTGTCAAATGAAAACAGTCCATTTTATATGTTGGAGATAATCAAGTAATCTGTTTTTAATAATGTTAGTCAACAAAGACAGTATTCAGCCAATGCTATTAATAGTTTTGCATTTGGCTACAACTAAAAATAAATCTGTTTTGTTTCAAAACCTGAAGACATTTAAGCAGTGCAGTCATGTGTTACTCAGCAACTTGCAGGGTATCCTTGCTCCTCTGGTGCAAAGTCAAAACCAATTTATGTCCCCAACTGGTGACTGAGCACAGCCACCCTCCAAGGTGTGTGCAACAACCTTTTCAGAGATTTCTATCATGCTGTCAGAGGTGCAGGGAGGGAGTGTGAGGTGACTGATATCATCCCTGCCTGAGTGCAATCCTGATAATTTTATTACATTTCCAGTTGAAGAGACACACTTCCCCTGAGTGATTCTGAGATAGCCTAAAGTAAGAAAATGAGCCTTGTGTCATCGAAATTGTCCTAGTTGTGCAGCTTAGAAAAGCCTGTCCCTGTCTTGATGTAAATGAAAGACAGAATAGGACAATCTCAGCAAAGCAGGCCAAACAAAGGGAATAGAAATACCAGACAAAATTGAATCCCTTTCTCTCACTCAAGTCAGAAGATGCAATCTTCTTATCCGAGAGCAGTGGAACTTGGGCTCTAATGGAAGGGAAATAATGTGTCTAATTATCTTCTAATGCTGATTGTAGTGCATCTGCATGAAGTGAGAGTGCTGTGGCCCAGCGTGGCGTTTCTGCACGTTCAGGCACCATCAGTTACACACTCGTTAGCCGCCAGACATGGGGGAGAGGAAGGCTGGAAATGCTGAGATGTAGCAGGTCACTAAAACACTGCTGAAATACTTCTCTCAAAAACTAGATCCCCCTTTTCAGATGCAAACTCGCCTTTTTCTGTGATTTAGCAATATTTAACATTCCTCAATATTTAACATTTCTCAATAAATAGGTAGGATTGATCCACTTCATAGTTCTCCTTACTAGATGAAAAGCAACAGTCAGTCTAAGCAAGTGTCACAAAAACCTGTAGAAAAATAAAAATAATTTTCCTATCTTCTAGGTGGCAAGTTTGGCTGCTGTAAGTTGACCTACAAAACCAAAACTTTACACAAATCCTGTCCTGCTAGGAAGGATATTGTAGCAGAAAACATCAGTAGATTGCAGAGCAATTCTTTATGAGCTTTAAAAAAGAATCAAACCTCAGAAAAGTTACCAAAAAAACCAAACAAAAAAATCCCACTTTACATGGCTAGATTTGAAAAGAGTTTGAGAACCTCATTAAAATTTTAACCAATATAATTTGTAGCTCAAAAGATGTAGAGAATGGAAAACCTCTTTACTTTCTGATTAGTAAGTTCTCATTCAAGTGATGTTTTATTTAGAGTCTACTTGGATCCATAGCAAGTGCCCCAGTGGAAGTATCAGTGAAGATGTACATGAAATATTGCACTGCTGCAGCTATCAGTGAAGAGATTTGGTACTACTGACACAAGCTGATATCAGCTATCAGGGCTGAAACTGATATTTGATACTACTGACACAAGCTGATATCAGCTATCAGGGAGTGCAGTGAGGTGGCTGAAGGTGGTGTCCCAGCTCAGCACCTGGTTGAGCTGATGGACAGAAAGTCTAATGACAGTGACAGTCACGATGAGGCACCCAACTCTGAGCACCTGGGTGCCAAGTGTAGTAAATTGGGTTCCTTGTATAAAGTTACTGTGGCACAGTCTTATTTATCTTCATGTTCTTGGCTGCTTATGATTCAAACTGAAGAGTATTTTCCAAACCAGGAGCACCCTTTACTTCAAAAATCCAGCAGGCAATACTGAGTCCCGCTCACAGCCCAGCCAAAAGGCTGGAATCTGGCTGGGCTGGGATCCCTGACAGGGGTCAGGAGAGCTGACCCCTGGGTCCCCCCAGTGCTGCTGCCTTCAGAGCTCCACAGTTCCCGTTCAGATGCTTGAAGGCTTCCTCCAGTGCCTGAACTTCAGCAGATCAGTGCTGAGTGGATTTTGTGCTGCTCGTTTTTTCTAGGCTATTAAAGGCCTCAGTGGAACAGGGCTGAGCTCTCTGCTCTGGGACCAGGGACTGCACGATCCACTCTGCTGGTACAAAGTTGGCCTTCCATGCCTGCACTGAAATGTTCAGACACCTTTGTGCTTTGTCACAGGCTGCTTGAGGAGGGTTGCAGGGCCATCTCCAGTATTAATAGCTTTGGGGTGGTTTTATCAACATCACTGTTGTTCTTTGTAAAAACCTTTCTTTAACATCCATAAAATCAAAGCCCTTATTAAGAAGGGTGCTCTCTATTGAGGCTGTGGCCTGTCACACTGGCTGATATTTCTCATCCTTTCTGGAATTTATCTATCTCTGCCATTACATAGTTCATAATTTCTCTGAGATAATATGATCATTTACTTCTGTTTTTATACCAAGTGTGTTCTTCCAATAAGCTACAGCTACAATATTTTCATTAGCTTCCTGTTTACTAACATTTTTTTTGATCTTTCTTTCTTTTCACAGAGACATCAGCAAGAATCAAATAACTGACATTGCACCTGATGCATTCAAAGGCTTGAAATCTCTTATTTCATTGTAAGTAGAAAATAGAACTGAATGGGCATTTGGGGAGAGCTTGCATGTAAGAGGAATAAAAATGATAATGCGCTGTCTGGGGGAACATATGTTTCTGTGTGCAACTGCCAGCTTGTGTGAAGCATCTGATCTTTTGTAAATGAAAAATTTTGTAAATGAAAAATGAAGTTTAGAAAGGAGGGCTGTCTACAAGTCTCTCATAAGGCTGCTGACTTCTGCACTTCTTCAGATCAGTGCATTATTCAATCTTCTGTACCCATGAATCTGCAGGCTGCTCCATGCTCCCACACTCCTCATGGCACACCAGAACCTCACCTTAGGCATGATTGGTGCTGTTAATTGGGGAAGAGTTGGGGAAATATTTCCAGACTGCATTTTTTTCTATACTAAAGAAATTACACTCTCTTTGGAGTTTTCTGGTTTATTTGATTTTTTTGTGATGTGGGTTTTTTTAATTGGTTTTTGTTTAAGTTTTTGTTTTGTTTTGTTTTTTTGTGGTGGTGGGTTTTGGTTTGTATTTTTTTCTTCAAACTAGTTAGGGAAGGACCTAATCATAAGAAAAATGTTTATACACCTTAGCTGTAATTACTGGTTTATTAAGCTGGAAGGGGACTAAGATATGATTTCATACAGGAGATAAAAGGAAGGTAGGATCTCTTGACAGCCATTTGTTTCTCTTTATAGAACACAGAAAACCGATTTAGCACCAAGTTAAATTTACATGCAGCTGTATTTCAGCCTAGGTACCCATACCACTATTAAAACAGTTGATCTTTTAATGGGTAAAAAGAGCAATGCAAGGTCAGAAGCTGCATATTGAGGATAAACTAGAATAGAGTGGTAGAAAGCCCCACACTGAAAGAAGAGGGAAGCACAACTAGAATTATATTTACCTGTGTTAATTTTAAAAACAGTATGGAAGCAATTATCTCATTAATATTCATATAACCCAGCTTGGTTTTTAAAAACTGTAGTTTGTTGCTAGAAGCTGACATCAATTTATTTTCTGAATACTGGATAATTCTGAGAAACTGAACAATTTTTTTGCTAGAAGAATATCAGAAAGTTATTACGTACTAAACTTGCATGTTGCAGTAAACCTGTGAGCCAGAATACAGAAGGATTGGCCTTTTTTTGCGCCCTGAATCCAGCTGGGAGAATGCCAGAAATATATATTAAGTGTTGCTGGTGTTTGTTAAATAGTTCTGGTGGTGTTATTCAACATGCTGTGGAAATGGTCAAATCCCTCACTGCTGTCTGGAGAGAATTCAGCAAGAGAGTGACATTTACTGAAGGCTACAGTTTTGGCTTAGTATGAAACTACTGCTGATGCTGCAGTGCTGCAGCTTCCTGGTCCTGGCAAACCTCCTGGCTAGGAGTGAGCTGGATGGGCAAGATATTTCCACTGGGCTTGACTTCCCCAGGCAGAATTTATTCAGCTTTAGCACAGTTAATTCAGATATCCCCAGGTGGCCTCAGGAGTGTGGGACAAAACACATCAGAGTGGACAGAGAGGAAATGAGAATATAAACTGGGCAGGAGTTTATGGTGTTTTGACTTGCAGACAGCAGCAAGTGACATGACTGTGTATTCTCTGTCCAGTCATCCAGGGCAATATTTTAAGTAAATGATGTTTTAATATGTTCATATCCAAGTGGGTAAAACAGTGCTGAAGTTAATGCCAATAGGTTATGGCAGGGAGATGAGATGCAGCACAGCAAAGGCTGTAGCAAAGGAACTGCCTCCAAGTTTTCCCTTTGTTCCGTGTTTGCCTCAGTTTCCCTCCACCACAGACACACAAAGCTATAAAACACAGTTTCTCCTCTCCTTGGCAGCCGTGTTTCTAGGGCAGTATCAACTCTAGTCTTGAAATTATCAGCCTCCTCCTCTAGGGTCAGTTATCAGCTGTGTTTTTACTTTCTTTTGGAAGGTGTTGCTGCTGTTCATTGCAGGTAGTTCTTAAAAATGTTTTCCCTATAGTTGACAAGCCATGGTTAGTTCCCTCATCTTTCGTCACCTGTCACTCAGACCTGGCAGGCTGCTCCCTGTAGTTCTTGCAGCTTCTGAGCCCTATGTATCTTTATGGGGCAAGATGATATCCTGCTCAGCAGAATCTGGGTTTCTCTGAAGAAAGCTTCCCCAGGTGAGGACTCTTGGGCAGTGCCAGCCCTCCCAATGACACTGCCCAAGGGGAAAGAGCAAGGAGGCAGCAATGAAGGGAGACAGTGGCTTACCTGTGTTTTCTCTTAGCTGAGTCTTTTGGGTGCCCAAGGCCCCAGCAACTTTTCACTCAGCTGCTTGCCCTGAAGGAACACTGCTCTGTATACCAGGAGCAGCTCTAATTGTCCCTGCACCTCACTCAGGTGTGATTGGTGCATACATTTTAATGAAACATCATCAAAATTTAATCTCTGCACAGAGCAGCTGGACTTTTCAGCTAGCTGAGTTCCAACCAGAAGAAAGGAGGGGAAAGTATTAATGCACAATTGAGAATAAGCAACTTGGTTCCCATTAAAAATGAAGTGCTGCTGTATGACCTATTATCCTTGCGCTTTTTTGGTCTGTTTTTATTCCAGTTTTGTGCTCCTCCCTCTGCTCCCTGCTTGCATGCAATCACAGTGCTCCCTATGGGTCTGGGGAGCCAGAGTGCTCCTCTGGAAGGCAGCCAGCGTTGTTAGTCTGCCTGCCTAATGCAGGCCTGTATTTAGTGGGTTCTACTCTGCTTTCTTCTGAAGTCAGCTTGGCTTGGTGTTTCCAGGCAGAAATGCTTCCCAGAGTACTCTGCCTGTTGTACTTGTGTTGGGATGGTAGGAAAAAATGTATACTGCAGTTTTCAAAACATGGGAATGTTTATAACAGAAGCTGTTTCCTCTAAAATGTCTAAAACTTAAATCTTTTAAAAGTGCTAAGTGGTCCATGTGCTAGCAGGTCTTAAGTTTTTTATTGTAAATCTATATGTTTTCTCTAATAAGAAATTCACCTATGGGAGTCAAACAGGACACAAAATTATTATACTTGAAAGCAACTATTTCTGCCTTGGGCTTTCTCTGCATTTAGCAAAAAAAGGGCAAGTTTGTTCCTGTAGGGTATTCAAGACTTCTCCATTCCCCATATGCAGGAAGAAATAAGTTACTTTTCCTATGCCTGTTTTCAAATGGGTTTTTGTTCCCTATTCATATTACTCCTTGGATCAAGAAATTTCTACTTACGAACATTTGGGGATGCACATGACTTCTTTTTTGCCTGGTTGTTGCAGAATAAGGAACTGGAATTATTATGCTTTAAGAACTTTTCCCTTCTTTTTCCTGGAGTTTCCTGGCTTTTCCTCTTCTTCTTGTCGTGCTGGAAGAATTAGTCTTGCAATGCAATAGTTCCTCCATATAAGTATGAGAGTAAATAGTACCCCTGCATTGAGAAGTGTGGCAAAATTGGTTGGCTGCAAAGGAATGTATTACCTGAATATGAAGGAAAAGTTTCAGAAACACTCTGTTTGCAGTACGTGGTGTTTGTGTTCCGTGGTTAGCAGGGCCTCTGCAGGAGCTGGAGTGGTTAACAACAGCCCAGAGCATAGGGGACAATAGGAATAGCTTCATGCTTTAAGATTGCTGCACACACTTTCTAAAGTAAATTAATTTTCCACTTAATCACCTCAGAATCGGTCTGGTATCAGCGAGATAATTGTATCAGCATTTGGTTATTGTTAATAGTATCAAAGATAAATGTAATTCCTGGGGTCAGTAAATGTCCCACAAATGTAGGTTTGGAAAGCAATATTCAGACTCTCTGGGGACATTTTATGAGATATGACAAAATAGTCTAAGTCTTTAGGGTGTTAATCTGCATGAATAAGTTTTAGACCATTGCAGAGGGAGAATTCCTTTGGTTTTGTTCATATACTGAATTAAGCTAGTGAACGCTTTAAAAGCTTAGATCAGCCTGGGCACAAAGACAAGAGACAGCTTAGGTTTTGACATAGCAGTCCCATTTAGACCATCATCTCCTGGGTGATGATGTATGGGGTGTCATTCATGGTGATTTGAAATCTGCAATAAAACACTGTCTATTGCAATAGCTGACAAACTTATTTTAAGGTAACAAATTGCATTGGATAGTTTTACTGTGATTTATTTAGCTTAGCTTGTTCTGAAGAAATATGAAATAGTGCAAGGGGAAAAAATTACAAATCTATGTTTCTTTTAGATATTAGAAATTTATTGCTGTTTTTATCCCTATCAATTCATCCTCTTCTGAAAACCTGAATTTGTGTTGTGCCTGTGCCATTGTACGTAGCTTGGGAAATAAAATTCTTCCTAGCAAGAATTGTTTTCACAGTCTGAAGGAAAGTTAAAAGCATTCTGAGGACTGAAAAAGACATTGCATAAAGTCACAATTTGACACTTCAGTAAGAATGTTTCAGCCCAGCCAAAATAAAGGAACACTTAGCTGGAAACCATATGGTCTAAAGTAAAGGATTCTGTGCTAGGCTTTCATACCTCAAAAAACCCTGTGTCACCTTCAAAGGAAAAATCTCTGTATTCTGTGATCTGACTTAATGAAGCAGCTAAATTGCAACTACATTTCCAAGTAAAGAAGCTGAGGAGCAGAGACATAAAATAAAGAACACAGCAATTATTGTTTCACACCCTTCAAAGGCGATGTTTAAACTTCACTTCATCTGAAGGACCATATATTGATACAGTCAGTGCAAATTCCCTCTTTTTAAAATGGTGCAAGAGGTCAGAATGGACAGAGATTGTGAAGAATCAGTGTAAATTTCATGTTTTGAGACCCTTCTGCTGAAGGTTTGGTCCATCATTGATGATATTCTCACCCACCACACTTGTGGCTCCGTGTGCTCCTTGTGCTTTCTTTGTGTGTGGTGTGTCCCAGAACTGCAAATCAACCTATGCAGTGACTGTTTCCACTGTTTAATCTTTATTTTAGAATATCATGTGTTAACCAGCAAAGCTTGAAGATTAGTAGTAACAATTAATTATTTAATTGGAAATTTAATATCTAATATGTCTTGGGATGGATACATCATTAGGGGACTATTAAAATATGATGCCAGAATCAGCCTAAAGAAACACAATGCCTCATTTGTGACTGTTTTATATTTGTGTAACTTCTTGTTGCAGATCCATAATGACTCTTTAGGGTGCTGCTCCCAGAGATTTCCAAAGCTTGCATGCTGCCAGGGGTTTGTGCTTTATGTGCTGTGGCATTTGTCAGACCTGTGGCTGACTTTCTCTCCTAAAGATGAGAAGCCAGTGAAGAATCAGGAGCCCACACCAAAAAAAAACTTAGTAATTTTTTTGGTGTTCTAATAAATGTTCTAATTCACTAATTCACTGTCTATTGGCAGCAATTACTGAACTAATTTTATTTTTATTATATGTTAACTTTGTTTGTGGGTTTTTAATTTAAAAAAAAAATGCTTTGTGTCTAAAATTTCAGGTGCTTTGGGACAGAAGAAGGGTTGTGTTCCTTTGCCAAGCTTGCACATTAGCCAGGACATCTGCATGACCTGCAACATGTGTGGGGGAAGCAAGTGAACACTGTTTTTAGAACTTGTAATGCCAAAGGGCAAATCTCCTAAAATTTACCTCTGCTGGTTAAAGCACTGGAGATTTAAATGAAACTCTTGAATTGAATTGGCCATGTTTCCTGCTATATGGCTTTTTAAAGATAGTGTTTATTATTTGTTTTATTTAGTTGTTTGGTTTTTTGTTTGGTTTGGTGGCTTTTTGTTGGTTTTGTTTTTGATTTTTTGGGGGTTTTCTTGGTTTTTTTTGACTTTTTGTGGGTTTTTTTCAGTGGTTGGTTGGTTTTTTGTTTTGTTTTGTGGGTTTTTGTGTTTGTTTTTGTTGGTTTGTTGACTTTTTGGTTTTTTTACATGGTTGGTTGTTTTTTTTGTTTAGTTTTGTTTTGTGTTTTTTTGGGTGTTTGTTTCTTTGTTTTTGCTGTTGGTTTGTTGCCTTTTTTGGTTTTTTACATGGTTGGTTGTTTTTTTGTTTAGTTTTGTTTTGTGGCTTTTTTGGGTGTTTGCTTGTTTTTGGGATTTTTTAATAGTTTGTTTGGGTTTTTTGTTTAGTTTTGTTTTGTGGCTTTTTTTGGGTGCTTGCTTTTTGGGTTTTGTTTGTGTTTTTTGTTTTGTTTTTGTTAATTTGTTGAGGTTTTTGTTTTATTTTGTTTTGTCTTTTTTTGGGGATGTTTGTTTTTTGGATTTTTTTGATTGTTTGTTGGGGTTTTTTGTTTCATTTTGTTTTGTGTTTTTTTGGGAGATGTTTCTTTGTTAGTTTTTTTGGGTTTGATTATTTCTGTCAGGGGTTTTCATTTGGTTCCTTCACCCCAAATCTGCTGCTGGGGGAGCCCTGGGGTGCAGAGCAGGGAGGTGGCAGGGTGGCAGGAGGGTGCCAGCCTGGCTGGCCCCAGCCCTGCCCAGGGCAGCAGCAGCTGGAGCAGGGCAGGGACCAGCCCAGGAGATGCTCCTCGGTGGGAATGTGCTCTCCTGGCTGGCACAGACATAGAGAACTCAGCAAAGCTGCTGTTCTGTGCTTTTTGCTGCAGCAAAGGAGCTGCAGTGCTGTGCAGAAGCTGCAGTGCAGGAGCTGCAGTGCTGTGCAGAGCTGCCCTCCCTGTGCTCCCTGCAGCCCAGCCATGGCATCAGCTCATTTGGCTCCGTGCAGTGCTCAACATGAGTATGAATTAGAGACAAGTGCCTGAGCTCTCATACTGACTTTTGTTTAGCTGCTAATCTGTTTGAATGCTAATGTGCCACATGCACATAAGCCAAAGTAGTTTGGAAAATGCTTCTTTTCCTTTTCGTGGCTTCTAAAAATTGGAGCTTTGCTTTATTTTATAAGCTACTTCGATCTATTTTGCTCAAAATAATAAAGAAGATGTATAAACACATCCAAGGTTTGAAGTTCAGTAGCACACTGACTCTCAAATTTAAAATATTTTTTTTTTAAAAATTGCTCTGAGGGTCTTATTTTGATATTTGCATTCAGTAGTGCCATAGGACATGAGTGTTGATATTTCTTTAAGGTTTTTCTTTCCCCTAATGTTTTACCTCTACAGCCAGAATAACCCTTAGGCTGGAGTGGAGTTTTTTTTACCTTCCATGGACATTTTGTAAAACTGAGCTTCTCTATTCCTCTTTGCAGTTGCACTGTGCATTATTGATGAGCACTGATGATCCTGCTCCTTCATAAAACTAAGGAAGATATTTCTCTGACATCCCAGAGTTTGCAGTCTAAACTTGGTGTCCAGATGACACACTAAAGCTAAAGAAAGGTTTTTCAGAAAGACTGGAGGGGGAAGAGGAAGCATGGGTTCTGTGGGCACTGATGTTTTAACCTTTTACAAATATTTTATTTGCAGAGGTTTTGCTTCTGCTTCCTAATACAGGTGAACACATCTTTGTGCAGAAAGAAATCTGTGAGTCAGCCTTTCACATGTTGGTTTAGAGCCCAGTGAAATTCAGGGACTTGAATGTTCTGTCTAAATGATCCTTTCCAAGTTCAGCCACCATTTCTGTCCAGCTTTGGACAGATTATAAAAATCTTCATGTATTGCATTACATTTTATTGAATTAGGAAATTGTTTGTGTCTTCTGAAGCTAAAGTTAAGAAACAATCAGTAAAATTTGGAAGCATTCATTACTCACAAGGAACACTAATGGGAGCAGCACATTACAAACACCTCCTGACTCTGTACTAGATAGAGAAATTGTTATGTTTGTTTAGAGAAAATAGAATGCTGGATGACCCTGAGTTTCTTGAGTAGCACTTCAGTTCCTGCTAAACTGCAAGAGTAATGAAAAATTTGCTTTCAGTTTGGGTTTTGGTATTTAAATGGTGTTCTGTGTTTGGGCTCAGAAATGAGCTGCTCTGGAAGGCTCCCACAGAGCTGATGGACTCCCAGTGACTGATGAAGAGTAAACTGAAGTGGTGATGCTCTGGGAAGGCCAGGGGGTATTGGAAATGGTCTGCCCTGCTAAGAGTTTGTTTTTCAGCATGTTCAGCTCCCCCTAATATTTCAAACATTGTCAGGCAGGGTAAGACAGGATTTCAGCCAACATCCAAGCCTCACATGATCTTTTGATTCCTTGCCAGCCTATTGTTCCACATTAAAAAGTGAGGGAATCAACACATTTAGTGACACATAAGCAGCAGGGTTTTGGCATGAGCTGGTTTATAGCTGTGTGCCATGTCCTGTGTGGAGCACAGAAATTACATAAATTCTGTTTTTCCAGTTTGAAATGTTTAGGTAAGGCAAAATGTTGTCAGAGGGAGCCTGATAACCTTCCCTTTTACCAGGACTCACATAAGCTCCTCAGCCACTCTCTGGTTTTCACAAATGATACTGACCTGCAGAAATGACATGAGCTAATAGTTCAGCTGTGATTGAATTTCTGGTGTTCCTGTCATACATGATTTTGCTCTGATCACTGGGTAACACATCTCAGCATAATGGTGGTTCTGTCTCTCTTCCCCCTTCATTCAATTTCTAAGGATAATATATGTGTATTTTTCCATTAAAAAAATGAAATATTTTTAATGCTAAAACTGAATTGTGGATATCAGGGCATATATTTATGGTTGATTAAATATACACAGTGACTCTCCTTTTAGTTATTAAAGCTTTACTGATTTTTATAACTATGCTATGCCTAAATTATTTTGGAGCTGCTGAAATGTATGTCTATTTCCAGTTCAGGATAAATTTCTTTATATTAGTTCATTGAAATGTTAACAGCAGCTGGTGAAGCCATAATATTTTATCCAATGATGCCTGTGTCACATTTCACGCCAATTACTGTATCTTAAGAGACTCAGTTATATGAAATTTTATCGACAACCAGCTTGTGCTCTCTGGCTTTTAAATTCAGTATTACTGAGCAGAATTCTAGGTTTTTGCATCAGACAATGTGCCTTTCAGTGGCTAAAATATTTTTAAAGAGGATGGAAAAAAATCCTTTAACAGAATGAAAAATATTTCAGATACAGTATTTGGATGATGTCCAGTTTCTACATTAAAAATGCCTTCCAACACCAGACGAAGCCTGAATCATAACGACTCATTTAATGCCATGTGCTCTCTGAAAAGAAAATGAGATCAGCGGTTAAATGAAATGCCCACAGATCCTGGGCATGGTGCACCATGATCAATAAAGATGATAATGCAGAGATGTGGGAGGACACTAAACTGGGCTCTTATTTAAGATTTATTTTGTCTTCCTGAATCTTTCAGAGTGCTCTATGGAAACAAGATCACAGAGATTCCCCAGGGCCTTTTTGATGATCTTGTGTCTCTGCAGCTGCTGTGAGTATGATCCCTTCCTCTTCTTTATTTTACTGACTAGCTAGATTTACTGTTCTCTCAGCTCCTGACATTAATAGAACCACCTTTTCCACTGAAAGCTCACTGGGATGTGCTAGTCTGTTGTTTCTGTGTCAGGCAAGAGGGAGGCGAGGGCTGAAAAAACTAAAAAAGGAAGGTGTCAACAGTTTTATAGCACAGAGTGTATAATGGATAATAGACACGGAGGATTTAAGTGTGGGGAGGAAATGAGAGACTCAGTCCAAGAAAGGAAATTTGGTCACCGGCTGATGCGTGGGTGGGGATGCCATCTGATTGTTTTTACACATTTAGCACTTGTGGTTCAATGTCTGGGTCCTTGAGGGCTTCTGTGCTGCAAGAACCTGCTGGGGCAAGGGAAGGGGCAACATGAGAGCTCTGATTGCTGCAACTCGTGCTCAGTTCCAGTTCTTATGATGTCAGATGGGGCTTGGTTGCAAGAGAAATGATTTTACAATATATTGTTACTTAAAATATTTTATGCCACGTGTGATTTAACTTGCAGTCATGATCAGGGTAAGATATATAAAGAGATATTCATTATGTATTAATGGAACAGAAAAGATTTCCTAAGCCAAATGTGAAATTGCAAATTTCACTCACTCTTGTCTGCATGATCACATTGGGAACCAGTAACTCCTTTGAAGGGAAGGGAATCATCAGCCAGTCAGTAGAGGGAGCAGCAGGGAAGTGAGTTTAATGTGCATTCCAATGTTCTGATTACCATCATGGATGATGCACTCCAAAAATAAAGGTGATGTATCAAAAGTGAGTCAATTCTGGTTTGTGTCACATACAGCCCTCCACCCCAAACAGTAAATCATATTTAATACAGAATATGAAGTGGCTTTTCGGCATGTCACTTGAAACCTTTTTGACAATCCTTTTGTAGCCAGCAATGAATTTCCCCAAGATTGTCATTGCCATTGGATGTGTCACTATGATTGCAGCCTTTGCTGCCCTTATATGGGATATCAAAGTAAGCTTAGATTTAGATCAGCATTCATGAGCAAAGCCAAACGAGTAAAATGAAGTCACTGAAATGACTCTCTTTGCTAAGTGAGGAGCTGCCCATCACTTTATCCTCACCCTATGCACCTTTTTCTGGCAGCTCCTTTCCTCTCTCCTGCCTCAAACCTCACAAGTTTTCTGGTACTTCTGTGTTTCCATGCCTGGGCAGTAAGAGAAATGTTGGGGGTTTGCCAGGTCTGAGGAAAATAATTATGAAAGTGCAGAGGGGCTGGGACTCATCATATTTTGAAGAAAAAAACCTGTATTTTAAAAAATCTGAAATTTAAAACCTCCCCAACCCAAATATTTTATAGTTGCAACTTTGAAGTGATACTCTTCAAGACTTGTCCTGTCTAATCCAGGACACTTTACAGATAGAATCCTTCCCAGGAGGAAAATATAAATAAGAAAATCACTCAATACATGGATCACTGTGTCCTATAAAAATATGGGTCTAGAACTTCTGCATAAGGCATTAAGCAATTTTTAACTCCTTTATAGAACAGTGCTAGTGTGCATGTAGAGCAGGCCTTCAGTGAAGTGCATATTTAAGACAAGATACAATTGTTTTTAGTCAGAGTTGGCTCAAGTGATGCTTTGTTGTTAAGGAAACAAAATCTGTGTGCCAAGGAACCACTGGAAGGTGTTGTGATTCAACTATTTAAACATTCTCAAGCTGAGACAATGTAAGTAGGTTGCCCTGTTTTGGGATTCCCAAAATACCATGACCTGAGGGCTTTCCAGTGTTTGTATGTAAAGTATCTTTTGGCAAGGAGACCATTGCATGATCATGTTTTAAATGCAAACAAATGTCTGCAGCTTTTTGGATTGTGGCTTTAAAGCAGCTGTTCTGGGATTGCTTGTAGTATTTTAATGGCTACTAAAAAAAAATAAATGGCATTTGTTGGTCTTAGACCTGCTGTTGAAGAATTGGAAGAGTGCCCTATGATTAGATCTAATTTAGTGTTCCATGGGCACTAGATTGGATTTCTTCTTATTAGTCTGGAGACACTCTGATAAGAACACTCTGATTAAGGTATCCTGGTAGCCTGTCTGATTTCCTGAGCTGGAGCAGGAGCAGTTTAGAAAAGGTACTGGCTTTATGATAAAGCAGGACACAATGAGAATAAGGGAGTCCTTGTGGGTCCTGTATTGTTTCGAAGGAAAAACTATTATTAAGAAAGAAAATATATCATTTTAAAGGAAAAAAATAATTACTGTGACATTTCAGAACAGATAATATTGTTATTAATTGTTTTAGATAGAACTCATCAGAGTTTATCAGACATGTAATTATTCTTCAGTTTAAACATACTGTCACAATATAGGCCAGGATTATTCTGTATTCTGGCTGAATTGCTCTCTGTAAGGGCCTTCAGAAACACCTTCAGACAGTACCACTGGTGCCAGGAGCCCCAGAGCTGGATAGAGGGGTTCTCATCTCAGGCATGGCCACGTCTTCAAGTGTCCTGTTTGGCTTTGGTGTGGGGGAAATGAATTCAGAACAAGTTTCAGACTACCTAGCTGGCATCAGCATTCTGCATTTCTGCCTTATAAGGCAGAGGTGGTAAGCCAGTATGATATTATATTTGGCAAGAAAATAACTAGGCATGGTTAGATAATAAGGCTTTGGAGGATTTTTGTTGAAGGATTAGGGTGTGGTTTTGTCAGGCTTTCTTTAAACCCTATGGGTTTAATTCAGAATGTTGTTTCTGAAGTTTTCATTATAAGTAACCACCTTAAGTAGTTAACATTACCCACAAAAATAATTGCAGTTGGATTTTTGTTAAATTGCTGATTTCACAAATCTTACGTGTTTCTGAAGTATGCAACAGTAACCAACAGAGCAGCAAAAATCATTCTTCAAATCCAGCTACACATCTGTTCTGTGGAGCAGAAGCTTTTCTTGGACCATGTAGTTTTCCTTATCCTGTTTGAAGGTGCCAGAGGAGAGGATGATAGAACGCTTTGTAGCTACTGTGCCCTATCCTCATACTTTCTTCTTTTCAGCAGGTTGTATCAAGTGCCTTCTGGGAATTTTAGGTCAATTTGGGTTTGAGGGATCTATCTTGTTTTCCAGAAAGGAAATAACATAGCTGTCCTTTTAACTTTGGTGGGTTTTTTCAATAGAGTGAATGGAAACTTCCATTTTATTAGGGGATGCATCCAAGCTGTGAAACTGTTTGATAAATTTGTTTGCATTTCTTGCATTTAAATACCAAAAGAATGGTAAAGGCTTCAGCTTAAGGTGGAAGTTGCCATTAGCTGTGGATGGTTAATCCAGGAGACCTTCAACTGACCTTGGGCTTTCTAGAAATGGGAAGACATTTAAATGTCCTTCAGTTCCCCTGGAATGTGGACAGGCTCTTACAGGAGCTCCTGAGCTTGCCAAAGTGCTGCTGGGGGCCTTCCCTCAGGGCAGCCCTGGGACAGATAAACCCAACAGAAGCCACTGATGCCTCAGGTTTTAGCTTTTATATTTTCTAGATTCTATTCTGCTTTAGTGTGTGGATCTGGGCTTCATATTAGGGCATGGTGAGCCCTCTTCACATAGCAGGGAGATAAAGCAATTCCTTCTCTAGCTGGGGACCAAAGACAAATGATCCAAATCTCAGGCCCAAGATCACAAACAACGTGGGCTGGAGAGAGAAAAGCAAGCAGGATGGGACTTCATGGGCTGGAGCCGTAATTGGTCAATTAACTCCAATCTGCTAATGGACCAAAACTTATAAAAGTGAGAGACCTTGTGTCCAGTCATCCATTTTTTGTGGCCATTTGGCATTGTGCTGCCCAAGGTGGATCCTAATAAATCCCTACTTTGTTCTTTAGCTCTGTCTAGTCTCTGTTCTAGATCAGCCTTCACAGGCATCACCACGGGCACCAAGTTTGTGAGCCAGCATTTGTCATGTCTAAGTATCACACTTCCCTCCCTGCAAGCAGATTAAAACAAACATTCTGGGAGCCTTTTATTGCAGCGGTTCGCCGTGCACATCGCTGTGCTCTGCTTCCTGAGCCAGGAGCTAGCATAAAATCTCTGCTCTTTAAAGAGGCTGCACAGCAGAATAATATGAGGGATGAAGTCTCATTTTTCAAATGTCTGGCAAGTATCAGTTTTCAATAAATCCTTTTCCTTGAGGAAATTTACTTTGCATAGTTACTAATCATACAAGCGCTCAGGAGTGTTGATCCTAAATCTTCTGCTTGTGATCCCCCTGTTTTACTGAGCAAGAAAAATCCCCGTGGTGGGCTCTGTTTTGATGTTGCTAAACATCAGGAGATCTACTCCTGTGGTACATATATATTAAAATCAGAGGCTTGTTGTGTTTCTCTCTCAAAAAACGAAGCCAGAAACTGACAGCCTTCTCCTCCTTCACCTAATATCTGGTCATTAGGGAAAACTCAACGCTGCAGTTGGAAAGGGCCAATAATCATATTGGTGCCTGGACTTTGACATATTGACAGATAAAGTGATGTCAAAAGTGGTGACAAATTATCACTCATCTAACCTGGGGTAAAAGTGGAATTAGATATGATATTTACAACTTCAGCTGACCCTAAAATAGACTTCTGTGAAGTGACAAGTCACGTGTGTACTTTCAGACACTGCTATCATCAGTCTTCCCAAAATTCAATTGGTCAAATTCTGGTTTGAGTGATTCTTATTTTTTTTTCTAACTTTATTTTTTATTCTGTTTTTTCTGTTACGAGTAAGGCAGATATTTGGTATCCCCAGCTCTTTTCTGGTGAGGTTGCTTGAAAAGTATCTTCATGGTGGATTTGCCAAGTTTGAAGTGCTTGTGCTGATTTGTAATTCTAAATTGAATGCCAGTACTGAAGAGCTTAAAGCAGGATCTACCAATTATTTATTGTGTACTTCTGGGGCTTGATAGAATCTCAAAGAGAATGCTGTGATGTACAAACTCATACAGAGTATTTAAAAACAACAGAATGTACATCAATTCCAATATTTGGCATTGTGTACATTGCACTGTTGTATACATAAATATATTAACCAGCTTTGTAAACAGTACAGAAATGTCAGAATAAAGAAAGTACAATTTTCCATTTACAAGCCTTTAATAGCACAATAGTCTCTTCCCCATGGTGATCTGGGCTTTAAGTGATGTATAAAGTCTTATTCTGTTGAATTCTTAATTTTTCCCATGGAGAATAGACAACAGGCTGTATAAAAAAGAGCCCTTGTGACTGATGTAAGGGGAAAACATTTTCACTATGACGTCAGGTAGTTGGAGTAGGCTGCCCAGAAAGCTGTGCATCCTCTGTCCTTCAAGGTTTTAAAGACCAGACTTCATCCAGACTGGATAAAGCTCAAGGTAACCCAATCTGACCTTGTAGCTCATCCTGTTTTGGCAGCCTATCTGTACAAGAAACCACTGGAGCTTCCTGGAATTCTGAATTACCCTGTGATCTGGCAATCTGCATTAACTGCATGAATGAGTCATGCTTTGAGTGGGTTTCAGACCAGATGACCTGGAGGTCCTATTCAACCTATGTCATTTCTGGGATCTGTGACCCTAAATTCTTAGCAAAATGGCATATGAGCTTTACTCCTGATTACTCAAAATATTTCTGGCTACAGCATAGAGACGATGCCACCCTCATCCTTCCAGTCCAGGACAGAATGCTCTCTGCACAGACCTGTTTAATAGCTTTAGAATTGCTTTCCAGCCATTTACCTCAAGCTTTTTTTCCATCATAATTCTGCATTTAGGTTGCTATTGTGATAATGTTACTAAACTCAATAGCCGCTGTTAGAAGTGAGGAAGCAGCATCTGCCAGACTCAGAAATACAATTACAGTCAAGCCCTAATGAAAGACTGCAGCAGCATCTGCCTTTCCTGTGTCACTGGTGTAGCCTGGCTGCATGCAGCTTCCCAAACAACTGCTCATCCCTGCGTCAGTGTGAGCCAGCAGCTCTCTGACGCCAGTGCCCCGAGCTGGACTCACAAACCCACCTCTGCTAGCCCTGAAAGCTGTGAAAATGTGCTTGTTCCCTTGTGCATCTGAATTATCATGTGGTTAGCTCGAATCAGCTGTGATCTTACCTGCAGGCAGAAGTTAGACACTGTTGAATTTCAAATAGCAGAAGTCTGGGTGCTGTGACAACATGTGTTTATAATTCTCCAGGTAGCAACAGAAGTATTGTAAATGCAGGTGAATCCAATGGGAAGAAACGACGATGTCTGACTCAATTCAGAAGGCTGAATTATTTCTTTATTATAACCATGCTAAAATACATTAATATACTATATAAAAGGAGCATACTAAAATTACATACTATTTTCTCTGACTCTAACTCCAACACAACTCGTGACCCTCTCTGAGAGTCCAGCCACAGGTGTGTTGGATTGGCCATCAGGCTCAAACAATCCTCACCAGAATCCAATCAAGCACTCAGTCCAGGGAAACAATTCACCAAACACATTCCACATGGGAAAAACAAGGAGCAGAAATAGAAATTGTTTTCTCTTTCATTTCTCTCTGTGCACCTCTATGAAAAATCCTGAGAGGGAGAGAAATGTGCTTGTCACACAGAAGTACCACAGCATTGTTTTGTGGGTGGTGTTCAACCAGAGATGGAGACTTTTGGAACAGAAAAGGAATTTCTGAAATCTCTTTCTAAATTCCCACCAAAATAGACTGTGCTCTGTACTTCCTTCTTGACTCATTATCAGCTTGTGACTTTTCATTTTAATTTACTGTGAATAAATTTGTCATCACCATCATCTAGTTTCCTGAACACGGAGAAACACTTGAAGCTGGTTAAGCAAGCATGATGATGATTTCATGCTGGTTGTTATCAACTGAAGCACTGACAGACTCTTCAGTGGTCAGTCATCACATTAGAAAATGTAAATTTTAATAGATGTTTAAATATCTCAACACAGTGAGAGACAATCAGAATGCTCCCTGACAGTCCAGGCCATCTTAAAATGTTCCTGAAACTTAATATAATTATTTTGCCAATAACTAGGCAGGGGCACCATTCTGTCTTTAAATGTTGCTCATCATTGGCTGCTGGGATGACCAAATGCTAGACAGCTGTTCCGTGAAAAATTGTGTTAAGGATGACACTTGATTCCCTACAAATTTCAAGAGAAAATTCTGAAAAATACATATTAAGTCTTTTTTAACTTCTTGTAACAGGTATTGTATATTCTAAGGAAAGCTTTTTGCTGAGAATTCTTTTTTTGCTGCCTTATAGTGCCTCTGAATGTAGGTGAAGCCTGCAACTATTGATATTCTCTAAAGGTCATGCCTGTTCAATTTGTATTCTGCTGTTACCCAGGCAAAACTGTTACCCAGTTCTCCTCTCCCTTACAAGTCTCCTGTGCCTCTTACATCTGTTTTTTCTGGTGAATTCTCATTTTCCCCAGTGGAGTCTGGCATGTGGGATGTGCCAGCCAGTTCATGGGATGCCAAACATTTTCATTCTCATCGTGTTGTCGTTGCTGTCAAAACACAAAGCTGGTGAAAAAGGAAGAGAAGCTTTTCAGTGCCTCGGTGCAGCTTTTCTCCCTGACACTTTCCTTTAGGCCCGCTCATGTATTTGGGATAATTCCTGCTCTATCCTGGAGCATGAGGCCAGCCCGCAGTCCCTGGCATGTGTAAGGTTGCCAGGCTGCTGTTGATTCTCCAAGTTTTGTGGTTATTTCCTGATAGTTTGATTACTTGACCTCACCAAGATAAAAATACAAACATGGCTAAGGGTAAAAGCCATATAAACATTCCCATTTGCTCTTAAAAACCAATTTTTTCAGTCATTTTGGGTTTGGAGTTCAGAATGTTATTTAAATGTTAATCACTTGAAGCTGTGCTTGGGCATATAATTCAATTATGGGACCATCTTAATTATGCAGATGGTGCTTATGAGCAGCTGATACAATTACAGAGCCAATTCAGTGCACATTCATTTCAAGGGCTTAGCTGAAACACATTATTATTTCAATGTGTGTGGACAAATCAATTTTTTCAGGAAATGTGTTCATGGAGTTGCAATAGTGCTCTGCTCAGCTGGTTGTTTCAATGGTGTGCAAACCACAAGGATTTTAACCATTCTCCCTTATTCTGTGGTGGTCCAAGGCTTGTAGAGGTTTCTTCTTGGTTTTTTACATATCCAGAGGGATGAAAATGGAGACTTGAGTTAATAATCCATCATCCCTCTGGGCAGCAGGCGGTTTTATTTCTACTTGAATATTTAACCTCCTTTTGAATGGTGCCCCACATCTGGAGGCTCTGTGTAAATCTCATCCAATCAAGCTGATAACAAAATAGGAGAATTAGTGGAATTTACTTTCACCATGAATTGCTGCAAAAATAAATACCATGTAATTCCTGCTAAAATAGAGCTCCACTTTTAATGTTGTTCCTTGTTTTGGTGTAGGTCCAACAAAGGAACCCTTAGTATCTTTTATGGACTCCTAAAGTGTTCAAGGAAGATTCTGCTTCCTGGAATATGCTTTTCTCATCTGCCTTTTTGTTCATTTAAAAAACCTCTTAAAACCACTTTTAACTCCATGTGAGGCCTGCCTTGTATACTTAATTAAAAATTAGATGCAATTAGTGGAGCTGGAGTAATGAAGAAAGATAAAATAAAGAACTGAGATTTATAGAGGGGAATATTCATAGCAGATATTTTAAAATAATGGAGAGTTTGAAAGGAATATGAACCTGAATGATTCTGGCCAAAAGTCGTCATCTAACTCACAGAAGTAGGAGGGAAAAATTTTTAGGGGTGATGTATTCTGCTTCCTCAGTTTCTTTTCTCCCCTTTTCTCATGGATTCTGAGCAGAAATAAGTCAGTAATGTATCTCACCATCCTCCTCATATGGCCACACCTGTATTCCTGTTGAGCAGACTATCTGTGATACACAGAATAGGTGTTGTCACCTCAGAAAAGCTGTTTAGGACCTGAATTCCCACTTCTAAACAGTCTGCACAAGCACTTTTCTGTTCCAGATTACTCTGATGCTTAAAGAAGAGTGTGTGCCTCCGTGTTTGTGTCTGTATAGATGACCAGCTGCTCTATGTCAGTGTTTGTCTCTAAATAAATGTCACAGATTATATCACCATGAACATAGTCATCAAAAACTCATGCCAGGCACCTCGTCACATTGTAAATTCTATTTTCCAGCATGGGGTTTATTCATGTTTTGTTGAAACTAATGGGAGAATGAATCTGTATCCATTGTATTCACTGCAGTTGCAGGTCAGTTTTGCTCAGAGGGTTTTTTCAGTGGGATGGATCAGTAATGTAGACTTTGTGCCTGATCTTTGCACAGGAGGGAACAGCATCTGCCCAGAGCAGCTCTGCTGTGCACTTCTGAGACATCCCAGGAAGGCATACTGGTTTCCACATGTGGAAATACAATTGTAGTTCAGTTGTAAATTCTCTTATTGCTGAGATTGTTTTCATTTTTGTTTTATACCTTGTTACAAGTACTGCTTGCAACATAAACCATTACTATAATACTGGAAAAAATTAGCACCTAGAAAATAAATTGAAGTACATACTTGTTTTCAGTTTTGTTCCTGGTAGCTCAGGTGCCAAGCCTGTCACGGGACAGGAGCAGCCAAACCAAACTGGTGTGCATTCCCTAAAATCGGGGTGGCACCAGTGGAAAAGGACAGGGGGTAGAAACCAAAGGATTTGTAACGATTAAGAGCATGTCTAGGGATACTGTTCAACATTCAGTACCTGGTTCTGCCTCCTACTACCTTGTTAAGCCATTCTTTATGGATAAGATACTCTACAAACTGGAAAGAGAAATGTATGATGTGTGAGATCTGAGAGGAGGAGATTGCTTTGCTGTGGTTTACAAATGGCTCTAAGGAGCAAGCAGGAGGAGATGGCATTTGCTGTTGGAGTGAAGGAGGAGGAGCTGTTCCTGTAGCCCAGTGGGAAAATTGCCCTTTTAATTTTGGGGGAGCCAACAGGAGTGTGGATTAGGTGTCATGGAAATACAGATTCCAGAGGGGTCATACTAGTGCTGCTTATGATTTCATAAAATTGTTTTAGCTATTAGTTCATGCAGAAATGTAACCTCATTTATCCATCATTGCCTTCTATGGGATTTTGTCTTAACTAATGTCAAACTTCATTTTCCACAACATATAAAGGAGGAAATTCGGGTAAATCGATCCTGACTTTCCTGCAGGCTGGGGAGGGGAGTTCTCCTTTGGAGCCCTCTCATTCCAAAACATTCCTGTTCTCCTGGAGTTCTCAGTGCTGCCCAAGGCTGCCTTCATCTCCTGTGTATCACCAACACTGTAACTTTTGGCTGCAGCAACGAGGCTCTGCCCAAACCACAGTGGGAGCGCAGAACTGTAATGAGCTCGTGATGTTCCAAAGGTGTCAGGAGTGTAAAGGCAGAGGAAACATCTTCTGAATTATTTTTTGGAGAAAAGAAAAGCGTCACATGCAGCTAGCAAGCTCATATTTCTTCCTGAGTGGCTGCCCTCTTGTCTTTAGTGGTGTCTGTGCAGTTTATTGAGAATAGAAGCTCTCTGTGCTGTTAGAGGTGTCTTTAAAATGATGCAGTTGCTGAGGAATAGAGGATAAATTATTTTCCTTTTTGCCTATAAACATATTTGTCTTCTGTTTTTGTATTAGTGTGCTTCCTCACAGAGAGCCACATAGGTGCAATATTTAGTCCTTTAAATTCATTGACAAGGGAAGAATTTTGTGCTCAAGAGAACTGAGTTAACAACATATACTGTTTGCAGTTTACCATTTTTCTCAATTGTTCTTGGTAGTAGTCAAAAGATGTGGATTTTGGCTTTGCTAAGAGGAATAGGTCATTTCCTGTCTGTTTCCCTTCTAAGTGCAGGATACCACCTATGCAGATGACAGTGAGAAATTAAGTGTTCTTGTGTTTGATTGTCTCAGCAGGAGATGCAGCTTGTTGTTAGGTTTGTATATACTTATTAAATGGGGCAGAACTCTGAATGGATGAGCTAAGAAAACTTGCACAAGTACTGTCCAAGATTTTCTTGCTGAACTGGTTAGTCCCACCAGCTGGTTGCTGTGTAGTTGTAAAATATGTGGTTTTTTTCAGTAGTATTTAAATTGCCTTTGTGCTGCTTTTCCACAACTGCACAGGTCTCTGGTGTGACTGGAATTCATAGAATTCGTAGAATTCATAGAATTCATAGAATTCATAGAGTTCATAGAACTGTGGGGCAGGAGAGGCTGGAATGGACCTTGAGTGATCACATGGCAATAGTCTGGGGAACCCTTGCTTAAAGCAGAGCCACCTTGTCAGGTCAGGGCTCTTGGCTTTATTCGGTGGCACTTTGAAAACCTCCAAGGACAGGGGCTGAGGACACAGTTCCTGTGGCAGCCTGGGCCCCTACCTGGCCGTCCTTGGGTGTGAACTGGGTTTCCTTTCAGTACATTTTAGCCCAGACCTTACACTTCCCTCTTTTTGTCTCTCAGGAGAAGCATCTTTTTAATCTTCTGTTATCAAATTAACCCACACTGCACTCCTAACTGCTAACTCACTAATCCTATACTCCTTATCAAACAATTTCAAACTCCCAGAATTTCAGTTAGAATTAAGACAGCTGCTGGTAGAGAAAATTGAAAAATAAGGGTTCTTCTCAATGTGGGCTGTGTGTACATGGAAAAGCAAGGTGGGGAGTTAATTTTTATTCCTGTGTATATTAAGCTGAAGGCTCCCTTGAATATTTGTTTAGAATTTTGAGTAAATTGGGAGAGGGCTAGGTATACACCCCCCCACACACACCCCTAGCTTGTGAGTATTTTAAGATGGCTAGCACTATTATATGTCTGTATATTCCCCTGCTATGAAAGCACTCCTGTTCACTGTGTGTTTTTCACCTTTTAAATGTAACACACAAGTGAAGCCTTTGCGTGTGGTTTGGCTTTAGTGACTAGGTTAATATATTTCTTTTAGATTCAACCCCAAAGTCCATTCTGTCTTTATTTGATTATTAAAAGATTAATGAATTCTAAACCTTTTCTCTGTTTTCAGGCTTCTCAACGCCAACAAGATCAACTGCCTGAGGGTAAACACGTTCCAAGGTCTGCATAATCTCAAACTGTTATCTCTTTATGACAACAAACTGCAGACCATCAGCAAGGGGCTCTTTGCACCTCTGCGATCGATCCAGACTCTGTGAGTATGCAGGCAAAGCACAATGACAGCTCTCTCTTTCCCCACCAAAAACCCTGCCTGTCTTTTCAGCTGACATTAAGACAGTTTGGAAGAGACATCCATGTGCTACAGCCCCTCCTTCCCTCACTGAGAGAAAAGGAGCAAGAAGAAGAAGTGTTGCATCGGTTCAGCAGGGGCAGGATCGACACAGCCTGCCCTTAGTGACAGAAATGTCAGAGCTGTGTGCAGCTCAGGCTGTTTGTTGGGGAGATAATGTGTGCATTTGACTCTGGATAAGATATGAACAGCACATTCTATTAGGATCATTGCCTAACAGTTTTTAATGAGCCAATGAGTTGGCATCTCTCCTGCCCTGGTCTGAGTCCTGCTGTGCAGTTCGTGACTTCTGTAACCACATTTCAGCTGACACTCCACTGAAGGGGAATGATATGTTGTATTATTTGGTCCATTAAGAAAATCCACTAGACAATTTTGAATTTGGAGGCATTAGAATAGGCATCAGAAGCAAAAATACAGAAATGATTCAATATTTTGTAGAAGAAGGTCTCATCCTAAAGCTGTGAGTAATAAGATAATAAGATAAATAGTACTCCTTCAGAGCTGGAGTTGGCAGCCTGATATTCCAGTATTAAAATATGTATGGGTGTGTATATATAGATATACATACTGCAGTATCTATGCACACACACACTATAGTACTGCAATTTTTGCATGCAAATGCACATTTATATTTTTAAATACTGGGAGTTTTATAAATGTTTTAAATCGTATACAAATGAACTGACAGCAGTGATTTCTTGCAGCAGAGTTTCTGCCATGTTCTCAGGCAGCTGCAAACACAACCTGAATTTCCAACAGATATTTGGCCAGTATATATTGCTGCAAACTATTAAGGCATTGGAATAATCATGTACAACAACCCCCAGTTCTGCCCCCACAGCTCTACCATGCTTTCTGCTGCTGTGTATGTACACGCATGAACTGGGGCCACAGAGAGGGTTCTTTTGCAGAGGTGTGTAGGGTTTGTCAGGTTAAACAACAGGCTTTTTTTGATGTTTATAGCCCTAAGGTGTGGACATTTCCTGTTGGTTTCCGTAGGGTTTTGCTGGTGTTCCTGGTGGCCCTTGCTTAGAATGGACTTTTTGCTTCACACCAGGAGACTGTGTCACAACATTTTGGTTCATTCTCCCATTTTTAATACTCCAAGTGATTGCCATCTTCTGTGTTTTTCTAGAGCTGCAAAACCAGACCCAAATTCTGTCTCTATGTGATTCTTTGTTTTTTGGACCTTTCACAGCAGGAATGGCTTCACTGCAACAGAAATCTTGAGTTTCTTCAGGCCCTTTCTGCTCTGTGTGCTCTCCCTTCCCAGTCCTGAACAGCCATTGCCCTGTTGTATTTTACACTTATTTTGTTCAGTGGCAGTTCATAAATATAACTGCAAACAGAAAAGAAGTTTCTACAAGTGGAAAACAGTAACAGGGTGAGAGAGTTCTTGTGAGGCTATAACTTTATACCTCTGTCTTGAAACATCTGTCTTTTCTTAACCTGTCTTTGCAGTTATTGGAGAGCTGAGTCCTGCTCCCTTGGAGGTCAGAGGGACTGATGCAAGTTAGCTGAAGTGAGATTAGGACCTGGCTTTGGGAAAGACCTGGCAAACTCTTCTGATACAGTGCTCAGCTTTTTCAAGCAAGATAAATCAGCACAGCAGCAGAAAAACACTTCCTCTCTGAGCTACTCCAGCAGATTTCTGTTACCAAAATCTAAGTGCCCACTTAAAATCAAAGCTATAATACCTATTTCCAATTTCATAGGAAACAAGTTGAGCAAATTTTGGTGAAGGATAGAGTGCAGTTGTACCTTGCCTAAACATTTCAGTCTTTAAATTAAAACCTTTCGCTTCAGGAAAAAATACATATGAAGGAAGTAGTATTACACATAACGAGCATGTGCAAATATTAATTTCACTCTTGAGAAAAGATTCTGGACCACTTCTGCCTCTGCCAAAGATCCAAGGTGCTTTACTAATTCACATTTTTAGCTTGCTGGTAAAATTTCTTTCAAACCAGGATACAACATGATCTTCAGGTAAGGTGCATTTCTCTCAAGAGGCAGCACATCAAGCTCTCAGGAGAAACTGTGGGACTTGGGAGACAGTAGTAGGTCTGCATCCTTTAAAGGGGGCTTTTCTGTCTTAATTTTTGTTTCCTCTGTGTGAGGACTTAATGTGCAGGCTTAATGAGCAGCGAAATGTGAGCGCTGGAAGAGTTCTCCCATTCACGTGCGGCTTCTGCCAGGCCTGGGGCGGGTGTTTTTGGTTTTTTGGTATTTTTTTCCAGGAGCCGATTCAATTATCTGATTCAAAAATCCACTCTTCAGCTTCAGCGTTGGTGAAAAAAAAAAAAAAAACAAAAAATCCAAAAAAAACCCAGTGCTGGAGCACGGTGTCACAGGTCACTCCTGATTAAACATGCCATCCTTCTCGCAGACATTTAGCTCAGAACCCATTTGTGTGCGACTGCCATCTGAAGTGGCTGGCTGATTACCTGCAGGATAATCCGATCGAGACGAGCGGCGCTCGCTGCAGCAATCCCCGTCGCCTTGCCAACAAACGCATCAGCCAGATCAAGAGCAAGAAGTTCCGCTGCTCAGGTAATAATTCATTTATCCGGCCTCTGCTGCGCTCCCCGTTCGGGGATAAGCAGGTCCAGAGAGCCCACTAATCCAATCTGCGGGACAGTGTTTGCTGTAATGGATATTAGGGAGCATCTTTGGAAATTGAATTTGGGGAAATTCGGTTAGTTCCACAGAAAGGCAATTACCTTATGGATTAAAATTTAAAAAGAAAAAAAAAAAAAAGGAAAGAAAAAAGAGGCGGTCTATAGCTGTCTCCTCTTAAAAATAAAAAGGAAAAAAGATAAAAGCTTGTGACATTTAATCGTAAAAAAAAATTACTAAATTATTAAATATTGAAGCAAAACAATGACAATATATGTGAATCCATGTGGGAAATGTTCTATTTTGACTGGATTGTCAATTGTATTCAAGCAGAGCTCCTCCTGACCTAATGAGAGCTGAGCTGAAGTTAGTTCTCACACCTGAAAGGCTGAGAACAGTATGAGAGTTTTTCATACAACTGGCAGTGGGCATTTCTGACCTGGGATGGGAGTGAATCTGGGGTGAGGGAATGGCATCGATTCATGTGCCTTCATGCACTCATCTTCCTTACATACAAAAGTAACCCACACTAACTCCTAAAATTGCCAACAAAGTTGGTAAGATTTTTGGTTTCAGCAAGCTTTGAATCAAAAGGTGCATAATAATTTAGGCAAAGGTTTTGTGTTGGGAATGAAACAGAAAAATGTTTCCACCTGAGATAAGCCTCCAAAGTAACATAAACAGCTTTTTCTTAATCTTATCTGTTCTTTATTTATGGTTCGGGTGTCAGTAAAAGGATATTTCTTACCTTACACAGCACAGTTAAGCAGATGACTATTTTTTCATGTGTTTTTCCTACTGTTTATATTGGTTATATCTATTTTGGATTACTGTGTTTTTGTATACTGTAAAGACAAGCAGGTTTCAGTAGCAAATCTATTAGTGTGTACTGAGGAGAAAAATGACTGTTATTGATGGAGTACCTTGCGGTGTTTTCTATGAAAATTACTATGATTTTTCTTTTTTTCCTCTGAAAAGCAACATGATTAATTGTGTTCCTGGTGGTAAAAGATGAATGGCTCTAGATGGGGATGCAGCATGAAGCTGAGTGGCAGCAGCCCAAAACAAGCTGTTGTGCTCTGTGCATCTCTGCGAGCAACATGCCGAGCTAAACCTTCCCTTTATGGGGGAAAGAAAATAAAGATAACTTCATTTGCAGTCAGCTTTTCTTGGGCAGGCTTGTTAAGGTCCTCAATCCCTTGTGATTCAATCCACCACATTTATAATCAGGCCTGAAATGATGACATATTTTATGTAAGGTTTTTGGATTGTGTCCATCATAGTAACAATGTAATTAGCCAGTAATATTCATATTTAAATAAACTGGAAATGAAAATGCATAAATATAATTTAGACAGGAAAGCAGCCTGCAGAAACAGATCTGTGTAAACCTGTACCCAATTTGCCATTGTTATTTTCTTCTGCTTTTATTAATGGGCTAGAGGAATTAATGTTATGTGTGTGCATGCATGCTTTGAACAAAGGTACAGGCGAATGGAGAAGGCAAGCACCAGCTGACACCGTTTAGGAGAGGTCATAGCTAAGAAGCTACAGTGCAGAACTCAGTACCTGGTGATGCTGAGGATAATATTTTGTGTGAGTTCTTATCTTGGGGGTCCTTTCTTTGAGGCATTAGGCTGTTTTTCCCTGTGTCTCCAGCTCTACATCTATATCAAAACCACATGGAAAAAGCATAAACCTGACTTATGAAGGAGGAGAGCAGAGATTGAACAGCTTCATAACAAAGATTTCAGCTGGATGAAAACTAATGCTGTTCTTTGCCTGTAGAGTTTCCAGATGGTGATGAGATACATTGAACTCGACTTGCTGTCTGCTCACATGAGACAGGGAACATCTAATGGTATAGAAAATCTTAGCTTGTAAATCAATCCAGGGAACAGACATCCTTGGCACCTGTTCTGCTCAACTTGTCCCTTTGAATCATGGCTGCTTCAGGCTTGGCATTTAGCAGGAATTTTCCATGTTTTCATTTTGAGGAATGTGTTTCATCCCAGGATCTAACACAGCACACCTCTGTACAGAAACGTCCATGAGCTATGAACCTTCATTTAGATCATTGGGCAGTGCTTTGTGTCATCCAGGGATGACACAATCCCACTGGGATGGCAAGGCTCAGTAACTTGTCCCTGTCCTCACTGTCTTTGGGTTTCTCTGCTCTAGTTTTTGCATTTTCTGCTCAGTGTATGAGGAAACAATTTTTCATTTTAAATTCTTTTGTAAATGTGCATCTCTTTCTCAAAGGGTACTTTTTTCAGGATCCTGGTATTTTCATGTCATTTGTGTAATATACCTAGTACATGTCAATGGTCAGAAAGCTGTTTTTGGGGAGAAAACACAGGGAATGTGAGGAGTTGGTTAAGGAAGAAATGTGAGGGCTTTTATCCTCACACAGTCTTTGATCTTTGAGAAGAGATGAGGATGCACAGAAAGTTTGGACTCTGTGGGAGCAGATGCACTCAGGCAGTGTCAGGATCACACCCATGAGTAGTTAAGCCTGGGAGAGCTTAATACTTTGGCATCAGGGAAAGAACAGTTTAAAGTCATAAAATCCTGAGCTTGTCCTGATGTGTCTTTGTGTCTTCCACATTCATTTTGACAAGGGCATGCACTGATAGGACAAGGGGGAATGGCTCTAAACTGTTAGATGGTTGATTTAGATTAGATTTTGGGGAGAAATTCTTCCCTGGGAGGGTGGGCAGGCCCTGGCACAGGGTGCCCAGAGCAGCTGTGGCTGCCCCTGGATTTCTGGCAGTGCCCAAGGCCAGGTTGGATGGGGCATGGAGCACCCTGGGATGGTGGAAGGTGTCCCTGGCTATGGCAGGGGGTGTCACTGGATGGTCTTTAAGGTCCCTTCCAACCCAAACCATTCCATGATTCTGTGATCATAAAGGGGACTGTCAGAAAGGACCTTTTATGAGAAAAAAAAAATGTGACTGTTCAGTAAATTAAGGGAAGAAAGGGAAGTGATTTTTCTCTAAAGTTAGAAGAGAGGTGTGGTTAGCAGGAACGAGGAAGAAAAGCTGAAGTGTTTGAAGTTTCATCAGCCTGAAGTGGCAGAGGAGCATGAAGAAGGAAATGTCAAGAGGACACAGAAGCAGATGGGCTAAATAGAACTGTATTTGATAATTAAATGAAACTGTGAAGGCAAAACTTGATTCTGCACACTCTTTCCTTCACTTTTCATCACAGGTCTCCACCACCCTGTTCAATAGCATCTAGCCTGATGTACTTACCTTCTTTTTTCCATTGATCAGTTCTTTTGACTGAGCCACTTTTCCCAGATGCTATTTCCTCACAGAACCTAATGACTCGAGCTTTTGCTGATGACAGTGGAGCAACATCTGAAAAGGTTATGAGTGGCCATAGGAAGGAGCTTCTGTGCAACAGGTAGATAATGTACATAGTTCTTTTTAAAAGGAGAATTGGAAGCATTATAGCATGAAATGAAGGAACAGCAGGGAACAGGACATATTTTTGCCCAGGGCTGTGAGACAGGCAAAGCTTTTGACTATACCATCAAATATGTTTAAAATTCAGATTGCAATATATACTGTTTTCTGTGATTTTTTCTTTCCATTTGATGCAGTGCACCACAATAGTAACAAATCTCCCCCTTGCCCAACTGTCTCCCCACAGCTATACAATCTGAGACTGAAAAATCAGAGATGTTTTCTTGAAAGAGAAATCATAAGTACAGGCTGTGACTAATTCTCTCTCTCTCTTCTGTTTAGAAAAGGGAAATACTGTCATTTTCAGTGGCAACAGTGAAATTCTGATGATCATTTTCTTTTTGGCTACTCTGACCACCTAAGGATCCAATCGTGCTTGGCAGCCTTAGGTCACTGGAGGCTCCCATTCTTAATATGAATAAGGGGAGAAAAGATCAACACAAATATCCTGCCCAGAAGCATTTGATTAAGTTCACTACAGAGCAGTTTTGTTTTCTGAGGCAGCACTGGGCTTTAGGAGCACGGGAAATGAATCTATGAGCAGATTGTGTTGTCTCTGTGGTAGCTTATTGTCACTTCAAGACTTGGCAGGTTCCTTGATTGCTGTGTGACACTGTGTATGAAATAGCTTTTGGAAAGAATTGCCTTTGCATTCAGCTGTATATCTATTTCTCCTTGTGATATGTTTGCATTTTTCAGTATATTGTGCATTTCAAAAGCAATGAAAGTTCCACCTGCTGTACTGACACAAACTATCTCTGATAATGATCAAAGCAATGTGTTTCTACAAACATCACATCACAAAAGCTCTTTATCTTCTAATTCTTAGAAATAAGACTTTTATCAAGAAGATTGCTATTTGAAATACTCTGAAGTGAGCCTGTCTTACTGCTTCCTCCTGCATACATTGTGTTTAACTGCCTTTAATTAGTTACTTCAGTTCCAGACAGTGCTATACAATCAAAAGGACAGGGGAGAACAGGAGGAGGAAAATGAACCATCTGCCAGCATTATTCTCTCCCTTTTGGACACTACTTCTTGTTAACCCAACCCAAAAAAGGCAGCCTTTTTGGTACATTTGGGTCAAAAAAATGGCATATTTAGGGCTAGTGTAATTTCTCTCATGTTATTCCAAATTATTAGATGGTAATTTAGCTGCTTTATGTACACTCATAATTTTTAAGGCATTTGATAAAACCTCTTCTCACTAATTGCAGCTTTTCTCCTAATTCTTTATGTTCTTTTGCAGTCTCTGTCTTCATACACACTTCACCTTCCTCAGCTTGCCTGTCTGCTTTGGAACTGACTTGTTGTTTCTTGTAATCACCTCAATTTTCCTTCTCTCTTCTCTGCATTGTTGCACCTTTAGAAGCACAGAACTACCATGGATGGAGTCAGGGGAGCACAGGCTGCATGTCAGGACTTTTTGTCCCTTCCTGTGACAGTTCATTTCATGTCCCTTGGACTCCTTGGCTTATCCCCTTCTGTGCCCCTAGTCATGTGTAAACACCATTTAATATTTTTGAGCCCTCAAACTGAAAGCTGCTATGCGTTGCTATTCCTCAACCAGTGTTAAAAGTCATGAAAAGCAGGTGAATTTAACCCAGATCTTACATAATTTATCCGACTGAAACACTCTCAATTGTTCCCATAATTTGCCAATCACTCTGATGACAATTTTGCAAAATCCTTTCATTTTTAATAAGCAAATAGTCATTTACAGATCATTCTTTTGGGATGTGATGATCCTGCCCATGGTGTGTGGGGCTCCAGCAGCTCCTGAGCAAGCCCCAAGCCCTGAGAGCCTCTGGGTTTGCCCTGGGTGTTCCAGACCTGCTGATGTTGTGGGAAATCTCAACTGAGGCCAAGCTCCAGCACTTTTCTCACCATGGCTTTGCCCTGCTGTGAGAGAAAGGGATAATGGTTATGATTTGAGAAACTGCATTCAGATTTCTGTCTGTGGATTGGTTTGGTTTGGTTTAGTTTGGGAGTTTTTTGTATGTTTTGGTTTTATTCAGTTAAATTCTATGTGTTGTATCCCTTTTTTCCCCCTGAAAAACACAAAGACTCAGCAGAGCTACCTTCAGAAACCCTCTGAATATACCAAAACTGAGGATATGCTTGTGGTGCATAGGAAGTATTTGTATCTGAATGGAAAGTTGTTTAACACCAATAAATCACCTGCAGATTAAATGCTACACTGCATTTGTAATTATGAATATGAATTTTTCATGGTACACTGAAACTGAGTATATCTGGGCTTTGGTTTGCATGAATTCTTCCTGAAGTCATTAGAGAACACAAGACAACTGCTATGACTAATAGTAATGGAGCTGGGTTTCCTTGTACTGTGGAAGTGTTGCTGTTGTTAAATTAATTTAACTGTATTGGATACTCATTACAGCCCTCCCTTTCCTGCACATCTTTGATAGCAGTTCAGATCTTTGTGTTGAAATTTGTGTCATTTACTCTGAGCCTTCACTAGCCTGTGAAGAACACAATGGTGAAGCGTTCTGGTTCTGCAGTGGGGGAAAGAATGGAAACCATTTCACTCAAGGAAGCATAAGCTTAACATAAAACAGGTGGGTCTGTTTGGCAGAGAGTATGGTTCTTAATAAGAAAGTGAATTGACGTGTTTCAGTTAGAAAGTTTATTTTTGGCTCCGCCTCATTTTATTTTTGAGTTGAAGTAGTCTTCAAAAAAGCAAAATATCTGAACAGCTTAGTTACCCACCAACATCCTTATTTGCAAAGAGGCACTGGGAAGAGGGAAGATGATTCTTGAGTCACAGATGCATCCATGCCACTTAGGCATCCAAACCTCACAGTTATCTTGGATTCCCCATGTAGGCAGAGTGCAGGGCTGTGTGGATTCCTCCCTTAAGATCTGAATTGTCCTCTTAATTAACTATGTCAGAAAGCTGAGTGATTCATTTTAACCTCAAAAATTACAGTGGGACCAAGTTTGCTGTACTCTGATGTTGCCATTCCACGTGTTGAGGTTAAGCTGAGCAGCGCCAGAGGTGCTAAGGCAGCACTTTTTGTTTGTGTAGTGGTCACTTGGGTGGGGTACAGAAAATAACTGGGAAGGTGCTGGCATGAAGAGAACTCGTCAGCTAAAAGCAGTGCAAGGGTGTTGGTGCTGCAATTGGAGAGCAAATTGGACAACAAATATTTAATCTGATTATTCTGAGACTACAGCAGTCCCCTGAGGTGTTGTAGCCTGATGGGACCTGTGTATAAATTCTTTACAAACTGCAGGTTCAGTGACTGATTAACAGAACGTGGGTCACAAGAAGTGAATGAACACCAAGAGCAAACAAATAATGCTGCATGTGTGTACAGTATCTAAAGGGAGGGGTTCTCATGGAAGCTGGCACATAGCTGGAGATGAATTTCATTTTTCAACTTCTTTTTTGCAGACATTTATGCAGGATGATCTTATGTACATCCAAAGGCTTATGGAATTTATTTAAATGTAATTTATAAAAGAGTGTGCTTTCTTGGTATTCCGGCTCTCCTGTATTCTAGGGACATAAATTAGGATTTGGACAGATTTCTTTGTGTGCTGGTACCTCTCGTTCATTGCAGTTGATGATTAGTTTAGGCAGTTATTGTAAGTGGTGTTTAATTAGTGCAGCAAAGGAATAGAGACTTGTTGAAAATATTCTCATGGGGTTTCTCAGGAAGGTGTTTGCAGAGCTCAGACTGCATTTGTTTCTAGCAGGACTGAAAGAGTTCATTGACACTGAAATTACTGAGTTTATTACAGATATCCCACTTAATACTGTAAATCAGTATATAATATAAAAGTATTTGGAAGATATGAACTGTTACTTGTCATTGTTTAACAGAGTACTGTGGATTAATTTGTTTGAAGAGCCCCAGCCAGAATTTCTGTTTTATTAAAGCAGTGTAGGAATAAGGCCATAGGATTCTACATCCTTCTTCACTGGAGCCATACAAAATTATTGGCAGGAATTCTAGTTATAGATATAATTTCTAAGTAAATGAGGTGTGGATTCCAGGGTTATGCATACTTTGAATTAATCAGGCAAGAAAATTAATGCGGTTTTGTGCCACATTGCATGAGTCACAGAAGAAAATTAATCTAATGTTTTTATCAATTCAGAGTCTGGCTAGTTTGGCAGCTTGTGGAGATAGAAGATTTGTGTTAGGTTCCCCTAAAAAACTGCTTCAGTTTATTTCTCTTTATTTCTTAGATTGCAAAATGAAATTGCCTTACTTTCATTGCTGAACCAAACCCACAGTGTTGCCTTTTCTGCATACCAGTGCTGGGTCATGGCAAAGTGGGGAGCACAGACCCCTGCTGTATTACCTGTCATCTCTGCTCAGGCACTTGCCTTGTTCTCCATGTAGGTAATGAATAATCTGCTGGGTGCTGACTTTGTTCTCTGGGCACTGCAAACCCCTTACTAAGGAAAGTGATTTGTGTTTAAAAGCACAAGCACTGACCTTCACTGAAGTCCAGCAAAACCCTGTGAGCAGCTGCAGAGGACAGCCACCTCCTCTCTCAGCTGGGAATCCTGCAAGAGAGTTTGAGGTGTGACTTTCAGAATCACTGTCCACTAACACAGCTCTGCAGACAGTGGAGTCAGTGAGAGCTTTATTCAAGTGGGAGCAGTCAAGCCTGAACTGAACGTTCTGCTTTATATGTCAAAGTTGCAGGAATGAGTTACAAGAACAAAACTGTTTGAAATAATTCAGTATGTCAGAAAGAGAGAGCGCTCGGCTTCCATCAGCGAATGATGTACAAAACCCAACAAATATGCTCAGAAGCAGAATAACAAAATGCTGCCTGTGTCTGCAGTAGCATGTGTGTGCTACTCTGCTGGAAAGTGCAGAGGAAACCAAAAAAAGAAGAAAAGAAAAGCAGTGGCAATTCCAGATCGTCAGTGTAAGTGCCACCAACATGAAGGGAGCTGAAATCAGGCTCAAAGGGCACTCGGGGAGCCTTTAAGGGCAGAGCTTGGCCATCAGCTCAGAATCTGCTGTTATTAATATGGATGAGGTATTTCTATGGTTGCATTTAAATAAATGGAGCAAACCTAAATGGCATTTTTACTGAAAGGAGACACCAGGAGGGAGTAAGTAATAACAAGCAGCTTAGATTGGGCATTCACTGTGTGGTGGAGCTGCACGTGCTCTCTGGAAGGAGCAGCGAGCACTCCTCTGGTCGTGTTTTCTGTCGTGCCCGCTCTGTCTCTGAACTCGCCCGGGCTCTGTTTGTGTTCACTAACCCCAATTGTGCTCCAGGGTGTTCCTGCAGTAGCATAAAGGATGACCTCTTGTATCCAGCACCTTTTTGCATGGGTGGAGTGGAGAGCAGCTCTCCGTGAACCTTCAGCTTGTGCTTCTCCATGCTGCTTCCTCTGAACGCTCCTCTCTCTTTGGCGCTGCCTAACTCTGACTCTGGCTGTCCATGGGGTTTTCCTTTGTGCTTGATCTAACCATGTGGTAGAACAATACAAATGGAACATGGTTCTGTCAAGCACCATGGAAGGCTGCATACTCCCTGCAGCATGGCATGCCTGGATACTTCTGCTGGGGCAGAAGCATCAAAAGGTGAGAGATTCCCTTTCCCTGTCCCTCTCCGCACGGTGGAACTGGTGAAGTGTTGCTAACCAGGCTCCCAGGGAGCCACAGTGATGTTTGCACAGACTTTCCACAGGGCTTGCATGCAGAATAACCATTTCTAAGTAATTAATCTGTTTAATTTCTCTCACAATGAAGGAGTCAGGCGTTCTGTTGGTTGATAATATTCAAGGGTGATTCTAGCCATACCTACAGAGATTAAAAATCACTTTGTCTCCTTACCTTGTGCATAATCTAAGCTGCATCTGTCTCTTTGAGCTGTCCAGTGAATCCTTCTACTTGAGATACTCTTTGGATGCCACTTCTGCAACAAGACACCTGCCACTCAGTGTAACTTTGGATCTGCTCTTAGTGTGCTGGCGTTGCATTGTGAACAAATATAATGCAAAAAAAAAAAAAAAAAAAAAAAAGCCACCAAAAAACTTCAGAAGAGTCTACAAAGCATTGTTTTTCCTCTATTGAAAATGACACGGCTGACATGACCTGTTTGGAAACACCACTATCCAATAATTCCAGAGGGCAAAGCCGAGTCAGCAAATCCAAATGGGCCATTTTAGCTTTGACAGCTTAGGCAAGATCTTCAAAATACTTCTGCCTAACTCCCCCCCTGCACAGAGATAATGACACCTATTCATAAAGGACTTTGAGAGTCTCAGACAGAAGTTTTCTTACATTGAAATATTTCCTTGGCTTGCAAATTTGCCACATCTCTATTCTGGAGCTGTCAAAAGAAGGACACCCAGGATTCTTAGATTGTATCTGTAGTTACTGATAAAAATTAACACTAGCAATGTGAAATTATGACCAAAAAATGCGCTTCTTTATTATTCCCTGTGAGAGATATGATCTTGTGATTGTATGAAGAAAGTTTGATATTCCTGGGTTTTTCATTCAAGTTTGAGACCAGCTGATCTCATAGGTCACATTTTTGGTGCCAAATTTGAGGCAGCTGGATCATTTTCTAGAATTAATGTGTCAGGTCACTTTTTAGACAGCCTGATTTGTAGCAGAACAGATCCTCCAGAGCTCCTTTTAAGTCCTTTGGACAAAGCTAAGTTTTGAAAACTGAAATCAGGTTTTCTAAACAATGTTTTAAAAAAGGAGAACAAAATGTATTTCTCTCTGTTGCCTGATTCTCCATGTGGGTATCAGAAAGGCACAAAGAACGTTTGAGCACTTGGAAATGTGATGTTTCTTTATCTAAGTGTTGCTGTTCTGTAAAATGACACGGTGTGTTTGTTTTATGATAATAAGAAATCACAGTACCTGATAGTAGTGTCACATTGGTTGTGATATAAAAATGTTATCAGAGTAACTAACAAATCAAATAACTACAACTGCCCTCAGTTACACACAGGCCTTGCTGTTGCCTTGGCTACTTGTTTTACAGCAAGCTTTAATTCTTCCTCATGTGGGGAATTGCTAGAGACTCATGGGTCATGTTCTGTCCTGCATCTCTTCTCTGTGGCTTTCCATGGATGATTTTAAAGTGCACAAGAAGTATTTTGTGCCCATGGTGGTGAGCTGTGCTTCCTGAGTCCTGTTGTGTTCTCTCAGAGCCTGGCAGTCAGGAGGAATGGATATATGTGCTTAAACAGCTCTGCAAGCAGATGGCTGCACTTCACACTGCTATCCCAGATGGGAATATCTTAATACAGCAGCCACCTGTCCAAGTGATCTCAAGGCTCAGGTCAAATAGTAAATTTTATCTAGGCTTTGGCAGGTGATTCCTGCTGTCTCTCCAGCTAAGAGATGGCTCAGTAACTTGCTGAGCACATACAGGCTGTTGATTACTTTTGACTCAGTGATTAACTGAGTAACTCTTGTTTAAACTGAAGAAAAAGAAAAAGAAAAAGAAAAAGAAAAAGAAAAAGAAAAAGAAAAAGAAAAAGAAAAAGAAAAAGAAAAAGAAAAAGAAAAAGAAAAAGAAAAAGAAAAAGAAAAAGAAAAAGAAAAAGAAGAAAAATTATCCAAGAGAGTGAGGATGATGTTTGCTCCCTTCCTCTCCTGCTGAGCTGAGAGGCCTTTCCCCTGTTTAGTGGTGGTAGCTGTGGACAGATGCCCAGCTCAACTTCTTAGAGCTGCTGCAGTGTGGAAGGTTGTGTGCCTCACCATCAGGAGAGTGGGTGCCAAGTCAAAGTGTGATAAAATTCTTTATTTGTTCAACCAGAAAGCTTGAGAGAAAAACAAAACATTTCTTTTTCACCCTCCAATGTTATACAATGTTTTTTCTCCTTCATAAAGAATTCCACTCACCCGTCTCTTTTTTCCCATGGGAAGGTGAATCTTGTATCCATCAGTAGACTAAAAATTTTACTTAATAAATATTTTCCTTATGTAACTTCATGTTGTTTGTGATTATTTTTTTCAACAAAAGCTTTTACTAGGAAACTTAGTAGTGCTTCTTCAAGGGTTAAGCTGGAGATTTCCAAGACACTTTCTGATCACTGAATGTTGGTGGGTTATTCAATGTATACTGTAATTGTAGCAATTTTAATAAACTCTGGTTCTGATAACTTTGGTATTGTTTCCAAGGAATCATAAACAACCAAACTTTCTGACTACCCAGCTTGGAATATCTAGGATTGGAAATAAAATGTTAGATTTTTTTTAAAAAGATAGGCATTTAACTGATAATGGTGTGGGGAAAATATTAGACTGTATTTTTATGATGCTTTAAAATGCCCACTGGTCCTAATACTTTAAGTGCTGTGCTGTCAGTGAAGTTGCACTTTAGATGTTTAATTTATAATAAGCACAAAAACCAGCAGAGTATTTAGCACCACTGAAGTACTAAGGTACAAATCTGTATGTCAGTGTTCCCGTAATCCATCTTGGAATTACAAAACTATACCAAAGTGTGGCTGTAGGATCAAAGTCTTAGATTGCCTGTAGAATTGCTTGTTTTCACTGCATCACCCTGTGGAGATAATGCATAGCATAAATTAAAATAATAGTGGATTTAGGAAATGTCTTTTTTCTCTCAGAAAATGGTATGTGGTCATAAAATGGGCAGTGGTGTATTTATCAGTCAGGAAGGGGAAGCAGGTGATGAATGTCATCAAGTCTCCATAAGTAAATTTCAGCTCAAGTTTAAGTTTTTGTTGATGTTTTTGAGTTCTTAAAACATTTTTTCAGCTCCTCTCTCTGAGAAAGCCTTGTAATCAACTTTTAAAATTTTGGAAAACTTGAAAAATTATTCTTGGTAATTACAATCCCTGGGCCTTGCACAGGGCTCCTGCAATGGTTCTGGTGCTTCCATTATGAAATACAAAGTGAGTGGGCAGGAATTGCATGGTGGGGGTTTGGCAGCACTTTGCTTACATACACATTTATTAATCCTCCTGGTTCCTTGAAACACTGAGATCGAGTTTCCAACCTGCTGCTATTAAACGAGAAAAAGCAAACCTGAAAAGGACAGATTAGTTCACTGAGCCTAATTGGAAAAGCATTTCATTAGAATGGGTCAAAAACCCAGTCAAAGAGGTCTGGCAATCACGGTGTAATGGTACATCAGGGAGTGCTTCTCACTAAGTATGCTCTACCCCTTCCTTAATTAAAATGAAAATGATTTAAACTGCTATTACTTTCCTTTGCTGTTTGTTTAACATAGTTAATAAAGATATCTAATTGTTGGAAAGTTGACAAGGTTGTCTAATAAAAGATTGCTCTGAAAAACAGCTCTAATAGCTGAGGGCTGAACATTTGGGACTTTTAAATGATGTCTTTAAAAGTCTTTTGTCATTTGAATTCGTTCATGAGATGCCTTTTCCTTGTGGCTGGACTAAATTCCAAATGGGAAAAAAGTGACTTTGCTGGAAAATACCTTAACAGGTAGGCTTGTTAGACAAGGAATTAGTCTGTTAAGAGGAGAGTGAAAAACCAGGGACAAGTCTTGGGAGTAATTTAAAAAATTGCTGAGCACAAGTCCTTGGCAAGTATTAGAACTGTGTTCAGGAGCTGGGGGATGACAGGAGGCAATGCTGAGGATGGATTCCATGGTACCTCTGGTCACTGCAGTTATCAACAACTGTTTGCTGGAATATATTTTCCCTTTATTGCAGGGTCAGAGGATTACAGAAGTAAATTCACTGGGAAGTGCTTCATGGACCTTGTGTGTCCCGAGAAGTGTCGCTGCGAGGGGACAGTCGTGGACTGCTCCAACCAAAAGCTCACCCGGCTGCCCACCCACCTCCCTGAGTACACCACCGATCTGTGAGTGCCTCTGGCAGGGATGTTCAGCTGCACTTGTTGGCTTCTCTAATTTTTAAAGGCTGTAAAAGGGACTCAGATAATTAAAGGCACCTCCTACTTTTGTCCCTGTATGAAAATGGGAAAGCTAATTTCATTTCAGAGTTGCACCACCAGTCTCATTTCCTTAGCATTTATGCCAGCTGTGGGGTGAGAAAGGAGCCACAGCCCCGTGCACCAGCCCTGTGTCCTCCTCCAATGCTGGCCAGGCCCAAGCTGTGTCCTTCCTGTCCAGTCTGCCCTGGAGTCCTCTGCCTTTGCACCTGGTCATTTTTATTTAAGAAATGGTTTTAACCATTTGAGTGGATCTGTGGCAGGAGCTCATTCCATCTCAGCATTGCCTGCTACTTGGGTGGAATAGGTTTTATTAAACTATTGTAACTTCAAGACATTTGAGTATGAGAAAACATTCTTATTGCTTAGCAACTGAAGATTCTGGTTCTTTTCTTGCATTAGTAGCCCCTTAAAACAGAATTTTCTTTTTTCAAGTTAGTGTTGTATTTATTGTACTTATTCTATTTAAAACCTCATAAAAATTATTGATCTGAAGTAAAGAAAAAATATAAGAGATATCCAGAAACACAGCAAAGACTCTACATAGCAAAATGGAAAATATGCAATCAGAGAATGAATTTTACATCCCAAGCCTGCCAAGACAGTGGCCTCCACATTCATTTTGAAGATCAGCAGACTTTTATAGGGAAGGACCTGAAATCAGAGCCCTTGTGGTTGCATGGACCACATCTCCATCTGCATGTCTGGGGTAGCAGAATGCACCACAGAGGTTCAGTCACACACAGGAGGTTTATGTGTAATAGATTAGCTCAATAATTCCTTATCCCATGCATTGGGAGATGAAGGGGCTCTGACACTGTCCTTTGGCATTACACTCTTCAGGGCATGCTAAGCTTTCACTATAGATAGTTCTCTATGTCTCTTTTCCTTCAAAGCAAAACTCTTTTACCTGTAGGAGTCTGGGGGAGATGACAGAGAGAGCTTTGCTTAACAAAGGTCATGGTTCTCTGTGTGGCAGCCCTGAATGTCACAGGGATGTATCTGCAGACATCTGTGAAGTATTAAATATAATTTTGTTTCTTCCACTCAGGCGTCTGAATGACAATGATATTTCTGTTTTGGAAGCTGTTGGACTCTTCAAGAAATTGCCCAACCTCAGGAAAATGTAAGTCTGAGTTGCTTGTTGGAATACATGCAGCCTTGATTGGAAGGAAGGAGGGAGGGATGAGTTTTTTATAGTCGAGTACTGCAGTAGTAGAAATCACTTTTTTAATGTGAGTTTAATGAAACTGAAGGAGTTCCCTGTTGGATGGTCAGGCACAGTTAAACCACACTGACAGACAAAGACCCCTAGGCTGACATTTCAGTGGGTTTTTAAGGCTACATTTCTTAGTCTTTCACCCATAGAGACTGACAGGAATTCTGTCCCAGAGTTTATTCCACTGTATGCTTATTGTTGGAGATGACTATGACATTTAGCATTTTGGTTTTGTCTCTCAAATGTATTCTGTGCCTCCAGCTGTGGTGTGGTTGTTTCAGATAGTCAAAGGAAAATAATATTATGAGATATAGACAATGGCAGCTTCTGGTGATCATTATTGGTTTAGAGAGGAGAATAAATTAGCAAACATATAGATCAGTCATTCAAATATATCTCTATAATTCTGCTGACAGTCCTGGCTCAGTGCATTGTATATATTTAATAAGAGCAGTGTTTTGGAAAGAGAATAATATGTCAGATACCTGCTGATAGTCTTCAAAATGGATCCTTCTGAAGTTATTTAAAGTTTTAACCCTGTGGACCCATTGCTAATGTCTCGTTTAACTGTTTGCCTTTAGTAAGGTTTTATTGTCTGGATCAAGCTAATTTAGGGAACCCAACCAAACCAGGCAATTTGTTCTGCATTCATTTCACGTGGTTTCTGCCATCTGGAGCTTCCTGGCCATTTGAATCCCTGTGACATCTCAGGGGCTTTGGAGGCAGCTCCAAAGAGTGGGACTCTTTTTATTTCTGCAAGAGTTTCAGATGCAGCACTGCAGGCCTGGGGTGGGGCTGTATTTGTGTAAGTAGTACAGCCTGACAGGCTTGGGGAACTAATCACAAACATTTGCTTCATGTTTTATGAATGATCAATAATTTGTAGCTACAGTGCACTCAGAAAATGATGTTGACATTGTTAAGTGCTCTGTTCCCTGTGTAAGTAGATAGTAAACAGGAATGAAAAATGCATGCTCTATAAGTGTGTACACAAACTAGAAAGCATCTGTCCTCATCAAACCTTCAGGATTTATGTTTTGAAAATTGGAATAATTTGTTTTTATTTAAAACTTACTGTAGAGAAGTACAGTGCTGTCTCTCCTGTCCTCATCTATCACTCAGAGGGAGGGACGCCTTGACAGGGGCTCTATTTGGGTATAAATCCAGCATGAAGCCGTTGTGAGAGTATTTTTAAGAATTTGTTTCATGTGAAACAAAAGATTCTTTTATCTGTCCTTGGTAGCTACTGAGATCAGAGCTGTGCAGGAGCAGGTCAAACTCATGGCAAAAAGAATCTGCACCCTACAAAGTGTCTCTTGCTGGGTTTTAGTGGCAGCCTCCAAGCAGAGGCTCTTTAGAAAATCCTTGTAGCTGAGCTCATTTCTTTTGTTCTACCTGATGCTCTAAAGAAGTTTCTCCATTTTAAGTAAAGGGATTTTCTGGAAACAGTTTTCATATGACTAGACCAACATTTCAACCACAACTTTACTCTGTGGCCTGATCCCTAAAAAGCCAGATTGAACTTCTTTTCCTGTTTTTCCATTTTCTGGAAAGAAGGGGTTACCAGGAAGCAAAAAGCAAACAAACACCCCTTTCCTTCCAGTTATTATTTGACCTTTACTAGGAATAAAATAATAATAATAATAGCCTTTGTCTAATGAAAGGCCCCTCTCCACCAAGCAAGAAGGGAAATGTGGGGAGTGCCTCGGGTGGGATTGCTGCTGCTCATGGTCCTAAAGCAGCAGCTCTGTGTGGCAGGAGTGTCAGGCACAGGGTCTGCCCTGGGGCTCACTGCTGCTGTTAAATCAGAGTGGAAGAACATTGATCAAATCCCCATTTTTAAGTGTGTATAGGAGACAAGAAACCAAACTATTATTTGATTGACAGTATTGACTCTGTCTCATCATGTATTCCTTGTCTGCTTAAGTGTTAAAGGCAAACAGCAGGTGGAGGATTCTGTCTGGAAATTGAATTGCTTCCTGGGCTTAGGAAAACAGCTCAGAGCTTTGCAGTGGCAGGGCATTAGCCTAAATCATATAGTTTTTTTCTTTATTTTTTCTCTGAAATACTCTTTTTTTCTGAAATGAATGTGAATATCTGTAGTATGGATATCTGAAGGGTATTTGAATGCTTGTCCTCTGGTTGTCTTTCACTTGAGTTTAGGCCTGCTGACAGATCCAGCCAAGGAACTTGGAAAATAAACTTCATTTCAGAGAGCCATAGTTCCACTGTGGCTGGTAAAGCTCCAGCAGAACTCCAGAAAGAGTCAAAATGATGGGGAAAAAAGGGATGTCAGACCACCTTTGCAATAGGTGGTAGCACCAACCCCACCTCTAATATGTAATTAGCTGTTGTGCTGTAATTTGTCTGTAAATAGTCCTCCAAAGCTGAACCTTATTTTATGATGTGTCAGCCTAGGATTGAATACATTTTAATGCAAAACAAAATGGAATTCTTGATATAGAAATCTAAAGGTCAGAGATACATAATGTAATGTGATGCCACATTTTACTTAGGAATTAAATAGCTAAGATTACCCTGCTGGTTTTTAAAAGGTTAACATATCTGAATGTGCCTTTAAAAAAAATAAACTTAAATAATTATCTGCAAAATCACATATATGGGGGTATCCTAAAAAGGCTCCAGGACCTTCTGCCCTCCAGCCATGGGAGCTGGAAGCTGCTGCCTCTTATGTTTCCAGTGGGAGATCTTCTCAATCAACACATGAAGGTCTCATGGCAGGCAGGGAGAGGGGAGACCTCCCTGTTCACAGAGGTGAAGTTTTGACTTTTGTGGAAGGGAGCAGTTCACTTCTTGCAGCAACTCCCAAATTCAGCATGAAGCAAGAGCTGAGAGCCCCACCACTCCCTGGCAGTACCTCAGTTGTTAATCAGAGAAAAAACCTTCCAGTGCCTGGGGACTCCCATGGAGAGGGAGCCTGGAGGGGTCTCCTGGCCATGACAGGTTCAGTGTCCAAACCCCCCCCAGGTATCAGACTCAGAGGGAGCACAGAGATACCCTTGCTTGCTGAAATGGGATACGGACCCACAGGCAGAGGCTGTAGCCCCCAGATGCCATCTCTAGAGCTTGCCCACTCCCCTGTGACTACAGCAATTCAGTGGCCATTCCCACTGAAGTTCCAGCAGCTGTTTCTGTAGGGAAAGAAATCAGCAATGAGCTCACATTCAAAATAAAAAGGTGAACTGCCATACTTCATGCACTGCTGGGGAGAAAGGGGACTGACCTCTTCTCTTGAGAACAAGAGTAATGAAAAATGTTTACCTCAAAACCTGAAAGGGTCATCTAACAGTTCATTCAGTTAAGTCTTGCCAAAGTTACAAAGTGAACATATAATATGGTCTTTATTATAAGAAATGTCAGGCTGTCTTGCCAATAGCTGGTACTGCCAACCCACCTCCAGCGTGTAATTGCCTTTGGAGGCTTAATTTGGCAGTAAGTATTTCTGCTAAATTGAACTGTATGGAGTGTCAGAGCAGGATCTGAACATTTTACATGTGAAATATTATTGAATCATGATAAAGTTTGTGGACTAGAGGTCAGTTTCAAAACCAGGATCTCAGGTTTCTGGGAGAGGCAGCAGCAGTTTGTGCCCTTGCAAACAGCTGTTACCTGTTGTTCCTTCCCCTAAGCATGAATTTTGCCATGGCAAATGAGGTTGCAGTCATCTGTCACTTGTTACACAGAAACAGACTTTATTTTCTGGAAATGGGGTTGAGGAGTCCCTTGTGCTTTGTGGCATTTGGGCTCAGTGTGGTTTTTACAGGGAGCCATCAGTCTGCTCTGCTGGATGGGTGCAGGAGTGTCACTGGGTGCAATTCACTGTCTGTCTGGAGCATTTAATATTTCAGTGCCATGCAGCTCCTGAAGACACCATCAAACCCAGCCAGACTATTGGTAAAGGCTGTAAAACCCTCTCAGCATCCTCCAGATGAATGCAGCAGCATTGAGCTTTTCCTCCTCACATGTGCTTAGATTCCAAGCACATCTCCAGCAGACAGAAATATTCTAGGGAAGCCCCACTCAGAACAGGCTGGTTTTATGATAAAACTGCAGGGCTGGAGGTGAGACCAAGCAGATCCCTCATGGCTGGGCTGGGCTCAGGGGTTTTCCAGATGGGAAGGTGTGTCAGTAACTCAGCAGAGGGGAGCTGGAATGCTGACATTGCCCCAGCAGGTACAGCAGGGTGAAGGCTTCTGTTAAGTCTGAATAGAATCCAGCTTGCTCTTGCAGTTATGAGATCAACAGAAATAATATTATTATAAACTTCAGCCATGAAGTAAATAAAATGTGACTGAAAAGTGAGCTGTGTGAACAATGTCACCTTGATAGCTTCTTGATCTCTTAATTTCCTATTCACAACCCCCCATAAAGCAGGCCCAGGCTTTCTGAAAATTTATTTTGACCCCTTGCCCAAAATAAAAGTCTGGAAATAGGATTAAATGTTATCACCAGGGTAAATCAGGAAGTCCTTATGGAATAAGCCTTCAGGAGTTACCAGGCTGATGTCAGGCTGGCTCCCATTTGGGTCCTGCCAGAGGGCATAGGAGTCTCAAAACTCAGTTTCTTTTCTACTGTCTTCCAGTACTTAAAGAATTCCTGGTAGAAGCTCGGTGTTGCAAGAGAATGGAGTTTTTCTGTAGTGGGAGTTTGCTATAAACTGTCAGTAGGTTTTTCTGATAAAAGAATTCCTTGTCAAGTGTGATGATCACATATAGAATAATCTTTTAGAGCTGGGAAGGATGGAGTTAGAGGTCTCAGAGTTGCAGACCAGGCAAAAGGTTACAGTGCTTTCATTTTTTAAGCTTTATACCAGCTGATTATTTTTCCTGGTAACTCTAGACTGAAGAGTATGTAATTTGTCATGTTTATTACTCTAGCTGTTCAGCATTTAGGAAGAAACTTTTTTCTTTTTTCCTTGGTGACTGAATGTTGTCATCTACCACTTATTTTTTGTTGCATTCTGATATGGGAAACTCTCATTTAGGAAGACAAGTAAAAAAATCCAGGTTGGCAGAACATCTGCTCTGACAATACTCCAGACAGGATTTCAGGACTGTAACATATTTACCTATTTATTATGGCAGAGCTGCTCTTTTCTCTGCCTTGCAACTTTGATTTCAACATAATTCTGGATTTTCAAATCTTTTGCATGGGAAAGGAATTTATAATTGGCTTCTTCTGAGACTGCTGGCATATTTATGGGTAATTCTGTCTTGCTGAAAAGATCAGGTATTATTAACTCAAATGAGCAGAGTTGCCTATCTGCTGAAGTCCTTTGGCAGCAATTAAAATTCAGATGTTAGCGCTGTATAAAGGTGCCGATTCCTTTGCAGATGGGGGCCAGCTTTTGTCTCCAGTATTTGCTCTTTTCTTCCTTTAGTATCTAATAGATCATTAAAATTACCCCCATGTTTTAATACATGTACCTAAATATCTTTTATATGGTCAAAAGTAACTAATAAAATTTTATAACTACAAATATAGGTCAGTTTGCAATCTGCAAAGTCTTTGTTATAGTAACTCACCCTCCCTTCTCACCACAAACATTTGCTTACTTATTCTGTGCAAATATGCATCATGGCATGATCTTTACCAGAAGGGGCATCTTTGGGAGCATTTATTTATGCCAGCATTCAAAAGAGATGCTGAGCTATAAACATTTCCACTAGAGAAATAGCTGAGCCCCAGAATTAAATGCATATGTCAGAATATCCTCCCTTGACTTGCTTTGACACTGAACATAAACTCTTCATGTGAGCGTTAGCACAAAGCACTAAACTTCTGGAAAGAGAAATCTGTGTGTAAGTATTTCTAGATGTTTTTATGTTATTTTTGGCCGATTGCTGGCGTGCTCCTATTCTTTCTGATCACAAGAAAGCACAAGAGGTGATGGGCCACATGCTGTAGGGCCCATTCTCTGACAGTTGTTCAGCAGACATAAACCAGTGTACTCCAGTTTCCCACATGAAACATATTTCCAAGGCTCTTTTTTTTTTTTTTTTTTTTTATTAAGTGATGACTTCTGAAAAGAGCAAGACCCACATTATTTCTATCTGAGGCCAAGCTGTCCTCTTTCCATGTCTTCTGTCAACTTTTATCCCAGTAAGATTGCCAGCTCTTCTGAGCAGAGTAGCCCAGGTGTTAATCTGATACCTGGTCATTTGTTTTGTATCACCTGGAATTGGATTTTGAAACTTTTACTCATGCTGTGTCTGTACTGGGAAAATTCCTGGAATAATGTGCTATTCTGCATGAGTAATGGTGTTGGAATTTAGCATCTTCTTGGGAGCAAGAATATATATTGTACTTTCTCCTTTTTGGTGTAGATAGTAAAACAAAGACCAATGTTTCCTGTCATAGACCTCAACAAATAGAATTATTCTTCATAATCTATACAGGACATCATGGGAGCTATTTGAAGGACTCAGGCTCAAAGTTTTAATGTGCTTAAGACCTTCTATATAAATGTTTTAAATAATTAAATGCCATTTATTTTTATGCCTCTCTGATGGCACTTTTATCATTCAGAAATTGTCTGTTCATGGGGGTTTTCGCAAATATGAAATATTCAAAAGATTAATTTTGCATTTCAGGAGAACTTCGTTTGACTTTGTAGATCGAAGTTTTCTAATATGGATCTATAAGCAAACATCTTGAGACTGTAAAGGCAGAGTAAATATTTAGAAAATAATGCTGTGAATTGCAGTGGCTGTGAATTGACAATTAAGGGATACTTGTTTCATTTGGAGTGGTGGTTTTTATTTAAGTGCACATACTGAAGCTGGTATCAGATACATGGTACAGTGAATAAATAATGGTCTATATTTCAATTAGTGACACCATTTCAATGGCAGTAACATTAACTGACTCTTTACAGATGAGCACCCACACACAAGCATTGTCCATAACTTCATGGACATGAATCAGATGCTGGAAACTCCCACTTACTGTTTCCAGAGACATGGATAAGAAAGAACTACATGAGGTGTTAAAAGCTGGTAGTTAATTAATTTAAATTATCTTGATATAGCTGAAATAATTGTGGTTTTGGTGAGTACAAGGGAGCTATTTGCGAGAACAGTAGGAACACCTTTGAATTTCTGGATGCTCTCCTTGCTGAATGAATAGATAGGTTTCTCTAGATGACCACTAAAAGGAACAAATTCTTCCTATCTCCCTCCCTCCCTCCAGTGTGATGTTTGGAATAAAATACTACTGATTTTCTTATTGTCCCTGGGTGTGTCCTTCCAGAAATCTGAGCAACAACAAGATCAAGGAGATCCGGGAGGGCGCGTTCGACGGAGCCTCGGGCGTGCAGGAGCTGATCCTGACAGAGAACCAGCTGGAGTCCGTGCACGGCCGCATGTTCAGGGGCCTCACGGGGCTGAAGACCCTGTAAGTGACAGCCCTGCCTCTGCTGAAATATCTGTTATTACACAGCCAGGGCTACTGCTGAAATATCTGTTATTACACAGCCAGCACTACTGCTGGGCCTTGAGCGTTTCAATCTATTGCTAGTCCTGGGCAGGTTTGAGATTTATGTGCTGTTTCTGTAAAGTGGACAGAATTTCACAGGACTGACATGATGGGCAACCTGTCGTGTGTCAAATTTGTTCACTTTCAGTCATTTAGTGCTTTTATTATTTTATTATTGTAGAAACAAGAGGTGTAGGAACATGTTTGCTGTCTCTTTGTCCATCCTCCCACTGTTCCTCCACCCAAATTGGAGCTATGCTGTAGAAATAAAGCACTTGACTAGGTGTGGCTGTCAAGAAATAGACTCTAGGAATCAAAATACAATTAAAATCTGCAATATATACATGAGGAAAAAATACTACTTATGTTGCAAGGTATCATGACACAATTACAGTCCTTACTCAAGTGTAAAAAGAAATTCAAGTTTCATTTCAAAGACTTTGTTCTGTAATGACAAATATGGAACTTTTGCTGTTCCATTAACATTTTTTGTAGTTACAGCCATCTGTTCTTCAATTTAATGTATGCACTTTACTAAGGGATTTGAAAATACTGCCCATAGATATTAAATTATTTTTTATACTGTAAAGTAGCCTGTGGCAGTGCTTCTAAACAAAATTCAGCATTTTTTAATAAAAAGATGCTTAACATTCAAGCTATCCTGCTGACCTGACCTACATTTCCCCCAGCTGATAAAGCAGTCTAAATATACACAGCATGATATGAGGATTTGTGAGTCTAAGTTTTCTTTCAGGAAGGGCACACAGTGCATGGTGAACCCTGATATGAAACCAAAAGGTTTGGCTTGAGGGACATACATTGCTATCCATTAATTGACTTTCTTTCAGCATTAAAAGAGTAATCTTTTGCAAAGGGGCTGCATTTGTCAGGGTCATGGTCCAGCTTTTAAAAGACTGCATGTTCCTGCAATGTAAGAAATCTCTGTGCAGGATATCTTGGCATTCAAATTCATCCATCCCATCTTGCAGTTCTGCTGCCTGGTACATTCCATACAGGGCAGGAGAAATTTTTCCTGCTGCTGCTAAGCCACTAAAGGCTTTATTCTCTCATTTACTACCTGCTCATTTTAGAGTTTGTGCTCTTGACCTGGCAAAGGTGTGTCTCTGTGCCCTGTGGGTCTTTCCTGACACAGTTTCACCCCAGCTGCAATCCCAAAATTAGAGACCATGGTGCCTCTGGTGGTAACTGCACAGAGACCAGTGATGCAAAAGCAGCTTGGTGTTTAGCCTCAAACAGGCAATGTCTGTGATGACACTGTCACTGTTTTCCCAGCCACATCTAAACTATCCCTGGTGATTTTCAGGTAGCATTGATGTAGCATTTCAATGCCCAGCTAGCAGATACCGATCTGAGATTTAAATTCAAACTCCTAAGGGAGTCTGAATTTCCATTGCATGAATTTGATACGCAGGAGTTAACCCTCCTCGGTTTGGAGGATCAATTCACCGCAGCAGCAGCAGGAGCTGCATGTATTTTGTGGATCTTTGGTAGTGTGCTTTAATTACTGAATGATTTTTCACCTAAGTAGGAATATCACAACAGTGCAGTGATGTTTACAGACCCAGATATTGATTGGCATGCAGTCTAACAAATACACATGAGCCTTTTTTGCAATGGAGTGAAACAAGATCCTCCAGTCTTTCAGATTAATTGGCCTTTATTGTCGAGTTCATTGTTACCATAACAACTCAGAGAGATGTATCTTCCCAAACACAGCACTGATTCATCTGGTACAAGTACCAAGCAAAGACCATTTTATAGAATGATTACTGGGTTTTGTCTTCACAATTAATGATGATAATGACATTCCAGAGCCTGTGCCAGGTCTGGAAATCTTTCCTAAGGTATTCCTTGATTTTTAATGAGGATGCTGTTTCTTTCCATACTTTTGCAGTGTGGATTACAAAAAATATCCAGGATATGAACAGAAGTAATGCAGCCAGTATTGTTATTGTCACACACTTCTGGCAGTCTTTTTCAAATGATCTCTGAAATACATCTCAGCTTACTCTCAGATATTTATTAAATTGAGCCTTTAGTTTTTATTTCAGGTTTGTCACTAGTAATAATTTTAATTGCATATTGCTTTCAGATGTGCAGCTCCCATCAGCCTCTAATGTAGAGTGGAAGAGATGCATTTTAAATTCACAAGACCATGTTTATGTGAATCTGACCCTCCTCTAGCTGTGTTCTATTTCAGCAATCAGTAAAAATGGAATGATTTCCAAAGCATCTCTTGATACCCTTGGCAAAGCACCTCCCATCCTGAAATTATAGCCCTTCCCAGTGGTTCCTAATTCCCTGTTTTAATCCTTGTAGGATGCTGAGGAGCAACTCCATCAGCTGCATAAACAACGACACCTTTGCTGGCCTGAGCTCAGTGAGGCTCCTGTCTCTGTATGACAATCACATCAGCACCATCACCCCTGGAGCCTTCAGCACACTGGTTTCTTTGTCTACAATGTAAGTTATCTTTTTATGGGATGAACATGTCATGGTGCTGTCCTTCTGTGCTTTCCTTGTAAAAAAGACAATGTTTCAGTTTAAATGGAAAACCTCATCTAGGGAAAGAAAACTCCATCCTACTGAAATCACAGGTTTGGAGGATACAAGGTGTGATTTTTTTTTTTTTTTTAATTGAATAGTTTCAGCTGGAGTAGCTGAAAACACTTGGAGGTTGCCAGCCTCAGGCAGGATGGCTGTGTTTTGCTGTGTCAGAGCCCAGTGCAGCGTGCAGGAGAAGGTCATGTAAAACAATTTCTGCAGATTCAAAGAGTGTAGCTTATCAAACACTCAGCTCCCTGAAGCTGTTTTAGCGTCAGTAGCATCTGATTTTGTAAGAACAGCTTTCTTGGATTTCAGTTAAATTAGCTATACATCAAAAGTCTACTAGCTAATTCTTAGATTTTCAGAGCATCTGAAGAAGACAAAATAGTCAAGTCTTACCGAATGTGATTTTGAAAATCCCAGCCTAAGTTTTATTTTAATTCTCTTACACTTCTCAGTAATTCTTTGAAATATTTCCCATGCTTCTTAAATACTTTTAAATGTTTTTTTAGTGTCCATTTTAATAAAGTACAGACTGATAAATATGGAAAGAAAGTCTGCCTTTTGTTCCCAGCTGTGAGAGGGGACCCTGGTGCTGCTGTTAATGGAAATTGTCTGTCTTGAAAATACAGCCTAATTGTCCAGTCAAAATAAACTCTCAATCCTATTGCATTTCAGGATTGGAAAACATTCTTCATCATGTTTGGGCAAAGAAGGAAGTGTTGAATCTCAGCAGTTTTGTTGCTGACACTTTCTCTTTGCTGTGGCAACTTTTCACCAGCAAATCAGTTATCATTTTGGCATTAGCTCCGTGCAGCATAAGGAGCACAGAATTTTCTTTCCTTTTACATTGTGTAGTCCCAAGAATCTCCTTGAAATTGATGGACAAAGAGAGAAACACAAGCAGATTCTTTTTATTGACTGTTTTCAAGTCTCTGGTCAAAGCAAGTGGCACTTGCTGGAAGCTTGTTGTCCCTGGTGCGGGCAGTGCCTGCCTGCTCTTCCTGTTGTCTCTGTGCTTCCCTCGTGGCTCCCTTTGTACAGGGACTCTGAATCAGTCTGTGAAGCCCCTGCCTTGCTTTCATAGAATTGTCCTTCTCATATTTTGTAAAAAATAGCACTTTCTAGCAAGAGCAATTAAAGCTGCTGCTGACTAGAATGCGTAATCTGTGGTATTTAAATGATTCCGAGATTATAGAAAGTCTCTGTCTTTCAGCCCCGCCGCCGAAGAAGAAGTCTGTGCTGGTTTCAAGGCTGTTTATTCTGTTTATCTCTAACATGTTCTGCTTCCCTGCCGCAGCTCTGTCCTGCAGGGCAGCGTGTGGGGCTCTGCCCTCAGTGGGATGTTACAAACATTAAATACCAGAAACTACCTGTGCTGGATTTACAATAACGTGCCAATATCTGTCACCTACGTTGGACAGTGTGTCCCCAGCCTAAACCAACAGAAAAATGCCAACACGACAGTGAAACATGGAGGGCATGAAGAAGGAGAAAAAGGACAAGGCACACCCAATTTCCTCCATCTTGTCCCCTTTGGACCCCTAATCTAGAATTCTAACATTCTACTTTTGCACCTGTGCCACACTTAATTATTACTTATATCAAACACTCCGAGCTTGTAATTCATCCTGTAAGATTGAAAACTCTTTTCCATGGACAGAGATCACAGACAGTGTCTCTGGGGGCTCTGTCCAGGGGGGTTCCTGACCCCTGCCAGGGTCCCAGACCTGCCAGGGCAGCCAGAGGGATGCTCTGGATTCCCACAAGAATGCATTTCTTTGGCACCCATTTATAATCCTGTTGGTTCCTTGCTGTGTCTTGGTGGAGGAGTTTGTTCTTTGACACATTTTCATTCTGTGTTTGATCTACGGGCAGAAAAGGTGTGCTTTGACTTCTTTAGTCCCTGGGTTGAGGCCATGGTGATTTCTGCCATATAAATGCAGAATGCAGTTTTGTTCATTTCAAGGCAGCACTCTGTTATAGGTGGATTTATTGGATGACAAAAACCACTGAAGTTAGATGGTGTGACTGTTTTCCCTGTCCAGCCCACACTTGGGGAGCTAATCGGCTATTGTAATGCCTTACTTTTACATCCTTCAATGGGAGACAAAAATTCATGCAGTGTTCCATTTCCATTTTTATATTGGCATATTTAAGCACTAAAGAACATTGCTTCTTTTGTTCTTACACTTCGTGAGTCAGTCTTGTTGATATTTTCAGAACATGGATAGCTCTGAAAATTATACCCTATATAATGATTTTCAATAGAGGAAGAACATCTATTTTGTAGAAAAAATAGCAATTTTTATTTTGTTGTTGTTCAAACTAGGTACTGTAGCATCTTAATTTGAAGTGCACTTGCACTTCTTCACACAGAGAATTCAGTCACGTTTTTTAGTCCTTGTAGAGATATTTGCAGGCAGAACTGCTTTTCTATGGATTATTATTCAAATACCTGCATGAAGCTAATGCCAGAATGACATATAGCTCTTCTTGTATAAACTGAACCTGAATTCCAGAATATATTTCCTATCTAATTTCAAGAACATCCAGATGTGTTCCAGCATGTTTTTCTAACAGGTCACTAGAATCTATTTAAATAGTTAATATTCTATGACTTCTTTGTAATTTTGAAGAGGTACTTGTAGTAGGATATGCATATTTCATTCCTCAAGACTTCTATTTCCCCTTGATTTTTAAAATATGTCTATGTCCTTGAGTAAACACTTCTGAATTTAATGTTAGTAAAAAATCTCTGCTAAAAGTTTGATTGCTGTATTTCTATCTGAGTGGGTAAATCACTATTGTATGTGTAGGAACTCTGATTATTAATGATGAGTTTTCACATCAATTTTTCTGCCCAACATTATTGTTTCTGATTTGAGAACGCCACTTGAATAGTCAGTTTCCTCAGTAAGGCTTTGACATGTAATTAGCCTTTCCAGACTTTCAATTCTATTTCATGTCAAGTAGGAAATCTTTTTATCCATGTGATAGTTTAAGGAGAGACTTCATCTTACATTTCTATCAAAAGTTGCATCACAGTTTTGCCATGGAAAGAACATGTATGTAGGGACATGTGTGAACTTGATACTGCATTAAAGCTAAAAATCCCTGCTCTGCAGATGGAAAAGGATAAAATCTAGATGTTGCTAAAGTGGCAGAAGGACGTGTGGAATTACTGACAAGATAAATTTGTCCTTTTTTTTTTGCCTGGAGTGATTTGACTTTCTAAATGGGATATTTGTTTATTTGTTAATTTTATCTGTAACAACATATTTCTTTCTTATTCCCTAAGAAAAAGCATAATCCAACTTCTAAACTAAAGAGTCCAAAATTTTACATCATATTAACCTTTCTTTGCTAAGAAGAAAAGGAGGGTTTGTGGATAGTTACATTAAATCAAAACAATCTCTCCTCTCTAGACAGGGATAATTACTTTTTTTTGGTATGGAGCATTTTATAGATGGAATGCTTGTGAAAGTTTTTGATATGTCTTGGTAAGATGCCCTCTAGATGTGCAAAATGTCCTTTACCTCCAGAGCTGCTGGTTTTCCAGAAACCTGATTATACACACCTGCTGTTTGTTCCCAGTTGTAGATTATTTAATTCTGAGGTTTTGTGTGGTGGAAGCAGTTCTGTGAATATGATCTCACTCTCTTCCATCAGTGGAACAAATGGCCTTTGAAGCACTGGCTCGCTCGGCGTCGGCGGTTTAGACATTTGGTTCAGGCACTCTGCTCGTGCCAAAGTGTATCAGTGTGGAAAATATACAAAGCATCCTGCATGTGGTCCCATTATGGATTAAAGAAAATGGAAAATAATTCAGAAGGAAAGCAGCTAGAATTAGAGTATTGCTTTCAGTGCTTTTTTGCACCTTCTGTTTGAAAGCTCTTGTGTAACCTGTTGGTTTTCTCACCTTTCTGCAGCGTTTGAATCTTAGTGTGAAGCAGGTGGAGTATTTTTATAAAATTATGCTGAGTTTTCTGCTCCCCCTAGTTCTCCTTTCTCCACAATGTCCATAAACCTGTGTTAAATCCACATGGGATTAACCCCAGAGCTGCAGGGCAGAGCAGTGATTGAAGTAGGCTGTGCTGCAGTGCTGAGAGCAGCTGTAAATCATATTGTGGCTGTGTGATTTTGGCCTAAAACCTACAGAATTTAGAAGTTGCTTTGGGTTTGCTTTCTAACTGCCCCACCTCACTTGTGCCACATGTTTTTGTCTTCAGTACTATTGTTTTCTGAAGGAATTGTTTGGCTGAAATCCTGATGTGATTTTGAATGCCTATTTAGGTTTGTGAATGCATCTTGAAAGTGAAGGCTTAAAAGCTACTTCAGCTACTACACCTGTACTTAAGTGCCTGTTTCTTGCCTTCACATTTCTTGTCTTAAAAGATATGCTATGATTTAAAGACATTTCATTATTGTATTTCTTTCTGTGCTACCAAAATACCAGCTCTTGGACACATTCATACATGATGTGACTATTCCATCAATATTAGTTTAGATATTCCATTTTCCACGCACAGACCCTGACAGCTTGTTCTTCTTTCGTGAGCCTCAGACTGAGGCTGCTGATTCTCCCTGTGTCTGTACATAACACAGACAGCTCTCACTTTGTACCAGAGATCTCAGCCTCCTCTGAAGTTTAGTTAGGAAAGAGCTGCTGAGCCAGGCTGTGTTGGGGCTCCATCCCTCTCGTGGAGGTGTCAGATGATTGCTTAGGGGACTGCACACCACAGCACCATGCCTGGGCTGCATCTCTGGAGGGAAGATATTTCAGGAGCTGGAGCAAGATTTGAAGCAGACCCCACAAAGGCAGCAGAGCAGATGTTTTTCACTACAGGTATTCAGACCTGAGAAAACTTCATAAGTGGCTCAAGATCACAGTGCTGCTTTATCTATGTATATATGTACAAACATAGCACTGTCCTTGCTGTTTCAATAGGAATCTCAAATTCAGCTTGCCCGTGGCTCCCTGCTGGCTCTGGTTTGTGTGGGCTGGGACAGAGGCAAAGGGAGGGCATGGGAGTGCTGGGGCAGGTACATGGTCATGGTGAAGATCATGCACATGTGGGTGCAGTTTGTGAGGTGAGTTTAGGCTTGGGTGTGAGCTGGAGCTTGGGTTGAATTCCACAATAAATCCAGCCCTGGTAATGATGTAAGTATGTTTAAATCATAATTTTAAGTACTTTGGTTTATAAACATATGTCTATATATGCATAACTATACATATGTTAATTTTAATCCCATATATTAGTCCCTAATATAAAACCTGCATAGAACTTTCCAGATCTACAAGATGGAGGAGAGATCTCACAGGAGCACAGGAAAGAGCCTGGACTTGGAGCCCCTCATCTTTCTGCAGTTATTTCAGTATTTCTGTATTCTCACGTGTAATGGAATCATGTTTTGTTCCCTTTCAGTAATTTGCTGGCTAACTCCTTTAATTGTAACTGCCATTTGGCCTGGCTGGGGAAATGGCTGAGGAAGAAGAGAATTGTCAGTGGAAATCCACGCTGCTTGAAGCCCTTTTTCTTAAAGGATATTCCAATCCAAGATGTAGATGTCCAGGACTTCACCTGTGATGGTAAGGAAATCCAGTTTGATTTGGCACTTGTGGTAGTGTTGAGAAGGCTCCTCCCTAGCAAGCAGTGCTGCTCATAAACATTTGTTTTGGTGGTGGAAAAGGCAGCCACCTAGAGCTGAAGATCATTGCTCCCTATCAGTGATATATTTTTAATCTTGATTTCCAGTTTCTGAATTTCTGCTATCTACACCTAAATATAAGAATGAATTTATTGTAGACAAGTGCTCTGCTTTGTCTAATGCTGGTGTAATTCTGGGCCTTCCTTACTCATACTTAACACTCTGAAACCAGTGGGAGTCATGCTTTCTTGGAAATTCTCTTAGATTTGGATACTGTTCAGGGTCACCAGTAAAAGGTGAATACAGAGAAATAAAAAAATCCTTAGACATTATTTGAAATGACTCAGTGATGCTTCATGTTTTGTTTGGTCTATGTGGGTTTAAAAGAAAATACCCTGACATTTCTTTCATTCTCCAGGTAGTTTTTGTCTTCTGATCGAGCAGACTTTAGAGAAACTAGTAAGGAGAACATTGCTTGATGAATGCCCTGCTAACTTGACTTCCAGCTTGTTGAGACCAGAGAGGATGGAGATGCAGTTAGTCATACCTCTAAAGAGACAATAAGAGTGATAGAAGTTCCCTACTTAGAGTAAAAATTAATTCCTGTCCTAGTCAAGCAATCTGGCAGCAGGCCCAGGTTCTGGAGCTCAGAGCTCAAGAGACCCAAGCTTAGTCATAAAAGAATAATTCACTTTTAATTTGAGAGAAAAAAGCCCCCAAACCAACCAAAATCCTGGTCCACAGATTGACATTCGACACTTGGGAGAAAAGAAGAATCCTGGTGCACGAAATGTCATTCCACAGTTGGGAGCTTTCTCTGTCAGGCAGTGACTTGGAGTTGAGGCAAATGGAAAGTAGGTGGTGGCAGGGTGTGAAACACAGAGCACAAGGGAAAAATTAAATATGCTGAAAAAACATGCTCTTTCTGCAGGTTTATGAAGGACTTTGAATTTTGTTTCCAGTCATTAAACTCAGTGGGGAAGAAAAGAAAAAAAATTTTCTCTGTTGTGTAGTCTGGTGGTGCCTCCCCAGCCCTCTGAATGGAAAGAGTTCCTACCCATACAGTCAGGGGTAATTCTGTTATCTTGTACCAGGACTTCCAGTCTTTTCCTTTAATCTCGATGCTCATGGGTGCTTCCAGCAGCGAGAAGAAAGAACCAGATCTGTCTCAATTAATCCTTGCATCAGTTAGAAGCAAAGAGCAGGCTGGGGGCTCTGGGTCTCAGCTTGGGCTGCCTGTGCTCACACACAGTTGTGTGCTTCCCCTCCTGTCATCCCCAGAATGTGCCACTAAGTGTTTCCTTTCACATACATCGTGATCCTGCAGCAGGCATGTGCCTTATGTTTTGAAAAGCCTGTTGCTTTTGGGGAAAATCCATGCTTTAATGTTCTTAGCTTCAAAGCGTTGGTTTCTACTGCAGAAACCCTATTGTTCTTCAATTACAAGATTTAATCTGCTGTTTATGGACCTTTGAAACCATTTTTGGAGAAAGTTGATATTTTTAAGTGTGCACAGATGGATTGCCAGCAGTTGGAAGTGTGCTGCTTCAGATTTTTGTTTGCCTGATTATCATTGTTGAAAACAATGAGGCTTTACAATTCAGATCATAAACAAAGTGCCAGGCTGACTTTGAAAAGTAAAAAATAAACATCTAAAAGCTGAATTTTTAAAAAGTCTTCCAAAATAAGAGTAGATAGTGAATATCATCTCTCTAGATTAATTTAAGAGCAATGTGCTGGTCGAGTTCTCCATTTCAGCTGGCATAATATGGATGGGAGGAGGATTTGGGACTCATGCACTGGATTGCACTATAATTTGCAGAATTACTATGTATATTTTCCTTAGGAAAAAAAATTGAAATATTTCTGCACAGTTTATGCAGTATTCATGTTTCCTAAAGAACTTGCATGAGGGCAGGATGATCCAAGATGTTGGCTCTAGTGTAAAATGCTGTGGTGGTTACCCTGGATTCAGGGTGCTCCTCCCTAGTCCTTGTCACCAGTTATCTTCAGAGCGGGTGCCTTGGGCTGGAATGATTTCCTCACCCTCTGCCTCTGTCCCTGTGCAGGTAATGATGAGAGCAGCTGCTTGCTTTCCCCTCCTTGTCCTTCCCAGTGTACCTGCATGGACTCCGTGGTTCGCTGCAGCAACAAAGGGCTGCGGATGCTGCCCAAGGGGATTCCCAAGGACGTGACTGAGCTGTAAGTTACCTTTTACCTATCCCCTCCCTCAAGAAATTCATCAAACTGCATCCTAGTGAGGCTTTGTGGGTCCGTGGGGGGTTTGCCTTTGACTTTAGTCATCTGTGCTCTGGTGCTTCTGGTACATTCTGACCATTATTCTTATTCTTATTTGTCCCTTGACTGAATAAATCGCTCTGTAATGGGAACAGAGTTTATCCTCCCTTGTACCCATTAATTCTGGGTGTAGGAACAAATGCATTTATTAGTATCAAATAATCCTGCAGTGCTTCTGTGAGAGCCCAAGCTCACAACAGGCAGTTTGAAGGGATGATGAAACTATGTTCCTGACTTACGCAGTTGTGAGCTAATTATCCTCTGAGGAGATTAAAAAAGGAAAAGAAAGGAAGCTGGTAGTGGAAACAAGGAATTCTTTTCTCCAAACCTCATGAAATGACCAAAATAACAGATAATTAGATTATATTGCAAAGTAAATTCATCCTAGTTTAGAACCATCTTTCTAGTTGTCTTTTCATAGGACTGCTTGGCTTAAGCAGTTGGCAGTAGAAATACTGAGTTTTCCCCTTTAGGCCCTTATTCAAATCTATCCCAGGTGAGTCATTACTGAAACTTGTTACAATCTCATCAGCATTTCTATGTGAAAATAATTGGTTGAGTTGGTATGTTTGATGAATTTTATAATGAACTAAAATCTGGTTCTGCTATTTTCTAGTACCTACTATTATTTTTACTCCCTTCACGGGGGGAGAGTGGGGCTCACACTGTTTTTACCAGTGCTGTAGAGAAGTACAAGGCTTTGTTGGTGAATGAGGGTACTGGAAGTGCCTGGGGTAACTCAGCATGGAAACTTTGCATTAATTGATGCATCCTTGGAACACTGTTGACCAGGGCATGGTTAATAGTGAATTGAATTAAAAGGCAATTCCTGGCCTGGATTCCTTTATATATTGCCATCAGTGTTACAAAGTCTGCAAGGTCATCTCTGCTCTGCTTTTGGTCAGGTTTCATTGCATTCAAATGTAACTTGCCAGCAGTAAGATATCACAGATGTTACTTTGATTTCCACTGCCACACTGAGGAATTTTTATGTTTAAATTTTGCATATTGAGTTTTACTGATACTGTCTGATACCCTGATGACATAGCTTTCACAAAAAGAGTAAAATTAATCTCACATTCTTAAAAACTGCTATATTTCTTAACCATTTCTTGGCAAATGAGGCAATAGCCTGGAAGTGAGCAGTTTGAGTTCATAGGAGTTTACATGACTGTCTTCTTCAGTAGGAGCCTTTTGGCTGTGCAAAGCTCTAGTTCAGCTTTCTGCTTTCCATCCAGAAATGTGTCAGCAGAACACGGACAGCCATGGACTGCCTGGCTCTGAATATTTCATATTCTGCAAATATAACCTTTGAATCTGTCCCAGCTGTCTCAAAATTCAATCCTGATCTCATTCTCCTCTCAACCAACATAAACTGAGCTCCTTATTTGTATCTACACCAAAAGATGGGTTGCAGGTACTGAAGCATGAAATTTCATGTGTTTGTGGAAACTGTGACAAGAATGAAGTAAGTAAATAAAAAATAATCAATCTTGTTTGCCTTCCCTCTGCTTCCAGATTGAGATAGAGACATTGCCCATAACCTGCTGTATCGTGCAGGTTACAAGTTACCAGTGAGAACATTTTTATTGTTCTGTGTTTGAAAATTGCCATTGTTGCTGTGACAAGCAGCATCTCCAGTGGAACCCAGCCTCTTGCTTCATCCTGAGGACAGCTGGAACCTGGCAGAGGGAGCCCAAAAGCTTCCTGGGCACAGGGTGAAAGAGACTTGCCTTGTTCAGTTGCCCAAGCCCAGAGTCTCAGGTGCCATGGAGGTGACAAGGACATGCAAAGCCTCCTGTCCTGTGTCCCACAGCTCCCTCTCTGCAGGAGGCATGAGCAGGGACAGGATGCACAGGAGCATTTCAGTGCAGTTTTTATGAATGCACCACTCTGACATTTATAACCTTCCATTGCTGACGTATTCATCTGCCAGGCACACTGGTTGCAGTACTTTTTATTAAACTGCAGAGCTTTTGTGCGACGTGGTTTAGGAAAAAGAGCTGTCAGGTATCTGCTTAAACCACTCTCCTGTGGCTGAGTGTAGCCTTCTCATAAATTTCTTTAAATTCTCTTAGAGGTCTTAAAATAGTCTTAAAAGGGGAATCCTTTCCTTGTAACAGGTATTACATAGCACTGTGCAAAAATAAGCATATCTCTTGCACAGGCACATAGGGGAAATGTTACCCTTTCTGGGTCAAATTTCACTGTACACTCAGCAAAGATCCCCAGCAAAGTTTTATTGCAGGGTGGACAGCAGACACAGGCTCACTCTTTTCAGTGTTCATTCTCAGTTTCTGTTTCAATGTATATTTAGACAAGACATGTTAAAACCATTATCTCCTTCATATGTAGGGCTTGCAATGATAGGAGACATCCCTGTGTTTGGTTTGTACCACCCTTGGGAGCAGGGATTACCTTGGCAGGGAAGGCTTCCATCGAGAGTTGAAAAGATAACTCAGTGCTTTTTAGAGGAATGATGATGCAAGAAATTTCTATTTCCCAGCTTTTCCTGCAGAAAACCCCATCATCATAGGCAAGCTTTCATCCAGCTTCTTGAGAATAGGAACATATTATGTTGTTTCTTGCAAATTCCTCCATTGTATATTCCTCCACTGTATATTTACATACTGCCTACATTTTTTCCCACTGTTTGCTTGCCCTGAAGAGAAACCTTGGGTTTTTTGAACATATTCAGTTTTCTGCTCCAGATGTTCAGAAGTAAAATGTTCATGCAATGAGCTAGTTTGGAACTCAGCCTTGCTGCTGCTTAGTGTTTTAGGCTTTCCTTTAATTCTGTTTTTTTCCCTAAATCTTTGAACTAAGTTTCCCATGCTCTTTCTCCTTTTATATATTACCTCAGTGTGTGAACACTAGGTTTTTCCTTTTATTCACAAAAGTATAGTCTATTTCTAATAAAGTCTTATCTGACAGCATCCAGCTGCTTTTATGGACCTACAGCAAATAACATTTTGCACTGGGGAAAAATATTGGAGGCAATTATGTGGACGGTGTGCACAAGCTGTAACATAATGAGCGTGGTGTGTTTTAGAATAAATATGTACTAATCATGTCATCTCTAGACTCCAAATGTTGTCATGACACTGAGCCATAGGATAGCACTGGTGGGATTGTTAGAAAATCTGCCTCCACCCATACATCATTGTTAGCGATTATTTTTCCTTCCATTTATATTAATGCAGGCTAATATTTGCATTACTTTTGTCATTTCTCTTTCTCTCCTCACAAACCTTCTTTCTCCCATTGCTGTTTCTTGTTCTGCCTGGTAGGTTCTTGTACTTGACACATCAGTTGTCATATTTACTTGGAGGTATTTACCACCAATCCCAACCATTTTTTTCCGGTTTCCAAGGCATTTGTGATTTCCTTTAACTTGTGACTGAAAACAGTGGCTTTTACCTGGGCTCTGCTGATCAGTGCTACAAATATGCCCAAAGCAGTTCTGATAGCTGTGGAATATTGTAACAGTTTAGCACCATTTTTCAGTTTGCCTGATCAAAGGGAAACTCTGGAGTGAGATATTTAATGAAAATCATCTGCTTGAGAATGCAAATGCTCTTGTTTGTCTGGCAATTCACACTGTTTTACACACTTATCCCCAGCACAGGGATCAGAGAATTTTCCTTTGATAATAAAGGAGAGAAGCAATTAGGTTTATGTGGTCCTGCTCATTTTCTGAGAGGGGGATTCTCCCTTTGAGAGAAGGGAGAGTTCTGTAGAGGGTATTTTAGTTACAGATGTGTGGTGAGTTCAGTGTTGGGTAATCACTAGTGCACTTATTGTCTACTCTGAGATAGGATTAGGAGAAAGGCAAAGCAGGCTCAAAACTTTAAAAGTGTATAAAAAGAAATTTATTAACAGCAACTAAAAGAAAAAGTATTAGGAATCAAAACAAAACCCTCAGGACACTTCTCCTCCCCCTACAACCTTTTCTTTCCCAATGACAATGTAAAGAAACAAAACATAAAAGTTCAGTTTACTACCTCTAGAATTTTCTTTCTTCAATTCCCTTCTACTTCCTCACAAAATAGATGATTTAATCTACATTTCAAATCTAATTGTTTAGAAAAAGTAAACAATACAAATAGTATCAAATAACATGTTCAGTGTCTGGTAAAGTTTGAGTACATATCAGAAGGGTGACATTAGCAATAGCAGAGACTAAAGTTTCACTTTCTCTCAAACACAGCCATGTTTCTGTGTGTCAGACATGGAGGTTGTGCTCTGATCTACAAATACAGCAAAACCCAGAGTCCCAATTTGCCAAAGCTTATGTAAGTTTGAGATCCATATTTGAACCTAGATCCACACTTGATTTTTGTTTCCTCTCAAGAAGCTGTAATTGAAGCTCTTAAAATTCATGTTTTGTGGATGTTTCTTCTTTCACAGTCCAGTTATTTTCTGGACCACCGTCTTTAGGAAATGAAATTTGAGTCAACATTTTAGGATACTGGGTATGGACATTAAATTTTTGGAGTGTAACTTAATTTTAGAGCTACATAAAATTGCTAAATATTTTGCTTTTTGTAATGTAACATTCTTTGTGGAATATTTAGAGGAAAGGTTTTGTGCCTTTTCAGTTACTGCCTGAGAACTGGTTTCTCTCTCCAGTTTCCCCTCTCAGCACGGATTGCTATGAGCTTGCTTTATGGCTGAGTAGACATCTCAGTTCAAAAAGGATTCCAAGTGATTCAAGTTGTTACACTGGCACCTTGGGCTGGCTATATCACCTCCAATCCAAGTGGTTTCAGTACAAAAATAGACAAGCTGGAAAAAGAGCAGCTGTCATCTTTTATGCCTAGTTTTAAATGTTTTATGTGCAATGATGGTGTGTGTGGAAGATGCTGGGTGAGCCCTGGGGCTGCTGCAGGCCCTGTCCCACAGTGCCAGCCCCCCTGGCCATGTTCTAGAAGAAACCTTGCCAGGTAGGAAGGTGGTGGCTTCCTTTGAGAGCTGAACACATATTGTGGGATTTTCTGGTTTGGTTTTTTTTTGCAATTTTTGCTCTGGTAATTGCTTGTTGGTTACAAGTCATTATTGAGATTTGGGGATTCTCAGCAGCATTCACAGGGTAAACACCAAAAACCTCCAATCTGATATTTAAACAAGAGCCTAGAGACCTTAGGAAGCAAATGAAGTTGTTTTGGATAGCAGTCAGTGTCTATTTTAAGGCAACTGACACTCAGTCTTGACTCTGTATATTAATAACTTGATTCCCAGAATTAAAATTAGACATGTATTTTTCTTCATTCATAACAGAATTTCTTTGCATACCAGACACCATGGTCATCATATTCCTTTGGCTGAAGACTGGAAAGAATTAAAAATTTAATCTTCCTTCCACATTGACTCTTTTATGGCTATTCTGAGGGTTTTTTTGGCAAAGCATCTGGAGCTTCATCTCTGTTTTTTTTTTTTATTTATATAGATGTATTCATAAATGCACAAAGTTTTGTGTCTCTGCCCATTTGCCCTCAGGAATAATTCTTTTATTCACTATGTCCAGCTTCCAGCCCCCATGCAGCCCCCATCCATCCTGCTGAGCCCAGCAAGTTGGGGAGGGGGTGCCCCTGCACCCCCAGCTCTGCCAGAGGCGCTTCCCCTGCTGCAGTTGTTTGCCTCAAATCCTGCACCCCAGATCCTCCTGATAATTGGCAAGCTCTTATGCCCTAAAAGCCTTGGATATTTCAAATTCCCTGCACTTAAATGTGCTTTCAGAATGAATGCCTTCAGCTTAGAAAATGCTGCCACGCTTTGGATAATGGGGTGAGAGGTTTAGCAGTGGTGAATTATTCTTATGAATGCATGAAAAGAGCGTTATCAGTACTTTTTCAGAGTTAAATTGTGTTTATTCAGAAACTGTACCACTGGTATAAGTATTGCAGTTTTCTGCTAGCACATTTATATAACCATCAAATTGCTGCAGAGCAAATCCAGAGCTATTCAAAGCAGATCTTCTGTAGGAGTTGAACTCCAGGGGTCTGCATGTCTGGGTTAGTCTGAGTCATGAAGCACTGAATTAAAATGTGCACCCTTGACTTTTGATTGCCCCAGCAAGCAGAAGAGGAGGGAAAAACTTTGGCTCACTACCATCAGTTTGTTTAAATTGCAGGCTGTTTCATATTGAGATCAACAAGAGAATATCCTGAAAATATGTTCCTGAAGAATTCAACATATTGCAGGAGTCTCCCTTCCTAAAGGGAAATCATATATAACTTCCAAATACATAATACATGACCTGCTTTTGATTTCCTTTAGAAATCCTTTGAATTTTACATTTGGAATAAAGACTAGAACCTTAACCTGCCCTCTTGCATGGTTTGAGATTTGTGATTTCCGGGATGAAGGGGAAGGCACAGACTCCCAGCACTTTGCTGCAGTCACAGCAGACCATGACTGAGGGAAGGAGACATGGTTTGCCCTGTTAGAAATGCAGCATGCATGTCTAAATAATGAGAATCTCCAATTTTTAGTGGGAAGTTACCAAGGAACTCCATTTTCACAATAATTTAAGAGATTTAGCCAAAATTAAGCGAGTGGCTTTCCAGTTGCTGAATGTGGATATCCATGGAAGGTGTACGTGTGGCACAACCAGCCTGTCCTCTGGCTAGTGGGACTCTGTCCCTGCTGTGCAACTCTCTCGTGCTCATGATCATTGGCAGGGAGAGATTAATTAGTTCAGGAGGGTTTTTTCATTGAGAAAGTAATTTCCTTTGGTTATAAGGTCAGAAGCTGGTATTCCCACGTTGTCCAGCTAACCCTGGTGAGGAGTGAGGTGAGCTCCAGTGCGTGCTGCAGGGTAACTCTGCCAGGATGGGATCCTGTGCACAGGCACAAGGGATAACTGTGAGGCTGGTTGGAGCAGTTCAGTTGGAGTTCAGCACAAAAGAGATTTGAAGCAGCAGAAAATATTGAGAGGTCATTAAGCTGAAACAAAAGAGGGGGAAAATAATGCCAGCTATTAAATACATTAGGTAAGAAATTCTGTTGTTTTTTTTAGATTTTACTTTGTGAATGATGTAAAAATAAGGTTGGTGGGAAAATTTTCTTGGATTTAGTTTACACATGTATCTCTGTGCTGTTACAGTTATTGTAGAAAGGGAACATAGAGCACAAGGATAATCTATTATTATTGCTCTTGCTATAGTGAGTGCAGAATAAGGAGGCCTGTTGCCAAAGACAAGGAAATTGTATGTGTGGAATAAAAATTCTTAACATGATTATCAGATTCTGTTTTCAGCAGCAGAGGCAGCACATTAAGTGCTCTGGTGTCTGTGGGCTGCATTTCCTGACTACACTTGATTATGTTTCAAAACATTCCATATCAATTGCATTGCCCCACATCCACCTCAGGAAATATCCCTGCAGCACCATGTAAGGACGTAAGGAAGGGAAATATCATTTTCTCTTTCATCCCACCTATGGAGGGAGGAATGCATTCCTCCTCCACGGGGCTCTCTGAGAAGGATGGGTTGGTTTCCCAGGCAGATGTTGCCTCTGGAAGATGTCTGGAGAAACATCTTGAGAGTGCCATGGTACCACAGTAGTCACTTTCCATTGAAGCCTTATTACTTTGCTATCTCCCAGGGGTACCTAAAAGCCAAAGTTGAGGAAAAAAACTTGAGTTGTGTCTCAATTTTATTGTAATAAACAGAGAACTGGCACACATCCCATTGCTGCCACAGTCAGCTGTGTAGACAGGGCTACCCACGCTCTATTCTAGGCAAGCTTTTTAAAAGAATTGTGTTTTTTCAGGGGGTTTTGCTGAGTAACTTACTGATCATGTTTCTTAAGTGGAGAAAAACTGCAAAATGGAGGCTCTATTTGCCTGTATGAGGACTTAGGATTATCCCCAAAGGCCCTACCATGCCTGTGTCTGCATAGAAATAGGTTCAGTGGTGTCTCAAACAACTTCCACACTGGAAACACATGACATGTTGCTAAATATATTTAGTGCATGTAGGAGGAACCTCTGTTCCAAGAGAGCTTGGCCTTTGATCTTTAATTTATACCAAATTTTCCTTGTGTACCAGCATGCTGTGAAAAGGAGAGGTGAGGAGGGTGTATTGCTGTGGTGGATGTGCCATCAAACTTGTGGATGTTTGTGTTGATGCTGGAATTAGTGGGACCTTGTGCAGCACAGAGATCTGGGAGTGCAGCTCCTGTTCCCATTCTGGCTGCACAATTTGCTCCCATGGCCAGCACAAAGCCTCCCTCGCAGGGTCAGGGAGCAGTCAGCACTGGTGGAGAGGCTTGGGAAAGGTAACTCCAAGTTCAGGGCACAGGCCATGCAATTTTTCTCCCTTTCTTCAGCTGCTGTCACTGAAGAACCAAATGATCATTTTTGTTTGCTGTAGGCCAGAGATCCTTTATGCACTTCCAAGTTTTAAAACAAATAAAGTAAATCAATAAGCTGCTGTCGTGCTTTGCATGTGGGGTAACTCATTTATAAAGTAAAAGCTGTTAGAGTTTCAAAGCAATGAATCAAAGATAATTTCATCAGTGACTGACTTTATATTGTCCTCATTCATGGTGCAGATTGAGTGACGTGAGTTCTCATTAATGTGTTTGTGTAATTGTCAAATCTGACTTTTTTCAGATATTTGGAAGGAAACCATCTGCCTGCTGTGCCGAAGGGGCTCTCTGCCTTCAGACACCTGACACTGATGTAAGAAACACGTGGTTTCAATGTCAGGGAAATTGCCTGACTCTTTCTGCACTATGCTGTTGGTGGAACATAAATAATTGGTATTTGGAGTGGGGAAAAAAAAAAACAACACCAAACCCCAAAACCTTCTGTAATTTGAATTTGGAAAGAATTTCACAGTGGACACTGCTGCCAATAAATGTTCATAAAGAGTGAGGTGCCTGAGAAGCCCCTTGCTCTGCAGGAACCCGAGAGGACAAAACTCTCACGCAGGCTGCTGCAGTTTCACTTGGCAGATTTATCTGTAAAGGTCATTAGCAGAGGAGACACATTAATTTGTGCTAGATGAGGCAGTATTTATAACGCTAAGGCAATGACAATTTGCATAGCTGTTTCTTCTATGAACAGTCATGCAGATAGAGACACAGCTAGACTTTGTTCTGGAAATGGCTCCCTGAAATACACTGGAGTGAAATTTCCTGCCTGAACTATTTATCAGGAATTTTTAAATGCTGTTGGAATCAGCTGTGCAGATACTCAGTCCAATGGGCTGTGCAACCTCAGACAAAAACAATATGGATTAAAAACTGGAATCCTTTGTTTTAAGAGTGTTGTTTATTTAGAAACATCTTTAATTTTGCTTTTCAAGGGAGATCAATAGCAAAACAAAATGTTCTGGTTGAGTCTAAAATGCTTTTTTTAAATGAAAAATGAAATTTTGTTCTAGTAGCTGTCAATATGATAAGCATGTGGAAGTGGGGTGCCTGTAATACATTGCAAAGCAAGTTGGAACAGTAAATATTCAGCATTTATTTATTTGTTCTTTTCATTGAATGCTGTATGCTGGAAATATGCCTTAATGTTTCTCAGTCTGAGGCTTTTTTGGGGAGTCTGATATGCTTTTCCTTTAAAGCTCATTCAAAGCTGGTCAGAAAATACACCAGTTGATAATATGACTTTTCAATTGCTTCCGAGCATTTTGCTGTGCAGATATTATGTAATCTTTTCAAAAAGGCTTTTTTCTTAATTCATACATGTAAATGACATTTTCTCTGTGTGTTTCTTCAGTGATTTGAGTAACAACAGCATCAGTGTACTGGCCAATCACACCTTCAGCAACATGACTCAATTATCGACGCTGTAAGTAGACCCAAGTTTTGATAACAGCTTTAATTGCTTTTCCAACACCATCTAAACTGTTGAGCAGTTAGTGTATCTCTTGTTGCTTAAGCATGTGGCTTTCCAGCTTATCTGTGGTTGAATTAGCTGAAATAACCAAAGCCAGCCCAGAGTTGTGACTCTGCTCTCCCCTCTGCAGCATCCTGAGTTACAACCGGCTCCGGTGCATCCCCGTCCACGCCTTCAACGGGCTCCGCTCTCTGCGAGTGCTGTAAGTGCAACTCCTGCAGTGCAGCTGAGCTGCAGCTTTGTCAGACTGCAGCTGGGGGCTGGGAGGGTGCAACGGGCAGCTGGACATGAATCTTCACATAATTAGTGTCAATGCATTTGTGCTCTGGTGCAGTTTGTCCCGTAGAGGCCAGAGCAGATGAGTGCTAAAAACATGATTACATGTTTGCAGGAGGAGTGGCTTTTCTCTGAAAGCTCTGGTGCATGAATTATCATGAAATTATCACGAGATTCCATGAAGTCTCCAGAAGACTTCATGGAATCTGTTTCTGCTGCCTGAACAATGTTTGGGTGCTCCACAGGAAAAGATTTTCTCTTAGTCTGTATACACTTGGTCATAGAGTGTGAGTTTCCATTGGATTCTTCACCAAAAGTGTCTTTGTGGAAAGCCTATGCATTTTCAGAATATTTTCTATTGATTCAGATTTATGCAGGCAAGCTATAATGCAAAAAATCTGAAGGGAAGTTAGAAGCCCCCACACTAAATCAGTGAATAATTCAGGCCAGTGGCTGGGCACCAGTAATGCTGAGATGCCTGTTTCTAATGTCCTTAAGTTGTGAATAAAATTACACCTCATTGACTGGGGGCCTGCACAGAGATATCCGTGTGTGGTTTATTTCTTGGGAGGTCCTTTTCTGCACTCCTCCTTTCTTTCCAGTGTAGCTGCTTTCAGCAGCTTTCTGGATTAAACCATTTGTTTACAATTTTTTGTGAAAGTCATCCTTACATTGTCTCAGTGTGGGCTGTGGGTGTGCTCCCCACAGCAAGAGCCTCCTCCCAGCTTTCCTCAGGCACCTGCAGGACTGGCTCCTGCTTCTGTCTTATAGCCACTGCCTCTCCCTATCAGAAACAAACCTGGGATGGTTTTGTGGACGCCTGGCCCCACGTGTCAGGAAGGTGGAGAAGGCACCTTCCCATGGCCCAGAAACACGAGTGGGTCACCATGACTTGCACAGTGGCTAAAGGGGATAAATTAAATAGCTTGTCTGTGGTGAGTTTGTTCAGCGTGCCAAAGGAGAGCTCTGAACGCTCAAAACTCAGGACAGAGGAGCTGATGATCGTCCTGAGTGCTTTGAAACTTCACATTGATATTTTCCATTAAAAAAGAAAATAAGGTGACATTCGGATGCAGAAGTTTGTGTTAATTTAAAGAGCAGTGGTTGTTGTGTATTGGTTCTATAAATGTGGAATCAAACTGTCAACATATGCAGTACTGGGACTGTGGAAGCAATAAGGCAGAGCTGCTTGGCTGAGACCTTTCACTGTGGTTTCAGTGGTAAAACAGATATCTCAGTTTCAGCCTCCCAAATTACAAGACAGCGTTGGATTCCCACTTTTCATTAGTAAAAACAAGAAAGATGCGTGATTTGGATTTGTTGTTTTAAGTTTGGCTTGGGATCCTGATTTCTAGCACACTAGGATGGTCACATTTGAGCTGTTACATGAATCCTGAAATTCAGCCACAGATTAATATATTCTGTTTCATGGCCAAATAAATTATTCCATATGGAACTGTCTTCTGGCCTGCTTCTGATATGCAAGCTAGCTTGATTAAAGCTGATGTGGGGCTCTCTACCCTGAGTTACAGTGTAGATAAACCATGCCTCCCTCTTTCCAATAGCCACAATTTGTCTTTTCACTTCTGTTCTTGCAGGCCACATATGGGCAGAAACAGAGGGCAGTATTTAAGTGACAACTGTTGTTTTTTAGCTTTTTAAAATGCTAATCAAAACGTATCATCCTCCTTCAAGGGAGAAATCCCCCACTGCCTTGCACAAAGCAGTGGAATGGGAATCTCTGCCTCTGCTCCCTGAATTTGGAAGCCTCCAGATTGATTTGATTTATTATGGCCCACAAAACTCTGGTATCAGCTACAACTTTTGCCACGTGTCATCACTGTTGCTACTAAAAATCAATTCTCCAAAGAGAAAATGGTTTCCAAGAGACAATAGGAAATTTGTTACTGTCAGTTTTTTATTATCCATGCTCTCAGGGGAACTTAAAAGAGAAAACATCAGCAAAACAATTTTCACTTTTTTTTTAATAAAAACAATATAGGGGGGTCATTACTTTTAGCTGTGCATGCCTTTGAAGGTAGCAGACCCTTCTCAAGAAGATCTTCCAAATTCCTTTGTTTTCTGTATTTTTTGCCTCTATAGTAAATGCAGAAAATAAGTGCTTTGAAAATCAGAATAATCATAGCTGTATGATGCACTTGGTCTTTGACAGATTCTGAACTCCGTTTCTTAGATTTTTCAGCACGAGCCCAAGTGAGAAAACTGCAGAGTCAACATGTTTATGTTTAAGCCTTAATATCTATCAGTATTTATACAATCAGGTCTTTAATCTCAGCCTTCACATGGTTTATCCATAACTGCAGCCAAAGGGTGCTGGGGAGCGCAGGACGTAAAGTCTGGAGAATTTTTTTAATAAGCAGAAGTAGGTTTTTGAGCCAAAGCTATTACAGTGAAAAGTTGTGGATTTGTTTTTCAGTTAATTTGTCCAAAGCTTGTCTTCTCAGACACTAAATATAAACAGATTAAGGAAACTGAGATTGAGACAAATTATAAGTATTGGAACTCTCTGAATGACCTGAACAGATTATTTTAAAGATCATTGTGTAATCACATATTTTTATATGTGACTTAGTTAAGAGGCAAAGTCCAAAAAGCAAAATACTTTCTAAGGTCGCTAAATAACTGTCCATGTTATAGTTAGGAGAAAAGGGATAAAATAACCTACTGAATATTCTATTAACAGATACTCCAGTTTTACTAAAAACTGATGGATATTTCCTGCAGCTCAAAGCTCAGACAAACATTAATATGCATGATGATAAATCTGTCACCAGTAATCTTGGGGCACAAAGTTTTTGCAATACACTTGCACTGTTGGATGCTGCACTGATTTGACCTAACAGAAGCATCTGGTTTTTTGTTTTGTTTTGTTATTGTTTTCTTTTATTTTTTTGTTTGGGTTTGTGGTTGTTTTTTTGTTTTTTTGGTAGTTTTTTTTTTGTTTGTTTGTTTGGTTGGTTGGTTTGGTTTTTGTGCATCAGAACATGATTCCTTCTATTTATGCAGTCAATTTGCAAAAGCTCTGCTGTTGTGAGCATGGAGCAGTGGCACTGTGGCTTTCCCTGACATCTGAGCTGTGCTGGTTCCTGTAGGGTTTGGCACCCCTGGGGTTCCTGTAGGTGTTTGCCCCTGATGGGATGTGGCTCTCAGAGCTCATGTTTCTGTCTTATTTCTGACAAAAACACATCCCCCTTGTGTCTGCAGGAGCCCAGCGCTGTGGACAATGGGCTGGCAGGCAGGACGTGGGAAGGGTCCATAAAAGAAAAACAGCCAGGAAACCCCAGCCCAAAAGGATATGTAGAATTAATTTCCTTCCCTGAAGACAAAGGAATAAGTTAGTGAGATTCCCTGTAGAAGGAAGTTTTGATTTCAAGAATTCTCGAGTGTTCTGTTACTCTGTCCTCCAGAGGAGATCCACATCACCTTAAATCCATACCCCTGCTGTTTACTGGAGTTTAGATAAGAGGTTCCCTAAAGTTGTGCTTTTGGGGGAGAATACACACATCAGTGTGTGTGCTTTAACTGTCCTAATGTGGAAGATTTTATTTGACCATTTGCTTATAAGGAGTTTTAGTATAAAAATGTGTTCCTGATGTTGATCCAAGAGGAAGGATTTTGTTGCACTGCTGAATTCTCTTGCCAGTATTTATTATTGTGAGTTTAAGGGGGATTTAGCATTTGTCATTTTATTTCAGTTGCAGGAGTGATGATGTTGCTGATATGATTTTTTTATTAAACTGCAGGCACTTGAATCCACGAAGCACCTCAGTGTTTGGGACATGTAATAATGCAAATCCTTCTAAGGTTTTTATTTGATGGGTTTAACTTCTTACAGATAAATGGCTATGTCATTCTTCAGCTCCTCTTGGATGTTTCCAATACGCCTAGAAGAGAAAATGTACTCTTTCACAGGATAAATGGGACTGATACAACCTGAAGATTAATATGTCTGTTTACAGAGAATTGTCTTGCAGTTTAAAAGATCAGCAATAAGCTCATTATGAGCAGCTGCTTGTGTAAATGTGCTCATTTCATTGACCATTTTGATGACAAGTGGTTGACTAGGTCTCCTCACACCAGCAAAATACTCCTTGTTTAATAGCTGTGGGTTTGTCTCACTCAGTTGGTCATTCTGTACAGAATTAGTGAGTGTGTTTTATCTGGAGTTACTGTGTGGGAGCTCGTATCCTTCCTGTTCCTGTGCAGATTAATTTCTTGGAGATACACCCTTATATATGCCAAGTTATTATTAATAATCAAAACCAAGGAAGGCTTAAAGGAATATTTCAGAGTCAGGATGTTGGAAGGGCATAGTGTACATCCTGGTGCAGCTGAAAGTGGTGTAAGGGAAGAAAGGTTGCAAAAAACAGATGTTTGGTTTTGGTTTTTTTCATTTGGGGCAGTTTTCTATTTCAATGGGTTGAGATTTGGATTGTTTTAAACCCAATGTTCCAACAATAGGTGCACTCACAGAAATAAAAACTGTGATTGCTGTGTCAGCAAATCACCAGGTAAGTTAGAAAATAAATGACTCGAGGGCAAGAGCTGCTCCAAACCACACAGCAGCATTCTGTTTTCCACCCTCCTCTGCCATGTCTGGAGCACTGACAGGAATTCCCATTTATGCTTCCCTATGTAACCCACACACAAATGTATTTCTCAGAAAAGAGATAAAGTGAGTGCTTAAATTGTCCTGGAAACATGGAGAAGCCTTTCACTCCTTTCAGGGGTCCTGAAAATGCTGTTAAAAATGATTGTTTCTTTGCACAGGGTGAATAATGCCCTAAAACAACTGATTTCAGGTGCTTTCCTTGGTAGCACAGAGAGGATTTTTTTACTGTAAGAATGGGAAAGTGGCTGTATTTACCCTCAGGGACCGTTGTTCTCTGTCCTAGGATCTCTCTGAAGTCAATATTTAATTTAACTTTCACAATTCTTATTTCTCCTGCTCTGTTTTTGCTGTGCTCCTGGCTAATGGGATTCTGTAAGAGAGCACGGGTCTGGACGTGAGGGTCCACTTGTCATCAATACACTTTTAATGGCATAAATGGTATGTCACCTTTTTAATTTACAGCAGCACTCACCAACAGTTCTGATTGCATCATTGTTTTAAATGCCAACACCTAGAAGCAGAAGTGATAAAGCATGGAAGTTCATGAGTTGTGAAACTCACAGAAACTCTCAAATAATCAAAATTAAATACCCTTTTCAAGTATCCATTCCTTCAGTTGTAGGGGGCAGACAAAATACTGTGGTTTGATGCCTTCCTTCTTCTCCCCCTTCTAGGACACTCCATGGAAATGATATTTCCAGTGTTCCTGAGGGTTCTTTCAATGACCTGGTGTCCCTGTCCCATCTGTAAGTACTTCTGCCTGGCTTCATCTCTTGGATTGATGGTTTCAGATTTGTAAAACAGCACATATTGGTAGGATTGTATAGCTTTTGTGTTTTTCCTGCTCACTTTTCATAATGTGCCCTGGATATTCATAGTGCATCTGTTCAAAGGAAATAAAAATTTCTAGGACCTGTTGTTATTAGTTATAAAAATATTTTCTTAAGGAAAACCAAATGAGCAAGTGTGACAGTTTTCTCTGCTGTGGACTTTGTGTTTAAGGTTTTCTTTCAGCATTGTCAATGTGAAATGCAGAGCATATTATGGTTTAAGAGTGAGGCAGGAAACCTCCCACAAAGAGCAAATATTAAGCAAATGTGAATTCTTTGCTTAATAAGTGTCATATGTTTTGCATGCTGGAATGTTGTCAGTATATGGGCTTGTTGATGAATCACTACTACAGACATATATATTTAATCACATGGAAATTGGTCATTTCACAGCATTAATGTTTCATTCCATAGTTTTCAAAAATTATTAGGCATTTCAGCTTTTTAAGGAAATTACTATTACACTGGTAGAGGGCCAGGAGACTTTCAAATGCAGTTCAGTTGATGAAAGAACAGACAAAGAGTTGCAATGGCTCCAAACTAAACTTTAGTGACCAGAAAATGCTTTTTCACTGAGATAGTGTGTGATACTTCACACTATTAGATAATTGATGTAGGAAAAGCAATTTTGTGCAGCAGGTTTCTTGATTACTGTCCTCAGATAATCAGAGGGCTGAGCATGTGTTGGTGCCTCTCTGAAGTGAGTGGTTTCACAGGCTGATACAGATGTTTTCTGCCCTGATGCTGATGTACACACAAACAGATATGTGTGCATTTAACATAGGTTTATATCTATTTATTGTCTCTTTTTAACTGTTAACATGCTCTCCAGAACACTACCCTGAACACCAGATTCAGATTGTATTTTCTGGAGAGCAGATACATCCCTGGCAGCTTTCTGTCTCTGTTCCTCTATGGACAGTAAAAAATAAAAATAGATTGGTAGGGACAGAAATCATGAGAGCAACTTGGTTAACTTTAGCAGAGAATTAATCTCTCTTTCCAGCTTACACCTTGGTATCATTGGTTTTGCACATCTGTTTTTCCTTTTCCCAGTTTTCCAAGTCTTTTTGTGTGTTTGGAATTGAAATTCTGACTGAGCTGAAGCCCTGTGCCTGCTTTTGGAAGTGCAGTGACACCTTCCATACTGGGAATCTGGCTGCTGCGGGGATTTTCAGAACTCCAGGAATAAACATAGCATGTTCCATTTGTTTGAATTTCCCTCAGGGTTTACATTAAATGAAGTGGAGATCCAATTTTCCTGGGTAAACTGTTCACCTTAGGGAGTGATAAAATCCCCTTTGGCCCAATACAATCTCTGCAGTCTTTCTGTTTAGATGTATGTGCTGCCAGAAATGTAAAATACACAAAGCCCAAATGAACAGTAATAAATAGGATCCATAAAATAAATAAGACCTGTCTGGGGTGTAATTTGCACAGTTGAGCAGTTGAATTTTACAGTGCAATTGTGCTCTCCAGTTTCTTAAAGAGGATCCTGAAACTTTTAGCAACCACAATGAATTTTTTTCTTCACATGCCCAAAAAAGTTGTGCTTACTCAAAACCTAGTAATACATAATTGAAAATAAATGCATTTTGAGCCCCTCCTGGTCTTCAAGGAAAAAGCATGAACTTGGAGTCAGTTTGAAAATCATACAAGGACTTGCTACCCATCAAACTCTTAAGGCATGGGAGAACAAAAATTTGTCCTAACAGTGCAAGGTGTGGCTGAGGGTGGGATTGGTGTTGTGGTAGAGGAGAGCTGAGTACCAGGGCTGGAAAGGATGGTCAGCCCCAGCCTCCTGTGGCAGGACAAGGGGGACATCCAACTGGCTTTTAGAAATGTAGAGATATTTGTGTAGCATAAATAAAACAATGGATTTTAATCAGAGTCTTTTGCAATAGTTTTGAGTTGGTCTCTACTTGGAAGAACAAAAGTGAAATCTAGATGGTCCAGTCACTTCTTACATAGCTATTTTCACCAAATTTTTTTATGTCATGAACATCATCTCACTGTAATGGAAATACCATAACTATGCAGCTTTAGCTCACTGAATTTGGAGGTAGGTTTGTATGTGCTGTACAATGTTTTGGTTTTTTTTTTTTTTAATATTCATTACTTTATTTAGTTGAATCACATAATTTTCTCTTTGAGCCATGACTCTACTGATATTTTTAATCCAGGGCAATGATAAGAATGCTACAGCACTAGGATTGGGTATAATATTACTTTTAAAAAAGCCCAAAATCTGCTGGGATGGAACTGGGACCAGTTAGGTCAGTTCCTGCAGCTGCTGTCCTCACCATTGACTGATTCAGTGTCCAAGCACTGCCCACACACAAACTGACCCTGTGGCACTGCAGGGATTCCACAAACCCTCAGGAACAGATGATGTTGAGTACAGCAGGTATTTCCAACATATTTCCCATAAACAGCTCAGATATCTAATCCTGCTGAATTATCTTCTCTTTACTCAATTTTTTATCAACTGCCTGTAAAAATAATTTTTTCCCTCCTCTTTTTTTCCAACGTTGTCATGGATAGAGTTATTTTAATTTACTTTATTCAGAGATGCCCCTAAACAAAATAAGTGTCTGAACAGAAATATCTGTGCAGCATTTTGAAAATGCTTCTGGTGGTATTTCCTTACAGCAGAAGATATTTTTACCTTCTGGAAATATTTTGCTATAATAGGCAAAGAAATTAAGAAAGTATGTTAGAACTCATGAATGAAAATATGAGAATTGTCTCCAGTTCCTAGAAATAAATGTTTTAAAAATGCAAAAAATAACCCCAAACCAAACCAAAAAAATAAGAGGCAAAAACCCCCAAACAAAGCACAAACCACAAACAGAAGTGTAGAAGGATATATTTCTGAAGTTGTCAACAATATTATTAGTAATCATTTTTAGTGACTATAGAGCAGCTTTATTTCTAACATAGTTTATAAAAATATTAATTAACATGGTAACAAGCTTTCCGTTGTCCTCCCACTCACATTTTATATCTGGCAGTTTCTCAACACTAAAAATTTCTCAGCTTTCACTGCTGCATTTTGTTTGACCTTGGACAAGTGAGCCAGTTGATCACAGTTCCAGGGTCAAAAAGTCAACCCAGTAGTTTTTTTCCATTGTAAGCAATGGATTTACAGGAGGAGTGGATGGGTATTTTTTAATGCTGAGCTGCAGTACACATTTAATTTTGATGAATGAGCCCCAGACAGGGTTTGAACCCATGAACTCTCATTATGAATCTGTCTAGGGCATAGTGGGTTCATTAGTCACTCCAATAGAAATGTATCAACAAATTTACTGAGGTTTCTATCTTAATATCCTGCCTGATATGTTTTTATTTGAAAGAAGCTTGAGTTTACGGTACCATCTTAAAAATAGTTTATAGCATATACAGAATAGTTAAGGTCTAAAAATCAGTTTGAATAATTTGTTTCTTTAGTATCTCTTCTCTGTGCTATTCTTTATTTAGTTTATTTTCCTTTCATGTCAGTTCAGGTGTTGTACAGCTGAAGTCTTACATTGACTTGATCAAAATAAATAGACTTTCAACATTCATTTCTTCTCATTTTTAACAATTAGTTGTCTTCAAAGTGACTTTTCTGAAGTGTGAACTTTGTTTGTAATTGACTGATTGCCTGAAAAGACACTTTCTTAAAGAGAAGTACAAATTAGTTAAGGAAGAACCTAAATTTAAGGTAAAAAGATTGGTTTTCTTTTGGATAGATGTCCATGAATGAAAGAACAATTGTGAGAATTATAATTTCACTATATAAATGCATCTTCTACAACTATTTGACCTAACTAAAATAACGGGTCAAGCAGCAAATGTGTTTTCAAAGTCATAAATAAACTTATCAGACACTGGGTTGCAGTTTGGAAAATGGAGGTATCTTCTGCATATGTGTTTCGTCTGGTGAGGAGTCATTAATGTGAGTCATCAGATCCAAACTAAATTACTCAGTTCAGGGTTAGAATACGCTCAGGAAGGACAGAGAATTAAAGGGAATCAATGTGATGAATTTGATGAAAGCAATATGTCTGGTGGCATTGCTCAAGCACAATTGTTTGAAAAAAGGATTTCTTCTTAGGTATTTATACAACTTCCCTAACTAATGATGGGAAGAAGGGAGAAGAGCAGGAGATGAATCTAAAACCCTTCCTGAATACTCAACAGCTCTTTGCCTCATTGGGAAACAATGTAGAAATGTAGACTAAAGCGTGCCTTGGTGAGATCAGAGCTGTCTGCTACTGTCACTGTAGGACACGTGAAAGCACGACACGAGCCACTGCTATTGCAAAGGTGAAAAAGAGGAAGTTTATTTTCTGACTCCAGCATTTATACTTTTCCAAAGGTGACAGTGGATTGGAGGGTGAATGTGCCACCTCTCCAATGACATTGGGCAAACTCCTAGTACCTCAAATTTCTCCGCCTCTATGGAGGAATGCAAAACAATAGATTGTTTACAGAAAGTTGCGTGGGAAAGTTCTCTACGAGAATGTAAACTCAGAAGGCTTTAGAAAATCTTAAGATCAGGGCAATGTGCTACCTTTGCCAAATAACCTGTGCTAATTGTTTTGCACCTCGAGGGCTCTGGGCACCAACCCCCTGCACTGCGACTGCCACCTGCGCTGGCTCTCCGAGTGGGTCAAGGCGGGCTACAAGGAGCCGGGGATCGCCCGCTGCCGCGGCCCCGAAGCCATGGTGGACAGGCTGCTGCTCACCACGCCCTCCCACCACTTCCAGTGCAAAGGTAGGACCTGGCACCCTCTGCCTGTCCTCCCCACAGAGCTCCGCTCTCACCCCTTGGTTTGCACCTGGCGGGGAGTTGGGGTTGGGGTTTGTTTTCCTTCCAAGTTGTGTTTTCCTGTGTTCTGCCCCAAAGCTGCTCCACTGGCAGGAAAAGTAGGGAGCCTCAGAGCAGTGAGGGTTCCTGATGCTCACACCAGGTTATGTAATGGCACATTAGCATATAGGGTGTTGTTAGAACTTATTGGAACAAAAAATTTGGTTTGGCCTGTGACTTACCCCAAAAAAATTGAGAAAGTAAGAGGTATTATAAAAATATACAGCACTGTAGTTATTATGTACATTTACTTGAAAACCGAGAAACAGAGAATTCTTAAAGCAAATATTTACCAAAAAGTGCATTTTCATCTGCAAACTGTTCCCATCAGTGGTGATTCAGAAACTGCAGATTATGGAAAATATGTCATGTCTGAATTCAGTGTGCATTCATTCAGCAGAGGGTTGAGGGGCAGCTCTGAACAATTTGGGGTGCTTAGTGACAGAAGTGTACTGCTTTAGAGAGCACTCAGAATATCCACTTTTTTATGGATTAAGTAGCTCATTAGTGAATGGTGGAGATTAAGACATAGCTGTATGTTCTCATAAAAAAAGAGTTTTGGAGTTTTGCTTAGCTCACCAGCAAGTACTTGAGGATGGAGCTATATTTATAGTGGAAAAGATGGATCAGTAGCCTCTCTTAGAAATGGAAATGAGGGCATAAAGCCTGTTTTGATGTCTCTCAGAGTGCCATGCCCATTTACAGTGCTGCCTGGCAGGTGATTTTATAGGTGCTGAAATTAAACTGCTGAACAAACAAATGATGGTGTTGGAGTGAGCTTAAAACACAGGTTCCCAAGGCTGAGTGGAATTTTATATCCTTTCAAATATATCTTTAATAACTGTAACCTTATAATTTAATTACTTTGAAATGTCAGTCTCAAAACTATCAGAACTCTGACCACAATTATCAAACCAGAGACTACAGTAGTCTCTCAAATGTGAAGTACAAGAAGTAGTAAAAATACCAAATAATGCACTTGTTCCCATGAAGTGAACCAAAGAAAATAATTTATGTTATATCTGATCTGAAAATTAAACCAGAAAGAGACTGATGTCTTCTTCATTCTGAACCTGTAATATATCAAGAGTTATGCTCATTTTCTCTCTAAACTAAACAAGCAACTCTTAGGCAACAGATCTTGCCTAAGATCTGTGATCCAGGATCTTAGATGTAGTTGTATGCTTTCTATGTAAATATTAGATTGGTCCACTAGAAAGCTCATGTTCTTTCTAATATCCCAAAATTCCCCATGCTTTATCTGAACAGAAAAGGAGAAAAAAATGTTGATTTGGATTTGGTGTTTGTGCAAGCAGAAACAGTTGATGGTCTGCACAAGTGGCAGGAAAGTTCAAGAAGCTCCAGGCCCTTGACAACTTCACCTTTGCTCATGAAAATACAAATATTTTGAAAACCAGTGCATATTTGGCAGTCTCACTGTTCCCATTTCAGGGAGTGCTGAGCCCCAGCCCCAAAACCCTGGGTCCCAGCACCGAGAGTTGGCCCATGCTGGGCTGGGAACCTCGAGCTGCTGTGTGAAGGTCATGCTCAGATGTCCTCTGTGACCTCCAGGAACTTTTACATTAGTAAAAAATGTAAAAAGTAGTTTAACTTATTCTTGTTAAAAATACGTTTTTAGCCTGTGCCTGAGCAGGAGGTTATGTCTCAGCAGAGCCAAGGAAATAAAAGTGTGTTATGTGCAAGTCATGCAAACTCAGCTCTGCTTTTTATTAACTTGCCCTCCCAGCTATGCAGTAGAGGAAAGGAATGTGCTGGGCTGAGGGCATTTTGCTATATGGATTTATAAGTGAAATCCACAAGGGCAAAGTAATGAACTACTTAACTGCTAGGAACTGTTCTTATTAGCTCCTACATTGATTAGCTTTGATCTATGCCATAGAAATAAATGGAAAATGTACATGTATTATGAAATAAATAGTAGAACAAATTCTGGTTTACTGACTTCTAAATCCAAAAGAGCAGCACTGCTACCTGTCTCAAGAGCTCTCAGAGGAGCCACCTTTGTTTATTCTTTGTGTATTTTACCATGAAGACAAATGTAACTCAGATATGTCACGTTCCAACCCCTGTCAGTGCCAGGAATTCAGGTGTGATCTCCTCTTCCAAGGTAAAAACATGTATGGTGTGCAGTCAGACATAAACACAAAGATACAGTAGGATGACAACAGTCTTTTATTTAATTTTTGGAATTTTTTCTTCCTGTGCATTTCTCCCTCATTTCTGCCTGTGCACTTCAGTCAGTCCCTGATGGCACCGCCGTCACCACAGGACCAGGACACAGCCCAGTGCTGTCCCCTGAGACCCTTCAGCCCATTTCTGCCCTGCTCCTTCCCCTGCTGCTGCTCTGCAAGCCTTCAAAGCAAACAGTGAGGGTTTATAACTCTTGCAGGAAAATTCAAACAGCACCCTGGCTGGAAGGGATTTTTTCATCCCTAGTTCTGGTAACTCTGGAGCTCCACCTTCTCTTGGACATCAAATTTAGGCTTCTTTTCTTCTCCTTCAGGATGTTTCACAATTTACTCCTTCTTACCATTTATCATGCAGTAACAGAAGCTCTGTTCCCACTTTTGATTAGTACAGGACCAATTTTAAATTATTTTAAAAGGTATTTCCTTGAAAATGAAATAAAATTACTTTAAAGTCTTTACTGCTTGATATAATTTAAGCCACTAAAGTACTAGGTTTTATTTTTTGCACATAAAAGCCAATGAGTTAATGCTTATTAATATTTGAAATGTAGCCATTTAAAAAAATCACCATGTTTTAACTGTGAATATAACTGTGAATGTAGCTGTGAATATAACTGCCTAAATTAGCTTTCTGTAAAATCTCAACCATAAAATATTGATTGATTTGGGACCCCAAATGTAATTAGTGTTTTTTTAGTCTGTGTTTGTTTTCCTACTCACCTACACACTTCACTACTTCTCTGGAAGATTTCTGCTACAAATATGAGGTTTTTTAGATGCTTTAAATATGGCCATGTGTATTTACTTGTGTACATTTACATCTTTGCATATTTGGTTTTATTACACTTTGCTGAGATAGGTCAGTGTTGATCATTCTTCTGGGCAGAAAGGGAAGAAAATAAGTTTCAAACTCTGTTAAAATTTGGGATGGTAGAGCACTTTGCACCTAAATATTCCCATAAGCCTCTTAACTAAATCTGTCTTGTACATGGTTTTTATTTATGTTGTTGCATCTGCACTTTCATTCTTGTTATCAGCCATAGAAATGTCAGGTTACAGTTCCCTGGGGTTGCTGTTGCAGGATTTCCAGAACTGAGAACAGGAAAAATTGCTGAAAGCCATATATATATATATAACCCACTCCCTGGAGGTTCCCAACATGCTTTTTTCAGAGCATATGTTTGCATCTTCAGGAGAATATAAGCATCATTGAGACCTGCCTAGCACTTGATTTAAGTACTTAAAGCCTCTCTGATCCCTGGCAATCCCATGTCGTGCAGTGCACCTGCAGCATGTGCATTTGTGCCAGTGCTTGGGGGAAAGTGTGTGTGTGTGTGTGTGTGTGTGTTAATTCTGCAATCCAGCTCTCTGCTAATGCTGTGTTTGCCTCTGCAGAGCCAGTGGATCTCAGTGTTGTGTCCAAGTGCAACCCCTGCCTCTCCAGCCCCTGCAAGAACAATGGGACGTGCAGCAGTGACCCCGTGGAGCTCTACCAGTGCACTTGCCCTTTTGGTTTCAAGGTATGACTCCAAATGAACTACATGAGAAAGGAGCTGTTCCCCATCACTTGTGGTTCTTTAACTGTGCTGTGAGAAGTTAATTTTACAAGCCCTGGGCTCCAAAGTTCCTTGCTCAAGCAGGTGGTTGTGTGACTTTTCAGCTGTGCCCTGCCACAAATCTCATCCTGTGCAGCTGGAATGGCTTTGCTTTGTGCTGTGACTACACAGATCATCCTGAGAAACTTGCTCTGGTTGCCCCTGTTTTGAACAGGGTGGTTGGGCTATGCAGTCTCCAGAGTCCCTTCCAGCCATGGGCATTCTCTGGTTCTGGGATGTAGGTATTCATATAAAATGCCAAGTAGGTTTTATCCTCCTTTTCGTTTCCTGTTTTCTGCCAGCAACAAGATCACCATTTCATAAGCTCCCAGCCAAAGGGAAGGCAGTTCAGATGACAATTCAGGGCCAGTTTTTGGTCCATGGTGACAGAATGTTGACCCCTGGTAGTTTACACCCACCTTCCACAGACTGATGAGCAGAAGAGTGATCCCTGATCAGACACAACTCCTAAATCAACTCTCTCTGAATTCAGAGCACTAAAGTCCATAGAGGGATCTGCAAATATGAGTCCTGTGGATTCCAGTCATTGTGGGCTTCCTGATAACACGGTGGGAAATGGGGAAAGGGTCCTTGAGTAAAGCAGTTTCTTCAGCAGTGATGGATAACTCCCCTTGTCCACACTGCACTGTGAGAGTTTCAGGACACCAGGGCACTGTCTCAGAGCTGATGTAGCTGGAAATCTAGCTCAGGAGACAGTAGCTGAAGGATTAAGTATAAGTAATAAATGAGGCATATTATCTGTTCACAGCCTGGGGGGTTTCAGATGCTATGGCCAATGTCAACTGCATCCTCCAGATTGGGATTTTATTTGCCTCTTTGGATATTTCTTACAGTGCTGGTCAGTTGAAACAGATGCTCATAAAACACAAAGTAATAAGAATTATAGGGGAAAAAAAGGAGGGCAAAACCAGACATACATGTGGGAAGTAAGCACAAGTATCTGTGTGTTACATTTCAGGTAAGATTTAGGAGTTAATTGGTTCTGATGATGTCACCATTTCCCTTCTCTGTTTTTCTGGGATGCATCCCAGAGTAATTGACAGATCCCTGAAACATTGAGAAAGGGAAAATATAAATCTTATTTCTTCTATTTCACCCCTGTGCCCCTACTCAAGAATAATAACAATTCTCCTAAATAATTGAAAAAGGCATTGGAAATTTCCTGTCATTAGAAGTCTTTCTACCCAGTGGCATATCAACCAGAAACTTTTCTAGGATTTAAAAGACCATATTGACAAAAATCTGAAATCCTGAAACTACTTGCTAATACTCTGTTTATCTCCTCAGGTTAATAAGGAAATGGTCATTTTAATTTGATTTTTAACATAAATTATGTTGAATTCTTGAGGTGGGAACTTGAAAAGAAAATTATTTCAGAACTAGCAGGCGAACACATAAGTCTTTGCATATACCTTACTCTGTAACACATGTATCATGGAGCAGGTATCCAGGTTATTCTAAGTAAAAATGTGTTATGAGCATATCTTCTCTTTTTGGCCCTTACATTTTTGTTTGCTGGTTGTTCTTTTGGCTTTTTGCAGTATCCCTTATTCACTTGGATAGATTAGATAGAAAGTTACTGGTATAGATGCATTTATACTGCTAAAAGACATGTTTATGAAGGAAAGCTATATTAAAAAGAAAAATCCAAAATAATCCTCTAGTTTATCAGCACATTATAGTGTGCATTAAACCCCAGGATGCATCATTTTCCTTGCAGGGGTTTTGGTAAACATTTGATGTGACTCAGTTTAAACATCTCACAGAGCATCCAGCTTTTCTCCTCTCTCGCACACTTCTCAGGTGACATCAGTGTGTGAATGCAAAACCCAAAACCACTGCGAGCTTGTAAGCACCAAGCTGCCAGCCAAGCGTGGCAAAGAGCAAACAGACCAGGCATGGCACTTGGAGCAGGGTTTAAAAACACTGGCTAACAGTTCAGGGAGAATTGATGGAAATTGAATAAGCAAAAAAAGAACTGTGTGTCTTTACCACAGGTTTTTGAATAAAAATGAAATATGACAGGTCCAAATGCAAACCATATGAAAGGAGCACTCTATCTACCACGCAGTTCTCCACCAGAGAGTCATGCTAATTCAATAACAATACCTTGCTTCCTTCTCACCAGCCAGCACCAAACAGCTCCATCCATCTGGAAGCTATTTGCCAGACCTTGATAAATTGCCCTAAATCTGCCCTCTCAGCGTTTGTTTTTCCTTGTTTGATGTAGATTTTTAAAAAATCCTGTGTGGAAGAGTGCATCAATAAAGTGAAAAACCCACCCTTTTTCCAAATTTAAGCTGACGGCTTCGTAATGTTCCCTGCGAAGGGGCAGGCATTACAAGCAGCTTTCTGGGGTTCCTGTGCTCATGCCAGCCTTCAGAAAAACACAGGGCAGAACATCACCTAAGTTACCAGCTGCCAGACTGGTGCCTGGTGGGTCAGTACATTCCCCCAGTTAAATTCTGCATTCTCCAAAGCTTGTGGTCTGGTTTTCGCTGTCACACTGATGATGATTCCATTTCTTACTTTTCATGCTCACGGAGCTTTTGCTATTGAATGTGTACTTTGTGGAGCTTTTAGCAATTTCAGTGCTGCCCTTAAAGGTTTGGGTAAACTCAAAAGTGAGATAAGTCACGAACCACCTGAGCTGCAAGGCCAGAGACCCCAGGGGTGCTTGATGAGGACAGAAACAGAGATTGCTCGCTCAGGAGCAGGCAAGGCTGAGCTGATACTGATCTGTGCTGCTGCTTTCTCCTTACAATGGGTGATGAATATGCTTGTTGAAGATAAACCATGGCTGCCACGGTGCTGTTGTGGCTGTACTTTGGGGAGAGAGCCCCAAGGAGTGGGGTACGACACCTGCAGCATCTGGCAGCTCAGAGCAGGAGCTCCAGGGTGCCACGAGGGCTGGCAGGAGCTGGATCTCCATGTTATAAAAATCATGTTTTCATATTAAACACAGACATAGATGTCATTCTCCAGTGGCTTGGGTCTTTTTTCTTTTCTCCATAGCATTATTTGATTGATTATTTAAATAATATGTGTGGTTTAGATTGTAAAGTCTGATTGCAAGTAGAGAGATGGAGATTTCTCCTGCTGGAAATGCTGCTTGCCACCTGCAAAAGGCAGTGAGTGTGAGTGCATCTGGGGCTGGGAAATAGATAATGGGAACCTACCAGTTCATTGATTCTGTAGAGTGTGTGGATTGTGAGTATTCCCACTGATATTGCAAAACTGAGTCCATGGGTGTTGGAATTCAAGAGATTAATCAAACTTGCAATCAATAAGCCATTGTAAAAAGCTTCACTTGAATAACTATACCAAAAGCTAAGGTGAGTGAAACCAACACTGTATTTTGTCATTGCTTTATTCTGAAAATGCCCTTTTGGAGTTTCTTGGCTGATTTTTTTCTTTTATACTTACTTTTTCTTAAAACTGAGGTAGCAACAAATAAAGAATAATTTGCTTTCTTTCAAATAGAATTATTTATAGAACTGGGGAAATAGTCTAAAATACATATTTTTTTTGCCTGAAATGAAAGAACATTGCCAACCCAGAATAGGAAGTGCAGTGCCTGCCTAGGAATGTCCACAGCCTCTCTGATTGCTCAGGTAAAGGAGCCAGAGCTGCTGGAATGCAGATGTTTGTCACCTCTGGGTCCTGCTGTCACTGAAAGCTGTCTGAAATGGAAAGTGAAGATAGGTAAAATTGGCACAGCTCACATCCCACACTCCAGGCACCAGATGCTGATGCGTGTCTGTGGCTCTAAATTTTATCCAAATCTGTTCACCTCCCTGTTGAGTTCAGCCAGTGTCCTGACTTTTCTTGCAGACCTGCAGTGTCTTGAGGGTTCAAGCAATTTCACCCATCATCCAGAATGACAGATACAATTGGAAAAATCCTGGGTAAAGCTCATGGGCTTTGGAGAGACAGCATTCTTTGCAGCCAGACTCTTGTGGTGGGAGGCATTACAGTGAAGCCAGAATGATATTTAGTGAGGAAGCTGGCTCCAAATTTCTGCTAGGAATTTGGCTCTTCCTCTCCCCACCCCCCCACGCCTGGTTTTTGTCCCTGGAAACAAGTTCAGAAGTGGAGGGTCCCAGAGCAGCATGTCTCTGGGAAATGGGGGATTCACACATATCCCATGTTGTGCACTGATTAAAATTCTGTGCCAGCACTTGAGGGGGTCAGTGCAGCTGGGCAGGAGCTGGGGTGCTGAGCACGAGGCTGGCAGGAGGTTTACTCAGGTTGTCCCCGTGCCACAGGTGCTACCCTGGCTGTACCCCTGGCTCCTGGGCTGCACTGGCCCTGCCTGTGCTGGGAGCAGGGGAAGTTTGCTGTTTATTTTTTTAAATACATTTGCACTTTTATTAATTTAAATAAATTTGCACTTCACCACAGCGAGGTTCTGCAGCCTTACACAAATAATCTGTGAGAGCCCTGCAGTATGGGCAGCCTGGGGAGGATTCAGCACAGAGCTCAGCGTGGATGTGGTGGTGTTTGTTCACCTGCAGCTACCTGGGGCCAGACAGGGACTATTCCAACAGGGCAGTTTCTCAGTGCTGCTGACTTGGGTGGGGTTGAGTGGATGGAACCCAGTGGAGAGTTTGGCTTTTGCTGTGGGAGAGTGCATGCCTGGTTTGTCAGGCTGATGCTGTGTGCAGATGTAGCTCTGTGCTTTTGTTTCTTTGGCTCTGTTAACACACTTGTAGTTCCCCATTATTGTGGGAAATTTAGGACTCCTGAACAATTGACTAATAGGATAAAGCAGAAGATGATTATTGTTTACATTACACACATATTTATAGATTCTACAAACTACTAAGTACACACATTGTTTGGTGCCTTTGTCTTGTTCACTCATTTTCTGCCCGCATTTCTCAGAGTATGTGATTGGTTACAGCCCAGGTGTTTCACAGCCCTCTGTTATCTAGTTCTTGTGGTCTTGGTATTCGGTTTCTCAGCCTCTTCTTTCCTAATTCAGCACAATTTATGTTTCAATTGCCTTGACAAATTCTTGGGGCTTTGCTAACAAACTCAGAGGCAGGCTGGCTGGTGCACACTGTGGCCTAACCCTTGCAGATTCATTGCAACACCCCCTGTGCATCCTTCATATAAATCCCCAAGCTGGAACTGCAAAGGGAGAAGAAATTGGAAGGGACTCTAAGCAGCCTGTCCTCATCCACAGGAGCCAGGAGAGCAAATTCCCCTCTCTGCCTCCACGTGTTGCTCTGCCCTGGCCTCTCTCCTCTCCCGGTGTCAGGGTGGGGGACAGGCACTGCAATGCCTCAATGCCAAGATTTTGTGTAGAAGAAATCAGTGCAGCAAAATGCTGTTTGCGTGAGGTGGTTTTGCCTTGAACTTTCATTCTAATAAACTCTCCTGGAGTGTGTGTTTATGTGATCTGGGGTGTTTTATTTTTGTTTGATCATTCTAACCATGCTGAAAATGCCTATTAATGAGTGTCAAAGAAGCATTTTCCACTCATAGTGAAATAAAAGAGAAAGCCTTTAGGGATGAGAGGTAATGGGTGGCCACATAAAATGAGTAGATCTGTATTTATGTGTGGATTTTTAGGGCAAACACAGTGTAAGATGTAAGTGGTTATAATTTCATATAGGGCAGGAAAAAATGCAGAAATCACAATATTTTCTTCCACATGCTTATTCTGTAAAATTTATCACGCAGCAGTCAGACTTGTGTTACCTGCTTTTTGCCCTTTCTGTTGTAGTAGGTGTAAAGAAAATGGAGATTTACATGTAGAAGAGCATAAAATGAGAGGCTTAGGGAGGGATTTCTGCCCCAGTTGCTGGCTGAAGGTGTCAAGGCAGGAACACACCCACCACAGGCCCTGTAAAAACCCACTCATGTAGTGTGGCAGGCCCTAATGAGGGCTCTTAACAATAAAGCCAGCTCTGAAGAAGTATTCTGATTTTTGTTGAGCCAACAAGAAAGCAGATGTTGAGCAGCTTCAGGCACACCCTGTGTTTGTGCAGTGCTGCATCCAAAGGAGCTGAGCAGTTCAGGGATGGGGAGCTGCACCCACAGATGGACACTGACACATTCATTCTCTTGTCAGCGTGGATTATTCCCCCTCACTGTGGTTTCACTACTGTTTTCCTGGTCTAGTTCTAAGTGAGTGACCAGATTTCCAATCTTTCTTTTCCCAGGGTAAAGGAGAAGTTTTTATTGGCATTTAGTCTGAATTTCAGGCTCTTGCTCTTATGTTTGCCTGGTCTTGTTACACTAAATAAAAGTTTTTCTTCCTCTGTGGTTTTTCTGCCTTTCAGGTGATTGCTGGTTCCTATAATTCTGCTTAATCAAGTTCTGTTTAACCAGATCTTAATTTTCTGCATCCCACCATTTCTGCATGATTGAACCAGTTGACGTAGTTGGCCACAGCTGAAAATCCTTATTGTAAATTTCCTTGTGATTTTTCTGTCATCTGTTATCCTTGAGGCTTTCTTGGCTCTGAGTGTGCTCAATGAAAAGGCTTTTGGGTTTCTTCTGTTGTCCAAGAACATGAACAGAGATTGTCCTGGGAGGTTGATTGCCTTATTTTCTCCTTTCTTTCGGAGATGATAGAATTGATGAAGTTGCTAGAAGCAGGCTAAGATGAAAAGAAGAGTAAAGCCTCTCCTGTTAATAGAAATGATATAATGCCAGACTCGTTTGGGAATTAGATTGGGATTAGATTAGTGTCTAGGGTAAGTGCACAAGCACTGCAGGTACGGTTGTCCCAAAGCTCTCTGACCCCCATGGCCTCTGGGGTCCCCTTCTCATACTGCTGAGAACCTCTGACATAAATATTGTGCTCTTGCCTCGCATAGTGGGCATGTTTCACTTGTTTAGTAATCTGAAAAATTCATGTGCATGTTTGACTCTGACATCACTGCTGCCTGCCTGGGTTACCTGCCAGTTCAGCCCACTATTAGATTTATCTTCCACAAGCAAAACAGATTACACTGACATTTCTGCTGAAATAGTGCGCATTTCAGTGTGAGACCTTCTATCTGCAGAGAGCTGTTGCAAAGCAAATGCCTGCATCCCTAACAAACAGGGATGTGCCAGCAGAAGGTTCTTCCAAGGGACTGGGACTCTTCCAGCATCCTTAGCTCTATTTATTTCAGAAACCCAGTGAGCTTTTGGAGAGATTCTTTAATCACATAATCTCTGCCTCATGTTAGGCTTCACTGGGTTTCTGTTTGTAATGTGTGCTCCTCTCCAGGCAGGCTGTTCAGTGGCTTAAGTTTATTTAAAATACAACAATTCTATTTTATTTCTATTTCTTAAATCATATTGACAGTATTTTTGTTATCTATATGAATGTCCAGTCTTTGTAACTTTCTCTACAGAGTTCATATTGAAAGAGGCACTGACTTTGGATAGCCTAAAAGGGAAAGTTTTATTGTCACTGCAAAATGTACTTTAAAATAAATAGGCACTTAAGTATTTTGAAGGTACTAAAAACACTGCTCTCATTCATGAATACTGGTTGAATTAGAGACTACATAGGAAATATTCAGTGTTGGATTTACATCAAATATATTGGGTTGTATTTTATGTATAGAGTCAACCCTCAGCAAAATTAACTATTTTCAGTGTCCCTAATTTTCTTCTGCACCTCCCAAAATGTTCACACAATGGTATGGATCAATCAGTTGTAACCTTGGGAGCTCTGGAGCACCTGTCCCATCCAGTTTGGCACCTCTGGACTCATTTCAGACATGTGCTGTGTGAATTGACTCGTGATGGATTAATGACATATCTCCTGTCATTGATTAAAAGCCTAAAAGACCATTGAAACCCAAAGTGCTTATGTGAGGAGAGGTTTGGAAGGGCAATCAGGATTTGCATGGTAATTAATATAATTACAAAATAAACCTCAGATGTCCACAGAGAATTAAATTCCATACTCACAGGAAAAGAACCAGAGTTTTTAAAAAATAATATGATGAATCCTTGCACTTTGACTTTGACAGGCATATTCTTGATTACTAGCTGGAGAGGTAATGGAAGGTGTATTATACCCTGGAGGGTCATAAATCTTTCTGATTGAAATAAAATGAGGCTTAAGAGAGCAGAGTTTGCCTAATTTGCTATAAATTGACAATTGTGATTTATTAACAAGGACAAGGAAGTCACTAAGAAGTGCTGCTGCCGTGGCCAATTATTGTTTAATCAGATGCCAGATGAAGCTAGACTGGCATAGGACATAACTATACAGTGCTGAAGGTGGTGGCTTTTAAATATTGTCTGTATTTCCACTTCTGATAGTAACAGTAAGAAAGTTTGCAGAGGGTGCTAAATCACCTGAGTGATGGGAGGTGCAGCACAAGAACAATCTCAGGGTTTCTTCTTTTCATAACCTGCTTTCTGTGACATTTAGCAACTAGTATTCTCATGTTTATGAGCAGTAGGTAATTCTTGTAGTATGGATGTGTCAGTGTAAGTACACCTGTATGAACAGAGATGCTGAACGGAAAAAATAATTCAGATTGTTCTAGGTAAATTCATATTTGTATTAAAAAACTTTTATTCCAAACTAGAGGTGGATGAAATAAATTGATTTTTCCCGTTAAATTAATTGGCTTCTAAACAGCAGTCCTGAGAAGGCACAGTTTTATTACCCCGTTGGGATGGGTGACTGAAGAGAAAGAATTAATCCATCCCCAACGCGAGTGCCGATTTGTCCCCGAGGTGTGGGTCTCTGTAGCAAGGTCTGTGTTCAGAAAGAGTCAGAAGATTTTTGTGAACAACAGATGATCAAAATCTCTCAACTTCCACCTGGCAATCTGAAAGCAGTCAGATCCAAAATTGCTGTGATATTTCCCGTGCCCTGCCAAATAATTTGTATATATGCCTGAGCAGATGGATCTAACGCACACCCTGCCAGCTCTTCTGGTTGTTTGACCTTGCCAATGAGCATCAGATACATCTTTTCCAGATTGAGGCTTAGCCACTATGTCCATGACCAGAAAGAGCAGAAACAAGGAAAACAGTATTACCTGGATCTGCTGAAGAGCTTCACACTGCTGTGTGTGGATAGCGGGGTGTCAGCTGTCTGCGTGTACCTGAGCGTCAGTGCCAGCGGGAATTCAGTTCCAAATGGCCTCCCTGGTAAAATAACACTCCTTCCCAGTGCTGTACTGCTTAGCCCTTCCTTTAATAGAATTGAAGTTAATTTTATGTTTTGAAGTTAGTTCCATTCTTCACACAGTTTATAACATCTCAAATTATTTACCAGCATTCCCTTCCCCAAGCTGTGTTTGCAGGGATCCATCATGTCCCTCATGCTGCAGTTAGCACCAGATGCCCTGCTTGCTTCCATAACTGCTGTCAGACTTGCAGTTCATGTAAAACTTCGTTTTATGATCCCATTATAGCAAATACTGGGTTTCCCTGCCTTGAAAGGCTCTGAAATATACAACCATGAATAGAACTTGAGAGAATTTTTCCTACCAAACTTGTAACTTAGCGTGTTGGCTCTCAGGCTGAATTTATGGTATCGTGTTTCCTCGGTCAATTATGCAAAGTTCTTCTTGTTTCTTCTTTGTATTTATGGCTGCTAAATGTGTTTATTGCAGGGAAAACTGCTGAATGCCTCATTCTTTTTTCCCAGCTTAATTTTCTAGTGGAATTGAAGTTTATGTGATAAAACTTTGTTCATGAGACATCTCATTCCCTTCATGCCCTGGAAAATTTCAATTTACCCTTCAATTTTGACTATTTTTGGCAGAGGGATAAAGGTTTCAAGTGGTAAAAGGAGTCACTGGTAAAAAATGCCATTAGGTCAAAGTTAGCACCAGTTTTTGCCTTATTGGATAGCTGCATGGCACAGCTTCAGGAAAACCTTTGATCAAAGTTCTCACTTTACTAAGCATGAAAGAAGTAAAACTCAAAGGAAAAAGCTACACTCAGAAGTTCAGACTGAATTCTCTTTCTTTGCTGAGTGTCTGTGTCTTCTACTGCTTCTGGATTTTCCCCCATCTCCTTAACTCTTGTCTCATCTCATTTTTTTATGCAAAGCACAGGGAATCACTGTTGCACACCACATTTAGCCCTTCCCTCTGCTGCTGAATTTCAGGGCAGGTCCCACTGGCACATCCAGGTGTAGCAACACTCAAGTGTGTGCATCAACCTAGATCAGAACAATTCAGAAAACTGATAAAATCCTTGCCATCTGTGGGAGCAGAGCACAACTCGACAAATTGGCTGCAAGTGTCCATTTAGTCTTCATTTCCCAGGATTAGGAGGCCAAAATGTTAAAGCTGGCAGATACTTGTAACTTGGAATAACATTCCTGGGTATACTCACAGAACACAGTGTTCTTCTCCGTTATCTTTCTGTGCATTTTCCTTCCAGCCTGTCATGAAGTGAAAGATTTACTAAGCCTTTTCCCTTAATGTAATGGTTTCTTATTAACTTCTGACCAGGAAACCCATAAGACAAGTGTTTAAATGTTTGTGAGGCTGACAGTTGGATGTGGATGCGTTACTCCCAAAATTAGGAATGTAAAGAACAGAGTGTGCAATACAGTGTCTTTGTAGATGTAATTTTGTCTGTTTTCCCTAAAAGCTTTAGCTGTATTTAGACCTTGATAATTAAGTTGTTTATGAAAATTTCCTGGTTCTTAATTTAAAGTCTCTATCAACTATATTTGTCTTCATTTAGTATTTTTTTTACTAAAAACAAGAATGCTACCATCTGTTCTCCACATATACCATCTAACTAAAATTCATTATGAGCACATTGTATGTTGTTAACAAGTCGAATAAACTTTGGTATTTCTGTTGTAGAGCTTATTTTTCCAGCATGCTGTGAAACACTGTAGTCATTGAACAGGGCTGTAATTAGCTGCAAAGAGGTCTGTTCACCAACCAGTGAGGCTGGATAGATTCCTGCCTGTCTGCAGGTTTCTCCCTCTGCCTGGGTCGTGTTTCTCCTTCAGTCAGCAGTGCTGGTTTTATACACCAGGAGAATTCCACCTTCTGCCTGTGGGGAGTTCTGTGCTGCCACCCCTTATCCGTGCCTGCTGCTGTTAAAAACAGAAGGATCACACTGGGATGGACTGTGTTCAAGCCTCTGCCACGTGGGTATGAATGAAACTCTGGGTCTACACAGACAATACTGATTCTTGAAAATTAATTCAAAAAATTATTGCAGTGGTTGAAACAGTGTCAAGGCAAATGAGTGCTTTTTGTACTGTATTATCCCTTATTCTTCCGGCTAAGGACTCTTATTAGGTTTTGCTACTTGTTATTGGGTGTTTTATTGATCATGATATAATGTTCCCAGTATTGGATCCTTGTAAAAGCTGGAATTTGGCACAGCAGTGCTGAGGAACAGCTTGTAGATACAGTAATGCCCAGTACAGGTAATTTCAAACAAAAAGAAAAAGATTCTTTCTAGGTATGGTGACTAGTTCTGTTCTCATTCACTGAAACATGGAGCTGGAGCAGCCCAGACTAAGTCTGGACCAGCTGAGGTACTTCAGCTTTGAAAGGACAGCTGGACTCTGATACATCTTTTAATAAGGTGCAGAAATTTCCTGTTGCAATGCCTAAACCTTTCTGCTCCTACAGAAAATTATAGAAAAAATATAAAAGTGTTTTGGATCTGATGCCTTCCTGTCAGAGTAGACAAAAACTTCTTGTATCCTAAAAAAGCTCTAGAAGTAAAATATTGCACAGAGAGGGACCTTCATCCTCTTTCTGTGAATTGCTGAGACAGTCCTATCTTTTGCCTGTCCTTGAAACAAGTCTGCACCTCTATTTCTGCTTCCGACCTCATTAAAAGGCTCTTTAGTCTTGAAGCAAATAGACAATATTCTCCTTTGTAACAATAGTTATTTCCAGGCAGTGTAACTGAAGGAGTATTTCCCAACTCACGGATAAATTAATTTTAGTGATGCTTGACAGCAATTCCATTTTTCCAGTAAGAAGTCTTACAGTAAATTGAGACCGGAGAATTGCGTTATTCATTTGAAAGATGTTTCTAGAATGTCTTTAGGCTCTTCTGGGTAGTGACAGTCTCATACAAAAATAAAATGGCCTTGCTTTGCTGTAGATTTATTAGTGCCACTTTTCTGCAGCTTCTCTCCTCTCAGAGTTCCTTGTTTTCCAAAGTCTTCCTTGTTAGAGAGGTTGTACTTGTTTTGTGGGCTTGCAATGTGCTATTGATAAAGTCAGCTCTGAGAAGATAATCCTCAGAAAAGGATTAAATGTTGTTTGCTCATTTATTACAATGAGTAAACTGAGTCAGAGAGACTTTCTTAAAGGCACATAACTACTCGTTGTTGCAATTGTCTGGTTCAGCAGCACATTCTAATGGGTTTCCATGCTGCCTGAGTCCCAAGAAGCCAATAATTAAGCCATGTTCAGTATAGAAATGAGAGCAGAATTTGTCATGCCAAACTTTATATGCCAGTGCAAGAGACTGAAAGGGCCTCGCTCTCATTTTAACATTTATCTTTATTAAATTTTTACAAGAACATTCAAATTAATCTGAGTAATTATAGTGGAAGTGATGGGCCTGTTTTACATGGTGTTCAACTGTGACAAAAACCTTCAGAAAAACAGATGCTTTGCTGCTTGCTCTGCTTGGCTGCCAAGGGTTTCATAATTTAATGATACAGGGGTGAAGAGTTTGTATTAAATAGAAGTAGCTGATGTTAGTGAAGTATCTATAGAACAATCAATTCTCCAGGGCCACAGGAAAAGTATAAAAACCACCACCTTCCAGCCTCGCTACAAGAAGGTGGTGAACACCCAGGATTCAGGGCACAGATGGACGGGAGATGGGCAGTGCTGGAGCAGGGTGGGAGCAGATCAGTGTCACCGCTCCGTGGTTCGCATTGGCAAAGCGCTGCGGGCCACATGGTGCCAAAATAAAACCTGCATGAGCTTCCCTCGGCACCGTGCCAGTTCTTGCCTGAGACATTTGGGGACTGGGGATTTCAAATGGAGAAGGACAGGCTGCTTGGCACACGGAGCAGGGATGAGCAGAAAGCCTCTGTGCCAGGCCTTGGGTGAGCGCTGCCGGCACGGCTGCGCTGGGGGATGAGCTCACAGCCAGGCACGGGTGGCCAGGGCTCTCTGCTGGCCTTTGGAAGTGTTTCTCTTCTGAGACAGCCATGGAGAAGTCTGCCCCTCTTTCCTTGTATTTGCAGGAATTTTAAAATGCAAAGCTGCGTCTCCTCTCTCTGGGGAATGCTGGAGACAGAGCCTCAGGAAATACAGCTTTGTTAACGAAGCTCCTCTGTGGTGTTGGATGAAATTATAATATAAAATGTATAATACATGTATATATATATCCATATTACTGGAGGCCAAGAGTATGAGACTCAATAAGGTCAATCTAGGGCCTGTCCTTGGGTCACAACAACCCCTGCAGCTCCAGGCTGAGGCAGAGGGGCTGGAAAGCTGCCGGGCAAGAATGAACCAGAAGGTGCTGCTCTCCAGAGACTGAACATGACCCCATGTGCCCAGGTGGGCAAGAAGGCCAGTGGCACGTGGCTTATACCAGAAATAGATTGTCCCCTGTACTCAGCACTGGTGAGGCCACACCTCGAGTGCTGTGTCCAGTTCTGGCCACCCTCACTGACATTGAGGGGCTGGAGCGTGTCCAGAGAAGGGAACGAGCTGAGGAAGGGTCTGGACAGTCACGAGCGTGGCTGAGGGATCTGGGGGCCCAGCCTGGAGAAAAGGAGGCTCGGGGGGGACCTTCTCACTCTCCACAAGTCCCTGACAGGAGGGTGCAGCTGGGTGGGGGTCAGCTCTGCTCCCAGGCAGCTGGCAATGGGGACACAAGGAAATGGCCTCAAACTGTGCCAGGGAAGGTTCAGGTTGGATTATCAGAAAAAATTTCTTCACTGAAATGGTTGCTAGGCATTGCAATGAGCTGCCTAGGAAGGGGATGGAGTGATGATCTCTGAAGGTGCTCAAGAACAGTTGGGTCTGGCACTCAGTGCTCTGGTCTGGTTGTCACAGTGGTGATCAGCCAAAGGCTGGGTTTGATCCTGTAGGTCTTTTCCTGCCTAGTGATTCTGTGATAATCAGTGCGCCTCACTTCTTCACAATGACATCTCTGTTCTTCACATGATGGCCACATGTCCTGCCTGCTGCAAAGAACTGAAGATCTCAGTGGTATTTGGAGGACTGGCCCATAGGATATGTGAGGAAGAGCCAAGCAACAGGAGTGGACAGACCAGATCAATTGAACCTTTTGCTAAAATTCACTTCCATAAGCCGATTTGGGTTTTTTATGCCTCAGGCTTAAAAATGCACCAATTTCAAGATAAGCACTCTAGAGACAAAATAAGACAAAAAAACAGCTACCTGGACTGAATTATTGTATCTCCTCTTTTCTGAAGTAATCTACCAGCTTTCCAGCAGATGAGCTGGCAGAGGTCCACTGCTAGCAGGATCTTCAGCAGGAAGAGCAGAGTGATCTCTTGAACTTCTCGTGATTGCTCAGATCCTTTGAGTATTGAGGCTTTTGGGTGGCTTTACTCCACGCTACTGTGTCAGTAACTGAAAAGCAAAACCAAGATCTTCAATGTTGTTGCCAGTTTTACAAATAGCTTGTCCTTATCGGCAGAATATAATGAGGAGAGAAATATGTTTATGCCTTGAGGGTCAGTAAAAAGTCAGAACAGTGCAGGTTGCTCAAGCTGGTGAGGTTCAGTCAGAACTGAGGTATGTTCTAGGGCAATCTTAAAGCATGGAGCTGAGTCAGTGATGAAATCTTGGTGTGTTGTGTGCAGAAATCCAAACTCGGCTCTCAGCACACGAAGGGCCTCTCCCCTGTGGGTTCTGACTCTGGTAACGAGCAGCGTGTGCTGTTGCAGGGTTTAACTGAGTGCCTGGTGAATGCAGTTGGTGAGTGCTGACTCCACGTGGGTTTGTGCTCACTGTGTGTGGCCTTCTGCTTACCTTTGGTCCTGAGTTGTTCTTTTCATTGTAACTAACATTAAAGTGTGTTAGAATGATGGTGAAACCGGCTGTTTCCTTAAAACACTCCAGTGAAAGTTCATTACAGTCTTGAACCTGGAGTGATACTGAGATACCCACCAGTCCTGTTGGACAAAGCAGTTGCCCTGCCCAGTTCTCAGTGAAGTCATGAATAAATCTGATCATCAATAAAGAACATTAGGTGATGTCATGGGTCTGAAGATCCCAGACCTCATGTAAGGGGTGCCACAAGTACAGCAAAGGAACAAGAGACACTGGTTCAGATGTTCTAACATTGTTTCTTTTGAATTTTCCCAAACAGGGTCGGGACTGCAGTGTGCCCATTAATTCCTGCATTCAGAATCCATGTCAGAATGGAGGGACCTGCCACCTCACGGAGGAAAATAAAGATGGATTCAGGTAGTAGCACAAAGTTAATTTAAAATGAGATGATAACATTTATTGTGTTTCTGCTTTGCATTAATGAACTGTAATGGCTACTTTATAGAAACTGCTGCATGTGGCATTTCTATTTGCCATACTAAAGTATTGCTTTGGTTTCATTGGTGTGACATATTGTTTCCTGTGAAACAGGCCTGTTTATTTCCTCATAATGCAATATACATTTAAGAGCTTTTGAGTGGTCTCTATGTTCTGCATTGTGTTATCTGTATTCTAATTTTCCTTGGGGCATTTCAGTCTCACATCTAAGCTGTTTTTGTATTTCTGAAGTGAGCATCTGTTGCTTGACAGCCAGATCCAAAATGTTTTCATACTGAAGAATCTTGAAGACAAACAGGCTTTAAAGAAACAATTAAAAAGTACAAGGAGATTTCCACATCTTAAGCATTGTGACTGCAAGAGAATAACCTCTGCAGCTGGTTAGTGTGGATTTCAGTTTGCCCATATAACAAAGATGTAGCATAGGTGGGGATACTCTGAGAGAAGCCCAGAAATTTTAATGAGATAGCTGGGAGGTCTGCACTGCTGCAGGCACTGCTTCACAGCTAAGAAGATACAAGTTTGAGGCTTTGGTCACTCGCTGTCATTCAAGCTGATTGAAAGTTTCTTTCTAAAAAACAGTTGCTAGAATTTTCATAGGTTTGCTCCTCTATGTTTATGCTGTTTCTTGCAAAAGAAGAAGCAGTAAGCAGAAGAAATGCTCCAACGCTTCTCTCTGTGCCCACCCTCAAGAATTCCCTGCTTCCAGAAGCAGATGCAGCACATCACAGGACACAGGATACTGGTGACATTGCAGTGGAAAAGCACAGGTTGATGGGGATGAAGAGACACTGCCAGGCTCTGCAATGAACTGCAGCTGGAGGTTTTCCTGCATGGAGAACAGGAGCAGGCGTGGCCCCCTCTCCATGAGGGGCAGTTCAGGGCTCAGCTGGAGCATCTGTGGCAGCCCCTGAGCAGGGCAGAGAAGTCTCCTGAGCCAAGATGTGACAGCAGGGTCATGGTGTGGGAGAGGAGAGGAGAGGGAGGCTCAGCAGGTCACAGCCCGCCCAAGTGGTCCTGTTGCTGACAGACTCCATAGGTTCTGCTGAAACCACTTCACTGGTCTGATCTACCTCCTCTTGATTCAGATTTTAGCAGGCCCAGCAGTTTTCGGAGTAAAAGTTCACATTCAGTTTCTACTTGAGAGAATTAATGGTCTGGTGGTCTTCAGTTCACTTTCCTTTCTGGTCACTCATGTACATAACTTTTTCCAGCTTGTGCTAGTGTAAAACTGCACCACATTAGAATATCTGGAGTTTGTCACTCAGTACCCGTTTTTCAAAAATATAACTGATACTAAAAATGCTGTAGTAAAACATTTTATAATATCCATAATACTGGAATAAGAGCCTTCAACATATATTTCAATTGGGTTTTTCTTTAGCATTTTTGCCTTGTTCTGTGGTAGTAGTTAAAGAGTTTTGAATGACCTGAATTAAGAGCTACTTCTGGATTTCTCTCATGAATTGAATGAATTTTACAATTTCAGAGGCTTTGCCTCGGTTCCAAATGAGCATTGTTTTTGAGATCCTTTATAAAACTGCAGGGGTGGTTTTGTTGCTGAACAACACTCGAGGCTTTTTAGGGAAGGATTCTGCTTTTTATAGTTATTTATATAGTTTCAGTTGGTCTAATAAAAGACACATAAAACCATATCTCACCAAAACCCTGCTGCATCAAATTGAATGTTCAGCATTCAATTCATTCAGCATTGCTCCATTTTCTCCTTGTTTTTAATTCCGTCAGTCCATAACCTCTGTGGCTCTGCAGGACTCTGGAGCTTTAGCATGGCTTAGGGAAATGTGGTGTGGAGATGGAACAATCGGTGACAAGGAAGATACAGAGACATTTCAAGATTGAACTTGGTTGGTTGGGTTTTTTTGGTGGGAAATCTCTCCAGTGGATGGCAGCAGTCAGAGTTATGTGCATATCAACTGTGTTCACCAGGATGGGAAAACGCTGCCCTACATTATGTGCTGTGAGGAAGTGGATGTCAGAAACATTTTCATGAGAGGCCTCCTTGGATTTTTTTGTTGTGTGGCCTGTAAAAGAAATTATATCTTCTGTATATTCTCTTCCCTAGGGAAATATATTCATACACAAGCCCTGCTGCCAAACTTGTCAAATCTTTACTCTTGTAAAAAGGAAACTTAAGCCAAAGTTCTCTCCCTGTGAAATGCCAAGCTGTTTAACTCTCAAGTTTCTGTGGCCTTAGACAAAAAAATCACCGTTTGAAATAATGCTAAGGTGGTGATGTTCCCCCCAAAGACAGGAAGCTCTTAGTTATGAGTGAGATTCCAGCCCAACGCCCCCGCTGTGCCTGGTGCCCACGGGGGCTGTCAGCAGCAGGGGCCTGAGGCACTCGGATTTGCTGGAATGGCAGATCCTGGTGGGACAGCCAAGGGCAAAGGTTCAGCTGCAGTTACTCCATCCTCTTTTACCCTTGCACTTTTTCAATCCTGAGTCATTTTCATATCTTCTTCCTTCAATAGAGGGGGGCAAATCGTCCTTCAGAGGGGCACCCTCTGTGTTGAGGAATAGATAAGTGACACAGTGTGGCTCAGAGGAGTGGAAATGTGAAGTTCTTCTTCCCTTTGAATTGCTCCTTCTAATCTAATCTGTGCCTGCCTTGACAAAAGGTTGCCCAAAAAGTCACTTATTAAGGCTGATGAAAGAGATGGCCAGGGAGACATGTCCTGGTGGTTCAGCAGGCGTGGAAGGGAGGCTTTGGCAGGAGCAGAGCTGTCAGCTCTGCTGCACACAGGCAACAGCTGATCTCTGCTAACCTGCGGTGCTGGGAGACAAAGGCTCTGGGTTATTTTCACTTTTCTCCATATGAAACCCCCTCCATTTCCCAGATCGCTTTTTTTAGCATTTTCCACAAACTGTAAGTGCCCTCATAAATGTAAAATCCTGGAACTGATTAACTGCCTAGTGTTAATTCTGCCTCGTTCAAGGAAAAACATTGCACTTCCAGACTTTCAGGCTACTCCATTGGGATCTAGACATAAAAGGCATCTTTACCATGAAATTGTAATATTCCTGAAAGAATTTACTATATCTGTTTAAAAGCTATTTTTTTGAAACTTGACACACTGTATAAATGTCTATTTTAATAAACAGATGCTAAATTGTTTTATTAAAACAAAAACAAAAAAAAAATCTAGTACAGTAAACTTTAAAAATTGCCAGCTTGAAAAAAAACTTACAAAATGCTTTGGGTCCAAAAGTTTACCCCAAAATGTTGCCATTTGTGTTCCCTTGAAACTTCACGAGGATAATGGGATGTTCTGTAATTCTTTAGAGGAAAACGCAATGCCAATCCCTGAACAGGAGGAATAGGGAATTTGGACTTTTACTAAAACACAGCAACTTAGGAAACAGTTGTTTCCTGCATGGCTCCATTGTTTCCAACATCCACATGAAATTCTTCCTCACACTGCTTCACTACTGAGTCACTGCAAAGTTTTCATCATTGTCTCTGGAATTCATTTTCTCCCTCGGTCAGCTGGAACCTAAGTTTGATGACCTTCCAGTCACTCAGCAGACTTCATTTTTCTTCTAAGCTTTTTCTCTGAGAATACAAACAGTCCCAAACTGCAATTCTTTCAACATGTGGTTCAATGCCGGTCCCAAGTTGTATGTTTTATCTTTTAATTTCAGGCCTCATATCTGGTACATTTGAATGCAAATCAAAATAAAGAATTGTACATAAGCAATAATGTAAAGACTCCCTATACTACATAAGGACCAGTAGCCAAATGTCATCAATTATTCTGACATTTCCCTGAGTATGGAATGTGTCCTAATGCTGAGCAATTTATGTTAACAATCCCAAATGAATTGTTACTAATGGTAACTCCACTGTGAACCATTACTGTGATAGTGTTTAATAATGTCATTTTTAATTGCATACATCCATGCTGTCCCAATCCTTTTGTGGAAGGAAAATGGTGTTATGTTCACATAAAAAAAATCACCAGCACAAAGCCACTTTTGTTGCTTTTGGTTAAATGGAGACAAAAATTTCTGTTCCCAAACTTAAGACCTTGTCTTCCAAGTTTCAGCCTGGAGCATATTTTTATGACTGAGTTATAAACCCCTAAAAATGGGGTTTTGTAATCAAAATCAAGACATGATGAATGTAGCACTGTATCTAATTAGATATCTTTAACCCCCTCCCTGACACTTGCATTGCCACAAAAGATGGTGTGCCAGCTCTTCTTTCTGCCTCCTGTGATCCTCTGGCTCTGGGTCAGCAAGAGGACATGTTTTATTAGCAATAATGAGCTTGAGACAGGAAAAGAAAATATTCCTTATTAATTTATTGTGTCCTAAATTGGATTTATTGGAGCAGTTTGGTTTTGGTTATTCATGGTGAAGGTTTTCTAACCCTCATGACCTGTGAATGGTCCCTGCAAAATGAAGATGACTCTGAATGTGACCAGTGTCCCTCTTCTATACCCACCTGGGAGATCTTCCTGTTGTGGTGGCTCAAGACACATTCCCTTCCCATTTCTTCTGCTCTTTATTACTCCTTTCTGAGATTGCACATCATGAGGAATGTAACCCAACCCTCATGATCCAGCCTGGGACCACTGAGCGTGGGTACAGAGTTTTGTGCCACCCTCCCTTGGGAGTCTCTGCACTCTGCTCAGGCTGTGGCACACAGGACGAAGGGAAGGGAAAGTCCTGCAGCTTTCTTCGCAGATTCTGAAGAGCTTCTTTTTCTCCAGGGCTTCCCATCTCCTGTATAAAGCAGGATAACCACCTCAGGTCCTCTTTGTCTGTCAGAGCTGGAAACAGCACCCTGCAGCTATGTCTGCCTTGGAAATGCTCCTGGTTCCCAAAAGCAGTGGATGGCAATTAGTGTGACTGCTGTAGTGCTTTCTGGTTTTCATCCTCATCAATCAGTAGTGCTTTTTATTTGTTCAGTTCCTTTTCTGCCACCAGAGCCTGCATAAGAAAGGAAATGAACAGCAGAGTGAATGTGTCGTTTGGACTGGGAGTGCAAACAGCCCTTTCTGTGACTACTGAACAGCAATGCTGGCACTTCAAAACTGACATTTCAAATATCATTGCTGGCTTCTCAGAAGCCCCTGATATTACTGGAGCACTTAACTCCTGTTTTTGGACTCTCTTTTAGGAAACTCTGGCCTCCACCTCTTCGTCACTTAAAGATAGTTTAAAATATAAAGGTTCCGTTTGTAACTGTAGCTTCTAGATGTATAGAGGAAATGGAGATAGAAAAAAAAAATCAAGCCATTCTTCAGCTATTTAGTTTTCTATCTTCCCTCTAGGGACCATACATCACACTCCTGTGAGATAAAATGCCTAGTGCAATTATTCTTCACTAGTGTCCACATCCTCACAGAACCATTACTAGCTCTGCCATGGTCTGTGTTTTAGTTGAATTATCTGGGCATCATCAGCTCTTCTCCAAATAGATGTTGAGGGAGCTGCAGACCCAGACCGTACTGAAATCTTACAGCACTTGTAAAAGCAATCATTCCCAAACATTTCTTGTTTGGACAAGTGACAAAGCAGTAATGAGGAGAAAATGCTCATGTCTGTAAACTCAACCCAAGCTGCTGTTCTTTGAAGAGACCGAGGTATCTAAGAGCTGCCAAGTTGTCCTGTGATTGTGCAGTCCTCAGCAGGCAGATGTCCACATTCTCACAAAAACATCAACAGGGAGGCCAAGGATTTGAATATTGTGATGAATGTTTACTCTCCTGCCCTGGAGTTGCTTACTTCAGCTAAGGGCCAGAGTTATCAATACAGCAAGCAAAGGGAGCCTGGCAGAGGCTCCTGAGCATCATTTTTGTCTCATGTAAGTAATCATGTGATCCCAGGAGCCATCAGACTGCATCTTTCACCAAATACTTGGGGTTAAATTGCTCTATGCCTCACAGCAGCAGTGAATTCAGCTCCAACTGACTTTTATATGTTTAAATTTTAGTTTTATACCTCAAACCTCCTGTCCCTTCAGATCGATGCTAACTTTTTTTTGTTTTTCTTTCTCCAAAGCTGCTCTTGTCTTCTTGGGTATGAGGGGGAGAGGTGTGAAATAAACCCAGATGACTGTGAAGATAATGACTGTGAGAATAACTCTACGTGTGTGGATGGGATCAACAACTATGTGTGTCTCTGCCCTCCTAATTACACAGGTAAGAAAGGGCCACAACCACAGAACAGAAATCCATGAGAAGTGCATGAAGGGAAGGGTCCCAATTAATGTTTATTTAATGCATGAGCATATAATTAACTGAAAATCTAGTCTCCTTTTACACAATCTGATTGTCTTCCTGGAAAAATGTTAATTCTACTAATACTGCAATATATGTGCTCACAAACATGGCCACTTTTCTGAGTCAAAATACTGATACCTTATTGTAAAATACATTAAAAACAGTATTTAAGGGATCAGAGAAGTGCCTACTTCAGCATGCACATTCTCAGTGCTGAGCTGAGCCTGATGCACTCCTGTCCTGAGCCTTGGGAAACCTTGGCTATGGGGACATGGCTTTCACCTGAGGTCTCAGGGCTCTGCATGTGTTAAATACAGTGAGCCTGATGATGTGCTGCTAAATTCCTGATCTCCATTTCACAAGTGGGTGAGCAGAGGCTGCAGGCTCAGGTGGTGTCTTCAGTGTGAGCCAGGTCAGGGAGCAGGGGCAGCTGCTGGTTCTGTGGTCACAGGGCTTGGGGATGGAGTCAGAAATGGGATGAGTGTCTCCAGTGCTGTCTGCAGTGCAGATAAATTCCCTCCTAAACCTTCTGTGAGAGCAAAGACCCTCCTAAGTGGAATCTAAAAATGGTTTTGCTCAAGGCATTCTGGAGCATTCTGTGGACTCATTCACACAGCCCAGCCCTCCTGGCTCAGCATGGAGGGTGAGGAAACACCTGCAGGAGTTCCTGCTCCAGCCTTTGAAATGGGGTTATTGCCTCCTGAGCATGGAGAAGCAATGAAGGGTTTCTTGTATGCTGGAATATATTACATGTCAGGGGATTTAATGAGGATCAAGCTTGAGTGGCTGAGTAGGGCAGGAGGAAAGCTTCTAGAATTTCCAAACTCTTAAAATACTTTTGTGGCTGATACAAAGGAGGCCCATGGTAAATCTTCAGCTGAGAAAAGCCTTATGACTCAAATGTACATTTATTGGGTCTCTAAAATGATATTTCTGCCAAAACCTAAAAAATATTCGGCTTAGCAGAGTAAAGGGTTTTGCTTATAGGATGTTGAGCCCATTGTGCTTACTTGTGCACTATTTATGTCAGCTGCTCTTGGGTGGTTTCTAACAGAACTCAATGCAAGGAGGCAGAGTCTTTACATTTACAACAGGAAATGGATTTGACCAGCCAAGAAAAGACATATCCAGTAAGGAACTGAATCCAGCATATATGCAAATGCACTTTCCACAGGATTATTGCAGAATTTTTTTTTTCCAGACAATAAAGGTAGGAAAGAACTGGATTAGGATTTCTTCTCAAATGGCCATCTGGATAATGGCTAGGGAACTAATGTGATATTCAGAGTCAGTTTTGAAATATTTTTACTCAGCTTCCAGGCTTCCAGTGGGTTTTGTTTTGTTGACTTTTGGTTGGTTTTTGTTGTTGTTGTTGTTTTTTTGGGGGGTTGTTAGTGTTTTTGTTTTTTTACCTGAATGTTGTCTGTGCTGTGCCTCTGCTTATTAGCAGGAGTTTGTAAAATACCAGAGCTCACTGTGGGTAATACACATCGACACAATAAGCATGTGCCATCATAGTGCAGGCAATAAGCTTGATTACAACTGAAAAAAAAAAAAAAAGAATTCTTGAAGAAAAGAAGAAAATAGTTCCAGAAAATACAATATGAATCATAGGTGAAAAAGGTTGCAAAATAGGGGTGTTGCTTAAGTTAGAATCTGAATGGTTACGATAGTTTGTGTTTAAAATAGGGAGAGTTTGGTGAACTGTGATACTAAAATTGCCTTAACCTGCTTTACCTCCATTTTGGAGGGGGATGTTTCATCAAACCTGATCAGGCACCTGGCAGGACTGACTGCAGTGCAGCTGGCTGGGCTGAAATGTCCCTCACTTGGAGCAGGACAGGGAGCAGCAGAAAATGGCTGGGAGAATGAAGCCATCAGCCAAACAAAAGTACACACAAGCCAAGCAAACCTGAGAAATGGCTTTGAGGGTCCTTACGAGTTGAATCCAAACAAGAAATGGGGCATCATGTGAAGATGCTCAACTGACTGAACAAAAGTGGAGGAAATGCCATGGAAGCACAGAGGCAGGCCATGAAAGCACACCTTGAAATGGTTTGTGTGTCTGACCTGGAAAGAGGGGGATCTTCTGGCCAAAGAGTTTGACTGAAGTCTCCTGTGATATCCAGGGCATCTCTAGGTATGTTCTCTTTAGATGAACCTTTTTGTACTGGAGGAATATCTGACACTACTGTGTCAGTATCTGTAAAAAACAGCAAAAAAAGGTAGGTGCAGATGAGTTTGGTATTGCACAGAGTATGAAGGCCGAGAGTTCAGAGAGAAAGCAATTCACTCCAGGGGTCAGGAGTGCTTATTCCTGTGCTCAGAACTGTGTTTTGGGGTACCTGCCTCTCTCTGGTGCTAAATGTTGTGTTACCAAAGTGTGTGTGCTCCAGCACTGCCAAGTGTATGGATTTGATTTACATGTGGATGAGCAAAGAAAGGCAGGGGTGTGCAGTCCAGGGAAGCAATTTTCCTGTGAAGTATTCTGGGGGAAAATGACCTCTCAATGCCTGAAAGGGCACAAACATCCACAGCCAGGCTGTATCTAGCAGGACAGAAAATGTGGGTAATAGCTCTTTATGTTGTACCCAAATATTATCCTTAGTTCTGTTAACAAGTGGTAGACAGAGTAAGCTTTTGTTTTTTCCTTTTTTTTCCTTACCAACACTTGTATGGAAAATAGAAATTTCTTTGAAAGGTTGTCTGGCTGGGTTTTGTGGCTGAACAAATCCAGACTATCCATTTTTATCAGTGTAATTATGCAAGAGTTGTGGGTTCTACATCCAAATGGGATTTCTCAGCTGTAGTTAAACCCCACGTTCAGTCAGGGGTGGTCTGTCTTGCACTGGAGCTGTTTCTGCACTGACAGCCTGGGATGTTTGCAGTAACCTGAGATTAGAGGTGCCCAGCTTAGTTATTGCAGATTCCTGCTTTTCTCCCCTGCCAAGCAGGGAGTCTGAATCCCTCATCACCCCTGTGCTCTTGGATGCCACAGTGCTGGTAACACCACAGTGATATTTCAGTAAACTCTGCATTTATAGAACAAATGTGTGCTGAAATACAAAAAAAACTAGTCTGAATGCAGGCAAGAAGATCCAAGAGTGTGTCTGTGTGTTGTTCTGTAAGAAACAGTTAGAGTCCCCCTTGGCTTAGTTGAGTAATGGTTAAATCATGATAGTAAATCTTATGTTCCTAAATTAAATACAAATTAAAAATGAATGTGTTGAAAATTTTGACTATTGACAGAGTCACAGTATCCAGGCTTTGGTTTTTTCCATACCTTAGTGTTTTCCTACTCTATCTGCTGTCTGCCTGGTTTTATTTGTTATAGCCTTTTTAGGGAACAATATCCCAAATTATGATGCATGAATTTTGCTTTCATTGGTTGGAAAAATAAAGGCCAAAAATCTTTCTTCAATTAATAAGATTTTCAGTGTTTTCTTTTAAAATTCTTTGACAGTCTTTCCCCCGACTCAGAGTAGATGAAAAATGGCCAATTTGTTAAGTGACTGCTGAGGAAGGAATTTCCCACACTCCAGCTCCAATTCGCTTTCATTTAAAAAAAGAAAAAACCCACACCAAAAAGCAGCTCACTCTCACACAATAACCTCCTTCCTAGTTCTTTTCCATCTATTAACTTTAAAACAATGTGGAATTACAAATGGATTCCATGAAGTAGTAAATGCATGTTTAAAAAGACAAAGCTGAGAGGAGGCAGACAGCTGAATGCTATAAAAAAGCTTCAAAGCTGTACCCACCATCACCAGGTTTCCTCACCATTCTTAAAATCAATATTTTCAATATTTGCTACCTGTAGTTAAATAACCAAACCAATAGTCATGCTGTGTATCAGTCCTGATGGCTTTAATTGTCAGCTGATGTCTTATTTTTCCTCTGCCCAACTGGTAATTTTAATCCTGAAGCTGAATTATAAACATGTAATCCCTCCAGGACAATCATGTACCCAAATCCAACCAGCTCTGAGGAGTCTGGGACTGGTTCACAACCTGCTTGGACTTTTGGTGGTCTACAGCTCCTCCTTACAGTTTTATAGGCTCTCCTTCCCTTCAAAAAGAAACATTCATAGGGACATCAAAAGAGAAGGATATGTATTAGATCAGTCACCCTGCTTCTTGCCCTTTTTGTGTTTTCCTGATCTCTGCCTTTTTGGCTGTAGCATGGTCTGTCCTCAGGTATTGATACAAACATTGTATTTTCTCAGTTTTGTGGTGTAGGAATGTAGGGCAAAATTCAGAGTTTTCCCTTCCATTCTTTTCTCCTGTTCATTTCTGTTACAGACCTCCTTCAGCCCATCACTGCTTTGCTCACAAACACAGAACCTCATCCCTCCAAAGGCATCCTGTCCTCAGCCTCGCTGCCCTCTGTGCCTCCACGTGAAGAGGGGTCCAAACATGTAAAGAGGAACAAATGGGCTGCACCAAACATGCCCTGAGTGCTTTGAATGCTTTGGTGCTTTGCCTGCTGGTTTATTTAGTTTTGTTGTTTGCTGTGACTTTTCCTCCTCCTTTCTGATTTTAGCAGAAGCAGAAATATGTAGCACTTACACAACACAAAAAAAAAAAAAAAAAAAAAACCAGGAAGTATATTCCTATTTGCCAAAGATCCTAAAAAGCCTCAACAATGCCCTCACCTCTTTGTTCTGAAACCTAAAAAAAATTAGTGGCTTCCACTACTGAAAATATGTCATTACTAAAATACAGAGAGTAACCCATGGCAGAGAGAGGGCAGGAGCAAGTGTTTTAAAATAGTTTGCTTCCCTGGGAAAAAGCTGCAAGCAGTTTGTATCACTGGGGAAAAAAATCTCTCTCAAAATAAATAGTAATAAAATAAAGCTAGGAACTATTTCTGGTTTGATGTGTTTGGAAGACAAGGCTGAGATCTGTTTTACCTTAGGGGACCTTGTGGTGTCCTGTGGTGGATGGTATCTGGGAGTTGTGCAGCTCTTCCCGAGCCAGCTCCGTGTTGGTGATTCTGGGCTCTTTTCCTGGGGTGTCCATTGTGGTGACTGTGTCTGGCCAAAGCCCAGCAGCCCTGCAGGCAAACAGCTCCAGGGGGAGCAGCTGTGTGGGGCTTGTGGCTGTCCCTCCCTGCTGGAGCCCTCCCATGCTGCTGCTGGGACACCCTGTGGCACCCCTGTGACACCCCTGTGACACCCCTGTGACACCCCTGTGACACCCCTGTGACACCCATGTGGCTCTGTCCCCTGGACAGGCTGAGGGGGATCATGGCACTGAAGCTGCTTTCTCCCCCTGAGTTTTTGCTATAGGGACAAGGAGGTTTGAGGTGGTGTTATTCCATGGGGATCTGGGCTGCCTAATAAATGCTGACGGCTTAAACAACTACTTAGCTATCAACTCCTTTTAAATTTTGGAACTTCAGCTTATTATTTCCTCAAGACAGAGAAAATTGTGGTCAGAGTTTAGTGTGTTTTCTTCCTTTTTATTTGAAGGAGTTCTGCCTTACATGGAAGATTCTGAGTTTTAGTTATTTGGCAGATGTGAACTGTACTCGCTTTCTGCATGAAACACAAAAAAGCACCCACATTTCCCAGTTGTGTAACTGGGAATGGAAGTGCTGGAAGACCTGGAAGGTTTGGGCTTTGTTCAAGAGCCTAAGCCCATTTCCAGCCCTGTTTTATGAAGAGAGAACCACATGCCATTGCTATCAGATTGGACTCTTATCTGGCCCTCCTGGGAGGAAGCAGCACAGCAGCTGGCAGTGCTGCAGCCTGTCTTCAGCCTCCGTGTGGGTGTCCTGCTGTGCTGGAGTGCTCAGCTCCAGGATCTCCTCTGGTCAAACTCCCCTCTCTAAAATGCAAAGTGTCATGTTTGTGGAATAAGATATACCAGAGAATTCCTCCTTGTTCATCAGGACGCAGCATGTCTGTAAGAAAATGGAATGTCAGCTACTGCTCTCCTTTAGGATGAGCAGAGTGAATTCCTCCACAGATGGGATCTGAGAGTCATTAAATCCATCCTGTCAAGAAACACAGTGGGAAGCAAGGAAATCAGTCAGCTCCTGAAGAACTGTGTGCTGTGGAAGGGACCCAGGCTGGAGCAGTTCTTGGAGAGCTGCAGCCTGAGGGAAGGAGCCACGTTGGAGGAGTCCATGAAGGACTGTATCCCATGGGAGTTCTGGAGCAGGGAACAGAGTCAGGAGGGAGTTCTTTCTGGAGCCAAAGCATTTTTAACAGGCTCCAGCCCCATTCCCTGCTCAGACCAGTAGGAATGCACAGCATGTCCAGGGTCCTCTCTGCCAGCCCAGGAGGAACATCTCAGATAATGTGTGGCATCTCAGTGTGTGGGTACCTGAACTGATCCTCAAGTGATTCCAAACAACTGGAAGACATCCGTATGAATAAACAGAGCTCAAAAACATGGGCTGTCCAGCAAAATGAAGATCTTTTCCAGACACTGTGGTTCTGAGGAATAGTCCTTTAGGCAGGTCACCTTGAAGGGGCACAGGAAATTGTCTGGTTCAGTTACTGTTTCACACACTGTTTTGTGTGGCATTTGGGATGTTGAATATGGTTTTTCATTCTTCAGCAGTGCATAGAACACATTCCTTCCTCAGGATTCTGAAACAGTGAAAGGATCATTATTTCCCATTACTTCCCTGCCCAGATCTGGTTTTACCCATTCTCCCTTTGCTGAACCTTAAGGTTAGGGAGAATTGCTCCTTGACTCTAAAAAACAAGCCACTGTGGGAATCAAACTTAAGGGTTCCCACTTAGCAGGTCAAAACCTGGTAAGTGAAAACTTGGGAGTTTTTAACAATTAAGACAGGATAAAAAGCATAAAGTCACTCTTTGTCTGCTAAGTATTTTGGGCAGAGTTTGTCAAGCAAGAGCAAACTTCAGTGATCATGCAGAATTTACTCTGCTACAGTGCATTTAATGTGATTTCTTTTATGTTTTTGTATCTAACACGAAAGCATTTGCTGCTGAAGGATTTTACAGAGTTCTCATTTCTTCCTTGCAAGTTGAAATAGTTTGGAAGTTAAAAATTCATTTTTTTTATTTTCTTAGATGAGCCTCAAATAATTTTCATCAAACATCCACAACATTCCTTACTGAATTACTTCCTTGGAGGAACACCCTGTCTGTTCCACCCAACCATTTCTAGGTTCAGTGTTCTGAAACTTCCAGTTGGCACTGACTTCCTTTTAATGACTGAACAGAGAGAAGGGGAAAACAAAACACAGCAAACATTTCTTCCAATACAATTTATTAGATATAAAATGAGTAATCTCCTATGAGAAAAACAGCACGGTGTTTTTTATTAGCAGCAAAAGACGAGTTCCATTCAGACTTACCTGGCAGAGTGCAGAATGTTGCAACACACTATTTAACCACTCACCCTGTGCAGCCTGGAAAAGTTTCCATGCTGTGGATGCAGGCCAGGCTTTCTCCATCCTTTCTTCATCATAAGCACGTTCCTTTTCTCAAGTAATATTGTGAAATTCTCAACAGCATATTTACTGCCAGTCCTGCAGGCCCTACCAGAGCTTCTCTTGCATTAAGGACAGGGATATTTTCTATGTTGTTTTGTCAGTATATTACAACAAAGTATCACCCAACTGACACATAGAACAAAAGAAAAATCATTGCACTCATTGGTTGCAAATTGGTGCTCTACATTGTCTTTTCAGAACTGCAGTTTCACTTAAAGATAAATAAGTAAAATATTTTTACTGCATCCAGCTTCTCTTTTACTGATTAGGGAGGAATAGTGTAGCTTGGATCCTGGTTTTAAAAGTCTAATGGGGCATGAAATAAATAGCTCTCATGACAGCACAGAACAGAAAAAAGATAGATGATTATTAAACTGTGTGTAAAAGTCATCTTTATTGCCCTATTGTTGTTTTGGCTTTGCTCTGAGACGTGGGGAAGGCTACAGAAAAGCCTAAGCGTGTTTCTTGGCAGCTCTTCATAAGCAATGAGCCCTGTGGAAAGCCCCATGAAAATCATGATTCCGTTGAAAAATAAGGCCAGGAAAATGTTGCAAGAGGCAAAAAAAAAAAAAAACAACAAAGCTGTATTTCTGTAAGACAATGTCAGTGAAGGTGACAAGAGAGGTGGTTTTGAAGGAGCAGAACACTTTGGCTATTGTTCAGGGATCTTTTTCTCTTTTTTCCCGTTTGTTGTTTTTTTTTTTTTTTTCCCATGAGTTAGCAGGAAAGGGAGAGCCACCTGTTAAAGTTCCACCTGTCATTATAACTTTGTTCTAATCTGAAAACTGCAATATTTTGTGGTATATCAGACTGCTCTCTTCATCTGTCCAGCATCTGCTTGCACGTTACCTATTCTCTTCAGCTTTCATTAAAGAGAATAAGAGTGCCTTGATGGAACAAAAGCATTATTTGGGATTAAAAGAGTTGTTTAACTGATTATAAAATAAATGTAGCTGTGGTTTTCCTGTCCGTTTTATAGAAGCACTTCAGAAACCATGTGTACCCAAACTGGAGCTGTGATTTGAGAACATGTAGGAGAAGGGAAAATGGGGAGGTTGGATGGTTTTCTGCACTTGGGAAAGCATTACACTGAAGTTCCCTCTTGTTTTAGCATGATAAAATATCCTCCACAAAGAGAACCAGTGCTGCTAGGAGCTGGCCTAAGATGAATGTCCGGTTTGTTTTTAAGTTCACATAACTATCCAGTGAGAAATTTGGACTAGACCTTTAATTGCTGCACAGAGAAGCAGCCCTGTGTCACTCCAAAAGAAAAAAAAAGGATCACATTTTTCCTCTGATACTGACATTAAAGCAACCAATTAATATTGAGCTCTCGGGTCTGAGGGCAGATTTTTTGGCCCAGATATTTTCTGAGTGAGTAAAATATGAGAAAGACATTATGTAGCTGGTGCCTTGGGTTTTGCTTTTCAAAAAGTGTTTTATTTCCCTGGCATGCTTTCTGCAGCATCTACTGAACATTGGTGGAGCCTGAAATAATGAAATAATGACCAAGAGGTATTTTCTTCCTGAGATGAGGCTGCTCTAGTTGCAAGGCGTTCCCAAGTGAGCTTCCTAATGAGTGATAGATGGGAAAAATAACAGGAAGGATCCTTAAATGTTCCAAGTTTTGCATGAAAAATATCATTTTTTTGGATGCTGTGTTTGGTACCTAGCCTAGAATTCTCCTACATTTTGATAGTGGTGTCTTCAGAATGACACAGTGAGTCATAATATTTGACATTTGGGGAGATTTTTACTGGATCTCTAAGCACTTGTCAAGACTGTTCTAAAGAATTCTTTAAGAAGAATTATGATTTCCTTTGAGAATTTTGATACTGTTCATATTTTTTAAGCCTGTTTGCTTCAAAACAAAACAAAAGAAAAAATAGAAACTTCAAAAGTATTGACCATTTTTAGTGAAAGGACAGTTGAAGGCATCTATCCACACTATCTTTAGTTATTAGATGGTCTTCCAAAATTATTTCTAGCTTTAGCTCATTTGAGCTCTTTTAATGTCACCAGCCAGTTAATTTTTTTGATGTTTATTTTCACATAAGATCCATAGCGCACGAGGGACGTGGGGAATATCAAGATGACAAACTGGCAGTTCTCCAAGCTTTCTAGCAAGGTCTGGCCTGCTCATGTTCGGGTCTGAGGGAGTGCCTTTGTTAGTTTTTGGGAGGGGTGGTGGCCTGTGGATTTGGGGATGGCAGCAAACAGACCTGTCCCAGTTCTGCCTCCTCAGAGTGTGTCAATAGCTGTCCCCAGTGCTCACAGCTATAAGAACTGAACATCTCTTGTTGCTTTTGAGGAGCAGCAAAGTGCAGTGGCCAGCCCCAAGGCCAGTGAATGATCTGTTCCTGGTCCTGATCCTGGTCCCCATGGATCTGCAGTGTTCGCTTTCTTTGGCACCTGCCCCTTTCCTGAGCTGGATAAATTCAGTATATTTGCACAGGGTTTGTCCAGGGCTGTGAAAAGACGTGGTGGCTTCCTGGGATTCCTTGGCTCCAGGTGGAATTGCTTGTGCTGTGAACAGTAAAGTGCAGGTTGCCATGCCAGACTCCCCTGGCAGTGCCAAGCCCAGCCCACCACAAAGGCAGGAGGGTGTGTATGGCCCACGAGGATGGGGCTTGTGCTGGCAGTGCCCCCTCCCATGGGTTGGATTCCTGCTCTCACTTACACTTGTCAGCTCTCAAAAGCAGATCTGGGACACGTCCCATGTTTGAAACACACAAAAACAATTGAGTAGTTCTGGAAAATGCATATTATACTTCCATTCTAACAGGAAGAGTCATGTCAAGAGCTGTGTATCTTGTACTGGAGGGAGGCTGGACAGGTGGGAGGAATAACCTGACAGAGCAGTAGCACCTGGGGGAGTTAACAAACCACTCCTATCAGCACCAGAGTCATCCTCAAAACTGTGCTCACAGCCAGCCCACCAGATCTCAGACCTGATACAAGATGGATGGTTCTGATTTGCATTTTCCATCTGAATTTTAATCTTTGTGGTTTGCTTGGCTTGTGTTTTCAAGTGTTTCTCTGTAACCACTAGAGTATAGAAACATGTAAGGATTTTTGAAAATGGCATTTCTCCCAGGACAGGTGGAGCTGCAGCTCTATGAAAACCTTCCAGAACAATGCCAGCCCACCAGTGCCTCCCACATTACCCTTTTTCCCCACCATTCCCATGGCCTGATGATGTGTACCATGTGTAGGCACAGAAAATACGTGTAACCTTGAAACCCTGCAGATGTGCTGCTCTGGTAGAGCTGCACAGGGGGCTTTGGGACTGTAGCTTTGGGGGGTTCCATGTTGAGATTACCTGACCTTTGCTTTTCCTGCAAGGCTTTGGGAGGTGTGGGATAGGTTTCTGTGTGATTCTGGGGAAGGCAAAGATCTCTGTGGTCTTTGGCTGGATCTCAAATCCTGGGGTACTGAAGTGTGACCTAATAATTTAGGACTCAGAGAAGGATTGTATTTAAATAAACTATCACAGTTTGAACATTCTACAGCTATTAATTATTAAAACTTATACAAATCCAGGGAGGTTCGTGGCATGTTATACACCATACCTAGAAACAGCTGAGCTGGGCTTACATGAGGTAGATTTTTTCTGAAAAGCCATCATCTCCTGTGAGCACAATAGAACTAGTACTTCTCTTATAAATAGTGAATGTTTTATAATTGCATGCAGTCCTAAAGCTGGTTCCTATTATGGAGAGTCACAGAGGTTTTGTGGGGAGGGTTTGTGGGTTGTTGTTCTTTCCCAGAATGATGTCCAATCAGCTTCTCTGGCAGTGTATTAACCATGCCTGAAATATGTGCCCGTGTGAAAATGTTATGGTCTAATGAGCAACTTCACTTTTGTGTCACTTTCTTGCTTTGAAATAAGAGGTTCTGGGTCAGGAAATGCCCATTTGAGCCCTCGTCTGTCTCCAAGTGCAGTTCATACGTCAGTGCTTTTTATACCAGGCCTTCAAATCCATGTGATAGAACAGTGTGGTCACTGCAAGTCAAAGGAGCTGATTTAATGAAGTCTCATGTGCCCTCAACAAGCAATTTTGTCACTTCCTGCTGAACTACTGAGCTGTCTCCACTTAGGGAGATTGGCCATCCCTGGACGGGATGTTCAGGATTGTTCAAACTGAGTTACAACTTTTTTGCTTTTCCTTTGCCTCAGGTGAACTGTGTGATGAGGTGATTAATCACTGTGTTCCTGATCTAAATCCCTGCCAGCATGAGTCCAAATGTGTTCCCCTGGACAAAGGAACCAGGTAAGAGTGTGTGTGTGTGTGTGTTGGTCTCTACACAGAGGGCACATTCATCCATTGCCTCGACTGGAGTTGTACTGGCAATGAGTGGGGAGCAAAATTCACCAAAATTAACACAAATAATGCAAGACTATAGACATTTCAGTCTGTGCCACATTTTAACTTTAATGCATCCATCCATACTTTTCTAGCTCTCTGTGGTTTACTAAAAATAATGGATGTACCCTCAGAGCAGAGGAATATTCTGGAATAGAGAGAATAGGAGCGTGGCAGTAGGAAAATTTATGGAACAGTCACTGCAAAGTACCTTATCCTACATCACAAACTAAGGACAGTTCCCTTATGTGGTCCTTAGGGCAGTAATAAATTCAAGCAGTGTAACAGGAGCCTGAACAGATCCAGAGCTGGATGGCTCCAGCTCAGGAGCCACCTTTTCCACTGGCCTTGCTTGGCCCATCTGGGGTTTGGTGATGTCTGTGTTTGCATTTTCCTGTTGGGAATGACATTGACTGTGTCACTGGGACAAGAGAAAGTCCTGCATGGCAGCAAAACACCCGGAGCTTTGGGCCTGGGGACTTCTGAGAGGTGCACAGTTCATGGCTTGTCTGAAGAGGGACTTCAAATTGCAGAGCGATTTAGCAAATAGAGACAGCTGTAAAGTCCAGCTCTGGGAAAACCTTCTCTGGAAAAGATCTCTGGAGACAAATCCAAGAGAGTTCAGTGCAGAGTGAGCTGCTCTCTGCACCTTCCCTGAGGCTGTTTTCACAGCCACAGTGCAGCCCTGGGTGCCCTGATTCCCTCCTGGGGTTCTGTCCTCTGCCCAGGAGAGAGATGGGAGCAGGCTTTGTTCTTCCTGGTAACTTCCAGCTGGGATCAGACTGTGTCCTGTGAGGCAACGTCAGAACAGTGTAAACTGACACACAGGACATTTCAGGAGAGTTTAAAGGAAATGAATCAAAATCTTAGAGAGGGTGGCTATCTCAAGGGCAGCTGATTCTCTGCTGGACAGGCAGTACAACACAAGCCTTTTGGGTGAAAAACCTTCAGACAGAAATGTTCCCAAATCTTGAAGAAGGTGAAGCTATGAAATTATTAGGATGGTTCCTGAACTGCTCTGTAGGCACTAGACAAGGAGGCGTGTGCCAGTGCATAAATAGTCCCTGATGTTCTTTCCAGGTTTCATTCCCAGTTAATCCATCATTTGGTTAATCCAGCACCTTTGGTTAATTCAGTAGCTACATCACGTTACAAGGCAAAGGCTTGTAACTCAAATTGCCTTCTTTTAGAGCATGAAGGGTGCAGACAGCTGTGGCCCTGAATGGTTTTCCCATTCTGGAAGCATTGTCATTCCTGCCACCCAAACAATTTGAGTAAACAGGATACTCTTTCTCACATGCTTTCTAGGAAAGTGTTCTTCACAGCAGGGCCACTAGCCCTTGAGGGGAGCTAAATAACTGCTTTTAAGTATTTTTCTGCTACTCTTTATTGTGTTATTCTTCCCACTATTCATAGAACACTACAGAAAAACCCATTATTTCTTTACTCCTTCTGTCCCATTTTCCTTTCTAGCAGCCAAACTTGAAAGGTGAAGGAGCCTTGAATGTAGACGTGTCCAAGCATTGCTATTTCTTTCACACTTTGGCAGCACCAAACCATTCAAAAATGAGCCCTCAGCAGCTGTGCAGTGATGTGTGGATGCTGCTGGGGCTCACTGCAAGCAGCAGCCCGTGCTCCTGTGCTGTAGCTGGTCCCTGAGCAGCTGATCTCCTGATGTGTTGGAATCTGTGGTATTGAGATTATTCTGAGATTTCAGAAAGTCCTTGAGCCCCGGCAGCCAAAGAAGCCATAATTGGTCTGTGCTGGTTTCAAGGTTGTTTATTCTGTTTATCTCTAACATGTTCTGCTGCCCTGCCGCAGCTCTGTCCTGCAGGGCAGCGTGTGGGGCTCTGCCCTCAGTGGGATGGTACAAACATTAAATACCACAAACTACCTGTGCTGGATTTACAATAACGTGCCAATATCTGTCACCTACATTGAACAGTGTGTCCCCAGCCCAAACCAACAGAAAAATGCCAACACCACAGTGAAACATGGAGGGCATGAAGAAGGAGAAAAAGGACAAGGCACACCCAATTTCCTCCATCTTGTCCCCTTTGGACCCCTAATCTAGAATCCTAAAATTTTACTTTTGCACCCGTGCCACACTTAATTATTACTTATATCAAACACTCAGAGCTTGTAATTCATCCTGTAAGATTGAAAACTCTTTTCCATGGACAGAGATCACAGACAGTGTCTCTGGAGGCTCTGCCCAGGGGGGTTCCTGACCCCTGCCAGGGTCCCAGACCTTCCAGGGCAGCCAGAGGGAAGCCCTGGATTCCCACACTGGTGGTGCAGGATAATGCCCCTGCAGGAGGGCTCTGGCTCCTGCCTGTCCTGTCTGCTTCAGAGGCAGGGAGTGTCAGGGGCAGGCTCTGAGCCCTGGGCATGTCACAGTCTGTCCTGCCCTCAGCTCTGCTCAGTCTGCAGCTCTGCAGAGGGAAAAAAAGATGACAAAGACAGGAAAAAAAAAAATAGGAAGCCAAGTTATTTATTGACGTGGGGAGGGAAATTCCATTCTGGCCCTGCGATAGAAGCCATGATTCATGGCTTTAGTACAACAGACACTGAGTGCATGCAGATGCAAATCCCCTCAGATAGGCCAACAATTTAAATACCACTGGACATGTTTTAGGCTCTCTGTGATACTGGGATTGTTGCCATCACTACAAGGCTGTAACAGAAAACAAGATTTCAACTGTAGAGGTGTCAGTCACTGGGAAATGAATATCTGATCATGTAAATTACTCTCTTACCAGGATCAGAATATGAAGGTTCCTTTGCCACCTTCTTTATTGCATCAGACTCTTTTACTGATTGACACTCAGTCCCGTGCTGGCACTGTGTGGGACTGTGGGATAAGGATGGAGTTACCATGCCACCGTTCCCTGATGGCACAGACCCTGAGTTTCTAGGAGGAGCTCAGATGAAGGACTCATGGAGCTGAATCTCTCACCTTCTAGACTTCAGGCAGGCATTTGCTGGTAGCTTCAGCTTAGATGTGACACACCAAGAGCTCAGAGAAGACTGATCCAAAAGGAATTCCATGCTTCTAAAGCCAAGCTTGGAAGTAAACTGGACTGTTTCGGTGTGTCTTTGGCTGCACAGACCTCTTTGCTTTTGGAGTTAAATTTGCAGGTGTCTTTCCTCCCTTCCAGCCTCCATATCTTTAGTATGCTGTTACTATATAGGAGAAGAGTAGCTTTCTGTATGCCAGAAAACAAAACAAAAAAACAGCCTTTAACACAATGAAATTACTTCCAAAAAATAACTTCAAGAAAGGAGCATGTTTTTCCATTCACTGTATTGATGTTGGAGCATGATATAAATATACTTTATTATTCTAAAGCTTGGAATTATTACCTGACAGCTTAAAATGCTGATTTAATGCAGCCCCGCAGAGAAAAGTGGTGGTTCTGTCATTACTGAGATAGCCAATACACATCATAAAATTGATGCATGGCAGCCCTGAATAAGGAACTGCACATTGTTCATTATTACATCACTTTATATTAGGACTGCAGGGATCAATAAAAAACAACAGGATTAAATGCTGCCAGTTCCCCTCACAAAGTCTTTTGATTGACACTATTTCCTTGCAGGTGTGTCTGCAATGCTGCCAGAAAACATTGCCCATTTCTTAGGGTTTGGGGCAGGAAAGCTTCTTGGTTTTTGCTCTTTGCTCTGATTTGTCATCTCCATTATGTTAATCACAGTATTCCCTGAGGCACCAAGGTGTAAAATAGCAATATCACACGTGCAGAGCTGGGACAGGGACCCTCCTGTGGCTGCCAAGGCTGGTGGTGGGGGCTGTCCTGCAGGAAGGGTGGAGATTCTGCATGCACCTACCCCTGCTCATCAACAGCTGAGCTGAACAGGCTGTGCCCCATCTCCTCCAGTCAAGCCGTGCTCTGAAAGGGAGACTGGAGCTCACATTCTCTGTGCCTGAGCAGGGTGGCTGTGTCACCCTGCAGCCACTGGCACTCACGGGACACAGTTCTGCCCTGCAGTGTCACCCAGCTCAGCCTGGGAGCAGTGTGCTGTCACTGGGAACAGCAGCAGCACAAAGATGCTGCCTGGGAAGTGCAAGTGTTTCTTCCTCATCACTCCTGTGTGTCCAGTTCCTCGGAACAGGTTTCCCACAAGGTGCTCCTCCTGCATTTACCCACCAGGATGCTGGCAGGGAGGAGGAGGAGTAGGCCAGCTGAAGAGATTGATGGAGCTGCAGTCTCTCTCTCCTGATGCCCCATCCTCAGCTTTATAATGTCTCTCCTCTTCCAGCTCTCGGTAATTAGCACGTTGGGTCCAACCGCAGGCTCTAGCAAGAGCACAAACCTCTCTTTTAGTGCTGAAATTCTCTGCAACTCTTCCCCTGATTTGGTTGAAGTGGTATGCCTTTTGTTTTCCAGATGCACAACATCCAGCTGGGAGGACTAAAATGTGTTTTATGGACTAAACAGTGTTCATGACTAAATATTGTCTACAGTTAGATTCAAGAAAAGACTGCTCAGCAATCCCAAAAGATCTGATCCAAGTCAGAGACTTCAGGCTGCATTGTCTATTGTCAGGTTATAAACTTCTGCAAGACTTATAAATAGAATTGCTGATTCAGCCTTCATACAGCAAACTTGAGAATTGTATAAAATAAAACCAGCAGACAAAGTCTGCAGGTTTGGGTACATCCCACTGTGCTCCATCCCACGGTGTCACCCCACAGCAGAAGGTGCAGTGTCACCGTGGCAAAGGACACGCTGCAAAGACAACTTTCCATTGTAGCAGCAGCATTTAGCCTTGCCAATGAGTGGAAAGCAGGTGGTGGTCTCAAAACTTGATCTTTCTCTCTGAATTTGCTGAGGTTTATAGCTTGTTTACAGATTGCTTCCATTTGGAAGGTGAAGCCTTCATGCTCCATGAAGCTGCACAGAGCCAAGCTCAGACACCCAGCAGTGTGCAGGCATTGACAAAATCATACTCTGGGGCATCAGAGGTACTGCCCTTGCAGAATATTGCCCCTTGAGTCTGTGAGGTTAGGGAGGGGATTGTCATCTTTAGCACAGCTGGGAGTCTGCAGGGTGAGCACCCTTCCCACAGACTCAGCTGGGGAGAAGCTGTAGGATGGTGGTGTTTTGCTCGACTGGAATTTCAGCAGATTGCAGAACCTCAAATGCAGCCAGCTAGGAGGGACCTGAGCCTTTCTGACCGCAGGAACTGTGCTTGATGCTGCCAGGAATAACTGCACACATCTCCCCACCCCAAATCCAGCAAGTGCTGGGCTGCCTGTATGAGCTGCCGGCGTGGATGCTAAAGGAGCCACTAACAGGGATGTTCCTGCCTTTCAGATGCGAGTGCCTGCCGGGCTACAGCGGCAAACACTGTGAGGTGGACGATGACGACTGCGTGGGCCACAAGTGCCGGCACGGAGCCGCCTGCGTGGACGCGGTCAATGGCTACACCTGCGTGTGCCCGCAGGGCTTCAGGTACGGCAGCGCTGCCCTCCGGGGCCCTGCCACCCTCATCTGCCTCTGACAGCACTGATCTGACACCCTCATCTGCCTCTGACAGCACTGATCTGACATCCTCATCCTCCTGTAACCCAGCACTGATCTGATACCCTCATCTGCCTCTAACCCAGCACTGATCTGATATCCCCATCCTCCTCTAACCCAGCACTGATCTGACACCCTCATCTGCCTCTAAGCCAGCACTGATCTGACATCCTCATCCTCCTCTAGCCCAGCACTGATCTGACATCCTCATCCTCCTTTAACCCAGCACTGATCTGATACCCTCATCTGCCTCTGACAGAACTGATCTGATATCCCCATCCTCCTCTAGCCCAGCACCGATCTGATATCCTCATCCTCCTCTAACCCAGCACTGATCTGACATCCTCATCCTCCTCTAGCCCAGCACTGCTCTGATATCCTCATCCTCCTCTAGCCCAGCACTGCTCTGATATCCTCATCCTCCTCTAGCCCAGCACCAATCTGATATCCACATCCTCCTCTAACCCAGCACTGATCTGACACCCTCATCTGCCTCTGACAGCACTGATCTGACATCCTCATCCTCCTCTAGCCCAGCACTGCTCTGATATCCTCATCCTCCTCTAACCCAGCACTGCTCTGATATCCTCATCCCCTAACCCAGCACTGATCTGACACCCTCATCTGCCTCTGACAGCACTGATCTGACATCCTCATCCTCCTCTAGCCCAGCACTGATCTGACACCCTCATCTGCCTCTAACCCAGCACTGATCTGATATCTCCCTATGAAGGGGTGCCTCAAGTCCTGTCCCTGCTTAAAAGGAGGTTTTAACAAGTTAACTGGTAATTCTTGCTTTAAAGCAGCGATTTTGGGGCAGTGCTGTGGGAGTGTGCCTGCCCCAGCCATCCCTGCTAACACACTGAGCACACCACCTAACACACTCAGGTGGAGATAAACCCTGCATGTGCAGAGTGAGCAAAGGATAATAAAATTGTGTTTATGAACCCTCCCAACTAGCTGCAGGGAAAACGTGAGCCTGAAGATTTTGTGGCAGTGTCTCTGTGCCTCTCGGACGAGCTCAGTATGATTCAGGCTGTAAATTTCCAGCCTCTCATTCTGACAGCTGCCAATATATCTGACTCCTGGAAATCTCTGTCTGTCAAAGATAAGTGTGCTCCTCCAAATGGATTCACTAATCATTGCCTGGGGCTGGATACTGGCTTCCTTCCAGCTAAACCTTTTCTGTGTTTGAAATACACACATGAGACAAAGAAGGAGTACCTGGAAAGATCAGTCTTGACAAAGCAGAAATTGCATGAACACTTATAAATCATCTTCTCTGCTTTGTATCTGCAACTGTTTTCATTCTTCTTCCTTTCATCCTTGCTGGTTTGGGGTTTTTTCCTTCCCTCTCAACACACATTTCTGTTGCAAAGCAGACAGCCTTCCTTGAATAGGCATTGATATATAACATGATGTCAGCCTGTGGTTCCACAGAATCAGACTTGTTATTTACAAGGTATCAGATACCCTCTGAATTTCAAATTCACACCCTTCTCTCCGTGTTTCACTCTCTGCTTCAGTCCATCTGATGGCCTTAGGGATCTTGCAGATTGGTGACTGGTAAGGCTAACGTGACTGTGGGATGTAAATCCTCAGTGTTATCTAATTTTTAGAGTTGAGAAATGGGATTGCAAAGCCATGTCTGGAGCCAAGGGTAACTTGAGCCTGTCATCAGATGGGACTGACTGGGAGATTTTTGCTGCAGGTCCCCTGATTTTTTAAGGCCTGTAAGCACTAGGCAGTGATGAATGTGAGGGTTTTTTTCTGGGCAAGCAGAGTCACAGTGTTTGTCAGAGATGTTCTGAGTTGGCACAGCTGGGTGGAGCAGCAGGGGTAGGTGAGAGGTTGGTCTGGTCCCTTCCCACATACCAAAGAGCTCTACTGGCAATTTAGGCAGTGCCCCAGGTTGTCTGGTCTCACACCAGGGGCATCAAGAGCAGAACCTGGAACAGTCCAGTCTTCTCTCCTCAAATGAGGGGGTCTCATTCCACTAACAGTCCTCAAGCAGAGGAGGCAAGCTCCAAAACTCAACTACCAGCTTAGACAGCACTTCACAGCCCAAGGCAGCCATGGGCAGGCAAAGTAATTCCACTGCCTGTCAACAGCACAGCCAGGATTGAGTTCTCATGTTTGCTTTCTTTTTTTTCCACTAGTCCATGTCACTACCCTAAATTTCCTGTGCAAGATGCAAGGAAGACAAGGGTCTTTGGGGAGGAAAACCTCACACTGAGCACTACTACACTCCCTCTGCCAAGGCAGACAGCAAGATGGAGCCCCATGTGCTCTCCATGCAGAACAGTCCCTGATCTTGTTTGATTTCAGGATTAAAATTCTGCTAACAAAATATGATCTCATTATTCTTCCCATGACTCAAGCCTTTTGTAGTTTAAAGACTCGCTGCTCTGAAGGGGTTCTGAGGTTTGGGTTTTTTCCTGTTAAGATTACAAATGCAAATATGGTGATTGACAGAGTTCAGCTTTCTGATGTTCAGGGTTACAGACTCCCCTGTCCTCACAGCTGCCTTGGGCACGGTGATGTGTGGCAAGGAGATAACTGTGCAAGTGTTTGAAGGCTGCAAGTGCTGATGAAAAGGAGACAACACAAGGGGTGGTATGACAAAGGTATCTAGGAGACCGAAAATGATGATTAATAAAGTTTTTTGGCTAAGTATCAGGAATAATTTCCCAGCAGTGAGTTTGCAGCGTGCCCTCCCAATTATCCAGAGCTTATGCTGTTGTAATAAAAGCACAGACCTATAATGATTTTATGGTTGTCACTATGCTGTGTGTCAAAGCAATTTGGAGCCACACATTAAAAAGATGTTAAAACTTCCATGCTCACACGGCTGAACAAATGGCACTTGGCTAATTCTGAGCAGCGTAGGTAGGGCCTCATGCACAGCGAGGCTCTCATGACAGCCCCAAAAATCAATAGTGCCACCATGCACACACTCACTCTCCTATTTCATCACTTCTCAGTCACTGGTCAGGTGTAGCTGTGCTCTGTGCAGCACCTTTCCTTAGCACTCACCAACTTCACAATATGCTTTCCTCCTGAAAAGTTTCCAGTGTTTTCTTCCCAATATAGCCCTCATTTGCCCCCTGCAGATGAAAACATTTTAGAGAATGTATGAGCCCCGCTGAATAAACCCCGAGTTCTCAAAGCTTCCCTCCAGCAATCAGCCTCACAGTAGTGCTGCCTGATAAATGCTGCTCTGGTGGGGAAGCACACATTAAGCTGCAGAGCCTGATGGAAGCACTGCTCCTCTGTGGTGCAGATGCTTCCGAGTTCTCCACTGGGACAGATTGCTGCAAGGAACTCACAGTGATTATTTAAATAAATGAGATTGTACCAGGCAGAATGGACTTGGCCAAGCTATGGAAGGCTGTGTTCCACATTCCACTGCTGGGGAAATAAATTATATTAATTATTTCTAAATATATACTTTTTAAAAATGTTTAAAATTAAAAAGGAATGAGCCTTGACAGACACACTCACTAATGTAAGTTCTAGGTGCCAGTATCAGGAGAGCTGCCCTGGTAAAGCCACACATCAGAGGGGTTTCACAGCAAACAAGGGTGTGCAGGAGCCATACCAGGAGCTTGGGGAATCTTTCAGAGCAGCACTAAGCACAGACACTCTGGCTTCTTCCAACATTTGCTTTCTGTTAGTGGAAGCTGTTGCGGGTCACATGGATTTTTTTATTATGATTATTTTTAACTTCCAAAAAATTAAAATTATATGCACTGATTTTCCTTCTGTTTCCTACATGCTGCTGAAGACAAAACAAAACAATGGGCATTAGGTAGAATGGAGCTCTCAGGCTGGGTTAGCAGTGCTCTGTTCTGCTGGTTCCTCTGGAAAGGGATTCCTTTGTTTGCCCCTCACAAGAGCAGAGTAGACTCAAATCACAGCTGTAGGATGGGGAGGTCTCACATTTGGGCTTAAATGGCTCACAGACTTCACTGGGAACCTCTGCAGGGCACAGTGTGGGTGGAAGCTGTTTCAGCCAGGCTGCAGTGCCTTGCAGAGCTGAAGAAGCAGAGCAAAGGGCAGTTCAGGCTGCTCTCAGTGTCTGCACTGGCTTGTTCACATCCAGCTCGGGATCCCCGCCAGCGCTCAGCTGTGCTCCTCTCACAATGAGCAGCAGGCACACGGTGGCTGGACCTCAGAGCCACTACTGCAAAGCAGAATGGCAGTGATGCCCTAGGATTTTAGCTTTTCTATTGTTCAGATCCTCTGCTGCTTTAGGGTATAACTCTATAATTCCATAGCCTGTCAGCTACTGAAATTTATTGAGATAAAACAATTTCTGTCTAGACCTGAAACTCAAGGACACCTCACTGTCTCAGGCCCCGAGAGATGTAAACAATGGTGATTTGTGGGGAGGCAAACTTGTAGTAAATGACTTCATTACCTGAAGCTGTAATTGGAGGATTAACCCCTGAGATGTAAATGGACCAAACTGATAATTACCTGAAAAACTCATCACCATCATCTCACCTGGGTCACCAGAAAGTGATGCCTTGGAGTGGCTACCTAAAATAGAGGCTAGACAAGATTAGGAGAGTAAAAGCAGCTATTTATTAAAAGGCCTTCTGCTTTTATTCTCTTAATCTTGTCCAGTCTCTGTTTTAGGCAGCCACTCCCAAGGCATCGGCAGTGAAACACGGATGAAAAATCAACCCCACAATTCCAATAAAGATTTGTAGGGAATGGGTATGTTTATTCACAGCGCTGTGGACACATGTCGGGACTCATTGCCCTTTAATGGACATGCATACCTCTGAGAACCCCCAATCCTTTTTTATTACCCTTACTAATCTCTATATGCATAGAATTTCACAATAGGTTAATGCATATTCATTCTGCTGATTTCACATTACACTTACAGCTAGTTACACTTGTACTCAGTTTTTGTTAGAAAGTACAGAAAGAACTCCTGGGTCACTCTGCCCTGTCTGTTTTAAGGTCTGAGGAGTCTTTTTTATTTTTAGTGTGGAAATTTGCATTCTTTCTCCTTAGCTGTTTTTTTAGGGCTCCGGTCACCAGACTAAACAGCATATTTAGCAAGCTCAAAGTGGCACATTTCACCTAAATCCAAATGGATTCTACCCCGTTCCATTTTCACTCTGTCTCATTAGCACCTGAAATAATACCAAGAAAACCATGACGACTGAGGAAAAAATGAAGGAAAAATTCAGGCAATTGTTTCCTTTGCCGTGCAGTGGGCTGTTGTGCGAGACTCCGCCGCCCATGGTGCTGCTGCAGACCAGCCCGTGCGACAACTACGAGTGCCAGCATGGCGCGCAGTGCATCGTGGCGCAGCACGAGCCCGTGTGCCGCTGCCTGGCCGGCTTCGCGGGACAGCGCTGCGAGAAGCTCATCACCGTCAACTTCGTGGGCAAGGACTCCTACGTGGAGCTGCCCTCCGCCAAAATCCGCCCCCAGGCCAACATCTCCCTCCAGGTTGGTCAGAGGAAAGACTTAGCTGGAGGCTGCGTGGGTAAAAATTGATGTTTATTGGAAGTACCAGTGATGCTGTGTCCTCCTGTAATTGTAGAAAAATGCATTTTCTAATCTACTGTAAGGTTTCAGTTTCTGGTGAATTTTGGCCTTGAAATAGTTCCAGTTAATCAGTTTCTTTGTTGATATCTAGGATTATGTGACTGTACCAAGACAGAACAGTGAATGTGTGTGGATGTGACAGCCTGGCCAGAGAGACAGACAGCTAGATAAGTTTTCCCAGAACTGGCCCGGGAGACTTTAGGGAGCTGGAGATAAACAATGATACCCAATTACTAACAACAACCTGCAGGTGGTATTCTTCTAATATCTGTTTTCTTCTTATTCTCATAAGAATGTTTACAAATGGGTGTCTTGTTAATGGGCCAATCAGGTGAAATGTATTGATTAAATGACCAGTCAGGCCCACCTGTATTGGACCAGTGTTTAAAAGAAGCAGTTTTGTAAAGACAGCGTGCTTATGCCACTTAGCTTTCTGTCTCTGTGTCATTTATGACTTAACAGTGACAAATGTGCAGGGTTACACTTCCTCAAATAGAAGGAGAAAGGCTGAACTCTTCTATGGGGTGAATATAAGGAAATTCTTGCCTGTATCAGTAGTAACCACACAACCACAAAAAAGCACAAGTGACAAATGTAGAGTAGTTTGACCTCCAGACACTTGGCTTTTGAGGATATGAAATCCACAGGTTTAATTCATTGTTCACAAGAAAGAAAAGCAAATATGCAAGTGAAATCCATGCATAGAGACATTTAACCTATATCATGCATGTGTCTCATGCTGATGGAACAGAGGCTGCTGGCCAAAGTCCTGGAAAAATTTGTGAGCCACTTGTCTGCTCTAAAATCATTGAAATGTGAAGGAGAGACTGAAGCACCAGTGTACCTTTGTGGGCACACATTCTGCCTCCAGAATCTCTCCACACTCTGATTCCCAGACTGGCAACACAACCAGGGATGATTCAGGAGTGCTCTATGTCTTCCTGCTGATTCTTTCTACAGCACTGTGTTTTATCCTGTACAACTTGGTGTCCAGTGTCATGATGCTTCTTAAAACAGGCTGCTCTGAAAGGCCTCTCTGGACAATGTTTTGCTTATTCAGCAGACAAAAGGTCTGGGATTTTGATACAGGTCTAAGGCTCAGAAGACAACTGAAAACTGGTTCTCATGTGAGATGGGAAGTTGACCTATGTGTGTGAGTCCACCCAAGGACACCAAGACCTTTCTGTGCCTCCTGGCTCTTGCTCTCATTGCTCCTCATATATATGATGTATTAAAGCATATTTGAATTGCATATATGATTTTGGTTTCTTTTTAAATACAAGTTTATTCCTTTTACTAATCATTCTCAAGCCACCTTACATGGTTATGAATGTTTCACAGGTAGCCACGGACAAGGACAATGGCATTTTACTGTACAAAGGAGACAATGATCCTTTGGCTCTGGAGTTGTACCAAGGACACGTGAGGCTCATCTATGACACCCTGAACTCCCCACCCACCACAGTATACAGGTAAGTGGCTAAGCTCTGCCAAGACAATTGACTTCCAAAACTGGTGGAGGAGAGGTAGGATTTTTCTAAGCAAAGTGCATTGCCTTTTATTTTACTTCAAGGTATCTCTTTTATGCATGTAATTAGATAAGAAAGTCAGAATAAAGACTTAGCTGGAGGCTGCATGGGTAAGAATTGACATTTATTGGCAATACCAGTGATGCTGTGTACTCCTGCAATTGTAGAAAAATGCATTTTCTAATATGCTGTAAAGTTTCAGTTTCTGATGAATTTTGTCCTTGAAATAGTTCCAATTAATCAGTTTCTTTGTTGATATCTAGCATTATGTGACTGTACCAAGACAGAACAGTGAATGTGCAACTGCAGGGTTAGACTGCCTCAAATAGAAGAAGGGCTGAACTCTTCTATGGGGTGAATATGTTTAAGGAAATTCTTGCCTGTATCAGTAGTAACAACACAACCACAAAAAAGAACAAATTACAAAGGTAAATGTTGAATAGTTTGACCTTCAGACACTTGGCTTTTTGAGGATATGAAATCCTCTTTTTTTTTTTTATTCGCTGTTAACAAGAAAGAAAAGCAAATGCACAAGTGAAATCCATGCATAGAGACATTTGTGCAGGAAGGAGGGATGTGCTGCCCTTTTCCTCCACGGTTCTTTCAGCATCCCTCTCCCCTGGATGTCATTTTCAAGCCCTGTTGCTCCAGTTTGCTCTGAGCACAGATGCAGTTGTGACCACACTGAGCATTTTGGGTTGAGCACAGACTCCTGGCACTGTGTGTGCAGCAGAGCTGCAATTCCCAGCCCAGCTCACGCTGGGGGGGAGAGCATCCTGCTGGAGCAAGGGACAGCATGGATGTCACCACGCATCACCCACCTCGTACTTTTCTCAGAAGGTTTTCTCAGCACTTGCTAACACTTGAGCCTCCCAGGGAATTTTCTTTAGGGAAATGGTGACATTTTTAAGAAAATGAAAACATTCTTTCTGTATTAAAGCAAACTGGAAAATATATGCCGGAGCTCACCCTAGGTCAAGGGTGGCTCCATGTGGTGGAAAAGTCTCTCCTCCAACCCGTGCTTCCAAAGAAAGGCTCAGCAGTCTCTTGTTGTTCAGTCTCAAGGCAGTTTATTGCAAGTTATCGAAAAGATTTTCTTCTGGGGCTGCTGTGGTTTGCTCACAGCTCAGGCAGAGGCACACACACACCCTGACATCCTCTCTGACTCCCGACTGCTTCTTCTCTCCCCCTCTGCCCAGGGCTGCTGCTGTCTTTTATATGGTACATTACGTGTTACATGTTTACAGTTTTTCCCCAATGCCTATTACCTATATTAAATGGTGCTTTTCTATCTTTTATATGGTACATTACGTGTTACATGGGTACAGTTTGTCCCCAGTGCCTATTACCTACATTAAATGGTGCTTTTCTATCTTTTATATGGTACATTACGTGTTACATGGGTACAGTTTTCCCCAATGCCTATTACCTATATTAAATGGTGCTTTTCTACTCTAAACCAATCTGTGAGTGCCAACATCACCAAGAACATGGAGGTAAGGAAGGAGAAAGAGGGAGGACAGGACTGGCCCAAATCCCTCCATCTTAAAACCTCTGACCCCAATGTACAAAACTAAACTCCCCTGTACAAAACCAAAACCCCCCTGTACAGCACTCAGAAATTCTTCCCTCTACTTTGTGACTACTTCTACTATAATATCTAAACTTTTGTGACTTCTTGTTCTTCCTGCAAGGTTGGTAAATCATTCCATGGCTCAAACCCAAAATCACAGCTGTTTCCAGCTGCCTGACAGGGTCTCAAATGCTTCTGACCTGGGCCTGGAACATCCAAAAATGTCTGAGGGACATTTTGAATTCCGACAAATACCAATGCAGACGTGTAGCCAGGAAGAGCACTGGTTTGTCCCCTGTAGGAATGAAGGAAGTAATTTGCCCATGGTTTTCACCAGCTGGATGGGTAGGTGTGAAAAACATCTTCGTGTGTGGCCTCTGAGCCTAATTGATCAGCTGTTAGAGCAAAGCTGAAGTTGATAAACAGTTTTGTAATGTTAATTAGAACAGAGGGAAAGCTCCTTATGTGTGGGGGTGACAGGGCCATGTGGATGTTTGCTGGCCAAAGTCACCGTGGCAGAGTGGGGACAGGAGCTGCTGCCACCACTGCATAAACACCACTCCATGGATCCACTGCCTTCTGCAGAGCCTCGGGGTGGTGGGTTGGGTGTCCTCCTTGTCCCCACGCCCTTCCCAGGGATCAAGGAGGAGGGCTTCATTCACACTGACACCTCATTACCATAAGATTAATGGCCCGTTCACTCCATCTTGTGCAACGTGCTCTGCTGAGATGGGAAAGAAGCTGCTTAATACGATGCCCTTTCTGAAATGTCACTCTAATCTTTTATTAGTTTAAGGAGTGGAGCTAAATGGGATTAGCATGGAGCTCGATGGGAAAAGATTAGGTTGATTGAGAAAAACTGCAGCTAAAGAATGTCAGAAAGGGCCTCTAAATAGATTAAAAGTCTTGTTTTCCTTAAAGGCTGAAGAAGGAGCAGGAAAACCTGCTTGTCCCCTTACAAAAATAGGATTTAAGGGTAGAAGGCATAAGTGGATCAGGTTTGACCTCTCTGTTTGACTTTTAGCTAAGGCATGAGCTCTGCTTGGCCTAAGACATGACTTCCAGCTTGGCACGGAGTTTTGACAGGAAAACGCCAGATAACAGAAAATCCCCCATTTCCTTTTAGCTTGGACAATGGTCAATTATTTCCATTATCCAGGCATTGGCCATCATTTCTAAGTTGTGTCACTAATACCGCCTGCATTGTTTAGAGGCTTTCTCAAGGGAAATTAAAGTCTACTTATACCTGGACCTGGTTCCCATGAGTTTATCTGGACTTTTATGTGCATTTTCTCCTAATCTGCATTTTGATGAAATGAATGGCTGGTTCAGTGTGATGCATTTTATCACAACCTGAAGAATTTGGGAAACTCCTTTCTTCAACTTCTACAGTTTTCATTTGTGATTAAAAACAAGGTTGCCAGAAGAGCCTGTAACATCCTGACCTCAGCACTGGTAAAACAGTTTGCCTTCCCTACTGCCTCGTCCCTGCTGTCTTGTTTAGACGCCTCATTTCAGTTTCAATCTCAGCAAAAGTGGACTGATTGCCTTTGCAAAGCTCTGTTGAAAGACTATGAGATTAATTTTCACAGTCAATATCATGTTCTGCTCCCCTCCAGAGCAGTCCACTTTTTGGACTGGATAAGGAGGGCTTTGGCTCTTGGTTTTTCCCCAGAAGAATCTGCCAGAAGAGGAGGAGGCCTTAAAATGCTGCCTGGTGGGAGCTGTGCCAGCTACAGCTGCAGGAAATCTGTCACTGACCTGGTCCTGGGCTGTAACTGAGATGTTTTGCTGGCTATTTCAGGTACTCCCAGGATGGGATGTGGGAAGTCACTGGCAAGCCACATGATCTGTAATTCCTCATCAGAATCTCCATTATAAGATTTATTAATAGTACTTACAAACAGTAAAATTAGCAAAGTACTTGGCTAATACAGGTAATATCCTGTAGGGATAAGATAAAAGCTGTTGTCTGGGAAGCCAGCAGTGAGTAAGTCACACTTGGTGGTAATTTTTCATAGTATTCCACAAGGATGAAGCACTCCCTGTGCCCCAGCCCCGTGGGCCAAAGCTGGGGAAAGGTTTGCCCCAGACACAGAGGTGCTCTCAGCTGCTGTGGGCTCTGAGAGTGGCTCTGCTGCAGAGATTGCAGGGCAGAAATGTGCCAGAGGAGTGGACTGTCAGGAAAGAGGTGTTCATTTTAACTGCTCTGGGAAGGCAGGTTGTCCCTGGCTGCCAGAGAGAACCTGTTCTGTGTTTAAGTCGCTCCTCTGAGCAGATTGAACCAGAACTGCATTATAAAGTCAGTCTGGAAAAGCCCAAGATAACTGACTGCACATTCAGGTTTGCTTAACATGTGTTTGTCCCTGTGGTAGGTTTGGATAGAAAGGTTAAAGTTGACATTGGGCTTCTCTCATTCCAGTCAGGTAAAGGTCAGCACATGTCCAGTGGAAATGACTACCTAAAATTCCCTGTCATTTATCATCAAGTTAGAGAGAAATACAAGTTAATGCAGTAATATAATATAATGCAATGACAGAACTCACCCTTTAAAAGAAAATCTGACTAATCTTTTACTGGAACCTGTCACTTGTGAGCTGCAGAAAAATGGTTTCCTGGACATCAGAGTAAAGCTCTTACAGAATATCCATTTTTAAAATAGGATTCCAAGTTATTGTTTCTTTTATTCTATTTAATGGACGAATGAGTACAGGAATCTTTTTCTGAATGCTTTATTGCCTCCTGGTTTCTGCACTGCTCAGAGTTACTCTTCCATGCCATGGCAGTGCTTGGTACCGCTCCAACAGTGAGTTCTTGAAATGAAGTAAATCTTTTACACAGATTCTGTACCTTAATTTAAAGATGCCAACTGGTAAAGAACATGCTGCATTTACTTACTACCACAGTCCAATTGTTACAAGTTTGAATTAAAAAAGAGCAGTTAATTTCATAGTTCCAGCGTATCTGTTTAACTGTACTCTACAGGGAGAACTCCCTATTTTCAGCCTTTTTTCCCACATCTGTTCCTTGAGCCAGAGATAAGACCTTACTTGTAAACTTCTCTCCGATAGATTTTATGCTGCCATACAGTCGTATTGATTTGGATGCTGAAATAATCCTTCCTAGTACAAATGGAAAACAGAACTTTGACACAAACTGCTGATGTAATTCCCTCCAGAGTTCCCAGATTGCCATGTTGCATACAGACTGTTATATCTGGTAAAGAGCAAGATGCAGGCGTCGTTGGTGTAAAATCATATGTTTTCATGCAAGGTTCCTGACAGCAGTGAAAAAGGAGGCAGTTAGGAAAAGATAAGAATGAATTATATTTGTCTTTCCGTAGAGACTACACCCAAATTACATTATAATTCCCTTTATAAGAAGTATCCTTGCATAATCTGCTTTCAAAAATGCTACATCATTAAAAATATTCCTTGTAGATTGTATCATGCAGTTCTCATGGTCTGGCTGACTCTTACATAGCATAGCTGGATGTTCTTGTGGTTAAAGCAAAAGGCCTGAAATGCAGGAGCTCACATTCCTGCTGTATCTGTTTCAGATGTGATGACTGCAAGACGACAAATTAAATCTGGTTCCCTGTGCACACTAAAAAATAGAGAAAGGCATGAATAATACAAAAGGTGTTTCAGAAATGTGCTGCAGGTCTCTGGAGGGTGAGGGTCCTACTCCCCCGTGCCTCCTTTGGAACAGCACAAGGTTCTTTTGCTGGTGGCATCTGCAAACTTTGGTGCCCTTCCACTCCCTCGGGCTCTGCCCATGGCTCTGGAGCCTGGCAGCTGCTGGAACTCAGTTCCAGCACTGTCCCTGGCCATGCCAGTGCTGAATGGGTGTGCTGCTCCCCAAAGACTTTGGTCATCTACTCAAGTTTCTGCTGGTGCTGAAGTTGAACAGTTGCCTTGGTGGTGAAAGAACATCCACACCTTCCACAGAGAGGGATTTTGTGCCATTGTCTCTTTGGCTGGAATTCTTTATCTGCAGAAAAGCCTGGGAGCCTTCACCATTAATTCTCTGCCTTCTGGGGAGGAATGTGCTGGAGGAGTGAGAACATTAATTATTCTTAGGATCATTATTAGAGCTTGTCAAACTCAGTTTTTGGCAAAAGTGTCTTTGCAGAGTGCACTGCATGACTGCTCCTGTTCTTCCTAACACCTTCACAGTCTGCAGCCCATGCTGTGCCCATCCCTGGTGGGATGCCTGTTTGATACTCTGGATGGGCTCTAAATAGGCTGTTTTTCAGTCATTTCTGTGAGGCATCACTGAGCTCTTTACAATTCTGCATGTTTGCAATTCATTTTATTCTATCACACACTCTTATTTTTTCAGGTACCCCTTAGGGATTCTGTATCAAATATAATGAAAGAAACTGGCATTAGTCTCTAACCTGCACAGGAAAAATTGTAAAATTTGAATGTACTTGTACATCTTGCATGAGCCAAGGCAAAGGACAGCTGAGTTATTTTTTTACCTTTATAAGGGGCTCTGGAGTACTTAAATGGGAGAAAAATGGCAAGTGTGTGAGTTCTTCTCAAGCTACAAACATTGCATTTCCCTAGTTTTTCCTGGATTTTTTTACAGTAGGACAGTGAAAATGTAAGGTCAATACCTTAAAATATCATTTAACATTTATCATTAGGTTCAGAATCAAATATTTGCTTTCAAGAAATACAGAAACGTTTTCCAGCTGAGCTGAAGCTTAGGTAAAGTTTTGTCCTTCAGGCTGCTGCAGGACTTAGCAGGCAAAATCTTGTTAAGCTAAATTAATTTTTTTTCTTTGTAAATCTGTCCAGTATCTCTTGCAAGAATGACAGTTTCTCATCTCCTCTCCCTCTGAGAACCCAGCTCGTTCTCTTCAGTTCAATGTCCAAGTACCCAGAAGCTGCAGACCCACATTTCATGTCTCAGACATGTATGGGGTGTTTCAGAGTGAACTTTACACCAGAAGAAAGCAAAACCTTTCACAAAGTGAGCCAGTGCTGGTCTGTCTGTCTGCCAGGTACAGGCAGTTAGGAATGGCCATTTGTCCTGTGGTAATGACAAAAATAAAAGTTACATTCTCTGAGTCCCAGGTCACCTTATTCAGGGGCCAAAATCTGGAGCTGTGGGTCTAAGCTGCACTCAGGCATCCTCTGTCAGCAGAGGCCAGGCTGGAAAAAGGTTGCAAATATGTTTTAAAGGCATTTTCCTACTATACCATAGGTCGTTGGTCCAGTAGTACACTGCCAAAGTTGGTTAATACTGATTGCATCAGAGGAAGGTTGAAGTGTTTTCATAGTAGACAGTGATGGAATAAACCTAATCATAGTCAAAATGACTTTATAAACTTCCTGTGCACTAATGACTGGCTCATGTCTTGAATTGTGAGGGGTTTTTTTGCCTTACAACAACATGTAGCAAGCTAATATGTTTATTTTTTCCTGCCTGTAAATTTCTTGTGAACATGATGAGTAACACAAAGTTTAGATGTGTGCCATGTGTGATAGATTCATATCCCGTCTAGCCCAAGTGCTCAGCTGGCTCTGGATCCAATGGAGGCAGCCTCTGTTGGAAGCAGCACACGCAGACCTGGAGCTGAGGGAGGTGGTGGAGGTGCAGGAAGGGTCTGTGCAGGATGGATTTGTGCAGGATGGATCTGTGCAGGATGGGTCTGTGCAGGATGGGTCTGTGCATGGTTATTTCCATGCTTCCTCCCAGTATGGAAATGGGTCCCACTGCTCAGCAGCATGCCCCAGTGCTGGGGGGAAAGGTGGGCATGGCAGCTGCTCTGGTGGCTGTCAAACACAATGGGCTTGGTCATTTCTGTGGAAGGAGAGGATCCAGCTATAGGTACCTTGCTATAGGTGAGGTGGAAACAATTTCTAAATAGACATTGCTTTTTTTCTTGGGGTTTAGCCTCCATTTTCAGGTGAAACCCATCATTGTCTCTCAGTCTGACAGGACGCCCTGTTAATTGTACTCTGCAGTGGTCCTGCTCCCTGCTGCTGAACCTGCATATTTTCCAGAGCTAAAAAGGGGATAAATGGTGTGAAGTATTGCCTGATGTAACAACTCTGTGAACCTGGTGGATTTTCCCATCAGAACCTGTGATTTGATAAGTAGCTGAATGAAGAGCTGTTTTTCTAGAAGGTGACCCCATGCACCCTGCTCTGTTTGGTGGGGCCAGGGGCTGTGTCACAGCCTGTCCTGGTGAGTGACACTCAGCTGTACCCACGCAGTGCTGGGGAGGACGTGGCACTCAGGCTGCCACCACCCTGCTGCTGTGCCAGGGCCTGCCTTCCCCTCTGCTTTTTGCAGTGTCATGTTCATAAGGACACCAGATTGCACACCAACCCAATAGCACTGCAGAATCTCTGGCAGATTTATCTCTGGCAGATTTTTTTTTTTTTCACTCTTATTTTGTGGGTTTGTTATTTTGTCTGATGCATGGCACTGTGAGGACACCAGGACGCAGTAGCTGGTGACACCACCATGTGCAGCGAGGAGCCAAAGCATCCTGGTGGAGAGGGTGGGCAGGGAGCAACACTGATCTGTCACTCAGGGGAGGCCTTGGACTTGAGGAGAGCATTCCAGCTTTTTTTTTCTGCCATGGCACTTGCTTTAAGCAGAATGAGGTATCCAGCTCTGCTGGTGTGAGTGCAGGAGACAGCAGCTCCTGCTCCCAGCAGCTCCTGTTCCCAGCAATTTCTGCTCCCAGCAATTTCTGCTCCCAGCAATTTCTGCTCCCAGCATCTCCTGTTCCCAGCAATTTCTGCTCCCAGCAATTTCTGCTCCCAGCAGCTCCTGCTCCCAGCAGTGGGGCTGGAGGGAGCTGTGGGACTTCACCCAGGTCTGTGAGAATCCACTGCAAACAAGCGATGCTTGCCCTGGCTGGGTGTCTGAGCCTTTTATGAATCATCTAGGGAAAGGGGTCAGGATTGTGTTAATTGGATGTTGCAGGGGTGTAAAAAAGGTCCTTGCTCTTCCCTTAGAAGGTCTGTAGTGCAATGACTTTCACTGCTGGCAGGGGTGCTGCAGGAATTGAATTATGGCTGGAAATTAGATATGCATAGCCTGGCCAAACGATCATTAAGGGAGATACAGTAATCAGCTGCCAGTGTTCAAGGGCTGTAAACACCAGGAAGAGGAAGATGGTTTATTTGGGTGGTCTACAAAGTTGTAAGTAGGAGAAAAGGTATATAACCAAGCAAATTAAAATGGAGGTATCAAGGAAAAAACTCTTAAGGTTGAGTACTCTCAGCCTAAAAGACCTACCACTCAAGTCATGTAGCACAGGATTGAACATAACAAAAGAGTGTATTTCAAGCTGAAAGTGAACTTGAGTGCTTTAATATTCCTTTCACCTCTTATTTCCCTAGTCCTGTGTTTCATTAGCATTTTTCATACTTTTTTCTCAACATGTGGTTTTTATTCAGCTCCTGAAGATGATGGTGCTTGAAGTGATGTGTTATTGTGGAGGTAGCACAAACACCACTCCAATTATGATTTTGCCTTTGTTGCCATGGAGAAGTTTAAATCTATTTTAGGCCAAGGACTGATTATAGCTGGAACTAAGGGTAGGAGGTAAGTGTAGCTTGGAAAGGTGAAAACCCATCACTGCTGATACCCGCAGTCAGCCTGGCACAGTGTGAGTTTCACAGCTCACTGTTGACATCTCAGCACAGCTCCCTGCAGCTCTCACCTTGAGTTTTTGATTTTGGTACCTCTTTTCTGGTGCTGTAAGCTCCTTAAGATCTTTTGGATATGTATTTTTGTTTATTCCCTTCTACTTTAAATGTTCTCAAAGATTGTCTGAGTTCAGTGTTCCCCATGGCCTTCACCCATCTCTTGCCATCCTTGTGTTTCCTTTGTTTTGTGTGTCAAGCGAGGCGTGTCCCCATTAAGACAGAGGTCAGGAAAATCTGGAGACTGTAGCTAATGAATTAATGTTCTCATTTGCATAATTGATGGTTATATATCTCCTCAGTGACATGGTTGGCTGTGATACGTAAAGCTATTTTTGGTTTTGACTCCTCTGCCCTGCTGTTCTCTGCTGTCTACAATAAAGGTGTATTACTAGACAGTGAAAAAAATCTGACCCCAAAGCCCAGATTTTACAAGTTCCAACCGAATGCTTTAATCCTTTAATGCATTTCTGTTCACTGGCATATTTATAGTGACTCAGCTCTCATGGGTGTTAGAGCAAGGGGAGTCAGTGTTTGAAACATCTGTGTGTGCTTGGGGCTGGAGTACAGGGGAAAGAAAATATATAGGAGGGAGAAGAGAAAAAGCTGAAAAATAAGAGTGGAAATCAGTTCTTTCCTATAATCCCTGAGGTTTTATGTGTAATACACAACCCTTTCCCTTTGCTTCTTTGCATTCTGGAGTCTGAGCTCCCAGCAGGGGCCATGTGCACTGTGTGCAGTGTCCTGTGCAATGGCTCCATTGGCTCACCTGTCTAGAGCTGCTCTGGCAGCTCCCTCCCACAGAAAATCTTAATATCTCTTCCATAGAGCCCTCTCTAGTGGCCTCCCTTCCCTGTGAGGGCAGCTCCAAGGGAACAGAAGGTGCTGGACCCAGGGCTTTGGAAGCTGAGCTCTCCTCACATCCCAACATTTTCCTCTTTTTCTGGCCAGATTTGATCAGATGCCATGTCCAGCTCTGTGAGGGTAACCTCAGTGAGAGCAATGTGCTGGACCGTGCAAGGCATGTCAAGTGGGCTGTGAAAAGATGAGTGATGGAGAAGAGAGAGTGGAGGGATGCTGCAGAGACTGAGCACAGTGGGGGGAATGCCTGACCAGGTGGGTCCTCACCAGCTGCCGACTACAGCCCCAAGCCACTGCCTGGCTCCTGAGGAATCATTTTGTGTAATGGGAAACTTTCGATTCCTTTTGCTGCTTACTTTTCAGCAAAAGTTTAATTGTTAATTTAATTATTTAATTCCTGGAAATCCTTGCTTACACTTTAAGTGTTTACTCTTTAATCATAATTCCTCATTTTTTTCCAACAAGGATTTGTACGAAACCATACCATATCCAATGGCGGTGGCACAAAGTGCCGCGGCTGGAAGTCAGCTAAAATTCCCTGAATGTTTGAACGGCTTGGGAAGATCTCAGGAGCTAACATGGTTTGTTAGCACCTGGGGAAAGGCAGCTGGTGCGGCTCCTGCGGCCCTTGGGCTCTTCCTGCCGCACCTTTGGGGTGTCGCTCGTTGTGCTCGCACCGGTTAATTCGGTTTCACCGGGACGCGGGGCAGCGGGAGCGGGGACCGGGACTGGGAGCGGAGCAGGGAGCTGGAAGCGGAGCAGAGCAGGGAGCGGGAGCGGGGTAGGCAGAGGAGCTGGGAACTGGAAGCGGGACGGGGAGAGGGAGCAGGAGCGGAGCAGGGAGCGGGGCAGGGAGAGGGAGCGGGGCAGGGAGAGGGAGCGGGGCAGGGAGCAGAGCTGGGAGCGGGGCCGGGAGCGGGGCAGGGAGCGGGAGCGGGGTAGGGAGAGGAGCTGGGAGCTGGAAGCGGGGCAGGGAGAGGGAGCGGGACAGGGAGCGGAGCGGGAGCGGGGCCGGGAGCAGAGCAGGGAGCGGGAGCGGAGCGCGGAGCGGGAACGGGGCCGGGAGCGGGAGCGGGGCAGGGAGCAGAGCAGGGAGCGGGAGCGGGGCAGGGAGAGGAGCTGGGAGCTGGAAGCGGGGCCGGGAGCGGGGCAGGGAGAGGAGCTGGAAGCGGGGCCGGGAGCGGGGCAGGGAGAGGAGCTGGGAGCTGGAAGCGGGGCCGGGAGCGGGGCAGAGCAGGGAGCGGGAGCGGGGCAGGGAGCGGGACAGGGAGCGGAGCGGGAGCAGAGCAGGGAGCGGGGCAGGGACCGGGAGCGGATCTGGGAGCGGGGCCGGGGCTGTCCGCGCTCGGCTCACGGTGCCACGGCGCCCTCTGCTGCCCGTCGGCGTCGCTGCACCGCGCTCCCGGCCCCATTCCCGGCCCGTATCCCGCATTCCCGCTCTCACCCGGAATTCCTGCCCCACACCCCGCATTCCCGGCCCGTATCCCGCATTCCCGGCTCTCTATCACCCCGCATTCCCCACTCTCACACCGCGTTCCCGGCCTGCAGCCTGCCACGCTCAGAGCGGGCAGCTGGGTGCGGGGTGGCCGGAGGAACCCCATAAATCCCGACTGGAGGCGGCATCTCCGTGCCGCGGGTGGTTCCAGAAGGAAGAGCCCTGCAGGAGCACCTGGTGCGCAGTGGGAATCCAGTTCGGGTGTCACAGGACCCTTTGGAGTCGGGCAGGGCCCGGGGGAGAGCGGAGCGGGGCTCAGCATGGTGCGCTGCTCAGCGCCCGCCGCCCTTCATCCCCGCCCATCCGCTGTCTCCGGCCCGGCTACAGAACGGGCTCCGAGGAGAGTTCGTGCAGCTTTTCTCTCACCACTGGTCTCTCCCCCACTGTTGTCTCCTACTCAGAATCCTAAGGCGTCTGAGTGCCTTTCCATCAGCAGCAGCAGTAAGTGCGTGCTCTCAGACAAGTATCTGCTGGCTGGGGATTTCCTGTCATCCTGCCTGTCCACATTCAGCTTTTCTATCATATCTCTGTGTCTTCTCAAACAGCAAACGAGTGCTTTGCCTGTTCTAACTTTATCTGCTTTACAAAACTGCAGTGTTGGGTGATGGTTGTGAGTTACTTTGTTTCTCAAAGTTCAGGCAAAGATTATTTTAATTCCGAGTTTAAAAGTGAAAGAATCAGAACGGAGTAATACTTATCCATGCATTCCTGCAGACTGGGACCTCTCACTCCCTTTTCAACAAAAATACCAGCACTGGGTATGCTGAAAGGCATAAGCACCATGTGGGGTGGCTGCTTCCATCCCCAGGACTCACAGATTTTTGTTTGCCTGCTAGTCAAGGCATAATCTGGAAAAAGCACACCCTGTGGAGAGTAGGTGATGAATGCCTGTGAAATCCTGGCTCTGGGAAGAGCCAGTCCTGCCAGATGTGATAATGTTGTCCTCTGACAAATGGCCATAGCTTGGCCTTCTGCAGCTAACCATGTGGTTTGTGTGTTAGCTTCAGCTATTGACCCTGCTGGGGAAGGGCTCCCTATCCTAGAGCCATCCATCCCACCTCCACAGTGCTCAGCTCTCACAGCCCTTGGGGTTTGGCTCCGCTTCTCCCTTTCATTGGCACTTCTGTACAGACTAACAATTACATATGTGCATTTTCATTTATCTCGCACCTTCCAGCTGAAGTCCAAGTGCTTCCCCCCTGGGAATCAGGCACTGCAGAGAGCACTGAGATAAGCAGGGAGCACAGAGGGATCACCCCGTCGGCCTTGCTGCAGCACAGCTGCTCCTCGTAAGGCAGCAGACACTTAGCAGAATTCCTGAGTATCCAAACACAAAGTTCAGACCAGCTGTTTCCAAACTTATTGGAGCTGCCAATGCACAAAGTGCTGTGCTTGAGGTGTGGCCCTGCTGCCGTGCACTGGGGTGCAGTGGGGACAGAGGCTCAGCCCCTTGGGCAGGAGTCCAGCACACATCCTCTGCCTCCCATCCTGGCCCACACAACCCACTGCCCTTGCCAGGGCCCTGGTACCACTGCTCTGATCCAGGGTGCTGCTGGACCAGCTGGATCCGCATTTTCGCTCAGTGTCAAGCCTTTGTGTTTTTACTTTAAAACACTTTGAACTGTACCATCAGCTCCAGGTTCTTGAGTTCTCCCCAGGGCGCTCTCAGCATCTTTCACATGGGCAGCAGCCACAGCCCAGTGCTTCCCTGCAGGTCAGGAATGAGTGATTAAGCCAGCAGAGCTCTCCTGGGAGGAGAACTATCTCACTTATTTATGTAAAACCACACCATAAAGGGGCTCATATACTGTTACCTTATGACCTGTGTAACCTTACATGAACTTTTGAAGGCCTGTGTGTTCGTGATTCATCCCAAAAACCTGTGGGGAGAGCTGCACTGCAGAGGCACATCAGCTCCAGTCTGGAACAGCAGTGTGCTCTTCTCAAACAGCACATTCCCAGAAATGCCTGCAGTGCTGACTTGCTGCCTGATGTTGCTCAAGTACAATTGGTTATGTCAGGTCTACTATAAAACACTATAAAAATGAAACTTCTTCCAGCAACAACTGAATTCCAGTAATCTCCAAGGCATGTAATTTGTTTGTGAAGTCGAGGTCTGTTTTCCTTGCTGCAATAGCCTTCCACATCAGTTCTGCAGGATTGGGCACTAAAGATGGGCAGCATGTCATCTAGGCTGAGAGGTGGTCACATCTAAAAGGTGATTGTCCCTTAGAGATGAGTGTGTCCCTTCCTCTCCACTGACAGTGAAGAAAGTATGGGTAAATAGCTCAGAGACAATGACCTTGCAAATTTACAAATCACCTGAAAGAAACCTGACCTGTGAATTTTTAACTTTGTGTGAGAGGATGCTGAGCTTATGGGCCTTTGGAATGAGCAGAAACCCAAACTTTGACACTGTGCTGTGGTGTGCACCACATGTGCAGCAATCCCAAATCCAGGCTGTTGTCCAAGCAGAATCTCAGGATGCCCAGAGCTGGTGTGTTCTGTCACCATCCACATATAGCAGCACCCCCAGCCTGAAGGGAGGAATCTGGGAAAAGTGCTCACAGGAAACACTGTGTATGTGGGCAATTCACAGAGCCCACAGGCTGATTCCAGAACAGCCACTACTGTTATCACATTCTTGTTGTGTTCCTATGTGCATCTGAGTGCACGTGGAACAGATACTGTGCCTTTTAATTACACCTATAGCAGTAGTAAAACCCCATCAGATCTGTAACTACCACCCTGGTTTGAAACCCTCTTTGCTCAAGAGCAGGTAATCCCACCCTTGCCCCTCCCTGCTTGCAGCAGTGCATGAAACCCTTGGGTTGTTTTAGGGAATTTCACCATGCAGCATTAAGGTTTGAGAACTGAAGCTCTCAAACCTGAAAATAAAAAAATGATAGCGTGATATTGTAAATGCAGGCGAACCTGGTGGGAAGAAATGATGATGTCTGACTCCAGTTCAGAAGGCTGAATGATTTCTTTATTATAACTATGCTATAATACATTAATATGCTATTTAAAGGAGATACTAAAACTACATACCTGCTTTTTCTAACTACCCTAACTCACAACTCCTGACGCTCCTCGTGAGAGTCCAGCCCCAGGTGGGTTGGATTGGCCATCAGGCTCAAACAATCCTCACCAGAATCCAATCAAGCACTCACCCCAGGTAAACAATTCTCCAAATACATTCCACATGGGAAAAACAGGGAGCAGAAATAGAAATTGTTTCCTCTTTCTTCTCTCTGTGCACCTCCATGAAAAATCCTGCAAGAGTGCTTGGCACGGCCTGATGCAAATGGATTGATATCACTGCACCTTTTAATGTCTGGGGGAGTGACCAGGGGATTAAGATTGTTTGAGGTGTAGACTAGGAGGTTGCTGCAGGCTTCCTGCATCTGAAAAATCAGTGTTAAAAACAAAGCAATAAATACACACTACCATCTTGTCTGCTCAGATGGCTGCCTGTTCCCTGCCCCACCATCCAACAATTCCTACTGTTTTATCCTCAAGCTTCAATCTACACCTTAATGTTTCCCAAAAAGGAGCAGCAATTTGTCATTTTTTCTTGTGTTCAAGTAGGATTGTCTGATACTGAACAAAGCACACTGGTCATTTACAAGCCAAAACCTCCTGAATTGCTTCTCTGGCTTTAAGAATCTCAGTCTGTCCTTATTCTTTGGTATGTAGTTCCAAGACACTTCTGCTGTGAGGAGATGCTGGTTTCAGAGGCCTCTGCTGTCTCACCCCAAATTGCAATACCTCCTGACCCCGTGAGATAATTTGAGTTTAAACTACCCATACAAGAAGAAATTATTTCAGTGATCCAGCCTGCAGCACGAGCACCAAGCAGTGTGACAGAGGGCAGCAAGCTGTGGCTGAGAGCTCAGAGTGGGATTTTTTGGTAGTTTTGTCACCAAAGCCAGTGTGTCATGTAGCTACACACTTGCTTTTCTGCCCTGGGAAAAACAGCTGGAGTGGTTGCTCTCCTGATTAGCTGCCCTCTGAAGCATTCCACATGTGTCAGTACTGCCTGCCCAGGATCAGCTGAGGGTCAGTTTGTACCTCCCTGCTGGAGGAAATGCTGAGAACATCCTGACTGCAACCTCCAGAGCACCCCAGAGCTGTGCTGTGCAAGGTGTACCACAGGGACAAAGGGTGTCACAGAAGCAGGGCTGTTTCTTGTTCATCTTCTAATTCTTTTTTTTTTTTGTTCTCACTTTCTAGTGTGGAAACAGTAAATGATGGGCAGTTTCACAGTGTGGAACTTGTGATGCTGAATCAAACTCTGAACCTGGTGGTGGACAAGGGGGCTCCCAAGAGTCTGGGAAAGCTCCAGAAACAGTCTTCTGTCAGCCTCAACACACCCCTCTACATTGGAGGTACTGTGAGTTGCTCTAGAATTTTTTAGCATGTTTTCTCAGAAGCAAATAATCTTCCATCCTATGGAGAAGGCTCTCACACAGCCACCACAGGAACAGCCTGCTTTGCATTTCAGCAGCTCCCAGAACTGGCTGGCACCAAGGTGTGATGGCTGACCTGGAAGTATCAGTGGGAGTATCACAAATTGTCATGGCAAAAAAGCAAATCAATAGTCAGTAGGTTTAAATATACCATAACTGAGCAGTATTTCTGCTGGAAGTTTCAAGAGGTCTAAAAATTGTGGGGGAAAAAGGTGTGTGATTAAAAAACATATTAAAACACAAGCTAAGATCACCTTCGTTAATAATCTTATTGGAAACTGAAGCCACAGTTTTAGACAGATATTAGAATTGACCAAACCTCAGTTAAGACATTTTTTCCCATTAAGTACTGAATCTGGAGGGAAGAGGAGACCAAATGGGATGGGGAACAATGCCCAGAGTAATGACTATACCACTGATTAGGTGTCTGGTTACAAGAGACAGAACAAAGGCTGGTCTCTGCCCAATGGATTGTTTTTGCCAGAACCCCCCTAGTTCTGTTCCGGAGTGAATGTTGAAATCTCTCTGTCAGTGACACAGAGTTCTTGAATTTTTAGTCGGCCTATTTCAAATACAAAAGTCAGCAGAATGGTAATAGAAAGTCTTTGAGCCTTTTCTAATGAGATCATTGAAGCCAATAGTAGAACCTCTTAGCAAATTCAGCTGCTGCTGGTCAAGGCTATTCTAAATAATTTTCTTTAATAACACTTTTCTAAAAGAACCCTGAATATTGCCCTTGTAAAACAGAAAACTGGCTAATCTTGCTTTGTACAGAGCTGAACTTTTATAATTGGCTCCTATTAAGAATGTCACAGGCTATTAAAGAGCATTGTGCATCAAAGATAATCCGCTGGTGCAGAGGCCATCACAATTTCTCCCTTTAGCACAGCACAAAAGATACCAATCCTGCAGCAATTTATACACAGGGAACTTGGGAACTAATCCCATGGAAAAGTTTTGTTAATGGATGAGCATCATGGATCGATACTAATTCTCCAAAGGTACCTAAAAATTCTCAGGAAAAACCTGAGGTCTGAAATGAAAGACTGTTGGATACCAAGATCCACAGCCTCAGTAAAGACTTTTGCTGTTGCCTATTAAAATTCTTCTTGCTTCTTTCTAAACCCTCCCTGTTCTTCATGTGCAGCCACCTCCCATGGAAGCCAGCTGCCCTTCCTCTGCAGGTGGTTTAGTTAAAGTAGTTCCCTAAATTACCCCAGAGCAATTGTTCCTAACCTACAGTAAGGTTAACACAGACCTGAACCTTCAGGTGCTCACAGTTTTGTCGATCTCACAACCACATCACTTGTTCTAGCAACTTTCCTTCTAACACACAGTTAAACAGGGGCTGGATTTGTTTTAGGACCACCTTTGACAGTGGCATTACTTACAGACAGCAAGTTCAGAGGCCTCCCATGGCTGAAAATGGAAGCACTTGCCTGTGCTGATGCAGCTGTACATCCAAGCTGGCACCAGTGGGGAAGGCATAAAACAACATCCAAAAGAACCTGCTGGCCATCCAACCGTGTGAAGCCTTCCAACCACTTGAACAAGATGGGAGGTGCTTGCCACAAAGCCTTGGCCTGGCCCTTGAAGTGCTGTTCCCTGTCTTTAGAGCTCTCCTGCATTACTTTCCATGGGATGCACTCTTAGCATTCCCTCTCTTAACACTGTGACCCAGGAAAGCCAAACTGTCTTGTTGCATCCCAGAGGTGGATGCTACCTGCTGACAAATGAAGGCATTCACGAAGCTTTCAGAAGAATAATTGCTATTAAACTGTAGAGAGAAGGAATGTTATCTAAGGATATGAACACGTAGCCACCCCGCAAAAGATATGGTTTGGTTTTCCTTTTTCTTTTTTTGGGTGATGTACTTCTTACAGAAGATTGGGCAAGTGAGTTTATTTTTTCTTCTTTCCATTTCCAGAATGAGGACAGTGAGATTGTGCTACCTTACAAAGGTCCTATGCAAATTAATTATTCAAATATTTTAAAGGACTGTGACAAAAAAAGCTTTAGCAATTATAATTTATATATTACCATTGTAAGTGTCAGTGAACCTTCCCCTTTTCCTTTTATCTGAAGGGATCCCAACCTCTACTGGATTATCATCTCTGCGCCAGGGTGCAGATAAGACACCAAATGGTTTTCATGGCTGCATTCACGACGTCAGAATCAACAACGAGCTGCAGGATTTCAAGGATTTACCCCAGCAGTCACTGGGAGTCCTTCCTGGCTGCAAATCCTGTAACATCTGCAAGCACGGGATCTGCCGATCCCTGGAGAAAACGAGTGTGATTTGTGAATGTCACCCAGGCTGGACGGGCCCTCTGTGTGACCAGGAAATTGGAGATCCATGTCTTAACCACAAGTAAGCTCAAACAAATTCTGAGGGGAGAGCAAAAGCTTTACAGCTAATGCATATTTCACATTTCATCTTGCAAAACCACATCTAACTGGTTTTGGAGGTGCTGGCTCCCCACATGAGGTTATTGACAGTTGTGAGTTTGCATCTGTGGCAGATTTCAATTTCCACTTCTTGTGCAGACGTTGCTGACTCGCCAAAGGAGCTCGTGGTCCTGCAGGAGCTCAGGTGTTAATGCTGCAGGTCATACCTTCAGCTGTGACTGTACACATTAAAATACAAAATCTCCTGTTAATGGGCATGGCTTAGCCCCGGAGGTGAGAGCCTGCATGGATCCAGAGCAGGGCTGCCTGTGAGGGGGAAGTACACATCTTAGGGGTTTTCTCCCTGCAGCACTGAGCCTAGTCTTCAAACTTAGTCCCTGAAGACCATTATGCACTCCAGTGTGAGCAGTTTTAAATTTCCTAAATAGCTGACTTAAATATTACACTTTGAAACAGCCCTTTAAAGTGCAAGTTTAAAGGATAGCATGGTGTTGCATGTGAAGGGAGCATGAGTATAAAGTATTTACAGTTCAAAGGCTCAATAACCACATCTCCATCAGAAACACGGGATGAATAGCTTTCTTATGGCCAATACACAGGAAACAGTCTCGTGCAGAGCAGCAGGCTGCATATTTCAGTGTTGTTTCATAAGCAGATGGAAGTACTTTTGTTTTAGAAGTTCCTTCAGTCGCTGTCTTGGAAGGCACTTTTCACGAGCACGTACTTTTGACAGGTAAATTGATGCATTGAATAATCACTCGCAGAAATTTAACCTGGCAAAGGTACCATTTTAAACTTGCTTCTGGTTCTAATTCTGCAAAGTACTTAATTCTGGAGGTGTTGAAAAGCACCTGACAGTTTACAAACCAAAGGTATGAAGACCCAAATGTTTCCTTGAATTTCCAATGTCAACACAAAGCTGTTGTGGTTGGACAGAGAAAAATAAGGCAGTTCCAGATGTTTACATGACGAGGAATTGTTTCTCTCATATTCCAGGGAGGGTGAGGCAATCATGAACATGGTCCCTTGCTAAGGAAAATAGCTGTGTGTATTTTTAATGCTCACACACTGTCCCACCTTTCCTGAATCACTTCAGCCTTTCAGAGCTGGCTCCTTAAAGCCCTGCCCAGTGTGTCCAGGGGAGTGTGGAGCCCTGCTGGCAGGTGTCTGCTCAACACTCACAGGTTTATCTCACTGAGGAAATGCACCTGTAACGATCAGGTAAACCTCTGGTTCACAGGGAAGAAAATACTGCTCTATACAGACTGTGACTCCCTTCATTAGAGTATTTTGCATATCTGGAGCTGACTGAAACTGCTCTTGTAATCTGTGCACTTTAGTTCAAAGCTTAAAAATTAACTGTACAGAAATTCAACATAAACAGGGAATAATTTTGAAGTACTAGAAATAAAATAGAAATAAGAGAGACATGGGCTTATGTCAAGTTACGTTATGCTAAAGGTTTATATGCCCTGAGCCATTTTTCCTTGGCTGGAGAGAGTTGCTTTCCTTGCTGTTCTCAGCCCATATCAAGTCTGCCCCTGTCCCAGAAGTGGGGACAGTGTCCGAGAACTTGCTCAGGATCACCACCCCACCCTGTGGTGTTCCTTGGAAATGGCAAAGCTCACTGCAAACCCCAGGAGCCAGGGAACCCTCAACTACAGCTGCCCGCTGATAAATCTGTGCATAGCTTTGCCACCAGCACCTTCCTTTATCACACTGGTTTTCATCACCTGATACTATTCGTACAGTAACTGTGCTCAGGAAGCCTGGGCACCCAGCTGGCTTGTTGGCACTTAGTTCCACGTGCTGATGCTGTAAATGTGAGCTGTCTCGTGTGGGTGCCAAGCCCTGGCCTGTGCTCACAGAAGAGCCTAATATTTTCTACTTAGGTTCAGAAATTCTAAATGTATTCTCTGAACATTATCCAGAATTCACTGAAAACTCACACGGTTTTCTCCAGAGTGTTTGACACTGAGCTGCTGGTTTTGGATTAGCGTCCTGGAATTCAGTGGGCAGAAATGCCAAAATCAAACATTTCTGGGAAAAGGAACTTTCCCATCTAGCAAAGACCTGCTCTAAATGCTTCTGTTTCTCCAGGTGTCTGCATGGTAAGTGCACGGCGGCCGGTGCTGCTTACACCTGTAAGTGCATGGAGGGCTACACGGGCGTGTACTGTGACAAGAAGAACAATTCCTCAAACCCCTGCAGGACTTTGAAATGCAGCCACGGGCAGTGCAAGGTCTCGGAGCAAGGGGAGCCCTACTGTGAATGCAACCCCGGCTACAGCGGAGAGCTCTGTGACAGAGGTAGGCTTGGCCCGGGGCTGGGAGCTGTGTAAAGCATTCCTGCTTTACACCTAATTTACACCTGCTTTACTCCTCTCTTCCCTGCTATCAAGCAGTGACCCTTGAAGGGGGAGTAACACACTGACTCCATGTTGCAGAAGGCTGAATAAATTGCTTTTATTAAGATAAATTATATTACTGTACTATACTAGAACTATATCATACTAAAAAGATACTAAAGAAAAACCTATTACTGTCTCCAGACAGTCACAACACAGCTTTGACTCAACTGGCCAATCAATCTAAACAACCATCACCGGTGTCCAATTAACAAATCACCCCTTGGTAAACAATCTCCACAACACATTCCACATGTGCCAAACAACAGGAGCAACAAATAGTGATAAGAATTGTTACCTTCATTCTCTGAGCTTTCTCATTGCGTCTCACAGCTTCCCAGGAAAAATCCTGGGAGGGAGAGTCATCTCTCTCTGTTCAGAGAATGTGAGTACCACACCCTGCCACTTGGACTTGGGGAGACATGGCAAATAGAAGATAAAGCTAAGCCAGCCTCTGCAGAGCAATACAGGGAGAACAGAACCACGGAACAGTAGCTGCTATCACATACAGAAACAGGGACATGGAGCGAAGAGTTTATTCTCTGTCTCCTGAATCCTCAAGGTTTGCTATTCCCAGGATTTGGGTGGGATGTTTAAAGAAGAGGTTGTTGTGAGGTTTACCCTCAGCAAGCAGGGATGAGTTATTTGCACTGCTAGGAGGGAGGTCTTGCAAGAAGGAACCACTCATCCGAAGTGGCATGAAAGATTTTCCTCCTTCAGCTTGGGCAGGTTTCCAGGGATTCCCACCAATCATGCTGGACTTTCCTATGAGGGCAGAGGCCCAACTCTTCTGCCCTGTCCTGGAAAGACTCCCTGGAAACTCACTGAGTTTTAACTTAATCCTTTCTGCCTTTTTTTTGTTCTTGTCCAGAAGGAAGGAGCTGGATTGTATTACTTTTATTTAGGTTGTTCCTTTCCTGTGTATGAACCACAGACTTTCCAAATTTTACACATACCCATCACCAAAATGTATCTGGCTGCTACACAGGGACTGCAGAACAGCACAGACACTTTCAGGTATCTCAGACCACTAGTGTCACACAGAGCAGGCTGACCTTTGCTCCAGAGAAGCAGACATGGTAAAAGTAATTCTTATTTTGCAGGAGTGTTGCAGGACTCAATATTCATTAAAACACTTGCAGGCTGCTGATCAAAGCCAGCAGGCCTGCTTGGCCCTGCCTTGCACCGGATATTACACATTTGTGTAGACACGTTCTGTTTTGGTGGCAGGTACAAAGCAGTAAAAGATTAAGGTTTGTCTCATGCCATCTGTTTGTCTTGAATCACATTATGAACCCAGGGCTGCTCTCTGATGTGTGGGGAATATCCAGTGTGAAAAACGCGTTCAGTCTCCTGTTGACATTTAAAAAGTTTAATAAAGGACAATAGGCGACAAAGACCACAGAGCAAAGGTTATTACAACCAGGTGCATCTTGGCACTCAGCCAAGAGCACCCTGTTATCTTCAGGGATACCCCTTAAATACCTTTTCTGTTACATCAGTCTTTGCATATTCATAGACTCTTATGCATAGTAAACTTTTCCCCAAACTAGTTTACATGTTCCAAGAATTATTTGGCATATCTCCTCCTTGGATTTGCCTTTTTAGAGCATGTGTATTCCTTGGTTATGGTTTTAGTCCATTCTCATCACCTCCAGTTTTTGGGCCCTGGCCCACCCTGCCCTCAGAGGGTGAGTGCTGATGGTTGGCAGATCCATACAGGTGTCCTCATCCTTTGTCCATTGGGTGTTATCCCATCCCAGCAGGAATTTTAACACAAGCACACTGATATCAGCTCTTTCACCGAGCTTAATTACCAACAGAAATAAAAACTATATCTTGATAACAGAGTTACTTTAACACCGCACATATAAAATCCATCTCAATATCTGCAAAAAGCCAATATTATAATATTCATCTATAACATTGTTATAAATGAAAATTTATTCAGCCAAATTAAAAATAAAAATAGTTTTATTAGTGGTCAAATTCTATCTAGCCAGCCACAGGAAAAAAAAAAAAAAAAAAAAACAACACAGTGCCGAGCCCAGGGATCAACCCTGGGTGTGCAACAAGGAGTCAGCCTCAGGAGAGGTTTTTTCCCCTATGCCCACACCCTTCCATCCTGGCAGTTTTTATAGGGAAAATTCTGCCTGAGGCCAAGATTTCAGCAATCAGTCTTTTCTTCTGTTCAGAGTCCATAGGTTAATGAGATTTTCTTTTTTTGTGCTGAGGAAGAACGATTCAGTGTCTGGAGTTGTTGAAATGCTGCATTCACATGTATCTGCCCGAGGATTTCCATGAGATCCATCCCAGGTCATTCAGGCAATGATCAGCACCTGGGGTCCCATATCTCTGCAGACATGGCCCATCTCCTGGCCAACCCACACCCTCTTACTAAATCAGGTTCCAATATACACCAGGTCTCGCCTGCGAGGGTGGGGGGAGCTTTTAATACAAAGAACATAATCTAACAAGTATCCAAAATTACACATTTCATACAAGGAATGGCGCGAATGATGTTTACTACACATAACAACATCCAGCAAAATAGTTACCACATTTTTTGACTCCTTCCCACCTGTGTTGTCCCAGCAGAGAACCTCTGCCAAGGAGACATCATTCGAGAAGTGGTCCGTAAGCAGCAGGGCTACACCTCGTGTGCCACGGCCTCCAAAGTGCCGCGCCTGGAGTGCCGCGGCAGCTGCGGCGGCGGGCAGTGCTGCGTGCCCCTCCGCAGCAAGAGGAGGAAATACTTCTTCCAGTGCGTGGATGGCTCCACCTTCACGGAAGAACTGGAGAGACACGTGGAGTGCGGCTGCTCAAAGTGCTTATAAGCCATTCTTGGGTCTCTCGCCACTTTAACCGACTCAGAAGCGTTATGGAAACGGGACCTATTTACTTGCAGAGTGAAGAAGAAGAAAAGAATTATTAAGTATATTGTAAAATAAGCAAAAAATAGAACTTATTTTTATTATGGAAAGTGACTATTTTCATCTTTTATTATATAAAGTATCGCACCACTTTGGGTATATGTATCATATAGTGAGCTATTTTTACCATGAAACTTTTTTAACAGTTGTAAGAAAAAAAATTTCAAAAGCTAAAAGGTTAAAAAAAAATTATATATATAAAGAAAACATAGCCTGACAGGAGAAATGTGGGGTGACTTTATGTGTATGCACAATGAACAGACGTAAAGGTGTTCCAAGGACCCACTGCCACACTGATACGGGCTGAAGAAAGCTCCAAGGCCCTGGCTGGGAGTTCCAGGTGAGCAGATCCCCGTGACTGACTGCAGCCAGGCACCCGAAGAGCCTCCTCAGCCCCTTCTCTTCCCAACACTGCCGACGCTGGTTTGCTCCTGTACAGTGGCCCCGCTTGCTGTTCATGAACTGGTTCCCTGGAGCACACAGGCACTGCCGTAGCTTGAGGCTAATTACATTATTTGACTATTGTAATACTATAATACATTTTTGCTGTGTATGTTGTATTTATCTTTGTTCATGTTATATTCTGCGGCAACTGTATCTATAGAGCACAGGCAGCTTTATCCAAAAGAAGGGTGCAAAGGGAAAGGAAGTGGAGAAATTTTTGTTGCTTTGGGTAATTTGGGGGCAAAAATGTGAAATAAGTGCTAAGTGATGCCTAATAAATGACATAGTACTTTTGTGTAAACTCCTCAGCTATGTTATTTCCCAAGTTTGTGCCTTCTTGCTCCCAGTTTTGAGCCCTTTTTTGTATATGAAATGTAAGGAATGCACTGCTACATAGTTTATCACACCTTGACACTTTAACTTGCAAAGGTTGTAAAGAGCATGAAAATACCGCAGGTGCCAGAACGCACCTGCAACGTATCAGCTTTTACTGCCACTGTCACTTGAGCCAGGGGTGTGAGCTGGGCTGTGCTGCTGCTCAGCCACACGCTGGCTCTGAGCAGCTGCCTGCCTCCCCACGGCTTCCAAGCGAGCAGAAGTTGCACTAAATCCATGTGAAGGTATTCAGCTGGCACCTGTCCTGCAGGGAGAGGTGTCCCAGCTCCGCCCAGTGCAGCCTGACCTGCTCAGCCAAAGCTCCTCCCCTGCTCTGTGTCCTGCACTCCTGCCTCCCCAAGGACCCCCACTCATCTGAGCTGTGTTCAGAGCAGCTGCTGAGTAGGAATTGGAAATCAATGCAGGCATGAATTCTCACTGTGGATGTGAGGGAAAAATTACTCTGGGAGTGAGTTTGATTTTTGAAGGGTTTTTGTCAGGGCTGCCTTTCAGGGTCAGGACATACATGCAAAGAGCACCATGGATACCTTGAATTTTCTCTTACTGTAAGTTTCAAACCTCCCCATCAACAACTGTTCTATTACCAGTAAAATTTCTTTCTTTATCTAGTGGAGTAAGTATTATGATCCTTTCTTCAAGTTCTCTGTCTCTAAGGAAGGTAGTCAGAGATGCTTCCTAGCAGCCATAAAGTCCTTCTGGGAACGCTTAGTGGTCTCACCAAAAGGCTTTCAGATCAGAGGATTCAGCAGAGGATGAGTAGGAAAGTTGAATCAAGAAAATGGGACAGCTTTGATTTGGGCTTTGGAACGATGCACATGACAAGTAGAAATGTTTATTTCCCACTAAAGCAGAGAGACCATCTAGCTGTAATACAGCCAGAAAGCTGTAACATGCTTATTGTTAGTCAGTCTCTCCTTAACTGCAGCAGTTCATTCATATTTCTCTGTTACAACCAGAACAATGTGAGCAGAAGGGACATAACCAACTTCACAGGCATCTCAAAAAATCATCAAAATAAATATAAGTACATGGAGCTGGCAATCAGTGAAACATAAAACAATCACTACTTAATGTGCCAGACTGATACAGTACAGCTCAAAAGCCAGGGGAAAACTAATCCTGGTTGCAAGTACCATGGACTGCTTTTTATTTTTAATATACCAGCAGCAGCTCATAGCAGCTGGGGTTTGTGATGTATGACAAAAATCACCTAAACCACAACCTACATGTTTTAAAAATTCATGTAACTGCAAACACTTGTACAAATATGTGCCAGGCACACGACTACCATTAATGTTTTATTCCTGCTTAAAAACATTGGAATTTCTAAAGAAGCAGCTGCTGTGGTGTCAGGCAGAAGAAACCCAGCCTACCAGATTTGTGGGCACTGGACTGCCAAGGCCGGCAGAAACACAGCCCCTGGTGAACCTGTCCAGGCTGTGCTCACTCTGTCCCCTGAGCAGCAGCGCTGTGAGGAACAGGGTGACATTTACGGGTGGCCTCACACCTGCTGCAGGGTGCTTTGAAAGCAAAGGCCTGGCAAGGCAAAAGCCATCAACATCTTGTTAACACATCACTCTGGGATTTACTTAAGCCAAGCCTTGCAGCAAAGGGACCAGCAGCAACTCAGCAAGGCCAGCCCTGTTCCTGGCCCTTTTCTGTCATGGCATTTCAGTGTTAAGCGTCAGGATAAAGAACTCAGAAAATATCTATTTTGTAACCAAATGATGCAATTTTTGTATGCTTTTAGGCAGCCACTGGAGAGTGATGCTTTATGTCCATGATTCTCTGACTTGCTATAGAATTATTTTAAGAAGAAAATAAAAAAGCTTTCAGATGTGCCAAAAATGTGAGGTTAACTGAAGTGTAATTAGGTCTGAAAGTTCCTTTCTAACCTGCCTAATGTTACAATCTATTTCAAGAACTGTGGGTACAATGCAGTAGTTTTTACCTCCAGAAAATTTTAATATAAAGTGAAGAAAGATGCTTACCCTTTAAAAATGGCAATGCAGACTGGTGTGAACTGATGTATTTTATTATTAGATTCTCATTGTGATGTAAGTTTAAATAAATTGTTGGGTTATGGAAGATTGTAACACCTTGTGATGCAGATTATTTCTCTGTGTATTTGAGGTATTGAGTCCAACCTTCAGTGTCCACAGGAAACGATGGGGGAAATACAGACATTCCTCTTGGGCAAAGTCAAAGAACAGCTGTAGTTAAAAGTGGTATGCACATTAGTTACATATTTTTATGGCACCACAGCCTAGTATTTTAGGGGTCTTACATGCACAGACAAAGTAAGCCACATAGTTTTTGATCCTGGGCATTTTCTTTAATTAAAATCTTTATTTGCTACATTTTTAAGACTCTTTGTTAAAGAGCTGCAGCAAAAATACACTCATTACTTACTAGACTAAAAGAAGAAATACTGGGAATGGAGCTGGGAGAAGTAGGGCTCAGGAAATGGAATTCATACAGCCAACCACGGATAGAAGGGATCCTGTGATGTCCTGCCACACTGCTGTAGAGGATTATTTAAAATTAGTAACTCAGCAGCAACAGACTTCTACTATTGATTGCATTCCAGCCTTAGTATAGAATAAAACAAAGCTCCCACCTAGTCCTCTGCCTTCCCTCACCCATGCCCCTGTGCAACACTCACGTATTGCTAATTGCACTTCAAAGGATGGCTCCTAAGAGTTGCCTTTGCAGTTCCATTCAAAACTGGTGGCAGCAGTCAGCCAATAAAAACACTCAACCTTAATGAGCATCATTAAGTCTGAACTATGAAGGTTAATTACATAATTGTAGCAGATGGCAGCATTTTCACCTAAAGCAAACCCAGCTGAGCCCACTAAAAAAGCTAGCAGGGAAGTGTTCAAAAATGTCTGGGCCTGGTTTGCTCAACAGTTTATTTGCTTTGCTTGTGGCTGTGCAGCTTGGGGTTTTCTGAGCAGGCACTCAAGAACTGCAGCCTGAGGATGCAATGCTCCTGTTTGTGCTTCTGCTTGCACTGCCCCAGGTGCCGCTTAGCAGCCGTGCTGTGAGGCAAACAGCGCTGGAAGCCATCTAGCCCACGTTCCTTTATCTCTGTGCTTTCTAGTCGGCAGGGAGTAGCTGGATGGAGCTGCTGCTTGCACGGTGGTAGGCTGCAGGGTTTGCCTTGTTCTCTGGGGCCCTGTCACTTCTGGTCTCTGTGACCTCTGCCAGGAGTTACCTCCCAGTTTCTGCTCACACCAGGTGGTTCAGCAGGCTGGACGGGCGGAGTTGGCTCAGCTCTGCCGAGCCCAAGGCACTCCCGATGCCTTGGTTTGGGGCCCAGCGAGATGTCACACTGGGTGCCAGCCCGGTGTCGTTCTGTGTGCGCGCTGAGGATGTTTTCCAGCTGTTTTCCAGCTGTTTTCAGGATGAGCTCCGCAGCTTTCGAGGACAGCGGAGGTGAACGGGGTCCGCCAGCAGGTGGCGCCGCAGGGCGGCCCGTGCCGCTCCGGAGGGGCCGGGAATGGGAATGGGATGGGAATGGGACAGGACGGGAATGGGACGGAATATTTCAGTGCAAAGGGACCCATAACAGCCATTTGAGCAACTCAGGCTGACGGAGTCCCCGCCCCTTATTGAGGGCACTGCCCAAATACCTCAAGCACTGCTAGGCCTGGGGTATTGCTGCCTCTCCAGGAAGCCTGTTTCCACAAAATATGCTCCCAAATGTACTGTATAAACCTCCCCGGTGCAGCACTGAATCTTTCCCATGCCTGCTGTCTGGATCCTGGGGAGAAAAGCTCAGCACTTCCTTCTCCATGTCTCCTCCTCACATGAAGGAGAGTGCAGACTGCAATGAAGTCACTCCTCAGCCTCCCTCCCTCCAAACTAGACAAGCCCAGTTCTCAGCTGCTCATCACAGGAGTACATGTATATGTGATACACAGATTTTCTAGGAAGTTTTAAATAATAACTTCTCAGGTTTTATTGATCCTGAGCCATCAACTTCTTAGCGTTGTTCACCTGTGATGACAGGAGTCCCTGCTGTCCCCACAACATGGCATGGGATCAGCGTGGCTATACCCCAGGAAACTGCATGAACTGGCAGCAGGACAGCCCTGCTGAGCCCCAGGAGACCATGTGAGACCTGAGGGTCTCCAACACTTCATCACCACCATCCCTGGCAGCGGGAAAAGGGCTCCACGTGCTGGCATATGGGACAGTTTGTGCCCATTCACTGTGGCAGCCTCAGGACAGAGGTCTGACATCAGTGTCACACGGCTGCTGTTATGTTGATTATTTCCATGCTAGCACCTTATGGAATAACAACTGATTCTGCTGTTTCTACCCCAATTCTGCTGCTGTTTGCTCTCACACACCGAGGTAAAAGCACTGCATGCAGGGTCTCCAAGCTGCAGGCACACACCCCACAGCCTGTGACACCTCTGGTCTGTGAAGAAAGCACAGCTGCTCCTCCAAGCACCTTGACCCTCCAGAGCCCTGCAGGCAGCAAGAAACTCCTCGGGCATGGAACAGAGCAGGCAGGCAGGACAAGCAGTAGCTGTTGGTGTGAGGAGTTTCACTCACCTGTGATGCAGGCTCACAAGCACGAGGAACAGAGCTTGCTGTGAGACTTGCACAGTTTTGTATCTTCTCATGTGTAATCTCTTGACCTTCTCCTTTCCCAGGGCTTCTGAGCTTTCAAAGTACAGTGATGCTCAAGGTAGTCTGGGGATGGCAGTGGCTTCTCTGACTTGTCTATGAGGTTTGTCCCCACGGCACAGGGATCACTCATTTTCTGTAAAAATAATATTTTACAAGGCTGTGTCTTACCTGGGGAGGAAAGGTGCACATCCTACCTCTGAGGTGTGGAAGGGAGGAAAGCAGGTAAATGAGTGTTCAGGGGATAGCTCAAAACTGACAGGGAATCAGGGCCTTTTCAGTGGTCCAGCCCTCCAGCTAATCTTTCACCAGCAGCATTTAACCAGCTGCTCTGCTGGAGGAAGAGGGGATGTTTGGAGTGATGGTGTTCATCTTCCCAAGTCACTGTCGCATGTGATGGAGCCCTGGTCCCTGGAGACGGCTGGACACCCACCCACCCACGGGGAGCAGTGAATTCTTTCCTTGCTTTGCTTTTCTTGCATGCACACCTTTTACTTTCCCAATTAAATTCATTCCAAGAGTTCTCTCGCTTTTACCCTTCCAGTTCTCTTCCCAATCCCACTGACAGGGGAGTGAGGGAGTGGCTGGGAGGGGTTTGACTGCTGACTGGGGCTAAACCTCGACAGGCAAAAGCCTCAGCCCTGCCTTTGACACTTCTTGCAGAGCAAGGTTACAGGAACCAAATACCACAAGGTAATTTAGGTGGGGACTTTGCAGCACACGAGATAATATCAGAGTTTCACCTAGCAGGTGATAAGAGCAGGCACAACAGGCAGTTCTTATACAGCACCTTACATTTCCTTAATTACACACCAGCATATTTTGCATCTCTTAACCCAGTTTCTCCTGGTAAAGCACTCATTGAACTGTTGGGGGATAGGGTGTTTTAATATTTTTCTTATTTACTACGTTGAGATAAACACCAAAGTATGATTTACAGCACCAAGACACAGACTAAGTTGGTCATACCAATAATAAATTATATTCTTATATAGAAATGAAACAATTTTCATTTCACCCCAGTAATAACAGATTTTTTAAAAAGTCATACCTGAAGGTATGTCATTAATATAAAATCCACTCATTTGGTTTCATTACCCAAAGATACTGTAAAGTACTTTAGGACAGTAGTTGTTTAAGCATGTATATATATATATATATATATATATTTAATATATACACACATTTGTATTTATATAGCTGATCATATATTCACCTTCAGATTTATTTATTCTTACTTAGGGGTTTTCCAAGAGATGTATTAACTGACATACAAATAACTCCAATCTAAAAGGGCTCATAACTTGTAAATCAATTGCTCTGCAAATTGATGAATGTTCTGAGCCTCTCCCAGGCCAGTGCTAAACTTCCAGTTTGATCTAAACCTCAGCTCTGAGATGGACTAAAGATAGCTGAGCATTGATCTCAGTTTCATTTTTTGGGGTTTTATTTCACAAATTCTCTCTTAGCTGTAACATTCAGATAAAAACACTGCAGCTTATTGTGAAGAAACCAAAACTTCTGATTTGCTGATCTTGTTTTTAACTGAACAGCCCTTAGCTCATTCATGATCATAAAGCCTTTATCTATCCAAATTTTTCACATGGGAGATGAGTTAAGAGGGTTTGCTTGACACAATAGCTAAAGTGGGCATCCAGTGCATAAAAATTCAGAACTTGCTCCTAAAACCCATGCACAAAATATGCATTTTTGTCCCTGACAGAATCTGAGGCTGGGAAAGCAGTCAGTGAATCTGCATTGCTGGAAAGGAAGAGTTATCATTTCCTCAGTGAAAAGCTGGGTCAGGAGCTTCTCTGCCTGTTTCAAGACAGCAGGAAGCAGACAGCTGTCAGGCTGTAAACTATGTTTTTTCTTATATTTCTGCATGTATATATTATCAGCACTTCCCAGGGATGGTATTTCATTTCCTCTAGAGTTAGAAGGTGTGTAGGAAACAGTCAGAGTGTCAGTGCTGGACAAAAAATGCCTCAGAATTAAGGTAATAAAAAATCTCCCTGCAGATCTGTTTTCCCCAACCCCACCAGAGATGTCTGCAAGACACCGGATAGCTCATTTTACACCAAACATTCCACACTGCACAGTCTGGTGACAGGCAGGAAATTAAAGACTCTTTTTCAATCACTGTGTATATTTATGAGCAAGTTAACTTCCAGGTAGCAGCTAAATTCTTGTATTCCCTAACACGTATGTAAATGCTTGTGTTTAATGTTTCAAAAGTAAACTACATTGCAGTGAAAAACCACAAAACCACACCAAAATTTCCTCACTTTAAGAGTAACACACAGGAATTTCCACAATTACACGTAGCTTAGAGAAAGAGAGAAGTTCTGCAGCCTTGCTAATACACTCTGAACTTCCTTTAAAGGATGAGAAATGAACACTTAGAAGACTTCAGAGTAGGTTTTCCAAATACAAATATTTCAGCAAGGAAAACAGGGAAAAGGCATCCAGATGAGAATTTTGGCTTTTTAATGTAAGATTCTGGATTAAAATGAACAATAAATATATTACAGGTTTTACATGTTTAGGAGCAGTGGGGGAATGGAGGGTGAAAAGATGAGCCTCCTGTCCTGACACAACAGGTTTGTGAGTAAACCTCGTGCCCAGCAGACATTTAGTCTTTTTGGTTTGTGAACAGTTATTTCAAAAGAGACTTTTGCCAAGGCTGAACTCCAGACACAAAGAAACCTCAGCTTCCAAGACAGAGATTATACCCAAATCCTCCGCCCAGACCAGAGCTTTTAGGTTCATCCTAGGTCACGGTAACTGATCTATAATCACATAGCACTTTATCACAAAGGAGAGAGGAGAAAGTGGAAACAACCCATTTTGAATTCTTGCTGGAAAGCCCAGGGCTGTGAGCAGTCAGTGGGAGACCTCACCATGTCATGCCACTGGCAGTGCCCAGTGGCCATAGTGTGACCAGGCAGTGCTTGTCCCTGTGCGGGGGAATGGGCAGGGGCACCTCAAGGCTGTGTCCAGCTCTGGGCCCCTCGGTTCAGGAAGGATCTTGAGGGGCTGGAGCGAGTTCAGAGAAGGGAATGGAGCTGGGGATGGGTCTGCAGCACCAAGAGTGGTTGAGGGAGCTGGGAAGGGGCTCAGCCTGGAGAAAAGGAGGCTCAGGGGAACCTTGTGGCTCTGCACAGCTCCTGACAGGAGGGGACAGCCGGGGGCGTCGGGCTGTGCTCCCAGGGAACAGGGCTGGGTCAGGGGAGGTTGGATATCACAAGGAATTTCCTCACAGAAAGGGTGATGAGATATTGGAATGGGCTGTCCAAGGCGGTGGTGGAGTCACTGTCCCTGGGCATGTTTAAGGGAAGACTGGACGTGGCACTCTGGTCTAGGTAACATGGTGGTCGGTCCTAGGCTGGACTCAGTGATCTCAGAGGTGTTTTCCAAATGACTGTGTGATTAAACATCAGCCTGTTGCACCAGGTGAGGAAGCGCTTCCAGGGAAATAAAGTTACTGTCCAGGCACAGGAAAGATGCCACTTCCCAAACTGCTCGGGTGCTTAATTGTGAGAGCGCTGCAGTCCGAGCGAGGGGAGATGAAAGCAAACGCCAAGTGCCGGTTTTACACAGCGACACAGCTTTGGGGCGGCCCTGGCAGCGCTCAGCACCCAGAGCCCCGCACCAGCTGCAGTGCGGGTGTCACAGCAGGCCTGCTCACCGCCCTGTTTATTGAAAATGGCTTCAGAACAAGTGCCTGCATCTCCCTTGAGGTGAATTGAGACACGCTAATATACGGAAGTACATTGCAGAGATTTGCGAAATCCTGCATCAGTATAGAGGAAAGATGGAAATTTCAAGTTCATTTTCTCCAATGTGGTTCTATAGAGGCATGTAATCATTGTGGACACAAGGAGGATTAGTGTAGTAAAATTGATGAAAAATCCATTTGGATTGATGGAGAATCCTTTATAAATAGACGGATTTATTTTTTCCCCCATGGAATTTGCTTCAGTTTTTCGGTATCCCGCCCGCGCCCCCGGCCCAGAGGCGGCGCGGCGCGGGGCCCGCCGGGAGCTGTAGGCGCGGCCGGACTGCGGCTCCCGGCGCGCCCCGCGCGGGCGGGGGCAGCGCTGCGGCAGCGGCGGGGCGGGCGCGGAGCCGCCCCGGCCCCTTTGTGTGCGCGGCCGCGGCTCCGGCGCCGCCGCCATCTTGTGCCGGCCGGGCCCGTGTCCGCCGGGGCTCCGCGGGGCAGCGCCGGGGCCGCGCTGCTGCACGGAGCGGCCTAGCGGAGCCTCCCCGCGCTCCCCCGCCCGGGGCGCGTCCCGCGGCTGCCGCTCGGCTCCGGCCGCTCGGCGCCTCGCCAGCGGAGCGCGGCCGCCCCGCCCCGTCTCCCCGCCCCAGCCCGAGCGCCGATGCCGCCGCTGGAGCGGCCCCTGCCCGGGCCGCGGGCGTAGCGGCGGGCGCGGCCAGCGCCGCTCCCCCGGGGGCGGGCGCCCGGCGGGCGAGGAGCATCAGGAGAGCGAGGCCCGGCCCCGCGGAGCCGCCGCCGCCGCTGCCCGCCCCATCAGGCGAGCGGCAGGAGACCCGCCCCGGCCGGCAGCGAGCCGGGCCGCCGCCGCAGCGCCATGAAGATCAAGGATGCCAAGAAGCCGTGTAAGGCCGGGCCGGGGGAGGCGGCGCGGGGGGCGCGGGGCTGCGCGGCGGGCCGTGCCCATCCATGGATCCCGGAGATGCCCGCAGAGACGCGTCTCGCTCCTGTGCGTCCCTCTGAGGGAGGGGTCGGGGTTCAGGTGATCCTCACTGCTGGCGTCGGAAGGACTAGACTAGAAAGTGATATAACCAGTTTCTTGGGGATGGGCGCTGTGTTTGATGAACCACTTAGCCACTGTGCTGAACATCTGCGCAGGTGGCTGCAGTTCCTACAGTTTTGATTTTTAAGGGCTAACCAACTTATAATTCCTTTTAGACTATTTACTAATATTTGGCTATAACTCGTTAAAATGCGCTGAATGCTCCCCTTTAATAATCACAGCTGAAATGATATTTCTTGCTATGTGTTATTCTGGAGTGCCATGTTTGTTTTGGAGAGTGCAAACGTGATTCAGACTCAGGTGAATATAAACAAAATGTCTTAAGATTACAGCTACTTCTTGGAAAGAGAGGTTTGGGTTGAATATGGTTAATCTATATGCAGTTGATGTGCTCTCAGTGTAACAGATGCACAGCTGTGCAGGGCAACACACCTGTCAAGCTCGTACAGGTGTGCTTTAGCTGAAAGGGATGCAGGTTTTGCTCCACTGAGTTTAGCATCTTCTTCTTTGCCATCATACTTAATGACTTATTTTCAGGATGAGTTACTGTATAGAAAAGATGGCTAGTCCCAAATTTGGCTAAGCTAGGATGGATGGCTAGGCCTCGTGTGGTTCATCCAGCATGACTGGCTAGTGAACAGCATGCAACTAAGACAGGAAGTTGATGTTTTAAATTTATTTTTTGAGCAGCCCAAGAAGAAGAAAATCACCAAACACATATTGAACACAGGAAGTATTAGCATAGCTCTACAAATATCTATAAAGGCTTTGAAAGTACGTTGTTTCCTGTGGTCTGGTGGGGAAACCCTAAATATGTATCTTGTATCACACAACTAACCATCACCTCTTGTTAGTGTCAGTGCCTGGAAGTTGCTAAATTGACTGTAATGATGTTTATGCAGAGTAAAGTTCAGGCAACATTCTTTGCCCCTGGTATAATATTAAGAAATCTGATCAAGACAGCAGTAGCTGGCTGTAAAAGGTTATAGTGGTTTGATAATTGGAATGGGGAGACTATGTCTGCTCCTGCTGTAGAAAACTACTAATTTCAGGACTGTCTCTGCTGGACCTCAAAGTCTTTGTTTTCTATAGTGGTGGATTTAAGCCTCATGGTTAAAAAACAGTGCAAATGTTTTAACTGCCCAAATATGCTGCAGTTGTAGTTACACTCTTCCAGTTCTTGAGTTTGAACTTTGATGTTGGTTTCATGGTGGGAATTAGAAACAGTTGGAACTCCTGCATAAGCAGGAGGGTCAGGATACAGTGTCAAACTAAGTTGTTTATTTCTTCTTGACTCTTGAACACACTTTGGAGCTGGTGGCTTTTTAAAAGATAATAGCACAGAGTTTCTTAGGCAGTGAACTTTAGACTCAGTCTGCAGATTCCTGCTCATGGTTAATCACACTGAGAGAGCAGCTGAAAGTTGGAAGAGGACCAGGACCACAGAAGCCCTGAAGATGGAAATTGATGTTCGGGGTCTCTGGTACCCAAATACTGCTGTCAGTTTGGCTTAAATGCCCCCTTGGATGTGAAAGCTGAGTTGGGCTCACAGTACCACTTTTAGACTGTTTACAAATAATTTGGCTAAGACACTTGTAGACACTTTACAACACAATTGCTGAGTGTACATTCCTTAGACCAAGTGAGTACCTAATCATCTGTGATGGAGCCAGATGTGGTTCTGGGAAAAAAAATGGATAATTATTACTTAACTTGAGAACCTGCAGAGTAGAATTGAGCAGATTGCTTTTGTCAGTGATGTTCAGCATCAGAAAGGAAGGCCTTATTGCAGTCGCTGGCATGAGAGAGGTGAGGGTAAAATGGAAACACCAAACCAGTTCAGAGCTCCTGATCTAGGTACACTGCCTGGATCTTCACCTGACTAGTGCTGTCACTTATTTGATGGAGTAAAAACTGTGAGAAACACTGCAGAATTTATGGAACACGGCTTCTGAGATTGGCTGTCTTGAAAGAGGCTGGTAAAGGGTCATTTAAATTTTATTTGCAGGTGATGAGAGGATTCAAGCAGTTTAAAGGAAGATAAGAGAAATTCACATCAGGAAAACTTGTACTAAGTCAGTGTAGCAGTGGAAGCTGGAGAGGTTGTGGAGTCTCCATTCTAGGAGAATTCTTGAAAAACTTCTGAGGCCTCAAAGTGTTGACTGGACAAAGCTGTAGCTGACCTCATCTGGTGTTGGCAGTTTTCCTGCTGGTGTAAGAGAGGTCACACCAGATGACCTCCAGAGGAGCCTTCCAAGCAGCTCTTCTGAGGAAATGCCCATGAGGAAGAAGGGCTGGCAATTTTCAGGGAAATTTCCAGAGGTTATTTGTGGGGTAAGATGATAAATGTGAGAGCAGCAAGTGTTGCAGAATTCTGCTGTGTGGGATCTGCCCAAAGGGAAGAGAGCAGGAGCTCATTCAGAGCTGTGGATGTTGGCAGGGGAAGGCGAGAGCGCTGTGCCAGCATGCTGCTCTCTCCAGGGGAGCTGGAGCCCTTCCTCTTGGCTCTGGAGTGTGACCCAGTGCTGGAAGAAAGGCAGAGACTTGGGGTACTTGATACACCGTGTATGTTACTTTTTGCTGTTTGTTCCTTTCGATCGTTTATTGAACATGGTTTGAGAACAAGTGCTTGCATTTCCCTTGAGGTGAATTGAGACACGCTAATATATGAAAGTACATTGCAGAGATTTGCGAAATCCTGCATCAGTACAAAGGAAAGATGAAAATTTCAAGTTTATTTTCTCCAGTGTGATTCCATGGAAGCATGTAATCATTGTGGACACATGGAGGATTAATGTAGTAAAATTGATGAAAAATCCATTTGGATTGATGGAGAATCCTTTATAAATAGATGGATTTTTTTCCCATGGAATTTGCTTCATAGTTTTTTGATATCCTAGCATTTTCTTATTAGTCCTTGCAAGCTGATTATTAGCCCATAGCAGATGCTACAGGCTCTCACTTGATTGCAGTTGAAAAACATATTTCTAATAATGGATTAATACTGCCAAGAACAGTGTATACTAAAAGTGTTGCACACAGTGCATCTTTGAGTGTTAAATTATGCCTCTGCATTCTGTATCTCACCATAATAACACCTATCCCCAAAGACACCGCTGCTGAAATGTCAACAAAATTACCAGAATGAGCAAAGAGGGAGAAGCTGAAAGCAGTGATATTTTGTCTTGTATTAAGCTTTATGTGATGCCCATTTGTAGGAAGTGATGAAGCCCATGAAGAGCAGTTACTGTAATTGCCCATTACCACCTGTCCTCCCACTGTGAGCGGGGCTGTTCTGGAGCGTGATTAGAAGTGGCTGAGTGGGAGTTTGCAGAGCGTGATGGAGTTTTCCCACAAGGAAAATGGGAGGATGTGCCAGGGTGTGTCAGATACATTTAATTTGCATTTTAGTTCTGTCCAGCCCAAATGTATTTTCAGCTGGACTTGGGATATTTGAAGCAGAAACCTGTTACACAACTTGTTAAGGAGAGAAAGTCTCCAGTGTCTCAAGGACTAAGGACACTTAAGTACAGTTTTGCTCTGCAGAGGCTCGTAGGCCATGTAGATTGGTGTTCATGGGCACAGCAAAGGTATTTTGCTGCCCAGCCCTCAGGTTGATCCCATTTAATTTAGCAAGTCAGCAAGCTTTGCTGTGTTTTCCCTTAACTTGTCCCATAGCTCACATTAGCTGCCTTAGCCCCCACAGCTGATTTAGCTGTTAAAATTTGCCATCAGGTTGTACTTTGCTGCTGATGATGTTTTAGGGAAATGCTGGAAGTCTGAGAATGGATGCACATGCACAGAAGAAAATACATTTGGAGAAACTGCAAAATGCATTTAGTTGATGTATTTGTAAACACTAACTGTGTAATAGTTCAGTATAACTTTTAAATAGTGTTTGCCTTGTCCATATTCAGATAAGAATGGGATCAAGGTTAGTTTTGATACCAAAGGCAGTGTACTGAGCTGAATTAGGTACATTTGGGGCATCAGAACTGATAATACTGCTTACTTTCATAAAGAACTGTTGCAGTGCTGGCAGAAGTAAGTTTAAGTTTTTGCAGATTTCATTATGATTTTCCTTTGTTGTATTTTAAGGTGGTATAGCATCATGAACTTTGGCACCCTTTGGCAGTTGTTCCCCAAGCCGTGTTTTTACTTGGGAGTGCAACAGTCTTATTTCTTAATAATGCATGACCTTTCTTACAGAGATGACACAAAATGTGGTAGGCTGTTCTTTGCTGTCACTGACAGCTGTGAATTTATTTTTTTTCCCATGGTGCTAAGCTCCCAGCTTGAATTAGGAGTTAGCTACTCTTCTTTGAAGATTGGTTCTTGTTAATTTATACAAGATTGACCCAGAGTGTTACTTTATCTTACAGGGAAAATGAAGAATTTCAAAGGTGTTTGTGTTTCACATATGTCATTACATTCATAGGAAAGAGGTTGACAGGAATCTGTTTCTCATTTTTTAAAAGCAAAATACAAATATAACATTAAATTGAGGAATCTTAGGCTTGACTGAATAAGGGGGAGTAGTTAAGTCTTTGAGTGTGTACTTCTGCAGCTCTGGATCCAGAACAGGTGTACAAAATCAGAATAGAAATGTATGGCCTGGGTGCAAAGCTTTAAAGGGCCCCTGAAGAACCCATGGAAAAGGAAAACAGCAGCCTTTGTGCTTGCATTGGCACAAACAAGACATGTACTGTAAGTATTGCATTTGCCATATAAAGACCTTATATGATAAGATATAAGTAACCTTAAGACTGCTGCCAGTGATTGTACAGCATGAACTTGAGAAGTGCAGACACAAGGGAATGAGGCTTCTCTGTGTATCTCTAAAGATGATGAAGGTTTAAATAACAAGCAACAGCCACACCAGCGTGGGTTTTCTTACTCAGCAGGACTGCTCCGTCATTACATGACCACAGCACTCTTCCCTTGCGGGAAGTACTTTTCTAATTGCAGGAAGCAGCTCTAGGGAATCCTTTTAAAGATCATGTTTGTTTTTTGGTTTTTTTTTTAATTCTGAACAGGTTGCCCCTCAGAGCTGTCTTCACAGCATGTACTGAGCAATCTGTTGCTTTATTGTAAGGGCTTCTGGCTGCTGTGTCTAGGTAGAGACCACGGTGGCTTCTGGCAGCGCTGGGGAGTGAAAGAAAATCTGGATTTGTAATTAAGGAGTCTGTATGTTATAGTACTCCACTTGGTGTCCTGAAGATAGTTAAATTTGGTGTGAAGTATCACATTAAACACCATATGGGTTTTGACTTCCTAGTTAGTGTTCTACTTCAAGTATCTGTCTCTTCTTGGATAGTAAAGATCTATATTTTGTGTATTCTTAAGTAGAACCTGGCCTGACTTCCTAAAAGCAGAATGTGTGTTTTTGAGAGTTTTATGTAGTTTATGCAGGGCATGGGCTTGTTAAATAAAAAGTTGGATTCTTACTTTTCATTTTTTCAAACTGTTGCTGACCACTGCAGAGAGGAGTTGAACTTTGAAAAGTTGGGTCGTGGATTTGTTCTGTGAATAACAGTTAAATTCTCAGCAAGGAATATCTCTGAGCTGTGCATGACTTTTTGTGGAATATTCCTGGGAATAACAATAAGAGGAAGAGATGAAAAAAATCTTTTAATTATCTAATCCCCACAGAGCTGTGGAAAAAAGACCAATTTTATGCAGAGGAATTGTCTCTCCTTATGGATTGAAGCTGTGGAAGGATGGTTACAGTTGTGCAAGTCTTCAAACCTAGATTCTGCAGGCCTGTAAGGTTGAAAAAAAGGTTGTGTAATTGGCATTGGCCTCATCCAGACATGCTTCTGTAAATGTGACTGCTGAAAGGATCAAGCTGATATCTGGGACTGTTTTTCCCTAAGGGTTTTGCTGCTGGCATTCCGTTCCTAAATCTCTCAAGAGAAGCATGACCCACAAATATAAGTGTAAAAATACCTTTTGTAGAGTTGTTTATGTATCCCTGCATCCAGATATGATGGGTCCCGGGCCAAGATCTACCCCAAGAAACCTGTAGCAGTAAGAGGAAGTTTCTTGAGGTTTCCATGTTGTGTCCATGTACAGTTACATTCAAATTCAGTAGAATTTGAATTCAGTGTATTTCTATTATTTAAGGACAGCTCAGGCATGGAATAAATCTTGCATCCTTACAATCCCAGCTGCTTGTGCCCTTGCCATTTGTGTGTACATAGATTCCCTTCTGTGTTTGGAAGACAAAATGGCTTTCATTTTCCTGGCTGCACCTGTAATAAAATCCATATCAATCAATTAAGAGTGGCTTGCATGCACAAGAATCCTTGTGTAACACCTTGTTGGTATAAGGACTAAGTTAACAGTACGTGGGCCCAGTTGCTTGTCAGAACTCCTCCACCTTGCAAATGAAACTTGAGCAATGTACTTGTCAGCCAAATCATGACAAATTTTCATTAGTAAAATGTAAAACTTCCTGGGGTTTGTCACAGGTGAAAACTGGCCTATTTCTTCAGTTTCAAAGTCTGAACATGGCTGTTAAGATCACTCAGTTAACCCAGAAAACTGATCTTGTACAGCATGATCCCATTTTTCAGCATAAAATATGTTCTCATTTAAATTATGGAATAAACGTACAGTTCAGCTATTCTTGTTTTTACTTGGTGTACAAGATCCATAAACCTTAAGACTTACAGAGGCGTGACTAATGCTGTATTTGCAAAAGCTTTTTGCATCATTTAACATGGGATGGAGTGGTTCTTCTGACAAACAGGCATGACTTGCACCAAATCATCCTTAAACTCATCACATGAACTTTCAGCTGTTCCTCCTTTCCTGTTTTGGAGGACAAGATCCCAGTTATTCACTGGGCCTGCTGAACAGGAAGACTCCAGGTAGTGCTTGGGTTGGGGTGTATTAGTTAAAATCTGCATGGCTTGGGTTGATTCCTGCAGGCGTGTTCTGCTCTGCTGGGTGAATCAACTGCCCTTCTTCAGTTTTGTTCTTGTGACACCATTCATGGCAAGAGGTTGAAACTTGGTCAGGTCACTTAATAAATCCTCAGCTAATTGTGGTCAAACAGTAAGATGACAAATTTTCTTGTGTCCAGAGTCTCAGGGTGAAGAAGGCTGGCATGCAGTCACAAACTCAATTCATGTGTCTCTTTATGCTTAGTCTTATGCATAGCCCTCAGTTTTATGGAAAAGATACCAGGTTTATAGAACTTCTTCATTTCCACTTCGAGCTAGATTTTACTCACAGAATTTACCTTTGTATTTTAGTATAGTTTTTCAAAGTAAGATAACCAACTAAAATTTTTTTGTTAATATCTGACAATATTCTCTTGATGCCCATTTCTGAAAGTTGAGGCATCATTGAAATTTCTTTTCGTAACTTTAGCACTCAATAAATTAATTGACACACAGCCAGCCTTGCCTAAATGCATTACAATATTTGGTAGGTCATTCTTCTCAAGCATAGATCCCACTGGTAATGTAAATACAGTGTAATTGCATTTTGCTCATGATAAGCATATTAACATCTTTCTGGTTTTGTTCCCGAGTTTCATGCTTCTGTAAGCTATAAATTACATTTGAAGAGATAAGTTGAAATACTAAAAAAGAAAAAGAGGAGGCAAAACCAAGCAAGTTATAGTGTCATCTAGGAAATAGAATATGAGCTTCCCAGCTGGATATCCAGGATCTTTTTCTGAGAAATGACAGTGGGAAAGCTCTCAGTTGAAGATGTTGACTTTGCTGTAGGGTTTCTAAGTATCTATTTCACTGCACTTTGTTAAGAATATTTATTGATACAGGCATATTCAAAATTTGGTCCTGCATGTCATAGACAAAATCCCTTCTAGGAACTGCAGCCAACCCACATAAAAGACAAAGACAAAGCACTTGTGGTTTAGTGTTGTTATTTTGTAGCACAGAAATTCCCCCTTCCTAGCCAAGGTACCAAAAAAAAAAAGACAAGAAACCAAAAAATGGAACCTACATTCAGTAATATTAATTTTCTCTTTGCTTGCACTTTTTAATATGACATTTTGTTATCCCTTTAACTTCAAGAGATAGAAATTTGGCATCTTAACTGTGTCAATGTTTAAAGTGCATGCATAAAGCTTTCCTCTCAACAACCACATTATGTGAGGCACTGTTAGAGGAGGAGCACCTGGGCTGCCCCTGTTGTCAGCTGTAATGTGTAACCTGTTTTCTTTAAGCATGCACTGCAGTCTTTGTGCTGAACTACATCAGAGCTGTTATTTTACAAGTGAAGGTTATTTTAATCCTTTGTTCTCAATAAAAAAAAAGTGGTTACATTTTGCTTAGGAGTTGGTCTGAAAGACAGGGTGTAGTTTGGGAGTTGTTAGTTGAGCTTTCTGAGCACCTTATAGCATTTAAATGTGTAGAATTGCTCATTTTTCCATTTTTACATGAGGCCAGAGAGACATTTAAGGTCAGGTAATTGAAATGAGCACTAGTTCCTTTTTCCTGTGAGGTTTGTCGGTAATGTCTGTCTTGTTGAAAAGTACAGCCCAGTCAGTCTTATCTCCGTGTGTGCTTTGTCCTCTTCAACAAACCTAACGGCTCATTCTTGTATCTTCCCAGCTTTCCCATGGTTTGGCATGGACATTGGGGGAACGTTGGTCAAACTTGCCTATTTTGAACCTATTGACATCACTGCAGAGGAGGAGCAGGAGGAAGTGGAAAGCCTGAAGAGCATCCGCAAGTACCTGACTTCCAATGTCGCCTACGGATCCACTGGCATTCGGGATGTCCACCTGGAGCTGAAAGACTTAACGATTTTTGCTCGAAGAGGAAACTTGCACTTTATTCGGTTCCCAACTCATGATTTGCCTACCTTTATCCAAATGGGAAGAAATAAAAACTTCTCAACACTACACACGGTGCTCTGTGCCACCGGTGGTGGCGCCTACAAGTTCGAGGAAGACTTTCGCACAGTAGGTAGCCTGGCTTGCCTCTGCCTGAAGCTGATGCTAAAAGCGTTGCTGCTGATGGCTTAAAATTACTTGAGCTTTGAAAAACTGGAGCGCTCTAATATTTTTTAGTACTAATTGTATTAAGTATGGTGAGGAGTTACAGCCTTCCTGGAATCCACAGCACCAGTTAATTGTCTTTCTGCTTTGTGAGAGAACAGCAGCTTAAATATTATGTGCAGAACTATGAGCTGTATAGAGCCTTGAGCCCTGCAGAATTTCTGACCTGTGGTTTTCCTGTGATCCTTGGAGTGTTAATGAAGTTGCAAGGCTAGTTAGTATGATGCCATTGAGTTTTTTGTATGCTGATATCCTAGAAATTACTGTTTTGACTTTTAAGATGGGGGAGGAATCCAACAAACCTTGAACGGATTTTCTGATATGAGTTCCACCAAGATGACACACAATGGGGCCTCAAGGGTATTTGATGACCTTTTTATTAATTTAAAATGATGAAAAATGTTGTTAATTTTTCAATGGAGTAATGTCTTAGTATCTCAAAAGTGATCTTTGAGCTTACTGAAGCAGATACATATACTGAGTCTTTGTTCTTGATTCAGGTCTGAGATCTAGATTTACACTCAGGTTAACTTGCTAGTTTATGTATTCAGAATTTAGATCTAAATTCTTTGTTGGCTTTATAGTGGCATTGAAATTCCCAAATTAGTCATGTGAGATAGCTTCTTAAATTTGGGCTACAAATATAGTCATAAATTTGTAGGACATTTGTGCAATGTTAGAACATGTTGCCACAGTCTTTTTTTTTCTTTGTTAACACAGATTGGAAACCTCCAGCTGCACAAACTGGATGAGCTTGACTGCCTTGTCAAAGGCTTATTGTACATAGACTCTGTCAGCTTCAATGGCCAGGCAGAGTGCTATTATTTTGAAAATGCCTCAGATCCCGAGAGATGCCAAAAGATGCCTTTTAACCTGGATGATCCATACCCATTGCTGGTTGTTAACATTGGTTCAGGAGTCAGTATTTTATCAGTCCATTCCAAAGACAACTATAAAAGAGTAACTGGAACAAGGTAATTTACAAATCTATGTTGGGGTTGTTACTCTATGGGGCAGTGACACAAGGATCTTTCATGGGAGGAAATGCTGTTTGAAAGCAACTGGTTTTCTCTGTCCTTAGTCTAGGTGGAGGGACCTTTCTTGGGTTATGCAGTTTGCTGACAGGCTGTGAAAGTTTTGAAGAAGCTCTGGAAATGGCATCCAAAGGAGACAGCACACACGCTGACAAGCTGGTTCGGGATATTTATGGTGGGGACTATGAAAGATTTGGTTTACCAGGATGGGCTGTAGCATCCAGGTAAGCAGGAGTCTCTTTGTGGGTTCTTCTGTTGGTTTGTGGAGCTTCAAAAACAAGACTTAAACTATTCATGCAGATATAACTACTTTTTAGCAAGGTTTTATTGTAGTCAAGTTACATTTTTATCCTAAAAGTATGTATCCTTCAGCTTTCCTGCTGATTTAAAGCCATGTGCAAGTGCAGGTGCCTGCTAGGTCAATATTGAAGAAACCTCCTGAGGTATTTCATGCACAGCTTTGTGTGAGTCAGAGGGAACATGAGGTGATTGCAGGAGCAGCAGGAACAGAGTGCAGAGGTGGTGTGCTGTAACACAGCAGGCACTTAAACACCACACAGCCACTCCCTCCTGTGAGATGGGGGAGAGACCTGGGAGGAAAAAAATAAAGTTGGTGGGTTGAGATAAAGAGTGTTTAACAGGACAGAAATGGAACGGAACAGAATGGTCTCCTCCCAACTCCTTGTGCCCTCCCATTGTGCTCACTGGTGGGGTTGCAGTGAGGAGCAGAAAAGGCCTTGACTGCTCAGCAATAACAAAAGTATCCCTGTGTTATCAACAGTTTCCAGCACAAATCCAAAACACAGCTCCATAGTAGCTACAATGAAGAGAATCAACCATCCCAGCTAAAACCAGCACACACAGCTACTAGGATGCAAATTAACTTTGTCCCAGTTAAAACCAGTACAAGAGAGGAAAAAAAGTACCAATTTCTTTTTGATTGCCTAGAGTCTTTTGGTAGAGGGAAGGTGAGTGGGAGATGGCTTTTGTGTTGCTGTAGAGCAATTCCTAATTTTTTTTTTTTTTGAAACGTGGTTGTCACTACAGACACCTGATGTAATGTTTTAACTACTTTTCTCACTGATGGCTGTTGAACACAAACAGTTTGCACTATAAGGATGTCACTGTCATCAACAGAGGACTTGTGTCACAGATGCACACATTATTTCCACTGAGGAATATTATTGATGCTATTACACCTTCCTACCCTTACAAAAAATAAGAAAAGTAAACTCTGCAAGCAAAAGAGTGTTCATTAAATCTTTGCTGTTATTCCATAGGGAGTCATAATTCCTGGCAACTTAATTGTTCTCTCTCTCCAGCCACCTGAGTCCAAGCCTCTTAAGAGCCCGTGTGCTGAGAGGTTTTAATATGTGTGAACTTCACACTTCAGTCAATAACATTTTATCTTGCTTTATGCTGGTACTTTCTGTTCTCCTTTGCTATTTAAGATCCTTAAGAGCTTTAATGGCTGTTTGAATTTTAGAATAATTGGGATTCTTGCTCTCCAACAGACTTAGATCTGGTACAGAGACCTTGGTGGTAAAATATCACACATAGCTATGGATTCTTGTCTTTTGTGCTGTGCCTGGAAAGGGAAGTGCCCTTCTGATCCAGAACTCTTCATTTGTGTAACCTAAATTGCATTCTATCACTGTTCATTTTGTTTCAGAGGGTTGTGTTCCATCATAAAATCATTCAATTCACGGTTTTCTTCTACTTTGAGATTAGAAGAATGTATAGGTATTTGTGAGGAAGCAAGCATGAGAAGTGGAGGATTTACCAATCAAACAGTGACTTAATTTACAGTGACTAGATTTTCAGAGTAGCCTTCTGTGAAGAACAAAACTCTTTTAGTGTAGGTGGTTCTTCATGGCAGTCAGCAATCTGAACAAAAATAATTTGTTGGGGGGCTTTTATTGTAACACAATTGACTGTTTCCTGTGAAGGAATAAATATAGGTATAGTGTCAAACTGCTGTATTTAATATAGACTTAAAAAGCAAGTTCCTCAGAGAGGAAACATCAGACACAGGTTTTGTTACAGCATTAAAAAATCCATTCTGAAATTATTTCAAATGCACATGGATCACTTTGTAACTCATAGCCATTTCTCCTGTTCTAGTTTTGGGAATATGATCTACAAAGAGAAGAGGGAGTCTGTCAGTAAAGAAGATCTTGCTAGAGCCATATTGGTCACCATCACCAATAACATTGGCTCTATTGCCCGGATGTGTGCAGTAAATGAGGTAAAACCTGACAAGGAAATGATCTATGTACAGCTCTGTTGTTTGTCTTCACATGAAATGATTGCTAAAATGGTGTATAATTTTAAACCTTTTAATACATTCTCAAGTGAAATGAGGAAATTCATGGAGCTTTGAGTTGGGCATACAGTCCCCCTGTTTTAGCAAGGGGACTTCAAGTCCTTCATCACAACATCCTGTGCTTACCTGCAGGCTTCAGGCTCCATTCTTTAACAAAGCTCCTCATCAGGTACCCTCCTCTTTGGCAAAGATGTCCTTGTCCCACTTCTCCAGAGACAGTCAGAATATTCTGAAGCATTTCCTAGTACTTTAACCACAGAACAGTTAGGGTTGCAAAGGGCTCCTGGAGGTTATGTAGTCCAGCTCCCCTGCCAAGGCACCTAGGGAATGCACCCAGCCCTGAGACATGGACTCAGACCAACTGTGGACTCTGTGCTTGGAGGTTTCAAAATATGTGACTTGAGCAACTGCAGTATTTAAGCTGTTGAAAGTCCTCCTTTAAGCAGTGCATAATGATGGCCTCCAGCAGTTTCTCCAAGCTGAAATTATCCTCTGATCAAAGCCTTGTTTCTAGATAAACATTATTGTTAATTTTTTCTAGCTCTTGAGACTTTAAAATTGCTTTGAGACCTCTCATCTTTCTGGTTGATACAGAGAAGGTTTCCTGCCATCTCCTGTTTCTCAAAGTTCAAGAAAAAAACCAGTATGTGTTCAGGATTAGTGTGGACAGCCAAGAAGCTTTGGAAGAATACTGAATTAACGCGTAGAAGACATGAGTGTCTGAGCAGGGATTTCTTCCTTCATTGTCAACAAACTTGGGATAAAATGAGATTTAGTAGCAGCTTTCTTGGAGAAGACTATGGGTAACTGAGTTTAGAGTTCTACTCAAAATCTTTGCATGTAATTGTCTCAGAAGTACCAACAGCCCTGTTAGCTGCAGTATTCCTCCTTTTGCTTAGGAGCCAGATTACTTATATTTTCTAGTTTTAATATTGTAACTTCTCCCTCAGTTTCATTATCTTTCTCTCATGTCTGTCTTGGAAGGTAATTTTGTGAGTGTTAGTTTTGTCTTTTTGGTTTATGGCAAAGCTTAATAACAAAAGAGTTAAAATTAAGGTGAAGTTGAAAGTACATTCTACGTGTCTTAGGCAAGTTAAGCAATTTATATTTATGGGTGGGAGTAAATGAGGACAAATCAGAACTTGTAAACTGCACAAACTACCTTTATTCCAAGGAGTTGTTGGTCTAATTTCAGCTATGTCACAGAATTACAAACCATAAGAAATAGCTAATAGGGATACACAAAGTGGTACCTTGAACTGATGTCTAAAGATGAAATGAATGTAATTATTTTGACTTCCTGCAGAATTACGTTTTTGTGTTTTAACTACGTGTCTACTTTGTCTTCCCTGGGGACTAACCAAGGTGCTTAAAAACCAGTTGTATATTAGACATTTGACTACAGGTCATATTAGTTATTGTAATAACTTGGAAAGGATCATTTATTTAATGCAATTAAGTGCTTTTTAAAGCACTGTGCTAAGGACTAACACAATTACATTTTCTTTGGTTCTTCCTCTCAGGTTGTTAAACCAGTGTTTAATGTTTTGCTTAGTGCTTGATTTACTTCAGTTAATGGGGAATATTAAGTGATTTTCACTTTTTTTACACTGGACTTGATTAAAATTCACAGCTCACTTGTAGTATTCAAGTACTCTTAGTCTGATGCAGGCTGAGGTGTACTGGGGGCTGAAGATGAAAGGCACATCTGTCATGTCTTACTGCCTTCGGCTTCTTTACAGTGCTGCCTTGTTGCATATGGATCAAGCAGCATTGTACAGGGCTATGAAGGCATTGAGTCTTCTCTACCAAACACAAGTAGCTTTCATTTCATTTCTTTCTTAGCTGGGTTCTTTCTTTGGTATAATTGTTGAAAATGCTCACTTAATATGAAACACAAATGCTACTTCTCCTTTAATTCTTGAGGGTTGCACCGTTTTTCCTTTTCGCCAAGTATGCCATGTTTTAAATTTTGGAACCATGTTTTAATTGTGGGTTGTTTGGTGTTTTTGTGTTTTTTCCTTGCTCAAGACAGTCTTCTTTTCATAGCTTAATTTTTCAAAGCTGTGTTAAACAGTGAAAAGACTTAATCCTTTGCTGGTTTTCTTTTTTTTTTTTATTATTTAGAAAATAAACAGAGTTGTGTTTGTTGGCAACTTTCTGCGTGTGAATACTTTGTCAATGAAGCTTCTTGCATATGCACTGGATTACTGGTCAAAAGGTCAGCTGAAGGCCTTGTTCCTAGAACATGAGGTATGCTGTGGCTCATTTATCTGTGTGTACTGTTTCACCATAAATCAGAAATGCCTCTATTGAGTAGCTCTCATGTGTGATATCCTGAGGCACCAAGTGCTCAGTAAATATTAGAAATAAGAGAAGGTTTGTCTTGCTGAATTGGTTCTCTGGGAACGGTTTTCTGCCAGGGAAGTACTTCAGTCACTTTGGGGTATCTCAGTTCATGCTGTGGATCTCTGGAGAGGGACAAGAAAATGTTAAACAAGAAAATGCTAAGGGTCAGCAGTTTTCCTTGGGTTTGGGTGGAAACAACAGTAAGTACTGTGTTTCAAAGAGTGCAGCAATGTAAAGCTTGGTCCTTTGAAACACTTCCATTGTTTCAGCTGAGCTTGAGCAATGTCTTGAAAGTCGAGACTGCTTTGACAAGGCCTGTTTTCATTCCACAACAGACCCCTTAGAGCTGCTGTAGGGATTTTATGCTTTGGGAATAGCCTTCTTTTGGGCAACTTCTGCCATCTGGATCAGTATGCAGTGCTGAGAGCTTTGACCTGTGTTGGTTAGAATACAAGCAATCAGTATTAATTACAGGTGCAACAGTTGCTGACTTGTAGTTTCTGGGCAGTGGGTTGGGAATTTTTGTCCTCAGTTTCTGGGTCTGAAAATATTACAGCATTCCATCTATTCCCTTCAGTTGATTTTCAGAACTCTTTTCCTTTATTGCTTATCCCAAGACTGACAGTCTGACCTGATGGCCACAGTAACAGTGGAATGGTTCCTTGTTAGTTCGGCCCTCTTCAGATTTTCCTTGAGTAAATTTTAAACTCTTACATTTGCTCAAGTGTATATTCTAAGCACTTGAATACTTCTTAGTTATAGGGAGAGGAAGATTTCACTCCACAGGGGAAAAATAATTCAACAGGAGAACATGGTTCTTTGCATGCAGGTAAACAGTGCAAAAGCGTGATGTGTGGATAGTTCAAGGAATTTTTCACTTTTACTTTGGGAATAATGTTGCTATGGGTATTGAAGGTTTTTTCACAAGCAAAAGATGCAGCTTCTCTAGGAAGAAAAAGCCAAATCTGACTTCCATGCTTTAGGAGTCCCTGAAACCTGTCTTAGAGGTCCTGCAGAGTATGGTGAGGCTTGGCAGGAAATCTCCTAGAGTCAAGCTAGATAAGAGGGATAAAATGTTTGTTTCACAAAGCCTTAAATAAGTACTGTGAAATATTATATATTAAAAGTGTATAGTGTTGTTTCTGCAGCATTGATCCATTAAATGGTTGTTGTCACTAAAATGTGATTACTGCAAAATTTAATACCCTACTTAAACTTGATTTTTTTTTTTTTTTTTTAAACAGGGGTACTTTGGAGCTGTTGGTGCTCTGCTTGGGCTGCCAAATTTCAGTTGAAATACCAGATGTCACTACACTGAACTATTTTCCACCTGAATGACACTTGTTTATGTCTACAGGAATTAAATCTGGGGAGGGGAGAAGAAAAAAGCTGATTTTCTGTAACTCTTTTTAAAGAAGTGATTAAGCTACTGAGTATTGCTGTTGTAAGGAATGGGTTTTCACTCTGCTGGGCATTGGCAAGTGAACTGTTTGTGGCTATTATTTATGTTCTTTGGTACGTTTAGCCAGTAGTGAACTTATAATATGCAATACATCCTCTGAAAACAACTTTCCAGAAATTCCAGAAGAAGGAATGCCAGACCCTTTAGTGCTCAGGATGCAAATATTGCAGGTTTATTCCCAAGGCTTTAGGCCCATCAGTTTATATATCGAATTGATGACTGGAAAATTATTTTCATTAGTTATACTCTTATTATGAGCACAAGTTTTATGTGTGCTTACAGAAAACAAAAAACAGCAAGGTACTATTGACAAGATGAGTAAACAATTGCTTCCCGCAGTAAACATTGTAATTATTTTATTTTTATGTGTCATGGAAATAATATTAATGCTTTAATTTCCAGTGGGAAAATAGAAACACAAAGAATCAGCCAAAGCAGCAGATTAAGCAGTTGATATTTTGAAGGTTTCATGAAGATACCTTGATTTATTGGAAAATTCAGCTGGTATTTTGGGAAGATTCCTCTGTCTTTGACTGGATTTGGAAAAGAGTTCAGTGATTAATGAAGGCAGGTTTTGGGGGGAAGATCTAATTTTTTTTTTTTATTTTTTTGAGGGCATGACTTCCAAAATGCCTACTGTATTATCTTTTTTTTTTTCTTCTTCATAAGTTCTGCCATCATGAATCATCATTTGTAAAGGTACCATAAAGCCTGAGAGAACTGAAGAAATTTATATAATAGATTATTTATGGGACCTCATAATTCTGGTGCTTTGGCTTATTTTTGTACAGGTTTGGAAAAATTTTTGCTCTGTCCTACTGATTTGAAATTGTGGTTTCCCTTTAATTTTGTAAGGGTTGATCAAAATTCAAGCAGATGTTGAAGTTGAAAGGTTACTTTTGGATTTGGAAGTTTGTTTTTGGAAGTTGAGGACACCATCAGAGTTTGTATTGCAGCAGCAAATGGACCAATATTTAATGCACTTGCAATATGGAACCATTCATCAAATTGTGGCCTTGGGATAAAATCCATACTCTGGAACTGATTTTTGGGGTTTTCTGTAGATTTTTAAAATTTACAGTTGTGATTATTACAAGAACTTTAGTCCTGAAGCCAGGGTATGAGATCTTAATCTTACAGGACTATTATGCAGTCAGTAGCTATATGAAATTTTGTGGACTAAATTTTGTGATATTTTCCTGTTAAATTTATTTCCTGTAAGTGCATGAGGAGCAGCCAGACTCAACCACCTTCATATCTTGGGGTTTAAGGTTTTTAAAACTGATTGCTCAAGTATTCCACAGCATGGCTATGTTGTATTTACAGATACATTCCCCTTGTGTTAGAAACCCCTATGCTATTTTCAGTCTTTCTCAAAATTCAAAGCCCCAAACTAACATGTTAGCTTTTTGCTTTTAAAATTTTCTGTGGTCCTTTAAGAGTACAGTACCTTAGAGTAGGCAACTCATTAAGTGCAATGCTAATCACAAATGCGGTTCCATTTATTGTTGCTTTTCTTGGTACTTGTACTACATTTCCATTGTGCTTGCTTTGATGTTTCACTATAGACATAAACAACTAAAAACTACACTCACAGTTCAGCTGATCTAATGCTAAACCAGAGCACTTCAGAAAATAAGTGAATACAGTTTTTCTAGAATGTCTTTATAAATGCTGTAAACTGTTCCTTTTGAGTTAGGATTGACTATCAGAAATAACCTTTATTTGGTTATAAAACTGTGTAAAAAACTTAATTTTCTGAATGTTCTGGCAGCCTGCTGAAAATTTTGCAAACTAACTGCATATTTTACTTGCAAAGGGTACTTTAGGAGACCTACTGCAGCTCCAGTAGCAACAGTTCCTTTAGTCCATGTTTATTGCTACTTCATTTGTGATACTCAGAGTCCTCTTGAAGCGGTAGTTAAAGCTACTTGTATATTTTACCAAAAGCACATATAGAAGATGATTACCTAATACCCATAGTTCAAGAAACCAGTTGAAGTTGATGTGACCTAACATACATTTTTTTAAGTAAACTGTACAGAATTACAAAATAAGCAAATGGAGTAATTCTTGAATAGCTGTACTGTATAGAAACTACTGTGAGAATCAAAAAGTATGCCCTACCTCTGATTTATTTCCCTTGAGCTTCTACAAAAATTGGCTTCCTTCTGCTAATTTTATCAGCACAATTGTTACTTCATTACAAGAGCAACCACAGCAGTTGTAAAGCCCAGGGGTCCTCTGTTTAAGCCACATCTTCGGGTTTCATCTCATTTTCTGTCAGCTTAGAACTTGTTACCAGAGTCTCCAAAGATTGACTCTATCACCAGGAGAAATGATAGGCATCACAAATAGTTGCAAGATAAGCCTTAATGTATTTTCTTCTAAATTCTCTTGTAAACAGGTTGAAAATGCTTGTTTCTTTTATATGAGTCACTGAAGTAAGTTGCTTTTTCCTTATATATTCTGTTTTTACTTTCACCCTTGCCATTTCTTTTCCTCAGAGCTAATTGGCTGAAGCAGCTTCAGGGTGAATTGATTCAGTGTGATGTACTACAGTAGAGAAAATTTGGGGTTTTCTCAGGATTGCTGTTGTCTTCTCAAGTGGAACCACTTTCTAGAGGAAAGTTTTGTGTGATAGTTCTTGAAAATAAAATGTAAGACCCATTTTGAATGTGTAATCATTTGCAGCTCAGTCAGCCATGCGAGTGCCTTTTATTTTTTTTCATAGAATGCCAGTTTTATGGTACTGGGACTTTATCCATGAGGTTTCCTAACCAATGTACTTACCAGAAAATGGCAGGTAATTTTACTGGCCATGGAGATGATCCCTTTAATACAGTGCAACAAGAGATATCAGGAAAAAATCATCAGGTTTCTGGCTTCCTATCCCTGTTGCCATTAGTCTTGGGGTAAGGATTTTGCATTTCTTGGTCTTATCCCTCCAGCTTGGTCCTTTCAAGTATTATGCACAGTTTTATTGTATCTTTATCTCCCTAAAAATCATGCAAGTTTATAATGAGATAAGTACTGTTTATTTCTGGGTAGAGAAGTTCAATCTTAGGTGAAGTTATTCCAAGCTATTACACATAACCACTTTGACCTTTCTAAGTCTGCTTGGGTAATTGCAGTTTGAATGAAAGGAGAACTCTTACAATACATCTTGAATATTTAACAGGCTGGAATTAAAACATCCTCAGTGTTCTTTACTGAACTGAGCAGAGGTTTAAATACAAACAATTTTTCATTTTTTTTAGTAAAGTCTGGATATATTTAGGAGTTCAGAGAGAAGCTGCAGTGATATGTCTTAGTTTGCTCAAGATTTCCAAAGTGTTTTCAGGTGTCTGCCCTGCCTTTTGAAGATTTTTAACTCCCTCAAGCACCTGTGTGATTCTGCCAACAGGTGCTTATAATTGAGAGTTACAGGGTGGAAAGAAGAGAGACAAACCACATTGTCCCACTTCACCCCAGGTGTATATTCAAAAGCTCTGGCTTCTCCTGATTGATTTTCTGCTCCTTCAGTGGCACAGTGACATTCCTGTTTGCACTTGAGTTGGTAGTGCAGCTGCAAGGTGCCTTTAAGGGCTGTACTACTCTTTTTCTCTACCCAATACAGGTTTTCAGGAAACACCTGCTTCCAGAGCTGTTAAAATAACTTCTCATTTCTAAGTATTTCAAAATAGCAATGGGGTTTTAAGCTAATTGAAGGGTCTTTTATCTATAGTAGATCTCTGCTAGATAAAGACTAGATGGTGTCCTACACACTGAGACAGTAATTTTCATTAATGAACAAATTTGCAGTCAGGCTGTTTTTAAATACCACTTTCATTGTGAATATGCTGGAAACCACTGTAATCCTGAGAAAGCAGTGACTTCAGAGCAGAGGTGAAGGTCAGGGTGGTTCTGTTGAGCTAGTTCTGGTCAGTTCTGGTTATAACAAGATTAATTCTTTACCTTGTCACTTCTTTTTATGTAGGCTTAAAAACCATGTAATATGTAACAGAGTTTTCCCGAGGTTAAAAAGTGAACAAACATTTGTGGGTCAGGCTGGAAGTGTTTGAGCAAGGCCTGTAGGTCCCAGTGCAGAGCTGGGGACACAGTTCCTCTTTGGGTGTGGTAATTTTTTCACTTCCTTTTAATGCACAGTCAGAGCTGGTGGGTTTCACAATCATTGTGAGTAAAAGGGGAGAATTTATTTCTCAGACATAACCGGGGAAGTTAAAAAAATGCATTTTCACAGTGTAGAAGGATAATTTCTCCTTAAAGTTCTTTAAAGTTTTACTGATGTATTCCAAAGTACATCACCAGTATTTTGTCAACTGTGGTAAAATTAGGAATTCTCTAAGTTTAACTAAAGTCTGCAAATAAGCCTGTTTTATTGGTTTCATTTACATCACCCATGGAAAGCATATTAAGTATTCTTAAAAACACACTTGTGAAAACATCTCAGATGATGCTGTAATATGTCTGTAATTATTAATGTGCTAATGGAATATGTTTGAGCAATCTCAGTTTGCATAACTGAGTGTCAAATCCTGCTCACTCTGCAGTTACTTTAGTAAATCATTCTTTTAAAGTAATGAGCAAGATTTGGCCTCAAGCTCTTCTGCCTGGGGAACACAGTAATGCTACTTTGCATATTCCTGCTGGTGCTAAATCATTTGTTGAAAATAAAGATTCTAAATAGAAATTGTAAATAAAATATTTATGGCCTGGTCCTTTTGACAGACTTAAATTTTATCATTTGCCAATACTTTTTGGCCTTATTTTGAGTTTCTCTTTTGGGTTTGGTTTTTTTTTTGACTGTGTGGACTGTGTGTGTTAATGTGGCAAGTCATTGGCAGGTGTGGCTTCCTGTGCTGCTTTGTGTGAGGCCCGTGGCACGTCAGGAGACAGATGGGTTTTCATAGCTGGATTTCCATGTTACCCTTCATCTCGTTTTGTTACTGTAGCCGTTTGCACAAACTGTGTCAAGTACAACACAATTGGCGTTTGTTCCCTGCTAAAACTTCCAAGAATGTCAGCCACTACTGAAAGTGTTTAGGAAAGCTGTTGAAAAGTCAGAAATACCCATTTAAAGTAATTTAAAATCTAAATGTGCTAATTAGTGTTGCCTATAAAATGAACTGGAATATAGTGTGCTGGTTGCTAATCTTTGCTATAAATTGCTGACATTTCACAATTCACATTTCTGGAATCAGTTTAAGAAATTGTAAATACAAGCTTTGAGAGGAGGTATATTAGTTTCAGATTGTGCATTATGAAAGACTAGTGAATTAGTATTTTGAAACATTAAATTACACCTAGAACATGAAAATTAATGTGTCTGTGTTAGGGTATAGAGGGCTTTAGATAACCTGCACTTTTACATTCTTGAGTTTTGGCATTTTAACAAACAAACATTTCATTTTCCATTTATTGTCTCATCATATGCAGGCCTTGTAATCACCAGATGCTGTCTTCAAATATTTGTTTTAGTTAGCAAAGCAGAGAGGCAAATTTGTAACTTGTAAACCCTGGTATGATGGAAGTTCTCTGAAGAGCCATTTGGTTAAGTTGCCTTATTCTATTACATTGCACTCATGGTATGTCTCTGCTTTCTTGTTTACTGTTCAGACACTGAAGATGTGATGTAAAAATATGTGCTACAAATTTTTCATCATAAATTATACCATGAATACCTTTGTGTCACCTGTTAAACAGCTCTTGTAAATGATGCCTTTATGCCATCTGTAAAACATCTCTTGTAAATTGTTTAAATTATTTTTCTTTTTATAGAATCTCATTATTGAATGTACAGATTAGATTCCCTTTAATATGTCACTGAGTAATTTGATTTGGGCCCAAATATGGACAATGCTGTAATTCATCCCATCAAAACTGTAAATAATTCTTTACTGCTTGTTTGCATGAGTGAAGTTTGGATTTCATTTGCTTTGTCATAAACCAACTCCTCTGTCATGGGCCTACTTTTTACAGTTTATTTTCCTGGTTTTATTGCCATTTGTTCTGTACGAATGTTGAAACAGTACTTTGTCTTTTCCTAATAAATAATTTGAGACTGTTCATTGTTGGGCCTGCATTTGTGGGTTTTGTGGGAGGGATTTCTGGGTGTGTTCCTTTCCTTTGGCATCATAAATTTCTGCAACATTTGATACTGGGGGTTGTTGCAGAACATCTTTAACTAAAGCCATGTGACTGCTGTGGTTTCTTGTTCTTTCCTTCTAATAAGCTGATAATGCACAGCTCTTGGATTCAGGTGCTGTTTTCAGAAACACTGGATGTGCTAAATTCGTTTGCAGTTGAAGAATGAAGTGTCCTGGAAGCACTGTAAGTTTTCCCCTTCCAAATCCACCTGGGAGCACCTGCTGCTCCCTGCACATGGATGGGGAGCTCAGTGTCAGGTTTTACTGAATAAAACACTTCATGTGCAAAGAGCAGACCACTATATAAACTACTCCTCTCTTGGAATTGCCCTTTGCTTATGTTTTGAAATGTCAAATTTTGTCATCCTGAGGTTGTCCTAACTGGATCCCACAGGGCAGGAAGTTGAGAGCAAGTCAGTCTACTTGTGACAAGCTTTCTGTGTCAGAGATGGTGCTTCAGGGTTCTCTGCAAATATTTTAGTCATCCAAACCACAAAGCTTTGCTTTAAACTGCCAGAAATGAAAATTCCTTTCTGTGTTGTATCTCCAGTGAGGTCTGCACCACAGTGATGTTTTTAGGGGAACCCAAATTCTTTACAAGTTTAGGGCATTCTGATTTGTTCAGTATGCTTTTTTTAACACAGAAATGCCTTGTGGAGGGAGTTGCAGTAGCCTTTTGTGGAAGCTGGTTTGCATTTCACTTGGGGTCCTTAACTGCCTCTGGTGCAGCCCGTGTGCAAGCTGAGGGGATAGGCTAACTTTAAGCTTCCTTTACTTCTCAGATTTTAAGTAGTTTATATGAAACAAGTGACTTCCTCTTACTGTAAGACTGTTAAGCCAGCTGTATTTGAATTTTTGTTGGACTCAAGAAATGCAAACCTCTAATTTAATAATACTTGTAACTTCCCTGTTTTTAGAAATAAAGATTAAAAATTAAGTTAGCCCTTAAATTCTGGAGTAGAACACCCTTCTCTAAAGGCCTGTCTATCTACAGGTGTTCAATAAGTATATCCACTTTGTGCCATTTTGGGGTACAGTACAGAAGTGTCAGGAAATACTGGGGTTGGCTCTGGTGTGCTGTTCCCAGGCTGGAGGGGGCAGGCAGATGTCAACCAAAATCTACACATTTGTGGGTGCTTGTCAGCTTGGAGAGTCTGTGCACTCCCTGACTGATGTATTCTCCCTTTCCTGCAGGGGCTGTGTTAAATGGATCAAAGGCTGAGTCTTTCATGGCCCAGATGTGTCCAGATATGTAAATTACTGCCTCTACCAAAATCTGTTCGTGCACTTTCTATATCCCTGGGTTTGGGCTGGTTTGTGGAGAGTTACTGATACCATTTGATAGCAGACAATAAAACTTCCCAGGAAAATTCCCTTGTAGGGTGCACAAGGGTTTTCAGCAGTAATTGAGGAAAAGGCATCTCTTTTCAGGTCCCTGCTGGAGAGCTGCACAGGGTGTGGGCAGTGCTGAGCTGCTGCTTTGGAGCCCCCCAGACACCTCCCTGCTTTCCACCCAGTTTCTCTTTGTCCCCTGGTTAAGCAGAGACTTCAGGGAAGGATTTGCCCTCCATGAAAGTCACATTGCTGAGCTGCTGGTGTGCACAAACACCTGGGAGCAGAGCACAGAAGGATAACGGGGAAAAGTACAACCCAGAGCACCACTGAAGCCCCCACATGCTTTATGAGTTGATACCAGGGGAATTGCAAGTGTGCAGCACCTGATTGTTCTCTTTTCTGGCCATTTCTGGGGTATTTAATGGCAGCCACTTTTTAAGTTATTCACCATCCTCTGGAAACCAGTGCTTTCCACCACTGCCTTTCCCAAGTCTGTTGGGACCCACAGTCAGGGCCAAAGGTGCAGTTTTAGGCTGAGATAACATCAGGAAAGGTGAAGAATTCCAAGAGCCTGAAACCTTTTGCTTATAAAAGGGACCAGCTGATCCTTTCCAGCCTCTGTAGCCATGATTTGCATGAGGTGTGCTGCTGACAGCTGGGGGCTGCTCTCAGCTTTTCCCAATCTGTTTATCTCTGGGTAAACACCCCAGATGTTTCTGGTATTTTCGGGATGTTTGTCAGCTCAAACTGAGACCTGCCTGAGATAGGAAAGCACTTTGGTCCTGAAGTTCTCATATCCTTTGAGGATTAGGGTTTGGTTCTGCTACAGGAAAACAGACAACATAGAGAAGGACAGAGTGAGAAAAAACCTTCAGACAAATAGATACTCAGTCCTGCTACAGGGCAGTTGTAAAAAAATGTGTTCCAGCTCCCACCAGGAATGTGTTAGAGATGTTATAAGCATCTTTCACACCAAAATCTGCTGCTCTTTGCTCTGAAGGGTGAGAATGGGACCTCTAGGGATCTCATAAGAGGGGTGTGATTTCAACTTCTCAATTTTCAGCTGCTTTTCTCCCTCACACTGGGACCTTGAAGAGGGGCAGAGATGCCAATGCAAACAGCTCTGCTGCCAGACCAAGAGAGGAGCTTTAGGCAAAATTTGCAGTATGCAGGAGGCTCCCTGAGCTCACAGATAGGGTTACAAAACACTCCACAGCATGTTCCAGCCTCAGACATTAATGTGGTATTTATTTTAGGTCGATTGGTGACAGTTCACTGGCTGTGGTTGCACTTCAGCTCTGTGTTCATTTCCTCTGTAACAACTAACAAACCCAAGATTAATCTTGACAGGAAAATAACTGCTCATTTCCCCCCACCCCATCCCACCCCTCCAAGGCTCTACAGGCACTATAGGCTCTGCCCCAGAGCCATGATTTCCCCCATATTTTGTCTGGGATCTATTTGGATGGGTGGCAGTCCCCTCTTGCCTGTAAGCCAGGGATGCTCCCCCCTTATGGTTTTGTATCACACAGATGTGGCACTTGGGGACATGGTTTAGTGATGGGCTTGGCAGTGCTGGGTCAGTGGTTGGACTTGATAACCCAGATGCACACGTATTTCTAATTTAGCACATCTGCTAGAAGAAATCTAACCATAGGTGTTAAAAATATACAGTGATCCATACAACCCAGGAAGCTTTGTGTGAGACCTAAATTACCCTTACTGTTACACTTTGGTGCCCTTTCTCAACTCTGCATCTCCTTACCATCATCTCCATTATTAATTTTATGTGCCAACCACCAGAGACACTTAAACTTTGGCCAAAACATATTTTTGAAAGCAAATTCTCACACCAAAACTGGAAGGTTGTTTAACCAGCCTAGTAAACAGACATGACTCCTGATAATCTTCCCAGCTCTCCCAGAGTTTTCTTGCTTTTGCTTCTGGAGTTTTCATCACCTTTGCAGGTAGTGACCAATACTGGGGACATGGGCCTGCAAGGGTGTGGTGCTGACTGAACTGAATCCAGTCTGGGTCAGCTGCAGGTCCTGCTTGTGGGGGTCCCTGCAGCACACCAGCTCCCTCTGAGTCACCAGCTCCTCCACAAATGTCCCTGTAACTTCCAGGGAGTACTATTAAATATCTTGTGCCAAGTTTCTTGATAAGCAGGAGTAGGATTGTGTTAATCCAAGCAATGTGTTTGCAAAAGGAGTCACAGATCTAGCCCCAGTTCTAGAGTTCTGCCTGAAAACATGAATGTTCCTTGTCTGTATTGCAGGGGTTGTTGTGGCTTTCTGGAGCGAGGGAGCCCCAGTTTGCCTTGATCCCCACCTTAGAGATGACCTGTTAGTAATGCTGAATTCTGCACCTCTGGTTTGTTCCAGGTGGGCTTTGCTGAAAGGCAGAAGCCAGTGAAGAACTGAACTTATTTCAGGACCATTCTAAGGCATTACCTTCAACACCACATTTGCTCATGAGAGGCAAAGGTGGGTTTCACACTTCATGGGCTCTTGTGCCTAGGACGTGCTGTTTAAGCTAAAAAACATGTTGCAGTGTGATTTGATGGCACAGCAAGGCTTTGGGTCACTCCTCACAATATTTAATTAACACATCACTGGTCTCTAGTCACTTTAATTATTGGAACATATTTTTTCAAATCAGAGTGTGTCAACAAAATACGAAGATAAACATCACACTCGGAGCCTCCTTCCCAGTTGCTGCAGCTCACGCTGATGGCAAGTGTTGCTGGAGTAAAAAAAAATCCAGCATTTTTAGAGAGATTTCCTAACAGCCCTTTCAACAGATACAAAACTAGACATGTTGAAATAACACTTGTCACTTACATGTTTGTTTGAAATATGATTCTCATTTAGAGTATCATTCATTATTTCATTCAGATGCCTGTGTTCCCTGAAGAAATACGAGACTGCTGTCCTATCCTCTCCAGCTCCCACGCATACAACAACAGAATTTTATTCAAAGGGAGTATTTCTTTCAGACTCTAACAGTGTGCTGCTTGGCTCTTCATTCTCTGTCTTCAGAGATGTGATCCTCTTAAGCTGCCAATTTTTAGCCTGGTATATGCTTATAAATATATTGTTCTGAGACTCTGAACACTGAAGTGTGTTGGGGTTTTTTGCTCAATATTTTCCTTTCAGAGGACTTCATGGGAAACTGAGTGCATCTTATTTTAAAAATAAATTCCCTCCTTCAGCTCTGGACTCTTCCCTGCTATTTGGCTATGAATAATGTTTGTGTAGATTACTGGAAAACTTGCCTTCATTCTTAAAATCTTATTTTACAATCCCTTTTTATTAAAAAGGTGCTGGGGTTTTTTTATCAGGTGACTCCCTCATGACTATGTGGAGCAGCTCTGCAGGGCACAGCCTCTCCCCAGTGTGTCACCAGCCATTCCTGAAGGGCAGAACTGCTGCTGTGGGGCTGGTGAGCACTGCAGCAGTTTATCATTGTGCCTGTAGCTGCTCCTGAAAGCCAGCAAACCTGCGTGCCTGCAGCACTGCATTTTTGGGCTTGGCAGGACACATTGCCAGCACTCACCAGGGCTGTGCAGCTGGGATCTGGCCCTGCTGGAGCCCAGAGCCACTCTCAGCAGCCCCCAGGGTGCTCTCAGAGCCAGGCTGTGCACACAGGTGTGTGTGTCCGTGGGCCAGCTGCTCCTGCTGGGACCAAACACCTCTGGGTGCCCCCTGAGCCTGGTCTGGCTGGGCTTCTGTCACACACAGGAGTTCTTGTGAATCTTGGGAGCCTGCCAGGATGTGTGTGAATCAAGCAGGGGTAGATGTGCTGGGCTTTGCTAACTCTGGGCACCTCCCCTCCCCACAAACCCTGCCCTTGGCAGGGTGGTGAAGTCAACCTGCTCCAACAAGTTTTCATTAATGACTGAGGCTTAACAGAATCTTCCTTAAAGAAGATTCTAAATTGTTCCCACAAACCCTGGTCCTTTTAAAGTTGTCTATTGCCACCTTCAGCCCCGCTGCTGTCATTGATGTGGCTCTGTGTTCCCTCGGCACCTCCCAGAGCTAATACCTTTCCTTCTAGGGCAGCAGCTCCTGCTCACGCCCAGGGCTTCTGTTCTCACACTAACTCCTGGTGGCAGAGCTGGAGGAAGTGCCTCCAGCTGGTGCTTACATTCAAGTGTTTGCTCTAGCATGTTCCCACTAGGCTGCCTCAACAGCAAAATATTGAGTTCAGTGCACTCACTACTTGATGTTTTTATCGTTTAAGGCTTGAGACAACTTGTAAATGCTTAAAATAGCGTGAAAATCCCTGTGCTGGCACGGGCTCCCAGCCTTATTGGAAGGCTGTCTGCTGTTCTCCTGGTGTGGAAGTTTCATATGTTCCAGAGAACAATTATGGAAGACCAAAATTTCAAATAAGCAAGGCTATGTGGCAGTTATCATTTAAAAGAAAATTCATAGCCTAAGGGTGTCAGAATAACAAGCTGATTTAAAAATCAGAATTGATGAGCAACCAGGTGTCCATAAATGAGTACCTTGGCTGCAGAGTGTTCCATTATAGGATCACCATCGATTTACACAATTTTTAAAGGTATTAAATTACACTTTTTTTGTATAAACTACAAATAGCTGCACTATTTCCAGGTTCTGCATGTTCCTGGAATGTAATATGTAATGTAAACTTTCCTGAGTGAAGGAAGGAGGAATCGGGGAGAAGGTTACAGGAGCAGCTGAGTGTTTGCTCCCTGCAGCTCAGCTGTGGGAGCTCATCCTGGGGCAGGGAGATGAGCCTTGGCAAGCTCTTCTCACACAGACTGAGCCCAGCCCTCATTTTACCAGCCCTGGTTTGGGGTGTCCAGGGCTCCATTTCTGCAGCAGCTGCTGCTCCAGGCTGTGTGCTCCTTAGGGTAAAGCTAAACAGGTCCCTGCTGGGAGCTCCCCCTGCACAGCTGCCAAGCTGGCAGGGCTGTGATGCAGCCCTGGTACCTCGGTTCTCTCTCCCTGAGCCCTGCAGTCTCTCACCCTTGCCAACAAGGAGCTGTGTCTGCTTGGGGGGAAGGGGAGCAGTGGCTGTGTGTGAGCACTGCCCCAGTCTGCCCTGCCAGGACCCTGTGTGAGGTACCACAGCTCCCACGGCCTCTCTGCTGCTGCCTGCTCTGCTGGTTTTGGGGAGAAATGCACCCAGAACAGGACACATGGCTGGGTGCAGTCCCCCAGCCTTTTCCACCACCCAGAGCCAGCCCAGAGGATGGGAAGTGCCAGTCCCTCACAAGGGACAAAGGACTTGCCCAAGAAAATGACTGCCAATGTACCTGTCTGCAGTCACACAGTGCTTTTTGTCCTGCCTTGTATAAATAATCTTAAAATCATGCTTGAAAGCTCCTTTGGAGCAGGGAAGAAGTGACCTCTGTGTTGCTGTTTGTGACAGAGGAACGTGGCTGGGGCTGAGAGTGACCTGGGCTGCTTTTACCACTGTGGGGCTGTAACTGTGCTGTGGACAGCAGACAGCAGGTTTGCTCTGAGAGGGGGCATTAACTGGGCACACCTGACCGAGTTACAGCCCCCCTCTGCCAGGGAAACCTCTCCCTTGGCATGGCCTCTCCTGGGAGATGATGCCTTTAGCTCCTAGACTAGAGGGGAAGGAAATCTCTCGTGTTGGTTTCTAGCAGTTGAAATGGCCAAAATCTGCTTGTAAAGAAAAATAAGAAATGCCTTTTCCTCCAGACTTTCAGCATGTTCTGGCACCCAGCCCTGCCGTGGCAGAAACACAGGACACCCCTGGGCTCGCTCTAACAGCATGCCATGAGTGCTGCCAGAGGCCTTTGGCTCACTGATAAGCTGCTTATCTTCAAACCATCCATTTTTATTTTCCTCGGAATAAATACTCCTCTGTGCTGGCTAATAAAGTTGTCTTCTTGGGCAAAAGAATGACTCGAGTTCAACCTCAGCTGTTAAGGTTGTTCTTTATCTTTTTTTAACAGTATGCACATGATCACACACTCCTTTAAATCTTCCTGAGAGAGAGTGGCAGTATCCAAACACATGGTTACCAGCTGCAGCCAGCAGTTAAAACATCACACCCACGGTCTCTTCAGGTGCAGATGAAATCCAGATGCCCAAACACTTCAGTTCTCCACAAGGGAAATGCAAAATTGTGCTTTAAAACAGTTGTTTTATGGTCTTTAATGCTATGCACATATTCAGATTATTTTTGCAGGAACCCTAATGACTAGTTGCTAGCGCTTTTTTTTGCCTTTTTTTTTTTAAGTATGTTGTTTTACCATTCTGGATAATTAAAAATGCCAACTGAAATTACTGAAACACATCTGCTGAGGGAGGATGTTTGCTTCATCTTGAAATGGCCTGATGTTTCGGGAAATGTTTCGGGCCTCACAGGAGTCCCAAGGCGGAGATGTGAGTGTGAGAAGCTTCTAGGAATGTGGAGCTCTTTGCTGCTTTTTCCTAGCACAGCTTTATTTTTAGCACGCCTCATGTTTAAGGGCTGTGTCTGGGAAACAACAGGAGGTACTTTAACTCCTTTCTATGAACAGCCTGACTGTTCATTCTTGATGTTTTTGGCTTTATGAAACAGATTTTCCTCCTCACAGCTGCGATAGCTCCGTGAAATTGTAGGTGACGGCCACAGGCTCACTGGGCTCATCAGGTTAAAAGTGAAATGAAGCAGGATGAGTCTGTGCTCTGAGGGGCACCAGACCTGAAGCTCATCCTGCTGTCCCCCAGCCTCTTCCATTGTGCTCAGGTGTAATTTATTAAGCATCAATGGGGATTTATGCCATTTTTTCAAACCTAAATGCCTTTGTCATGCTAAGTCTCATTCTTGTGAAAGTGTAATTCCCTGTGATGCATCCTGGATGTGGTGGCCACGGATGTGTCACCCTGTGCAGGACAAGCTTCCTGCCCCGAGCACTTCCCAAGGGACAAGTCAAGGAGGAGTGAGGAATGGCTGCTTGCATGGCCTGGGTACTCCTGCAGCGAGAGCCGGGGATTGTATTTGTCCAAACCCAAAGAACTTTTTGTAATGGAAACATATCCTTAATGCTTTCTCCTCATCCTGATACTAACTTCAGGTGTTACAGGAAAAAAAAAAAACAGTCCTGCATGTCAGTTTGTTGTCTCAAATGCATTATGTGTGGCTGAGAGCTACCAGGTGTGCTCTGCAGGTCTCTGAGGAGGGGTCCTGGTCCCCCAGGACTCTGAGGAGGGGATGCTCAGTGCTGCAGCTCACAGCTCAGAGCAGCCACTGTGCCTGTCAGCCGTGGGTTTCCTTCCTCTGGGGGATGTTAATTAAGTTGTCTTAATCAGGATGAAGGCTTGCAGCATCAGTCTCCAACATAAGGAATCAGCTTTGGACTCCCGGGTGCTCTCAGACCTCTCCTGGGTGCAGGATGTGCTCGGTGAGGAGCATCCATGGAGCTGTGGGGGCTGGTGATGTACCAGCTGGGGTAGTGGCGAGTGTGGCACTGACACTGTCAGGGACACGTGTGTGGTAGTGGCAGCTGTGTGGCAGTGATGTGTGTGCTTGGGAAGTGTCCTGTGTGCTGAGCTCACCTCAGTAAACACCACTGGGACTCATTCCTGTGAGATACTGACCCAAGCCTGCTGCCAGCACTAGAAGTGGTGGATGTGTGACACGTAGCACCAGCTGCCACCTGCAACCACCTGCCATCCAAGTCACCTCCCCATTGATTGCTGCTCTTTTTCAGGACTGGTTTTGCCAAGGAGTTTCACCAGTGCTGAGCTAGGAGTCAGGTATTTGCTCTTGGTACATACACACTTCCACTATAAAGATGTTTCATTCTCACATCCCAAATGTGGAGGAAACCTGAATTTAATGGTTGCATGTGCTGGGAAGAACACATACTTGTGTGGGCACTATTTCCAGGCATGTAACTGAACTGGTAAGTGGCAGAGGATTTTTTATATCCCTGTTGCTGCTTCAAGAAGTGCCTTTGGAATGGAGTTTCTCTTTGGAGAAGGTTCAATCCAAGTCCTTTTCAAACAGAATGGTCTATGCACGAAGCGATCACTCAGGTAAATCCCCTAAGACAGCAGAAACATCCTATGCTGCTTCTAGAGCAAGCTGCCCTATCCAAAGTGACCCAAAATAAGAACCCCAAGCCCAAGCAAAGCCAGCCCGTGTGACAGGAGCTGTGTGCAGACAGCTGACGCAGGGGCTGGGAATGCAGAGGTGCAGAGCTCCCGGGATGTGCGTGGCCTCTCTCCTTAGCTCCTTATTTATCCTCCCTGTGGGAGGCACAGCTGTGTTTACAGGAGGTGGGAGCCCAGCCTGGGCCAGGCTGAGCTCCGTGCTGGGACCTGCTGGGGGCTGCTGTGCCACAGCCATGGGCAGGAGTGACCCGCAGGCTTCTCCTGGGCTGGAGCTGCTGCAGGGCAGCTTCAGAGGCAGGAGCTGAGAGAATGGGTTTGCTTTGGCCCTGACTGGGCTGCAGTGCCAGGCTCGGTGTGGTGAGGGTGAGGATGAGGATGGCGGCGCGGGCGAGGCCCCACCTCAGGAGATGCCTCAGCGACCACCCCGGGGGCTCCAGCAGCTGGGCCTGGGACGGCTTCTGGAGAACAGCCAGGGAAAAACGCCTCGCAGGTCAGTCCGAGGGCAGCTGTAACCCCACACTGCTGGGATTCAGGCACTGGGCTACGGCCTTGATCAAGGAAGGAAAATGCATTTACTTTTTTGGCACTCCTTTAATGTTGCTGTATTTTCTGCCGCACCACAGATCTGCCCTTGCCCAGGCTGCTTTTTCACTGGTGGGACCATGTGGGTATTTTGAGCTGATGATTTGTACTCAGAGCTGGAAATACTCAGATTTATATGGAATTACATTTTATACTTTTTGTTTATCTGGAGTTTTGCAGACACTTTAAAACATTACAGCGTCAGTCAGCCATGCAGTGCCAACAACTGCAGTGCCCAAAAGTGACCCGAGTCACTTTTAAACCTTCATTTTTTGTGCTTAAAGAAAGTTGTGAACTTGAACCTGCATGGTTTTTCAGGAAGCCCTTCTAGGGTGTCAGGAATAATCCTTCTCTGTGTCCAGCCACCTTTCCCCAAGCCTTGCACCCCGAGCTCTCCAGCTGTGCATTAGCATGTGCAGAGGTGTGCAGAGCAGAGCCTGGGGCTGCATGGGATGGAGGTGGCTGGGGGTGGCTGGGGGTGGCAGGTCAGGGCTGTGCAGGGTCCCCACGGTGAGCACTGCACACAGCGCCTGAGCTGTTCCTGCTCTCAGCTTCATGGTGCCCAGCAGGGATCTGGCAGCATCCCTGCCAGGGCAGGAGTAATAACTGCTCCAGTCACTGAAAATGGCTTTCCAGATTATTTTTCTTCCAAGCAGCTCGGTGGGCTGAGTACAGATCTTTCCTCCTGGGGCTTGTGTTCATCTGGTGGAGACAGGAGGTTTTGTAGCAGCATTTTGATTCTGGCCAGATGGGTGTCCCTCTCTTCATCCCTGAGAGAGAGTTCAAAATGAGTAAAGGAATTTCTCTTTTCCCTGAGCCCACTTCACTTGTTATAAGCAGACCTTTCAGAGGTGCCAAGGGGCTGGATTGTTATTGTAAACATCACTGTTCCCTGTCAAAGCAAGAGCCAAGTTACCCTTTGGGCTGAGGTTGTCTTTCAGTTCACAACTAGGATGGAGCAAAGAGGCTGTCAGATTAACTGGGGATTTCTGTGGGGGAACAGGATGTTGGGAATTGCTTTTGTGTACAAGATCTATGGGTTTTGTGCCTCCAAGGTCCTCAGACCACTTTGAAAATCCTAGATTTAATTTGAGTGTGCTGGTCATGCCTTTGGGCTTTTGTGCTGGGCTGAAGAACAGCACAAACCCAGTCATTGCTGGCATCTCTGGAGCCCATCCCACCAGACCAGCACTACAATCCTCTGGAAGCAGTGGGGGTTTCATCATGTGTTGGTCAGGAGGAGTGTCAGGCATGGCCATTACTGAGGAGCTGAGTCACACAAGTTCTGCCAAGGGGATGGTCTCTTTCTTCTGCAAAACAACAGCCAGAACTCAAATTGCAGCTCTTCACTCCAGATGGTGTGGAGAAAGCTCAGCACCATCAGGGAGCCTTTTGAGCTGGGCTGTGGAAATGCAGCATGGATATATTTTTATAAGTAGAAGGGACAGAGCTGTGGGTGGTGTTTGCCACCCTGCACCAGGTGCAGGAGCTGTAATATAGCTGCTTCTTGGTCTGCCACAGATTCTGTGAGGTGACAGGACACCCAAATGCTGATGTGATTTGTGTGCACCAACTCCAGGTGACTTCCTGGAGGTGCTGGCAAAGGTTGGCTGCTTTTTGACAACAACTAATGCTGTTGCTCCTGGACTGCTGTCCTCAGCTCAAACATCACAGTTCAGGAAAGAAATTGCTACAGTGGATAATGCTTCCATTGGAGACTGCATAATAGATCCAGCTGGTGGATCCCTGTGATTCCCTCTGGCCATGTGGTGTCCAACAATGACAGAGAGGAGCAGCAGGAGCCTGTAGTGCTTCTGCACTGGGTTGCCATTTGGGTGGGTGCTGGAACTCTCAACACTTGAAGGAATCCCAGAAGAAGGGCTTTAAAATTAACTATTTTTTTATTAAAGGAAATTTATAAAATGCTAATTAAAGGGAAGGCAAAATGGTGATTTTTTTTTTCCTGGTGCTCCTTCTGGTTCTCTTTCCATCTCTGGAGCCATCCTTTGCCCTGGCCAACCCCCTCCACGCTGCTGCCCAGATGGCTGCCCCTGCCTGCATGGCTTGTGCTCCCTCGCTGCAAGCTGCACACAGATCTCTGCTCTTTGTAAACAGGCTAAAAATACCGTGGTGCTGCTCCTCTGAGGGCCCAGCAGTTCAGAGAGGCTGGGAAGGAAGCCGGGGTCAGGCGGCCTCCGGGGAGCGGGCGTCACATGGAGGCACAGAGCCACGAGTGGGGCTGGCTGCAGAGAGAGACAGAGCATCAGCCACAGCACTGCTGTCCTGCTGTCCTGTCCTGCTGTCCTGTCCTGCTGTCCTGCTGTCCTGCTGTCCTGCTGCCCTGCTGTCCTGTCCTGCTGCCCTGCTGCCCTGCCCGGGTGAGCCAGCGGTGCCAGGTCTCCCCAGATTAGTGTTCATGGTGTGCGAGATGTGACTTGGAATGCTCCAGAGCTTTGTGCTCCTCTTTTGAAGAGGAATTTTTTGTATTTTCTACTCCATTTCTGTGCTAGGTATTGTGATGCAGGGACCAGGGTCCTGCAGAGTGCTGGCTTCTCCAGGCACTGCCACCCCAGCCAGCTGGGCTCCTTTGCTGAGGGTGCCCTGTGAGCCTTGTGTCTCCATATCCTCTGGGAAAGGAAGTCAGAAAAACCTATTCCTTCAGACATGCCATTTCAGAAGGCATCAAAAGCTAATTTCTCTTCTCACCACACCCATGCAAGACGTTAAGGGATGTGACTACCCTAACCACACCCTGGTCAGAGTGACCAGGACCTGAGTCTGAATGTCCCTCTCCAATGACACAGAAGTCAATTCCAACCAGGAACCTTCTCAGTGGTAGCAAATTTCAGTTTTAATAATATGTGTCATAGACATTAACACCTGGAATATTGTTATATTTTGCTTCATAAGTGTTTAACCGTGTTAGCTGGTGTGAGCGGCACAGAGTGAATCAGCAATGATCACCAGTGCCTTGTTAGGCACCCTGTGTGTGCTGTGAGTGCTGAAAGCACAGACCAGGGCCAGCACTGGTCTGGTAGCAAGGACAGCTGTGTCTCTGCTGTCCTACCCTATGTGCTTCCTCCATCTCCATCTCTCCACTGCAGTGGAAGTGCAAGTGTCCCTGTGTGAGCTGTGACAGCAGGATTCAGGGCTGGGCTGTGGGAGCTCCTGGTGCTGGGCAGTTCAGTCGCAAAGAAGGAGTTCATGCAGAGCTGAATACAAGCCTGTGATGGGCAATAAACACCTTAAAGCCCAAGCTCAGCAGCAGCACCCTCTGCCTGCCCACAGCCAAGGGAGCTCCAGGCTCAGAGCACTCGGGTGAGCTGCCATGCAGGTGGGAGATGCCTTCCACACACCCCGCCTGGTGTGCGGGGCCCGGCCACTGACGTTTTCCCCTCTCTCAGACCCTAAATTATCAGGCTAGCCCAGAGATACGAGGCCTTGAGGGGAGGAACATCAGGAGATGGGCAGAGATTCAACAGAGGCTCTCACCCCAATGTAGTTGTCCAGCTCTTTATTCCACGAGATCCAAGGGGAAGAGCGGGGGCAAAGAGAGTGAACAGGAAGGGTCATCACCTTTTCTAGGCTCTGGAGGGCTCCTTGGCTCTCCACCAACCCCATTGGGGCATCAAGGAGGAGACCAGGCTGATCTGATCAGAGTCCCAGGGGTCCTGGGGAAAGGGGGAAAACATGGCCTGAACGCAATGTAACAGGCCGCCTCACCCAGGGGCTGCCAGGGACATTCAAACCGCTCTGCTCCAGACAGAATGAGCTCCGTGGAGGCTTTGTTTTAAAGAAAATAACCTGTGCTGTGCCAAAGAGTTTCAGCCTAAAGGACTCCGGGTGCGCTGGATTTACCAGGTTTTCCCATGGCCTCTGGCAGAGCTGGAGCAGTGTCAGGGTGGTGTCTGCACCCACAGTGTGCTTTGCACTGAGCTCACTCTGCTGGGCCCTGCTCCAGCTCCTCGAGGATTTCTCACTGATGTCACCGCAGTGCTTCGAGTACCTCTGTGCGCTCCCTTCCCTCCATCCTGCCACAGATTCGAACTGTGTCACCCGTGCCTATCCTGCCAGCATTCCCCGGTGGGAGCCATGCCACCCGCACCCCTGGCACTGCCCAGCAGCATCCCTGGGCAGGCTGAGCTGCAGGTGCTGGTGAGAGATGGCAGAGGAGAGGCTGCTGCGGCATTCCGAGGGGAGAGAGAGGAAGCGGCTCCGTGTCAGAGCCCCGGCGGGATGCGCGGAGCGGCTGCGAGGAGCTGTGACCGAGCTGCTCTTTCCCAGGGAGGATTCTCCACCCCGTCCTGGGTGGGATCTCAGCTGTCCTGCTTAAAGCCGAGCAGATGGGGCTGCAGTTCAGCTGCCCCAGGCAGGATTTGCTCGCTTGCAGGGACACAGGAGTAACTTCTGCACAGGACAGTGACCCGCTGCAGTTGCCTCTCCCCATGGAAGGTAGGAGGAGGTCTGTTTTCTTTCCTGGGTTACTCTGTTTCTTCAAGGTTTTTAAACCAGCAATCAAACTACAATGCAATTTAGCCAGAAAACAAGGCACGAACTTGGGAGGGAACAGCGAAGGTGTGGGTCTGGCTGTTCCCTCCTAGGATGTGCTGCTTCTGTTTGGGTCGTTTAACAGAAAACAGAAAGCTATTCCATTAGTTATTTTGCTTAGAATTTAAAAGAAAAAAATTCGTTTCTAGGAATTTTGAGATCTAGCACTTAGCCTCTGCAAGCCCCACACTGGGCATCCAGTGGCACAGCACAGCTGTCCCTGGCAGCGTGGCAGAGGGTCCTGCCTGGCAAAGGTTTGTCCTCTTGAGGGGGGCAGCCACTCGTCCCACTGCCACCCAACTGGCTCCAGCCCTGCTGCTCCCCAGGGAGCACCAGGACCCTCAGTGCTCCCACGGAGTCTCATCCCTGTGGTGTGAGCACGGCCAGGGCAGGGAGTGGCTTTCCCACAGGGACCAAGTGGGGTGGCAGAGCTGGGAAAACAGCAGCAGCAGGCACACTCTGTGGGGACAGCATGTCAGGCCTCCAGCATCAGAGGAGGTCACCCTGAGCAATAATGTATTTTTCCAGAAAAGCAATAGCAAAAGTGGGAGGAAAGCAGGCGAGAGGGGACCTTTGGTGGGTGCCTGAGCCTGCAGCAGTGTGTGGCTGTCACCCAGCACGAGCAGGGGCTGGAGAGTGACAGTGCTGCTGCTCCAGGCCTCCATGCTCAGCTGTGCCCCCACGTCCTTCCCGTGCCCCCCAGGGTGGTTTCTGTCTCAGCTGGCTCAACCCTCGGTGCCTCTCTTGCCCCATTCCTGCTGTGCCCAGGTCCCTCTGCCAGGGCTGGAGCTCCCCGACAGCAGGAACTGGTGCCCCATGCTGGGGCAGTCCTGGCATTTCTCTGGCCATCAACTGGGCCAGCCCCAGCTCCTGCCTTTGCCAAGGGCTTGCTTTGTAATGCCAAAAAAATCCTACAGCAACTCCGACAGCTCTGTCGGAGGGTATTAAGCGTCTGCGTGTCAGAACGTGGCCTTTACTTTATTGCTTCATGTAAAACACTTTGTATTCTCTGGGCAGGAGAGGCAAGGGTTGCAGTGAATGTTTTCAGAAAGGGAATTAGTGTCAGGTCCCTTCCCAGCGGCGCTCCCATGTCAGACAGACCCTGGGGAGGCTGCCCAGCCTCACCAGCAGCTCTGCTCTCACATGGATCTTGCAGGACAGTTTGCCAGGACCACAGCTGGGAATAGTACTGCATTTCTTGTCCTTTGCCTCTCTATAAAATAAATCAAGCTGAGTTTTCAACCCTCTGTTTGCTGATGCTCTCTGGCCAAGTTTCGAGTCAATTTATTTCTCATTGCTCTGCGTCACCCTGGCGATGTGCCGAGCACCAGAAGTGGGGAGAAACACAATTAGTTTGCTGCATTTCAGGCCAGGGCTGAGCATCCATCTGCTGGTTCACACAGGTCTCCCACGCAGTAGCAGAGGTGTACTTTTTAAGGTAGAAAATGACTTGTGTTTTGGAAATTAGGAAATTGTTGACATAAGCTGAGAGTCATGAGGAGGAATGGGTTGTGTTGGCAGCTATTCACCATAAGAGCGTTCTGCCCTGAGGTGCTGCTGCAGGGACACTGTGGGAAGTGACCAGAGGGGTGCTGGCTGGAGGTCAGGAAGGGCCCTGACACAGGGAAGAGCCCTCCCTTAGCCACGACTGCTGTGCCACAGGGAAGAGCCCTCCCTTAGCCACGATTGCTGTGCCACGGGGCGCTGGGCCGGCAGAAGCTGCCATCCTCTGTGGGCTCATTCCCTGGGACAGCTGCTGGCAGAGCAGCAGGCATGGATGGAGCCCAGGCTGAGGTGGGCAGCAGGGCCAAGGTCCCACAGTCCCCAGGGCTGTGCAGGGCTGAGGGAGATGCTGGTCAGCACTTCTGGCTGGCAGCAAGGTCCCCCCGTCCCAGCACCAGCCCTGTGATCAGAGCGCTGTTAAGAAATGGGGAGGGGTTTCTGGGAATGTTTTTGTGTGGGTTGCTGTTCTTTTTGGTATAAATTTGCTGTTTCAGCTTCTGAAGTTCACCGTTTCCAGGGTTCACACTTCCAGGGTTAACGTTATCTGACACCTGCCAAAAATCCAGCTCTCCAAAAAATCTGACACCTGCCAAAAACTGGTCCAGCAAGCCTTGTGCAGCGAGGGGCTGAGCACACACACTGCCTGTGGTTCCCATCCCTCCTCCACCTCATCCTGCTTCCCTCAGTGCTCCTGGGAAAAGGCAGGACCTGGAGCTTTTGGAAGGAATGCTTGTGTGGGAAGGGAACTTGGCTTCTCTGGTGAATAAATCATATAGAATCCATTTTGTGCATTAAACAAAGCTTTATGAAAGGCAGATACAAAGGAGAGGCCCTGCTGGAGGCTCTGGAGGTTTTCCTGTGGTGCCTGACATCCTCTGGCCCTGGAGCCTGGCCACCACTCGTACATCTCAGCCTGCCCAGAGACCTGAAGCACCTGAAGCAGGACTGGTGCTGCCCACCCTGGTTTCAGCTTCCCAGGGCTCGGACACTGCAGACTTTGCTGTTGTTTCCATCATCCTGCAGGAGGAGGGAGTTTGTGCGGGCCAGGTCTGTGGTGGGGGCTTGTGTGAAGAGGCTGGTGCTCATCACACAGATGTTTCCCACTTTCCTGCCCAGTTCTGGGCTCTGACACAGGAATGAGGCTGTTCTTGAAATGTGACCTTTTTCCTCAGTTTTACTCCCCATATTTGGTATCTGTTTGTCCCTTCTTTCACAAAGCAGCCCAGTAATCAGATGACATCCCTGACTCACGCTGCCCAGACGTGCATGATGGGGCCTTTCTATTTGCTAGGAAAAGCCTATTGATTTAATTTCTGTATCATTATTCAGCTAATATGGAATATGTCACTGATGGTGGTGCACAAAATCGAACTAAGTCTGCAAAAAAAGGATGAAATATTAAATAAACCTTGCCAAAGGACTGGGAGGAGGTGGAGGTGAATGGACAGGAAGAGTACAGGGTGCCCTGTCTGCTGCTCCACCTCTCTGATCTGTGTGCCCCTGGCTTGTGGGAAATGTTGGCAGTGCCCCCTGAGCTGGTCAAACACCAGCACTGGTCACTGCTGGGGGACACAGGTTGAAAGCCATGTCACATATGGCCCAAACTGCACACCAGGTATGGTCCCTGTCACCTGCACAGCTCGGCCCGAGCAAGGAGCTGTCATACTCTCACACCTCCTCACACATGCATGCAGCACTCCCTGTCACACGGAAATACAGGTTTAGGTGCACAGAGACACCTCAGGAGTGTGTGATGAAGCAAACCTGTCTGGGCTGGCTGTGGGAAGGGCTGTCAGACACAGCTTTCCCTGGGCTCTGGGTAACTTGCCACTAGATGTCACAGTGTGCTTGGGTTTGCAGGGACTGGGAGTGCCACTTGTGCTGGGGACCCCCAACCAACCCACCCTAGGCAGGGCAAAACTGCTCCCTAAAGTCCCTTTGCTGGACCAAAGCACACAAATAGCATCTTTTTGTCTGTTCTTGTCTTCTAGAGCAGTTTTGGAAACATTTCTGCTTTTCATGTGCCATTCAGTAAAGTCTGAGGGACCAACAGGTGACAGGAGAGGTTCACACGGTGCCAGCCCACGGGGGTGGCTCTGGTGGGACCCCTGCCCTGGCAGGTATCAGTGGCCCTGCTCCCACTGCAGCAAATGTCAAACTCTGATTAACATCAGGTAATGCAGCAGGGGTTCCCGCTGTGTCCCAAAGCTCTTGCTCTAAGGGGGACAAGTTTTGTCACTCCACCAGCACAAGGCAAAGGAGGCCAGCACTTGTGCAGCTGCCTGGGGCTGACCTCTGCCTAAAGCATCCCAGTGGATATTTATAGGCACACAGGAAACCATGCTGGACCCTGCACTTCCTCTCCCATCCAAGCTGAATCTTTAATTGGCTCGGTAGCACAGGGAGCATTAATTGTGGGTGTTTTTCCACTGAGCATTATGCTGAGCAGGGGTAGAATATGTACGTGGTCAGCTTTGGGCAGGCTGGTGATGGGACAGGCAGGTCATCTTCTAAACTTGGTACAGCTCTGTAAAAACTTGGTATATTATTAAAAGACTAGGAGTGTATAAAAGTGTGAAGCATTTGCTGAGTGACTACAGCAATGACAGCATTAAAGCCTCCTGTTTGAAGTGGTTTATGTACAGACCCAGACTGGTGAGGCCATCCCCCACTGCACCCAGGCAGCTCTTGGGTGAAGTGTAGCTGTTGAATTAATGATGGCATCACTCTGTGGCTTTCATCTGCCACCAAGATCAAGCACAGCTTTCCCAGTCTAAGACTAAACAAACAACACAGCCAGGGAAGTACAGTGGGATGCTTTCCCTGTGCTCTCTCTGATCCTGAGATCAGGCTCTGCCCAGTCTGAGCAGGGATATTGTGCTCTGGATGCTGGTCCAGCCTGGAGAGCTGCTCCTTGTGTGTGAGCAGGGAGGCTGGGTGGGCACAGCGCAGTGAGGGAGGGGAGGCAGGGCTGTGCTCCCTGTGTGCAGAGGGGAGCCACTGTACCCCTGAGCCTGGAGCAATGTGGATAGCAGCTGGTGCCCTGGCTGTCAGCCCTGTGCTGCCCAGGCACCAGCAGTGTGTGCTCCCTGCCACAGACAAGGTGGATGGGCTATTGCTGCAAGCCACTGGCTGCTGTTGATGCTCACCACATGAATCTTCCTGACCAATAACACAGGATTGCTTTCCTTTGTCTGGGATTGCCTTTCCCCCCTTCCTTGGCACCAGCTCAGAATATCCTGTGCCATTACAGATTCACTGCTGGAGGATAGAGCTGGGACCTGCAACAACAACTTTTTGAGAAAAACCTCCCATGTTAAAAAAATTAACATAAATCTAATTTTCTGCAGTTATCACCAATCTCAGATTAATTCTGCCGCATGACCAAACTGCTGCAAGGCCCCACACTAGTATGTTAAATATGTCCCACTGCATGTACTGAATGTGATTTCCAGACACTGAGGGCTTCTGGAAGAGGGTGCAGATAAGGGTGTGCTGGCAGGCAGCTGCCCAAGAGCTCTGCAGGAGCAATCTGTGTGCACAAACATGTGCAGGGCACCAAGTTTCCTTTCACTTGCTGGGCTTTTTCACTCTTTTTCTGTCCTGTCACCCTCATGTGTGTCAGCTTTTGATTTGCACCCGCAAGGAGCTGGATCTGGAGCCTGGCCACAGAACCCCTGCAAGGAGAGCCAGGGCAGCGTGGCTGTTAGCCCAGCCCTGGGGAAGTGCCTCTGGAGCAGTGGGGCTGCAGGGTGGTTCCCTCGCTGTCCCACAGCCAGAGGGGTTGACAGAGGCTTTTTCACTGCTTCTCTCCTTCCCTGGGACTATGTGGATACTCCTGGAAATGAAGTGCATTAGCTTCCCCACCTCCTGAAGGCAAAACAGCTTTTTTCCCATTTATCCCACTCCCCTGTTGGTTGGGAATGCAGCACAGACTCACCCAGGGCTGAGTGCAGTGCCCCAGAGCTGGGATGTGCCAGTGCCAGGGATCTCTGCACTGCCAGCAGTGAGGGAAGTACCTCCTAATTGCTTCTGGGCTGTGCTGCAGAGCTGCCCCACTCAACATCAGTCATGAGCAGGGTGTTTGTCTGTCTAAACCCCCGGGCTGTGATGTCTGCTGAGGGCAGCACTGCTGTCCCAAGGAGAGGAGCTGGAGCCTGGCAGTGGGCAGTGTCCTGGGACCCCCATCCCAGCACCCCAAAAGTGTCCCTGGCCCCTCCAGTGGGGCGGGGCTGGGCTGGATGCACCCACTTCATCCAGCATCCCAATGCAAGGGAGTGCAAGCACAGACCCAAATCCTGGGGTGTAGAGCTTGTCCAGCTCAGGGAAAGAGAAATTCCTCCCTGGGGGCTTTGCTGGAAGCAGGGATGGGGATGGCTCTGTCCCAGGGGCTGCACTTTCCCAGGTGAGGAGCAGTGATGATGCATGCCCCAGGTGGGAAAACCCCTCAAGCCATCTGTGCCAAGGTAAGTGCACAGGGGAGGAGCTGCCCAGTGTCTGCCTGAAGTGTCTGGCACAACATCAAAGCGTTGGAGTCAGTGGGCACTGTTCCCTTTCGGGGGATGAGCAGCTGACCAGAACCTGGGATGCCTCTGCACAGGCAGGGAGCTGGACTGGGGGGCCAGCAGGGTGTGAATAGGAAGGACTTTGCCTGGGACCCCAGGACTGCTGAGCCTTTCAAGGCAAGCCTTGAGTGCACACAAGCAGAGCCCACATGCATCCCAAGGTATGGATCCACCCTCAGCCTGTCCTGGAGTCGCCACAGCAGCTGGCACAGGAGTGATCTGCTGCTGCCAGGAGCAGGGAGCACACCATGTTCAGGGAGGAGAGGTCAGGCCTCTTCCTGTTTAGATGTTTTCAAAAAATGCTTAAGCATTTTAGTGGAAAAATGACTGAGGGAACCATCCAAATTAGGAAACAGGAAATGCTGCATAGCATAAATAGAATTTTGACAGCTGAAATGAGAGGCAAGTGGTTGCCAGGTAGGGCTGGTGAAGATGCTGCTGGGCCAGCAGCTCCTGGGGAAACTCAGCAGCCAAGGGGCAGGGTCCCACTGGGACACACCTACCCAGCAGTGCCTTGCCAGGTGCCAGAGCCAAGTCACTGGGTGTCTCTCACCTCAGGGTCTCCCAGCACAGTGCCAGCAGTCAGCAAGATGTGTCCTTCAAGTGGAGAACTCCTTATGTTTCCATCAGCGGAAACTAAGGCACTAAAATCAGAATTTTTATGGAGTATAAATAGCAGCAGACTTCCCGGTGCCAGGTTACCTGTGTGATATTAGCTGCTCAAATCTAATGCCAGCCCTGCTCTTGACTCTCCCCCCTTCAGCAAATCACTGATGCTCCCCAAGCCCCTTTCTAGCCATATGTTAAGTTGATGTAATGCTGCTTCTGAGTCTGTGCAATTACTCAATTACTCCTGCATCTGATTGCAAGTAATATGCCCTCAGGGCTATGCTTCAGTTTTGCCCATTGATTTGCTGTGTGACCTTGAGCACCACATTAAATATACTTTCAATATGCAAAGGAATTTTGCTCATTTATGCCCATGCTATCCAAACTCCTACTCTGCTCCCAACTTTCCAAGCAGTGTCTATTTATTAGAAAATTTAAGGATAGAAGCTAACCTAAAATACAAAAGAGATCTGGGGGCCTGTGTTCCATTCAAATTCACCTCAAGCAAGTTTCAATGGAGCTTGAAGAGGCTAAGAAATGTAGATACTTCTGAAAATGTCACCCTAGCTGTACCTGCAGGCTCTGACATTCCACAGACACCTGAATTACTCAGGCGAGTTCCCCTTGCTGATCCAACCCGATGGCTGCAGAGCTGGCAGAGCATTAAATATGCACATATTTAATGTCTGCTGTGCTGGAGGGGGAGGATGCCTCAAAGTGAAAACTGCTGTGCATTCAAATGCGTTCTTCAAAGCTGAGACAGGTCTTCTCAACCTCGGGCTGAGTAGGAACAGCTACCCCTGGCTGCTGGGTGTCTTGGTTTGAAAAGACAGGAGTCCGTGAAGGAAGGCAAAAGCCTCCTGTGAAATGGAAAAGGTAAACCCCCTCCCTCTGAATTACCACAATTTTTAAAAAAGGCTCTCGGGCAAAGATATGGGAATGGGAATAACAGTTCTTTACTAGGAAAAAGCTAAATAAAAAAAATAATAATAAAGAAATGTAATTAGTACAAACCAAAGTAGTGATGGGAGTCAGAAACCTGACCCCCTGAGGAGTCAGGGTGTTGGTAGCAGTCCGGTTAAATGGTGGCTGCTCCTCCTGGAGTGGCAGATGAGATGCTGAAGTGGTGATCTCTAGAAGGCTGGAGTTTTCTGTGAAGGTCTGGTAGTAGTTGGGCCTGGTCTTCCCCTGGGAATTCAGCAGAGAAGAAGCTCTTCCTCTGGGAATCCAGCAACGTGGCTGCCAATGTTTCAAAAAGTGCTGATTTTATGCAGGTGGGGGTGCTTGGCTCCTCCCTCTGGGTGGAGCATCTCACAATGGGCTGATGTAACTTTACCAGTCATGCAGGGAGTCATTCCATCGCCCATTAACAGAAGATCTCTCCCAGAGGGAGACATTGTTCTTGGAAGAGATAAGAAAACTGCCCAACCTCCAACAGGTGGCAATAGAATACATGCTTATCTTACAAGCCAGGACACTGGGGCACACTTTGGAGGGGCTGTGGGGTGCTGCTTTCTTCCTTGCCCTGTGCACAGGAGGGGTGGGCTATGGGATCAAGGAATGGTGTCTGTCTGCAGAGAGGTCTGCTGCAAAAATGAGCAGCCAAAGGAGAAGTGTGGGCAGAGCTTATCCTGTCACTGGGGTTGGCCCCTGACTCTGATGGTACAAGGTTTTGAGAGTTTTCTCTTGTGCATGTTTATGAGGAACAGCTGTGGTGTTCTCTTTACCTTTGCTGGAAGATGGCTGTGAAATAGCACGGTCAAGAAGCAAAGCTGCTCTCTGAATATTTTAAGAGCTTTTTCCTCAGTTTTCTGTGAATGGTGGTTAAGAGTAAATGAGACTTAGAAAAACAGCCAGTATGGATTTACCCTGGGACCATTCTGGGAATAAGCACACAAAAATAACCCTTTCCTAAAAATGTTCTTTACAGCCCCACCCTTCAGGAATGATCTTCCCTGCAATGACCCCACTGACAGACCAGGGCTGAACTTCAGCTCTGGTTCACACTCAGCAGTTCCTTTTTGCAGTGCAAACAGATCCCTGAAGCCAGGGGTGATCTGTTGGGGAACCACGTACCAGAGTGGGTGAGGACAGCAGAGCCTGGCTGCCTGTCACCCCAGAACAGAGTAAAAGGACACTTAGAGAGGTGGGCTTTGGGTGACACGTGCAAACCAGCCCAGTGCGAGCCACGGGCTGGGGACACGGGTCTGCAGTGACAGCAGCAGCAGGACTGGCTCCCCACCTGCTGCTGCTCTCTGTGCCTGCAGTGCAAAGAAGTTAAAGTGCAACAGGAGTTGCAGGTAATGTCAGCACACCTGCACACAGGAGTTCTGCTGTGCAAATCAATTCTGGGAATCTATAAAGTGCTTCATGCTCCTTGCCTTGTGTAACAACACTGAAAAGTGTGCTGTGTAATTTCTACAAATGCTCAAACCACTGAAACAGTCACCCAGCATCAGTGAAGACGAGGGCAGTGATAGACTCGAATGTTTTAAACAAGTAAAGCTACAGACCTCAGCTGTGCTCTGATTATTTTCTTTGAATTTGCTTCCTTTCCACTGCTTTTTTTATACTGAGACATAAATAATCTTAAATTCCAGATCACCCATGGGTCCAAAATTTAGCTGTAACAGGGACTTCTGCCAACTTCTACAAAAGGATTTTGCTAACATGAAAGAAAATAACTCATACATAATAAACACTCCTCCTGACCCACGTTATCCTTTTGCATTTAAGGTCAACCATCTCTGAAAGGAGGAGGAAAAAAAAAAAAGATAAAGGAGATGCAGAGAGTCAGCTGCAACAACAAACTAAACCCCTGCATGAAGATCCTCCTATCAGGGCTGTTCACAGCTGTCACTGCATTTTTTCCTTGGCCTGAATAATGTAAATAGTGGGCTGGGGAGTGCTTTCCTCTACACTGGTGTAAATCTGGGCTGGAGCTCCAGCCCTGGCCTGGTCATGCACACACTTTACCCCCTGGCAGCCCTGCCCTGGGGAAAGGGACCTGCTTCCTCAGAGGAGCTCACCATCCTTTGGTGCTGGCTGCTGTGTTCAGTAAAGGGCTAAATTCCTCTTGTTTCTTGAAATAAACTTGCAAACCTCTTGACCTTCCTGAGCTGGAAGAATATGTTTACAGATTGTTTAATTCCATTTGTCTTCCTGATTGTGTGAGAGGGACAGCCGTGTGGTTGAGGGAAGGGGAGCTGTGCTGTGTGACCAGCCTCTTGACATCAGAGACAAGATACTGATGAATCCCATCCAATTTGAAGGGCACAGCCATTCCCATTACCTTTTGGAGGAGGAACTTAAGGAATTATTTACTGGAATCCCCTGTAATTTTGCTTTATATCAAGTTCATGAGGCAGCATGTAATCTTTTGTGTTCTGTTAATCTCTTCTCATGACACCTTCCAGGACACCAGTGCTTGTGGACTTCTAGAAAATTATCAGGAGGTAATTCTGCAGCAGCTGCTCTTTCCTAGTGTTACACCATCTAAACACATCTTCTTTGCATTTTCATTGCTACCTGAGTTTATCAGAGGGCAAGGGGCAAAGCACAAGGAGGGGAGGTTACTGACATACGTAAAGTGTAGAGCTTTATTTAAAGGCTGTAGAAGCTGGGAAAAAGCTCTTTAAGACAGAAACCATCATTTCTCCGAGGCCTGTGGGGCACTGGGAGGCCTCATGGGTGTCATCACCAGGTACTTGTAATAATGTCACTATTTCCAGAAGTCTTGGCACCAGCAGCATGGCAGGAGAGGAATTGTGAAGGGTAGCTGACTGAGGATAATGGATAGTAGGATGAAATTGAGAGGAAAAACTTAATTGGAATTAACTAGCTGAGAAAAGCCTCTTGATCTGTCAGACAGTGAAATTGCCTCCCAGGAGCAATGGTATAGTCTCAACCACGTGGGCATTTAAAGCCAGTCTAATGTCTATGATTCCCTGAGTTAACTGGAGTATCTCAATAATTGGAACTGACACAAAGATTTATCTTCTTTGATTGACTAGCTTTCATAGAGGCTCATCTCTTTGTGGTGCAGCACAGAGCTTTCAGGGCAGCTGTTTGCACTTAAACTGCCAGGAGCTGACAGTGTGTATCCATTTCAGCTCTTCAAATGTGTTCTTTGAAAAAACACTTAAATCGCTGGAATAGACAGTACTAATCAGTCTGCAGGAAAATGGAGCAGCCTTACCTGGGGCTCAGTGCTATCAATCTCCCTGTGCCAGGGCTCGGCCATCCTGCAGCAGCAGAGCCATTATGGTGCATTACTGCCAAATGCCCAATCAGCCTGAAAAATTGGGCTGATTTGTTCGAGGCAATAAAAGGGAAAGGTGTTTTGCCAAATGTATAAAAACAAATGGTTGGTATTTCAGCGGTTACGGCAGAGTAGGATTAATCACACTAAGATGATGGAAATTCTCTCCCATGCTCATTTTTCCTGATTTCAGAAGAGACTGTGTGGCTTGCCTGAAGGGTGAGGTGCTGGAAGGGCTTTTGGATTTGGATTTGGATTTGCCCATTCATTCCCCTGCTGTATGACTTTGTGCATATCTCCTCTCTCACTTTGCCTTCTGTAGGTTTAGACCCATGGAAAAGGGCACATCCAGCCTCTGGCCTCCTACTTTGTAGTGGCAGTGTGTTAGGAAGGGTGTTTGGAATCCTTTCCCTTCTCTGCCAGTGACAGACCTTGGGATGGTGTCTTCTCTGCAAGACAGATTTAGATCTTACTGAGATAGCCTTGTAGTATGCAAAATAGTAGGTCAAGATGTTTTACAGAAAGTGAGAAATTGCTTTTCTGCAGGGCACGAGTTAGAGGTGTTTATGTGTGCTGTCATCATAATATTGACAGGAAAATGTGCTTTTTTCTTGGTCCTTCTAAAGCCTTTTACCCAGGGAATGCAAACTTGACTTGTTGCCTTGCCCTCTCCCATTCAGTAGGGCTCTTCAGAGGAAGAGCTCTGTATTGTGATCCTTTCTGGAGTGTGCAGGTAGAACCTGCGGCACCAAAATGCCTCTTTTGCTATGGAGAAATACAGCACATTGGAAATCAGAATTTATGGAGATCTAAACTCCAAAGCTGATGAGTGTGTGGATTTGCAAACTAAGGATAACCACATCTTGCTGGACACAAGGGAGGAACAAGCTCTGCTGCCAGGGATGAGATCCACTTGGCCAGTTTGCTGGTGGCAGCACCAGAACCAGCGTGGGGTCCCAGCCTGTGGCTGTCCCTGCGTGTCCCTGCATGGCTCTGGAGCTGTGGGGTCCCAGCCTGTGGCTGTCCCTGCGTGGCTCTGGAGCTGTGGGGTCCAGCCTGTGGCTGTCCCTGCGTGGCTCTGGAGCTGTGGGGTCCCAGCCTGTGGCTGTCCCTGCGTGGCTCTGGAGCTGTGGGGTCCCAGCCTGTGGCTGTCCCCACGTGGCTCTGGAGCTGTGGGGTCCCAGCCTGTGGCTGTCCCTGTGTGGCTCTGCAGCTGTGGGGTCCCAGCCTGTGGCTGTCCCTGCGTGGCTCTGGAGCTGTGGGGTCCCAGCCTGTGGCTGTCCCTGCGTGGCTCTGGAGCTGTGGGGTCCCAGCCTGTGGCTGTCCCTGCGTGGCTCTGAGGCTCTGGAGCTGACTCCCAGCTGCCTGCCCAGCTCAGAGCCAAGGCTGGCCCAGCTCACCAGCCTGCAGGCATGCATTTCTGGGGAGTTACGCAACCTCAGGATGCAGGCTGAGAAGCCTGAGCAGCACTGCTGGCTCTCCTGCAGGTTTCCTTGCAGCTCCAGCCCAAAGGCACAGCTTCACTCTCCCTCCAGTGTCTGCCCCACCTGGAAAAATGGAGCTCTGTGCCTTGAGACCTGTCCTGCTCTGCCATTAAACCTTTCAGGTCACTAAACATTTCAGATTCCCAGTGCTCAGCTGGCTCCTCCACTGGCCAACAGACACCACTGCTTAAACTACCTAGTTAGGGCAATATTCTGATTTATTTCTTAAGGGTCGTAAAGGGGTTTTCATCCCATTGGAACATTGTTTTTCAAACTACTATTTCTTCTGCTATGAAAAGTTCAGATTAAATAGATTCTATACAAAGCCAGGGAGAAAAGAAACTGAAAATTTAAAGTGAAAATTAAGGAGGTAGTTGATAGTAAATGGTTATTTAAAGATTGGGGAGGGGGGAAGGAGAAAAGGAGAAGAGTTAAAAGTACACTTAAAGAAGTGGGCTTTGGGTAACACATGCAAAGCTAAAACTGATTGTTACCACTTATGGCACTCTTCTATTAAGTTTCTTCGTTCACTCTGCTGTTTTTAGTCTCCTCAGGAGTTCATCTGTTCTGCTGAGCTGGGCTGTGTCTGCATGTGCGCTCTGGGGTTATCCAATAAAATCCTTTTCTCAGAGAGCAAACCCCTTCCAGCCCAGAAGGGCCCTGCTGAAGCCGCTGGGGCTGGGCAGGGTGTGAAACAGAGCCCCTGAGCTGACCCACATGGACCAAATCCAGCCCTGTGGCCACCAGAGTGTCCAGGGGAAGGCCCTGCTGTTCAAACATGCCATGGGGGAGCAATGAGCATCCTCTCTCTCTGCTGACCTCTTTGCTTCTGCCCCACCATTCCCAGGCTGCTTTCCCACACCTGTTCTCCTTCAAAAAGTCCTTGAAGAGCATTGGTCTGAAACTGCCAGCTCATCCTACAAGCCACAAATCCAGCTGCTCCTCATGTTGTGCAAGAGTGCAAACAAATATTAGTTGTAAAATTATTCAGTCTTTATGAAACCCAGCTAGAATGTTTGGTTTTTAATGGCATCAGCCCTGAATTACACGTCTGGACTAGACACAGTGCAGAGATTAATTTCCTTTAATTTGCTCCAGAGTAACTCACAATTTAATTTAACTGAGCAGTTCCTTGTTCTCTTATTCTGGAATGATGGATTGTGAAATGCACTCCTTTAAATTAATCCAGACACTTGATTTTTGTCAGCGGAATAATCTTTCTCAGCGGTATGCTAAGTATGCTTTTAAAAGGTATGGTGAATATGAATGATATGCACTTTGTTGATGATTTAAGTGTTTACACTTTCCAAACCTTGCAGAAAAAACAAATATGGCTTAGCTGCATTTTGTTTTATAACCTTTCAGAAGTGATCATTCAAATAACATCAAAAGGACTTAAATGGATTTCTAAATTTGATGGTACGTGTGAGGGCAGCTCCCTTCTCAACAGAGAACCATGATTTTGAAATGGGGCTGAGCAAAGCTTAGACTATTTCTGATGCAGAGCTTCCATAGATCATCCAGAAAGATTTCTATTGGAGCCATTAATGGTAAAATATTTCATGTGGGTGCTGTCACTGCTTACGCTGACTTGATGTTGCAACAGAGCAGTGTCCTTTCCTCTTTGTTTTCTTTCCCTTTTGCTGTTTTTATTTCTTAAAGATGAAGTAGGGCATTTGTGGAGAGAAGCAAAGACACCATGTATGAATATTTTTTTTTCTATACTGCTTCCTTTAGAAGAACTGCAAAAAGTTATAGTGAAGTTGAGTGATATTGATGTAAACCAACCCATCAGGTGCTGTCAGCCCAGGCACTCCCTCACTCTCTATTATCGGAGGGAAGGACTATCTGAATGCCACAGCAGAAACTGCACAGCATTCCTGTGTCCAGCTGGAACCTGACAACAATAGTTATTCTTAAATGTTGGGAGACAAGGCAAAGCCTCCTGTCACAGAAATATGTGGCAGTGCTTTGTAGGCAAAGGTAAATGTCCCTAAACTTAGCAACACATGAGCTGCAGCACACACCTACCCATTCATTTTTGGAGGGTTTGCACCTACAGAAAAGGGCACATCCAGCCTCTGGCCTGGCTGAGATCTGAGCTCCTACTTTGTATGTATTGGCAATGTGTTGGGAAGGGTGTTTGGAATCCTTTCCCTTCTCTGCCAGTGACAGACCTTGCGATGGTATCTTCTTCCCACATTTTCTCTGCAAAAGAGATTTAGATCTTACTGAGATAGCTTTGTAGTATGCAAAATATTACATGAAGATGTTTTACAGAAATTGAGAAATTGCTTTTCTGCAGGGCACAAGTTAGAGCTGTTTACATGTGCTGGCATCCTAATATTGACAGGAAAACGTGCTTTTTTCTTGGTCCTTCTAAAACCTTTTGCCCAGGGAATGCAAACTTGACATGCCTCCTTGCCCATGTAGCTAATATGTACCTTGTTCCTTACAAACCTAACTCTGCTCCAGCCTGTGACATTCCTCCCAGGTAATGTGGGGGATACCTGGCATGCAAAGGAAATGCATGTGTGTTTGCTACCAGTCTGACTTGGCCACCTTTAGCCACCACTGCTTTGAGAAGATGGTGAAGATTTGCAATGTGCTTCATACTCCTTGCCAGCCCTCTCTCAAGGCAATGCTGTGGTGACCTGTCAGCTCCTTGTCCTCTAATTGTCTACACAGCCAATCCATCCAAGGAAAACTTGGCTCAATAAAGGGGGTGTGTTGTGCCTAGACACATGTAAGAATGGATGTAGCCTCCCATCACAGGTAGAGTGGCACCAAGCTTTGCTCCAGTCTTAGGCAAGGACTGAGTGCTGCTGAAATCTGAAGTGAGCTAAAGCACATCAATGTCTTTTGATGTGAAGTGCTTTTATGAGCAGGTTTTATTGGTTTGGGTGCTTCAGTGTCAGTATTTCTATTTTGAACATCTTAGCAGCAATCTTCTTCAAATTCAGAATGTGTGAAATACTCTTCTGTTGAGTTTTGAAAGTCTCTTATAGCCAGATATAACAGTGGTAAAATAACCCACGCAAAGGCTTTCAGGTCTTAGAACCAAGCTTTACTGGCCTTGCTTCTTTTTCAAAGCAGAAATTGATTATCAAATTGGTTTGCAGTATTGCCTGGGTAGTGGATGCCTTTGCTGTAAACCCATCACCTGATAGTGGAGATGTTATGGAAGATACAGCCATGTATCCTAAATGTGCATTAAATTAGTACTAAAATCCAACTGGCTTTTGCCTTCAAACTGCTGTGTGACAGGAACACTGGCTCAGTTAGTCTCCAGACCAACTGAGGCTCGCAGTTTTTCTCAGAACCAGCAAAGCTTTGTTAGCCAGAATGGGTTCTGCCAGCTCCTCCAGGAGAGGATCTGCGAGCGGCTGAGAGACGTCCGAGAGATTAAAGGACAAAAAATGGATATTGATGTCTTCAGCAGTGTCTTTGGGCTCTTTGTTATCCCCCAAAATGCAACCACAAGTAAACCACAAGCAAGGCTGGGTGTCTCAGACAGTCCCATTGCATTCCCAGCCTGTCTCAGCGAGCGCTCTGGCCGGGTGCTGAAAGCTCCGCGCGCCTGCCAGGGGCTGTGCAGGAGCTGGTGTGAGCTGCAGGCCACTCGACAGCTCAGCACTGCTGCAGGGCTGTGCTCTAAGTGGGCCAGCCAGCCCGGGTACTCTTGACATTCCTGGATGTCTTCTAAACATGTAATGCTGATAGAAAAGTTGTTTAAATATTTGTGAGTTATTTAAAAATAGTGCGTCAAATAAGCAGCCTGTGACGCCCGACAGATCTCTGGCTCGGAGGAGTGCCTCGGTGGAGAAGGAAGAGGTCAGCAGGAGTTATGTACACAACCCAGGCTCTGACGAGAGACACGCTGCACCCATAACACACATCTCATCATATTTATCACCGTGACACACAGACCTGCTGGGGAGCCCCCGTGCATGGGGGTCCCGAGCAGGGAGCACAGTGCTGCTGCGTGCCCGCAGTCTGTCTCGGTGCTCTGGCCTCCAGCATGTCCATGGCTTGGCAGGATGTGCTGCCCCACCTTGGGTCTGGCCATGCCCTGGTTTGTGGCAGCTGGGACAGTTGGGTGTGGAAACAGAAATGCTTTCTGGGGCCTGGAGGACAGGAAAACTGTGCCATCATCACTATCTTATTCTGAGCTGGCTAGGCTCCCTTGATAGTTCCCCTGCTTGGTGCCCATCGGTATATTTAGAGAACTAAATTTTAGGAAAGGGGAGTGAATTTTCCATCCAGCCATGGCTGAACTCTTTCAGTAGTTTCTTCTCATTATTATTAGACAGAACATTTTAGGTCAGTACAGGTGGGTGCTGGAAAGAGGGAAAATAAATTCCTGTGACAGACAAGAGAGCTGGACATTGTCTACTTATTATGTTAAATATTTACTTCCAGAGCTCTAATATACTCCTAAAATATTTTAAAAGCTGGTTTTTTATGTTAACTGTATTCTCATCTTTCAGTAAACAATTATCATGCAGAGAATAAAACAAGCTCCCAAGCATTGCTGAGATACACTGTAGTCTATTAAGTAGGCTAAGCCTACTATAGCATATGAATCTGCTTTTATGTCGCCTTTAAATTGATTTGACATCAATTCCAGGCCTATTGTAAAAATGAGATACATGATTAAAGAAACACTGTCATCTTTCCAAGGTACTTCTACTTTTTAGAGCTGCTGCAAAGGAAATGATTTTTAAAGCACTCAGAATACTGACCTGTTCCTTGGCTCTTGTCACAATCCATGGAAGGGCTGCAAGGGGAGCTCCTCTGTAGCTCCCTGACTAGACAGCATGTCTTGTACATTCAGAAAATGGATTTGAAAGCTGCTACTGCAATTTTACACTTTGCCTTACAGCTACTGATCTGCAGTTTCCTTTTTTTTTTTTTTTTTTTTTTCCTCCTCATTGGTTGCTTTATTCTTGTTCCCTTTGACATCTTCTTCTAATTTAATGTGCCAGAGTGAGAAGCTAAAATGAGTCTCAGTTTCTCTGAGATCCAGATATGAGCTGTGCTGCTTTTCAGATGAAAATGCTACATATATTTATGGAATCTGTTGAGGCTATTTATCAAAATCTTTTGGCTGTTATTTCTCCCAAACAACTATTGTATTTTCAGAAGTTTACCACTGGCCTAACATTAGTGATTCAATTGAAAATCTTAAGTGTGTGTCATAGAAATGAGCACATATAAAAAACCCACAAATAGAAATAGAACAGAGATGTTTTCTGGGAGGATCTCAAAGATTTCAAGGAATTATTTGCTGATGATAAATTTGAGCCAGGAAAATATCAAGTGTATCATAAAATCAGTCCATAATCTATAAAGACTTATTTCGCTCAAATTGACCACCTTTACTTTTTCTTTCTCTGTTATTGTAACATTCCTGGAAACAGATTGGTTAAGACTTGGCAAATACCTTTGAGAATAGCTTCATCTTATGGGGGGATGCAAACTGGACAAGGTCACGGAGGTATTAGTTGCTCATAACAAAGAACAAAACTGTATGTAAGATCTTTTGGTCCTCAGTTATTCATCTGGACAAAATTATGGCTTTACAAATAATGAAGCAAGGACATGACTGTGGCCAAACTGTGGAATGCTCAAGCCAGTATTTGTTACATGTTTTTCATGATTATTCTTTGAAAAACCTAATTACCTTTCAGGTTTTACTATTCTATAATTCAATTTCACCAATAAACTGCCAAAATTTCCAAAATTTATGCATTCTAGTGCTTCTTATATATGTGAGTTGCCATACATCACTCTTTGATAATAAAACCCCCCATGTTCCTTTGCCTCCCATTGCTCACACTGATGGCAATACCACACCACTGGTAATAACTCTGACATTCAGATGTCTTTATTTCTCTGGCACCTATTTAGCTCAAAATCAAGGAGTTCTTGAAAAAACTCACAAGCAAACCTGTTCTCAGGGGATTTCCAGATCTGACTGCAGGCACAGATAAACTCAGGACAGTCTTTCCTCTGAGGTGGCACTTGCCTGTTGCTGCTTCCTGAGCTGTTAACAAATATTGTTAGAAACAGAAACTGTCTTTTCATGTGCAAAATCAATCTGCTAAAATTAGGAGGTACTGGCTGATTGGCAAAAAATTGACCTGTCCAGCTGCTTTGATTTGTTGCTGGAATGAGCATCCGCTGGGCCTTTGAAGAATCCTCTGTCCCACCACTTTGCTCAACAGCTGAGATATAATGAAGATAGGAAGACAGGTAAGCACAAGGCAGTGTTCTGCTTTTCTGGTCAGGCAAGAAAACACTGTTTTTCAGGAGTCATGACTGAAAGAGGGTGCAGGTTTGGCTACAGATCCCATTTCACCCGGTCTTGGTTCACAGCAGTGTCACAGCAGTGTCTGATCTCCAGAGGGAAGGGCTGAGCTGTCTGTCCCCCTCTGTGTCACATCACCTCCTCAGCCAGGGATGGTGCACACTGCACTCTCTTGAGGCATTTTCCTCTGTGTCTCTGTTTCCCTACAAACCAAACTCAAATCCTGGTGAAATGAGGGGGCTGCCTCAGGGGAGGGCTCCTGTTTGTGCCAAGGCCCTTGGCTCCCACTGCTCTGGCTGGAGAAGGGAACAGCTCGGTGTGGGTTTGTGAAGAACTTCACACCTGCTCACGTGTCAGAGGGACACAGCAGCACAGAAGTGATTCCTGTTAGTTATTTTATGCAAAAAGTTTTATTTCTCAAGTGTCAAAGTGTCATTTCTAGAATGGATCACCCCTTCATGCCTGATAAGACACAGAGTGGGCAGTCTGGGTTTATTTATTTAAATAGCTGAAAATGTCCTGGTGAGTTTGTTCTCTGCTGAACTGATGATCACTCGGAGCAGGAATGAGGTCCCCCAAGTGTGCCCAGCCTGCAAAACCCCCCCAGAAGACAGAGGATGTCACTGGCTGTAGATTGTGTCTCAGTGCTGAGACAGAGGTGAACTGCCTCAGTCCCTACCTTCTCCCTCCAGGTAAAATATCCCTGCTGAACAGCAGCAGTGAGGGCTGTGTGGAACTCCCATCCAGGTCACCACAAGCAGGCAGTGGGCAGAGGGCTGTGAAACAAGGCTTTGTGAATCAAAGCCAGGTAAAATCTGTGGCTTCTTGTGTGGGAGAAGTTGAAAGAAGATACTTTTATTTTCCATACAGTTTCACACATTATATGTATAGGAACTTCATACATTTTGTGATGTTCTGTCTGCTCCCATGTGTTTGTCTGGCTCTCCCACATCATGTAATGTCTTTGGCAATAGCCACCACTGTCCTAGGCAGGATACTGTGCTCACTAATGCCTGGGACACATGCTGGTTATGCAGGAACTTACTCTTTTGGATTTGTTCCTCACATGAAAACCCTCAAGAGTTTCCTTCTAAGGAACATTAGTCTCCAGAATTTACTCTGGAGAGTAGCAGATTCTAGCCAGACTGCTTTGCTTGAGAAAACATTTTGTCATGTCTGAAATGATTTGTTTAAAAAAACAAGCATTACTGACAGTGTTTCTGTGTCGTGCACAGAGGTAAGAGTCATCTATTCCCAAATATCTCAGGTTCAAATATAAGCAGGTGCAATCTAAAAGCTTCCTCAGGACCATTTCGACAGCTTATTCATTCCTCCATGAAGGGCGTGCTTTTGCTGGGGCGTAAAATAAACCAAGCCCAAGTCCTGTTATGATTCTAGAAATGCATTTTAATAACAGAGATTACAAAACCTTTTAGAGAAAACACTGGGTACTCCATTTTCACAGGAAATGTGAGAAATTACAAGCAACATTTTTGTTTTTCTGCAACCTAGGCAGAACTGTTTTTTTAAGCTTGAGGAGTAAGATTTTGACTTTAACTTGAACTTTTTTTGCAGCATGCTTTCAATCCAGTTATATTTATCCAGAGCATTGACTACATTTTGGAAGAAAGAACTGGAATGAAACCTCCAAGGCTGCGTTATCGATCAAGTGCTTTCCCTCCTCGGGAGGGTCTGGTTGTGAGCACAGATTTTGCTCTGTTCCTCAAGAACTCTGGCCAAGGCTCTGCAGGTTAAAGCTTTCATGTAGAGACTTCAGAAGTGTCAGTGGCTCTGCCTTCAATGTCACCTTTGCTTTTAAGTGGCTCTTGAAATAGAAGTAGTTAAGTGATTGAGAAAATCAAAGTGGGTACTCCGCTCGGTTTTCTTGGCTGGCAGGGGGCCAGAGCTGTGATTTTGCTCTGGGTACCCCGTTGCCTGCACTACTTAAACTCCTCCATGCTCTGTTCCTAGACATGAACATTGGACACAGATTTCCAGCTCCATGCACCCACTACATTTCTCCTGAGCTTTTTCATGTTAAATGGTCTCTGTGAATCTATGAAAGCAGTTGTAGTTTTGTTGCCACAATCTCTCACCCACATTTTAGGATCTTCCATAGTTCTGAAAGAATTCCTTGTTTTGTTTAGTCTAACCCTAAAAGTTCCTGTGAAAATCCCTGGAACTCATCATGATAGCATAGTGTTTTCCACTCTAAAAAATGCTTAACTTAGAACAACAGAAGGCAAAAGCTAAATTCCAGCTTGAGATTTGACCTGCTCTAATGAGAAACACATTACACAATTTTAATGGAAATTAGGGCATCAGAATTTAAAGGAGGAAAGATCAAATCAATTGACACCTGCTAGTTGAGGCAACATTGTGTTGTTTTCCAGGAGCAACAATTCCACAATATTTCCTTTCATAACAACATGGAGTAGTTGTGATTATCATAGGAGCAGGTAAACAGCCATATAAAGGCACTGACTTCTCAGGGATACAGGAATAAACAGGTCATTTTACATTTCCATTTTAAAAAAGGGCCTGTCTTTGAATCCCACTTGTTATCTGGTGTTAGAAGGGGAATTCTCCCTGGGTTTTATTTTGCAGGGTTTTCCAGAGGAGGTAAGGGAGGGTAGGATGTGGGTAATTCCCTTCCATTTTGTGTTGTTGTGACCTTTTAATTGAAGGCTGGGTTTAGAAAGGAAGATATAAAAATTAGAATGAATGATGACCTGATCCTGTTAAGATACATAGCAGCATTTTCTAGAGTTCAGCTCTGTGAAAGCAAGCTTGGAAATGGGATAAGGCTTTATCTCCTGCAGGTTTCACTGGAATGTCCCAGTGAAAGCAGCCAAGCAAAGTTCATTGGGAGGTGGAGAAAGTAATATGAAAACCATCTGAAAGTTTTTAATCATGTTTTAAGATTTTGATGGTAAAGCCTGGAAAATCAGGTCTAAATGGTTTTGAATGACTACAGAGGGACAAACCAAGAGAATGGGCTTCCTGTAATCCAACAGCTTTTTGAATGACTTGGACCCAAACCATTGTATCTTGACTTTCAGGGGAAAAAACTATTGCTAATTTCAGGGGGACACTGAATGTGCTTGTTTCCTCGTACTTCTGTTCTCACACAGCTGCTCTCTGACAGGAAGACCAGAGTGGTAACAAGATGCTACTTCTATAATATGATGGGTTTAAGTTTTGACTTCACCTCAACAGCATTTCAGCTTATCCAAGAGTCTATAATTACAAATATTTTTTTCCTCTTTTTAAAAAAGGTTAAAGACTTTCTTCAGCTTATTCCTGTCTTACAAGAGAGGAAAAATAGTGACACAGTCAGTGTTTCTGCTCATACATCTTTCCCCCTGCAGTTCATGTATATGCAGTTTGTCTAACCTCTCTTTCATCACAGATGATAAAGTTTCAGTCTTTGCCCCTGGAAAAATGCTTTACAACCAATGGAGTTCCTTTTTGGCAGTTTTTGGTTTTGTTAACCTATCTTTTTTTCCCCCTTAATTTTATCTAATTATTTTAATTTTTAAATACCTTTCTAGTGAGCTTATTAATTTTCTTCTTTCTAACTGACAGTTATTCCCCACCACCTTTAACATCCCCCCCTTTTTAACTGCCTCACTGTATTTTGTTCTGCATTTTCCCTCCCAGTTGGTCTAACTTGTTAATTAATCTTCTGGCTTCTCTCTGAACAACTTGTTTCCATAGAAATATCTTCCTTGATGCCTCCTAGTATAGTTACAGCTGCAGTTAGGTTCCTTGATCTCCTATGTTAACTCAAGATGATCAGAGAAGAAAATAGAAAACAATTACTTTGGGATCTTACCAAGAGAAAGTTAGAAATTAAATGTCACTCAGCTTTGATTCATGGAAAGCGTTGAGGGAGGTGGTAAAAGGGAGAGAGGGGAAGAAAGAAGTGAGGTGATCTCTTGTAAATGTAAGGGAAATATTCTAGTGACAGGAATTAAAATATTCGGGGAGCTTGGCTTTAATGGGAAGTGACTCCATTGCTTGGCACAGTGACTGTCTGAAACAACTTTGGTGACTTGAGGTTCTGCAGAGTTTTGGTGAAACATGAGTGAGGGATTCAGCAGCAGCAGGCTTATTTCTAAAAACAATTAATTTTGGTCATGCAGTACTTTGTGAAGTTGTGTAAAAGGACCCACTCTAGGATTGTTTTCACCACATTTGAGTGAGATGGAATGGGACTAGTTTGGAGCTGTTGTGGGCAAAATCCTTGCATGTGCTGCCTGCAGTCAGGGGTTTGGCCAAGGCTTGGAAGGAAGTCCATCAGAAAAGTTCTGGAGAGCCTTCAGCAAGGGTAAGTGGGTCCAGAAAATAGGAAATCAAGCAGCAAGGACCACTGGGGGGGAAATGATCCCGTTTTCCAGGTGTCAGTCCCAAACAGTGGCATAAGCTTTGAAGCTCTAGTGGTGTTATTGTGGTCCTTGGTGAGCTGCAGAGCTGGGAACTGAAAAGCCCAGGTGAACAGGAAACATTTTCTTGTCTTTCTCTCCAGCTTGGGAACCTCCAGCAGCAGCCCCACAAGTCATCAGCCAAGCAGCTGAATGTGGAGGGTTTGACAGGCTGTGAAAATCCCCAAATGCCCCTCCTGAAGCTGAGACATCCTTATTCCAGACACCCTCTACTCCAACATGCAAGCTTCCAGTGTGTGGGCTGGGCCTCCTCTAGTGAGAGGCAAATGCCAGAATTCCCTGGGTTTGTTGTCCTATAGGATACATTAAATGGTCAAAATGGAGGAATATGATTCCTTCCTGGAAAGGATTCCTTCAGAAGTTCTTCACTGAATGCTGTGTTGTACTGAAGGAGTTCACCCCTAAGATTCTGTGTGGGTCTTTCCATGGCTGGTAACCCACACAGCTCTAGGGAGCTTGATGGTAGTTTGTTGTTAAACAGGGAGAAAATGAGCATTTTAGGGTTATCTCATGGGAAATCCCCAAAGGAAAATGGGTAGGAAAAAGAAACTGCATGCTCTGGTTGGAGCATTTCTATGGGATGGGAGCAGTCTACTGATGTTATCCCCAGATTTAAATTATACATTCTGTCTCCCTAATCCAAGCACATAGCTGCACATTTAATCAGAGCAGGGTGTGTACTTTTTATATGGCTTTGGGTGGGTCTGGCCAAAAGCATTTTCTTAGGTAATCGTAGCTAATGCCATATATCACACTACCCTAATTTCTTTTGTATTGTGTCACCCAGTGCCAATATCAAACATCTTTTTCATCATGCCATACAAATTGTCCATTTAGGAAGCAATTGCACAAAAATAAATTATAGGTCTGTGCAAAATTTGCACTTGGTTGTTATACAGAAAACTAGTGATAATGAAACACACCCATAAATTATAACTTCATTAGGGTATAATGTTCCTAATTGAGATTGGGAAAAAAGATTTATTTACCTATTAGAATTCTAATTTTAATTGAAAAAGTTTTGCTTATCCACTTCATTCAAATTCTTATTTTCCTTGCTGTGTTTTAGGCTCCAAACTCTAAGAGCCTAAACACTGCACAAAGTTGTTCTACAGAAATTTAGAGCCTGGTCTGGCTTCCTGGAGTTGTTAACAGTCTGAATTATCTTTCAACCTCTGTAAATTAACACAGCATCCCACCCTTCCATCTGCCCTAATGCCTGACAGTCCAGCAGATAAAACATTATTAGGTATTTAAAGTTAACTTCTAGTGAAATAATTTCAAACTTTTGATATGTTCTTCTGAGACCAGCCTACATGCCCCTCTGTACCTGTTGATGATTGTTCAGGCTGCAAAGACTGATCATGGGTTTTTATTAGATTTTGTACTGCATCATTAAAAGAAGAAAGTCAGATCATAGCAGCAATGAACTACAGCAAACACAAAGAAGTCAAGTCTGTTGCAGAGGTTGAAAAACATGCTAATATGGTTTTAGCACCCAGATTCAGTGCTCAACTGCACGTGAGCTTTTCAGCCCACAAACCTTTTTTAGTACAGCCTAAGTCCATATAACCAAAATAAAGCCCAGGTTCTGTCTGATCCATGAAAACCACTGTGGCAAGGGACCTCACTGCAGAATAACCCTGCAGAACACCGTGAGGCTGGGTCACACTCGGTGGCGGGGATGGGAGGTGGGTTTTAGGGGTGAATCCCCAACCCCGGCTCTGCTCTGTTCCTCCTATGCTGCTGGGCACAGCGTCTCCTTTGCGGGATGCTGTGTCGGTCGGTTTTTTTCTGCAGGGTAGAGGCAACGCAGTTCTGTGTATTTGAAACAAAAATGTATATGGAGAATGACATTGGCAAAACTTTAAAACATGGAGGTAAGCCAGCAAGGGAACAAGGGGGTGTCGATTTGCCTTCATCTGGATGAGTGCGGGACACGGGTGCGGGAGAGCGGCTCTGAACAGCCCGGGACGGGCCGGGACCCGGGACAGCCCTCCTGCCCCAGGGCACGGATCGGGACAGGACAGGGACAGGGACAGCCCTCCTGCCCCAGGGCACGGAGCGGGTCTGGACCCGGGACAGCCCTCCTGCCCCCGGGCACGGAGCGGGACAGGGACAGGGACAGCCCTCCTGCCCCAGGGCACGGAGCGGGACAGGACAGGACAGGGACAGCCCTCCTGCCCCAGGGCACGGAGCGGGACAGGACAGGGATAGCCCTCCTGCCCCCGGGCACGGAGCGGGACAGGACAGGGACAGGGACAGCCCTCCTGCCCCAGGGCACGGAGCGGGACAGGGACAGGGACAGGGACAGCCCTCCTGCCCCAGGGCACGGAGCGGGACAGGGACAGGGACAGCCCTCCCGCGGCACCGGGCACGGAGCGGGACAGGACCCGGGACAGCCCTCCTGCCCCAGGGCACGGAGCGGGACAGGACAGGGACAGGGACAGCCCTCCTGCCCCAGGGCACGGAGCGGGACAGGGACCCGGGACAGGGCAGGGACAGCCCTCCTGCCCCAGGGCACGGAGCGGGACAGGGACCCGGGACAGGGACAGGGACATCCCTCCCGCGGCACCGGGCACGGAGCGGGGCCGGGCGGGGCTCGGCCGGGGAAGGCGGTGCCACCGGAGCCGAGCGGAGCCCGGCGGCTGCAGCGGCCGGAGGGGTCGGGGCTGCGGCACACGACATCCCCGGGTGAGGATGACATCTCCAGTGGGTGCTGGTGACATCCCCGGGTGAGGATCCAGTGGGTGCTGATGACATCCCCAGGTGAGGCTCCAGGTGGGTGCTGCTGTTTCCACCACTGCTTTGTTAGTGTGACAGCGGCTCTCCAGCTGTCAGCACTTTGGATCATGCTCTTCCAGTAGCTGCTGCTTTTGCTGACTTTTTGGATGTACTTGGAAAGTTCCAGGTAGTTTGTCTGACTTCGTTGCACATCTTCAAATATCAACAAGTTCCATCAGGGCAGAGTGACCCAGTAAAATTTGTCCACTGCCCTGGGTTTAGCAGGCTCAGCATAGCACAGCCTTAGCAGGGGCAATAATCCAGCCTGCTTTTAGTTACAGCCACTTACTGGGCAGTCTTTGTTGGGTTAAATAGTTCCTTACACGTAGGTTGAACCTGTATCACAGACTGTGGTGTTATTGGCATTTTGTATAAAGAAAACTTAGTGCTATGCAGTGAAAGAGCACAGACAGTTCACTTGTTTTGGGGTCTGTTACTTCTGTGCTATGGGTTTATTGATATTGGCTCTAGTGGCAGCAAGCAGTCCCCTCCCTGCTACAGTTCCTCCCAGGAATCTTGCATCAAGTTTTTCTCAATCATGTACAAGGGTCCTGTGAAAAAACATCCATAAGGAGCCTCTGCATCAGAGAAATGTGGGATCTGTTCCTGCTTTGCAGCCAGCAGGGCTGAAGCACAGTGAAGCAACATATCTGGGATTAGATTGCAGGGAGATAAATCCCCTCTCTTACCCTACTTACTTGGATAAGGATTTTCAGTGTGGATTGGAAATTAGAGAGTTACACCCTCATTTCTCCTGAAATTGATGTGAATTAGCTACCAACTTTCCTTGAGCCCTTCAAAATTCCCGTAGAGCAAACACTGCCTTCTCTACCATACTTAGAAGCAATTAAAAGATCAACCAGCACTGACAAGCCAGTTAATGTGGTCTGCAAAGAAAATGCCTTTAAACTTGTCTGGGTCCCAGGAACTAACAGGGGAGGAAAATGGAAAGGACCCGAGTAAAGACCTTACTATCAGCTTGGGAGTCCTGGTAATCAGCTTTGGAGCTGATGCCAAGGAGCTGGATAAAGATGCAATTAAGGTTGCCACAAAGTTCTGGGATACATTGCAGTTCCCAGCTGTGATAACTGAAGAGTTGGCTGCAGTTCCAAAACACCAGCATGATAGTAAAGCAGGAATGAAAGGACAAATATCTTGGCCTTTTCATTTTCCAGACATTTCTGTTCACTATCTGCATGGAGCCTAAATTATCCTGGCTAAATTCCAAGCTGTAATCTCTTTTTTCTCCCCCCTTTTCCTTGAGTGGGTTAGTAAAGTACAATTAAGCTTCGATATTTTGCATTGCACAAGGGAAAACAGAATAAACATTTCCACTTATTTATGATCCATCTTAGCTCTTGGAGAGTTTGACAGTTTTACAAGTCTCTGACTGCTTATCTTGGTCAATGCAAACACCCTGCTTTGAAAGCATCGTGTTTGAGTCTTCAGCATGAGCAGACATCATGTTCCAACTCTCTTTTGAAGTAAAAGTATATAAGGTAAATAAAAACAGTTATTAAAAATCCTGTCACAGGTAAAAAGCAGTTCTGAACACCAGAAATCGGAGTTGTAGCACAGCAAATGCATTTTTCACAGGGTTTGTGTAAAATGAAATGCCTTATTAGCAGCTCTAAGTCACAGGGAAGTTACATCAATTCTTACAGCCCTAGGAAGTTGCACTAACCAGAAAGATGTGATGGGAAACTCTTCATTTGATGCTCAAATGGAACCTGAAAACCCCTTGTCGCTTCCAGCACTGGCAGCACAAGCAGGAGTGACAGGATCTAAGTCAGTGTGTGAAGGAGCTGCCAGTTCCCAGCCCAGGGCTCCTGAGCTGTAGGAGGAATGTGTGGCAGAGTTAAGCATGCACAGGACCTGATGGCTCCAGTTCTGGAGAGGCTGGGGCATGGCAGTGATGAGAGGAGGCAGCAGCATTCCCTGTGAGGCACAGCTGGCCCTGCTGTGGCACATCAGGCAGGCTGGGAGGTGGGCACCCTGGGCATCTGCTTCTGTGTGGCTGTTGAGGAGGATTACTGCCATTTAGAGAGAAAAAAAAAGGTCTTCTGTATAATGGCAGAGGTTGGGAAAGAGCAAAATCCTTTGGAATTTTTTTTCTGTTTCATTACAGAGTGGTGCAATATTCAGTCAAAGTGAGGAGCCAATCCTGCCCTCTGTTCTGTTCTCCTCTCTGCTGGGCATGTTGAGAAATCGTTTCTTTGCCACAAGCACCACACTTGCATTCTACAGAAAAGGGGACAAGGAGGGTCCTGCAGTAACTAATGCAGGAGTGCTGCAAACAGCAACAAAACCTGTCCTATTGTTCTTGTTCCTGCCCTGGTTTTGGAATCCCTTTAATTAATGAAGTCCTGATCACCATGTGATTCCTACCTGTTGAAACTGGAAAACTATTTTGGATGGAGATGGAAGTAATGCATCTACCATTGGTTTTTAAAATCTGTTTAAAAATTGCTTTGAAAAAAGACCTACAATACCTCTGTGCAAAGCAATACATTTAGGTAAAGGTTTCACAGTAGGCTGAGCTCCCTGGCCTGGGCAGGCAGCTGTGTGATCCCACAGCCCTCCTGCATGGACCCACCACTGCCCCTGTCCTGCCACTGGAACCTATCAGAGCATGTGGTAGCCAATTCAGAAAGCTAAAACTTCTTCAATCTCATCTTGCCAAACAAAAGTGACTCATTTCCTGCCAGTTTGGCTGACAGGACCTGCTGGCATTGGCTCGGGGTGTCAGTGAGGAGCTGGAACTCACAGCTGGGGAATGGAAGAGGCCTCCTGCTTTGGCAGCAATTAAAGTCACACTGCATCCTGGCAGCAAGGTGCACTGTGCTGGTGGTTTCAGAAAGAAACTGCTATTTTCCCATTCTACTTAGAGTATTTTAAAATATGAAGTACAGTTTGACATTCTTCTTTAGCTGAAGTCTGCTCATCTCACAGTAAGGCTGAGTGGCCTGTTTGATACACAGCTGTCACTAATTTTGGTTGCCGCCTCTGCCTTGTTAGGAAAGGGCTTTTTATCAGGAAAACATCTCCAAAACAATGCCCAAACCTCAGTACAGATGTCTTTTTGTTGCAAACATTCTGGTTAACAGTGCTGTTCATTCTGATAGGGGTTTAATTCACAGTGCAGCATCAGGTTTCCAAGTACCTGAGGAGTGTGGACAGGACAGGGCTCAGATGGGAACAGCTTCCCAGCCCAGCTGGCTGCAGGAGAGGTGTCACAGCCCAGCTGGGGCAGGGCCTGGGGCTCAGGGAGGAGGGAAAAGGCAGCAGCTGTGGAGGGGCTGGGCTGTGTGCTGGGCTGGGCACACTGAATGCTCTTTGCTGGGGCACACTGAATGCTCTTTGCTGGGGACTGGGCTGAGTCCTCAGCACAGAACGTACCTGGGGGACACAGAACAGCCAAAGGGTGGCACAGGCTGTGTACTGTGTGTTGTTTCTCATAAACATCTGGTAGTAACCTACCACCCGTAGCCCATGGGGAAATAGCTGGCTTGGCATGGAAGAGTTGCTGGCAGCCTCTGAACTAGGAATATTAAGTTTTGCAGGATTTTCTTCCCGACTGCTTAATTATGAAATCAGTTCAGGAGAAGGAGGTGACACATTTAGGTTGCTCTGCTATTTCAGTTGTGCAGATAGACCCAAAAGATATTAAAAAGTTGTAATCCTCTTGTCTAAGCCAGGTTACTCCAAGCCCTGTCCAGCCTGGCCTTGAACATTTCTGGGGATGGGGCAGCCACAGCCTCTCTGGGCACCCTGTGCCGGAGCCTGCCCACCCACACAGGGGAGAATTTCTTCCTAATATCTAATCCAAACATGCCCTGTGATTGTGCAAAGGTATGTTAAAAGGCCTGGAGAGCTACATCAGCAAAGAAAATCCCCCCAGCTCCTCTGTCCTTGTTCTATGGAAGAGGCAACCTGTAAGTATATCTTTTCTGTCATATTCATTGAAAATATCCTCACTAGGTGCAAAATATTTCTCTGCCTTATTTTTCTGTTTTGCATCACTTTTCATGGCTTGGTTTGGTCTAAAAATGGAGTTGTGCTTTTAATGTGTTGGGAACTGGGGAAGCTTCAGCCCCTGCAGGGTCCCTGCCTGAGCTCAGGATTGCTGTGCACAGGCTCTGCCTGAGAAGGCTGGAATGAGGACAGCTACACTTTCTCCACAGCTGAGCTGGCTGAGTGAGTCTACTGGGGTTTTCTAAATGAAAATCACTTTGTGAAAACTTCTAGTGTTAGGCTGGTCATCCTCCTGGCTCTTTTCTACAAATAGCTTTTATTTTCCTTTTTTATTCTCTGAATACAATGCTTGTCTTTTATTGTCTCTTTATTGTTTTGTTGTGGTAAAGATTATGATACATTATAGCACTAAATATAGCAGTAAATATGGGCATAGTGTATATAGGCTGTTGTAGAAGAAATTAGTTTCTGCAGTATGAAAATAGTTTCATCCATCTGTTTTGTGTAAAAATATCCTGGTCTGCCTGTGGTATTACTTTATTCTCAGATGAAAAAGCCATACAGTTTTGTGCAGGGAAGCCTCTGTTAGAATGGCATTGTCCAGTTTGATTAAGTGATAATGGAAACAATTTTAAGTTTTAAAGCAGAAAAATAAAATCATGGCTGTTGTGTGATATTTTTGGTTAGAGTCTGATTGTACTGATGACTTAGAGTTGAGAAGTCTGAGCAAAGCAAGCAGTGAATTTGAACAGGTATGTATGTGATGTGCCTTGGAATCCTAATTTGTGAGTGTAAAGAAAATGGTTTTAAGGAGCAGCTGCTTTCCTCTGTGCTATCATGCTACTCTTTAAGGTGCTTTCAAAACATTTCTCTCTGCTGAGCAGGCTGGATTTTAAGGTGGCTCAACAATGTTCCTTTTGAAGAAGTCTTTGCTCTCAGGTTGGTGTAACACACGCTGGGGTGCACCAGATCTACAGAAGGTGTATTTGGGAATCCTCTTCCACGGAGCCAGAGGTGCTGGCAGAGATCAGAGCCTGGGGGCATGTCCCCATGCTGACCTGCCGTGATTCTGTGAGGTTGTGTTCTGCTCTGCCTCTGTGGGAATGTTACAGCAGTACTGGCCACAGGCCTTCACCGTTGTCACAGAGTGAGCAGCGAGTTCTTGACATCTGCTGTGCTGCACTGGCTGCCAAGTTGTGTAGGTAGTTGGCAAGGAAATAAATATTGATAGACCCTAGCAACAGGTACTCCTGAGAACTCTTGTTCTGGGAATGCTTAGGCCGTGTCCAGTGTTATTAAAGTTGGTGAGAGCATTTTAAGTTTATTTATAGGATTTGTTTTGTCTTGCCACCATCTCTCAGTGCTGGAATGCCTGAGCAGGCTTTGCCGTGTGAGGGCACTGATGTGTGCCCCACACCCTGCTCTGGTCACTGATTTCTACTTGCAGCAGATGCTCACTGCCCCCAGCTCAGGGACAGCTGATTGACCCCGCTGTGTGACATCCCCAGTACGTGTTCAAATCCTCAGTCCTGTCTTTGCTTATCCCTCCTATGGTGGAATGACTATTGCAGAGCTATGTGCATGTAAGTGCATTGGATACAAGGATTTATTCCTTTTTAGCAACATCCTAACAAAACATTAGCATACAAGATTCTCAGAGAGTGTGCCAGGTGAAATTAGCTTGTCACTGACTCTGATGAGCACTGTCCATGAACAATTGTGTGTTCTCATTGCAGAAATTGAAGCCAGAGAAGCCTGCGACTGGCTGAGAGCTGCTGGATTTCCCCAGTATGCTCAGCTGTTTGAAGGTATGATCACAAAAACTTGCCAAGCAGCTGACACTGAATTTGAGTGGAATTGTTCACATATAAATAATGTATCTCAGAACCTGACACTTCTGATGGAAGCACTTCCAAATTCTGTTGTATCTTCATGCAAACCTGTAGGAAAGTAGTGACCTGGTGTGTGTTCTTGCAGAAGGGACATCTCAGCAGGGACTCAGTACAATTCTTTAAAGAACCAAATCTTCCCTGATTTTCTCTTCCTATTGTTAGACTGTAACTCAGTCAAATTTCTGCCTTTGTTATTTTTAGTTGCTTATAATTTTTTCAGGCTCTTTGTCTTGGAGTGTTGGAAGTGAAGTTTCCAACCACTGATTGGAACCAAAACTCCTCTGAGGCTCTGCAGTCTGTGATCTGAGATTGCTTTATTGGTGTTTTGAAAAAGAATGTTGGAAAAAATCATCTTGCATTCATAAGAAATGTTCAAAAGAAATACTCAGCAGCAGCCAGCCAGTCAAAAAATGCAATTTCAGCATGTATTCATGTTGTTAAAACTACTAAGAGTGCTTATTTCTTGGGAAGAGATATGGATTTGTTGAGAACTTGTCTAATTTTTCAGGCCACATTTATGCATATACCTTAAAACTGTTCTTCTTTAAAATATGTTTTTTGTTAGAAACATTGAAAGTAACAAAAGCTTTTTTTTATATATTTTTAAGAAAGATTTTATCAAAGAACGACAGTTAAAAGAACATTCACTGCTCTCATTCCCACCTCCCCTGGTCACTGCAAAATTAAAAATTTGAAGTCAAGCCCCTAGAGCTGGGTTTGAAAGCTGTATTCCATGAAACCTGGAAATGTTTCCTGTCTGCCTACAGTATTCTATAGGCTGTTTGTTGGAAATGTGCATTGCCATGCTTCTGGAAGATGAATTCTCTGCATTACCTTGTTTTTATGCCATGTCCTGACGTAGCTAGGAAAATAAAGCTTATAAAATAAGCTAAGAAAATACATATGGACCTCAGTGGTTCCCTCATGTGCAAGGCTGAATCTCAGGAGCTGAAATGCTGAAGTGTTCAGCTTCCAGCCCAGCATGCTGTGTCAGGCTCCCTAGAGCTCAGGGAGTGCATCTCATGTGCTGCATTGCAAAAGCTCACCTAAGATAATCCCAGCTTTATTCTGTAGAACCAAAGCAAATCTAAAGGTTATTTTGTGTTTCTTTTCTATGGCACTTGGTGACTGCAAGCTCCTGGAAATGCAGAAGGGCTTGTACACCTGTAAGAACAGCAGCAAGCAGATCTCTTACATTTTTTTCTCCAACTTGCCCTAAGGAACTGATCCTCACTTGCTGGAAGGATGTTTGCATGAATGTACAGCTATAGAAATAGAAGTAGTTTCATTTCACCTGTGATAAATAAGCTGCAAAATTGAAAGTCTTTGCAATTACAACTCAGATTTCAGATTCCACTTCTTTGTTCACAGATATGCAGTTTCCCATTGATGTAAAAACTGTGAGGGGAGATCATGAATTTTTAGATGGAGATGCAATTGAATCACTGTTCAGGTAAACATTAATCATGAACCATCTTTGATACCCCCAGCCCCCCAGTTACTTGTTACTCATCTTTTCATGCCTCTGCTTTTGTCAGAGACAAGCAAAGTCACTAAATCTGTGACTGAAAGAAATCACTTCAGCACATAGTTTAGTGCCACTATAGTTGGTTGCTTTAGGAATTAAAATGTAAAGTAACCGCATGCCTGCACTTCCTCTTCAGCCAGCCTCTCAGGGATGTTACACTGAGCATTAAATATATTTATTGTGATGTGAAATGGCTGCAAGCTGATTAAAAATAGCCAGTTCCCTGCAAGCATGGCAGGCTGCTCTCTGGGATCATGTATAATGGAGTGCAGGAATTTCCTCCAACTTCTGTTCCGGCAGACAGAAAAAAATTATCTGCATGAGATCTGTTCTGTTTTCCTGAATATTTTTTGGGTGAGAAGCAAAGGTGCTGTTTTGGAGTTATTGCTTTGCCACAGCTGTTCAGAGCACACAAGTGAACCTGCATTGTCAGTGCCAAGTCAGACTCAGGGCCCTGTGGAGCTTCCCCATGGATCAGTGCCAGGATAGTGTGAGGCTCCTGCTTCGATTTCTGCTGCAGTTACTGATGCCTACTCATGAGGAGATTGTTTAGCAGAGTTTCTTCAGCAGGAATGATGATTTCTAACACTTAGGGCACTGGGAAGTTCCTCTCCTGGCGAGGTGTTCTGGTCCTTTTCTGTGCTGTCAGGGCACCTGAACTCCAGCTCTGCCTGTACCAGAGCACCAAGGTTGTTCACACACACGTCTCTGAAGCACAGCAGTTATTAAAGAACTTTGGGTATATTTTGTTTCTTGGTATCACCTCTGTCCTGAGTGCTCCTTGGGGACTCTCAGTGTGCCTCCTGTTGATGCCACCTATAATTTGACAACTAAGTGATTGACTAATCTGGGGACCTTACTGATTCCACAAGCTTTAATTAAAATGACAGACAATGCAGTCCTTCCAGGGATACAGGTCAACATCTTGATTTTAATATTTTTTTTTTCAAGAAGCCCACACAGAATTTTGTTTATTTTCAAAATTTTTAAATCAATATGAAGTTTTCACAACCAGTAAAGCTAATAATATGCTTTTTTTAAAGTTAAATGATTGATTATAGTTGTCTTCTCTAGTTTTAAGATGGCAGAAATGGAAGTGTGAACATCATGGTGCTGTTATTGGTGCTGGTTTTGGGGGCCAATGTGTGAGAGCCTTTAACAGAATGTCAGTGTTCAACAATAATGAAGACTCCATGGTAGATCACAACTAGTTTGGTGCATGTTTGTTTTCAAGAAATGAAATAGTTGAAATGTAAAACTCCTGTGTTTTTTCTCAAACCCTAGAAGGTTGAACACATTGAACAAGTATGCATCAATGAAAGTGGAAATAAGCCGTGATAGGAAACGGGTATGTCTGTAACATACAGTTCCTGTTCTGATTAAAGATGTGTTTAGCTATTGTATCAAACACCTGGGTTTAAAAGTGCATGAAGGACTAGCAATTTCTGAACTTTCCTTTCTATTCCATCCCACAAAGCTCTGCTATTTCCATTTTACATTGAGAAAACATAGGGATGGAGATTGCAACTATGTAGTGTTTGAAATTTTGCAAGGTAGGTTAGGGGTGACCTTTGAAACACTTTAAAAACTTGATTTGACACGTTACTGTCCAACAGTTGCCCCATAGCCCCATCTCAGTGTGGCTGTCATTGCTTTCCTAAGTAGTTTCCCACCTTATTTAAGTGCTGAAACTTAAATTTTAGTCCTGTTGACTTAACAAAGAAATTAAAAGGGTAATGCAAATGTTCAGCCAATAGAAGGTGGGTAGGTTTTAGCTGTGCTGTCTCTGTGCTCTGCCACTGCAGCTCAGTCAGAGTGGTAGTCACAGCTTGGCTGGGCAGCACCAGCTCTGCAAAGCCTCTGAGCCCCTGTGGATTGACTGCAGGACTAGCAAGAAAAGAATGCCATCTTCTGGAAAAATGTCTGGCTTTTGGAGAGTTCTGCTCTCTGCTGGGGCAGAATGGGCAAGAGAGCCCAGAGAGAAGAGACAGGGGGCTCCCATCTCTCCAACCTTTCACTGTCCCAGCGTTCCCTCAGGGTGGGGACAATCCAGCAAAGGGGGCACCTGGTGCAGGTGCCAAGGGAGGCTGAGGGCTACAAAAGGGTGCCACAGATACCAATTCTGCCACAGTCCCACAGCTAAACACTTCTTTACCTGAAAACGGGTGAGTTTTGGTCACAGAAGTGTGAGAGTGTTTGATTTGTTTGACTTTAGGAAGGGCAGTGTAAATCCAATACAATTATCTTTCAAAACCCTTGGATTTGCCACAAAACATGATTTTTCTCCCTTAGATCAAATCTGTCACTTTTTCCTGTGGTCAACTTCCCAGATTTATCAGCATACTTGGGCATCATTTGTCAGCATGTTTTTCAACTAACTTAGGGCAGATCTTCGGTGACTGAATGGTCACATTTCCTTATGTTGGTCATAGGGGTTTTGGAGGTTGGCAGAAAATCTAAGTCTACTTTTTATGTTGAACTGGTTTTTGTAGTTTAAAATTTGCCAAACTTTGTCCTAAACTGGGTTTCATTTTTTTTTTCTCCTTCTAAGAGTGACGACTCTGAAGATGATGAACCTTGTGCAATAAGTGACAGATGGGCTTATGAGAGGTGCAGCCAGCGGTGGTCTCGCATTGAGAGCCTGCCAGGTTTTCCAGCAGAGGAAGGTGCTGCTGCTCCCACCCCAGGCAGCCCAGTACTGAAGATCATCCGCAACGAGGACAGTGTCTTTTTGGATCATGGTGAGAAGCACGATGTGTCCTCAATTCACAGCACCAGCAGTGCTGACAGTGACATTGTTAACTCCCAAAAAGCTTTTGAAGATGTGGAAACCAGCACGAGCTCCTCAAGATGTTCCTCAGTTAAGGTGCCCTCACTGGACTCTGCTTTTAGTTGTTCTCCTCCCCCAAGTGAATTTTTAAATATCACCAGTGAGGAGAAGCTTTTGGATAAGTCACCATCTAAAAAGAGGAAGAGCCTTCTAAAGAAAATGGAGAAGCTGCACTTAAGGAGCTGCAATTTAAGGAGTGGTCAGTCAAAGGCCAAACCCATAATAAGTGAACCTGTTCTTCTGGAAGGTCTTAATGAAGAAAAGATGAAGATGCTGAACTGTGTAAATATTTCTGACCTCTCTGGCATCCGAACAAAGAACCATTCTTCTTTTTCTCCCCAGAGCTGCAACAGCAGCAATCAGTCTGGAAATAGCAGCACAGGGAGCACCCCAAGCCCTGTTACAAAACCAGGCAGCCCCTGTGAAGGAAGGGGGACGTATGCAGAGCACATGGACTCCAGCCTGCTGTTACTGGGGAATGATCTATCCCAGCAAAACCTAAAAAATGACATGACGGTCCCAAAGAACCAGATGTTTCAAATACCACAAGGCCATAAACCTGGCACTTTCCCCACAGTGCTTACAGATAGCTCCCTGTCTGCACCAGACAGCTCTTCTGTCAACTGGAGAACTGGGAGCTTCCACGGGTGCAGGAGGAGCCGGAGCAGTTCCAGGGATCCCCCAGGCCCCAGGAGTCCCCTGTCGGGCAGGGACAACAGGCTGAGTGTGTATGACAACATGCCCAGCACCCACCTGCAGGGCCTGGAGGCCGCACAAGTCGGTGATGACGACGTTTTCTCAGAGCTGAACAGCGTCATAGCAGATGTCAATGGTCTCAAGAAGTTGGTTGATGAGTGGACAGAGAAGCTCTCAGATGATGGGGATTCTGACTTTGCCAGTGACTTGACCTCTTTGTGTCCAGCCTCCCCTAAAGAAAGCTCCCTTGAAACAGAGGGCTCAGAAGATAAGACAGCAGGAGAGGCTGAGGGAGAGAGCAGCTGTGGCCTGGGCAAGGAGCTTGGTTCTGCAGACCTGACATACATCACAGACTCTAAAAAGACCTACAGGTCAGCCATCCTTGGGTTTGTCTTTGATTCTGTCCACTCAAAATATAATTGTTTTGCCAGAACAAAGTATTCCACAGTCTGTCCTAGGTAGCAGAGTCTGCCCTGCTGGTGGCAGGTAGTGCTCCACAGGTACCGATATCTGAGCTCTGCTGAAAGTAGGACACTCATACTCTGCATGAGCACTCAGTTTGTATTGCCAGAGGCCCTCCTGGATGGAGGTACCTTGTTTAAGTGCAACTAACTGCAGGTCATTTAGAGTCTTGGGTGCTTCACAGATGCAGGTAGAAAACAGGGATGGTGCAGATGGTTCTAAGGTTAAGCAATATTTGTCCCATAGGCACGGGAAGCAGCACTGGTGTGTGGAAGAGACCGTGAGCCTGGAAAGCCTTTCCCTCCAGACTGATGGCCAGTCAGCTGCCCAGCTGGCCCGCACACAAAAGCTGGCACTGTTGAAACTCACAGCTTTAATGGACAGATATTCCCCTTCCAGTAAGCAGGGCTGGAACTGGTAAGTTGTCTGGTATTAAAACAATCTGATCTGGAAAGTGAGGAGTTGATGTAAGCAAGTGAATTTCCTTGTCTGCCTACATTGCACATGTTCAAGATGAAGAATTTCATCCTATTAAATTGCCAGCAGCTTCGTGGCTCCAGGATTTCCTCTGCTGTGGGCTGTGCTTTGGGCCCTTGCTGCTGGTCATGCTGTTATGGATTTTAAGGCACATCATAGTTTCTCTTTATATTTTCCCAATGGCAGGGCTTTTTCAGGGGACCATCCCAGGGACTGGAGGACCTGAGGTGAGAGGTGGCTGGACTGGGAATCCAGCCCTTCAGCACTGAGTGTCTATTTGAACTAAACCAGTGACAAATTCAGACTAACATACATTTTGTGATAGGGAGCTGGTATACAGAATGAATGAAAAAGCTCTGCAGTGCCATAAAGGGATAGAATGTATTTCCCAGGAGGATGCTTTGTTAATTTCAGCAATGAAATGAGGAAGTCATCCCTGTAATTGCCTTTGCTATTTTCTCTCCCTCCTGTTGCTGTGTGTACAGGTATGTGGCAGAATTTGGGGTGGTGACAAGGTGAATGTAAAGCAGCAGGTACAATGTGCTGGACACCTAGTAAGCTGCATCTACTGTTTTTTGTTTCCAGGACCATACCAAAGTTCATTAAAAAACCAAAAGCCTCAGACTACAAGGACAAAAATGTGTTTGGTGTTCCTTTACTTCTGAATGTGCAGCGAACAAGCCACCCCCTGCCCAATGGCATCCTGCAAGCCCTGGAGTACCTGAGGAGCCACTTTCTTGACCAGGTATGAACTCAAGGCAGCCCAGCAGAGCTCTGGGCCATGAACAGATCTGCTGCAAGGAGGCAGACTCTCTTTCATACTTTAGTGAAGGACTTTTTTTCCCCCCTAAGGCTCTGAATAGGCAGAAGGTGTCGATCTGAGCAGGTGGCCTGCGAGGAAATACCAGTGCTGATTCCCTCTGGGAATACCTTTAGCCCTGTGCTGTGTTTTTGTGCCTTCCCTCACTGAAACCCTCTGCAGTCATGTCTCTTGGTGCAGGCAGTCAGGCTGGCTTTGCCTGGGGAGGTGTCATGTCTCTGCTCCCCAAGGAGGCAAAGCTGCCAGACAATGTCATTGTTCCCTCTGTTCTGTGGCTGCTGCTAGTGCCAGAGCTAATGTGAAAATTAGTCTTGTTTCAGCTGAAATGCACCACTAAGCAGAGAGAAAACATTTCAGCAGTGCCTGTTACAACTTTTTCTGAAGCTCAGCTGTGTATTTATCCCCTGAGTGGAGATGGCAGAAGAAGTGTGTGCTGTATATGGTATTTCCATAGCATAACTGCAGAAATGAAGACATTGTGACATGAGACATACTAGTTAAAGAGAGGGATTTCTTCTGCTGCTTTGCCATTGTCTAGATGTGTTATATGATGCCAAAATGCAAAAGTGACACTTCTGTGAAGTGACAATGCAAGTGTTTTTCATTTTGAGGCTATGCTATCCATTCAGTTCATATAAATAAACCAAAGAGTGTAAATAGTGTATCAGTGGCACAGAATAAAACTGTCACCAGAAGCTTTGGTGGGGTCAAGCTCATGGGAAACTCCTAAATCTCCCTCAGCTGACAATCATATTAGAAGGAAAATCAAAATTTCCCTCAAATGCCAGCCTGTGGAAAGATTAGATGTTTCAGATGTATCAGGTGTTACAGGGAGCCTTGTGGATCTCACAGGCAGTTTGTGTAAGCCAGCACTCGATGTATGTTTGTGTTTGGTGGACACACATTGAAGCTTAAGAGTTGCCATGTGTAAACACAGCCTGCCCAAGAAAACGGACATATGTCAATAGCAGTGATTTTAAAAGGCAAAATTAGTACTTTTGTATTAAATAAAAGCCAAACAAACATGAAAATTGGTATGTCACGGCTGATTCTGTGGTTGTCAGGCTTGGTTTGCCTCAGAGAAATGCCCATGCAGCTTCTAATGATACAAAAGTATTTTGGTGAGCAGTCTCACTGCCATAGGGTATTTGCTATTGCAAGGAAGGTGGAGGATCACTTATTTGTAAAAAACTTGATTCCCAATGACTCCTCTCTTTGTCTCTAATAATTTCTTTTACCCACAGGTTGGCCTGTTCCGAAAATCCGGTGTTAAATCCAGGATTCTGTCTTTAAGAGAAATGAATGAAACCAACCCAAACAACGTCTGTTATGAAGGGCAGTCAGCATTTGATGTGGCAGATATGGTCAAGCAATATTTCCGAGACCTTCCTGAGCCTATATTTACCAGCAGGCTCTGTGAATCCTTCCTCCACATCTACCAATGTAGGTACCAAAAGCTGTCATTTTCCAGTGCCTTGGATATCTTAATATTCAGCTGTACAAGGCAGTGGCCAGACCAGGAGTAGTGCCAAGTCCCCCTGTAGTCAGAGGGGACAAGTCAGGCAGGACATTTCTGAAATGATGAGTTCATTGTGGCTCTGGCCTTGGGAGCTTCCTGTCTGCATCCTAGGAAGCAGCTAGTTCTCTTCCCTGAGGGATGAAAGTAATGAAATGCTGCAGCAGCCCCCTTAAACTGTGCTTTTAAACAGTCATTTCCTTATGCAAAATTAAAAAATAACCTGGTCCCCTCGTTCATGGCATGGCACAGCTCCTTGAATGAGAAGACCTGACATATTGATATATTTCTTTATTGAAGTGCCTAAGAACAGCTGCTGTGAAACAGCTGGGAAATGCCAGCAGTTTTCTGCCTGTGCTCACACTGCTACTGAGTCCTTGAGACTCAACCCAAAAAGCAAGGAAACACAAAGCTGAAATACTGCATTTAATACAGTTTAAACAGGTTCTATTCCCAGTACTTTGCCCTCAAGGAATTCACTTTCAAAAAGCAGATGGACTGGGGAAAGAGGCTTGAAGTAGGGCTGATAATATTGTTGGGACAGACAAGTTTCTTCTGCTTTTGAGAAAAGGTTTTGAAAGGCAAACTGTAAGCTTTCTGAGAGGACTTGCAAAAACTTACTAGGTTTTGCAGCCTAACCCATGTGGCTTTTATTGACCTAAGTCAATGAGCAGCTGCTCCTCTGTGAAAGTTCTGTTGAGTTTTATTTCATCACCTGCCAGGGTTTTAAAATTTTGTCTGAAAACAATTTATTTGTTTGAAGTGAGTTTTCTTCTTGCATTCAGAAATCCTCCTTTGTAAGGAGGTCAACAATTCCCATGTCCAAAGGATGTATAACTGTTTTCCTCCAGTTGTTGTAATCTGGCCACTGTCTACCTCCTGTCTCTTGTTTTGGGAGAGAAACAGCAAATGCCCAAATTCTATTCACCCCACTCACCCATCTTCTGGAGCAAGTGCACGGATTCAATTACTCTTTTGGAGATAAGAATTGTGCTCCTTTCACCAAGAAGTGTGTTTTGTGTGTTCTGTGTATGTGCTTCTACCTGAAGGGAAGGAGGAGTGATCTTCTGCCCTTTGCAGTGGTGTTAATCGGAGAAATCCTTGTGCTGGGGATGTGTGGCAGGATGAACCAGACCCACACTCCTGCCAGAGCTGTTTGGCCAGACAGTCTCAGTGGGGGTTAGTGTGAATTAAAATCTGTTGGCAAAACACTGGTGTCTGAATTGAGTTATCTGAGAGCATCTGTTCTCTTCACACTTAAAGCTGAAAGGAAAAGACAGTAGAGCAGCTCAAAAGTATCACTGCAGAGTAATGTTTTATGGGGAAACAGGTCCTTCTTTGGATTGTAGCTCAGTTCAGGGTATGTTCATTAGCATGGTGCTCAAGATAAATTGCAAGTCAGGCAGCAGCATCCCTGGGTGTGAATATGCAGTAAGAGAAATGGTTCATGTTTGATGGGATAATGGCCTTTCCTTGTCTGCTGTGAGCTTGGGACAAGGAAATGGATGAACCTACAAGCTCAGAGCCCTGCTTGGGGCCCTGCTGTCGGATGCTCCTTCTGCAAGTCACGTGTGGTTTTTGTCGTGGTTTATGTTTTCAGACGTGCCGAAGGATGAGCAGTTTCAGGCTGTCCAGGCTGCTATTCTCCTCCTCCCAAAGGAAAACCGAGAAGCTTTGAAAATCCTCCTGTTCTTCCTGCGAGATGTGGTGGCTTTTGTTGAGGAAAACCAGATGACCCCAACCAACATCGCTGTCTGTCTGGCACCTTCTTTGTTTCACCTCAACACCCTGAGGCGGGACAGTTCCTCCTCCTCATCCAGGTATTGGCACCTTGATGCTGGCACTGCTGCTGTCCACAGTGCTCTTGCTGGAGCAATGCTTTCTGTAGCTGGCCTAGGCTCAGAGTGTGATTTTGGGGGGGAAATAGACTCTGTATGCCTTGGGGTTTACCTTAAATCTGGTAGCTCAGCTGCAGCAGGAGCTGCCTGCAGTGCATGGAGTGATGTGGCTGCTCACTGCCCAGTGCAGAGCCGTGGTAAGGCCCCATTGCCATGCTCCTGACCAGTCTGTGTGTGTCCCTCACCACACTGCACTCCCCTGCTTGCCCAGGAGCCCAGCATGTGGCCACTGCTGGCATTAAAGGGGCACTGGTCACCTGAGCCCAGGTGTGGCCTTAACACCCTGCAGATACCTGGCAGATTGAGGCAGCTACTGGCACTGGTTCTGCTGGGTGATAAGGGGATCATTCCTGCCAAATCGAGCCATGGGGATTCTGTAAATTTATCTTAATAAGTAAAAGTATCTGGGTTGCATAACATCCCCTGTTTGTACGTGCAGTGAGGAAGGTGCCCTTGGGCCAAAGTAGACAAATAATCTCTGAGAGCACTCGTGCCTTATCTGGCCTCCTGAGGCAGGGCTGTTTGCTCTGCTCGTGCTCCTGGGCTGTGGACAGACAGATCAGGGCAGGAGAGCACAGCTGGCTGTGCAGCAAGCATGGTGCTCCTGAGGCGTAGCGAGCTGAGCACCTCGCTTGGGGATCTACAGGGGAGGACTAGTCCCAAAGCAGAGGCTGTCAGATGTGCTGTTGGCATCTTTCAGGCTCTGGGTAGCACAGGGGAAGGGAAGGAAAACACTGAGGATTTTCTTTTGAATGTCACAAAACATCAGAAAATGCCTCAGGCATGCCTGTTCTGAGCTGGCACACGGCAAAGGAGCCACGGGGCCACTGTGGGGCACTGGGGATGCGATGGATGGCGGCAGCAGGTTCTGCTGGATTGCTCTGCTGTTTGAGCTCCTAGGAGCTACACTCTGGGACTTGTTCCTCTTTGCTTTACATCAGCGCTGCTCTGAAATGCTAGGACCAAAGATAGCAACGGAGTTTTCTCTTTGTTGTCAGTGTGTAGAAGCCAGGATGCTTTGAAGCTTTAGTTCTGCTGTAAGTGTGCATTAATGCCTTGGTGCAGGGTTCCCACTTCAAAGGGTTCAAGCTGACAGGTCTGACTCTGAGGAGCAGCACTGAGGACTGTTATCTTCCACCCAATTTTCAAGCCATTTGGCAGGAATGTACATAGATAAAAGTTTCAGAAGCCAAGACTAATGATGTAATACCACTAGCATGAATTAAAAGAGGGGACTGTTTTTGAAATGTGTTGGGTGTGGTTTGGGCCAAAGGATTTAAAAAGTTCTACATGGGCTTTGCAGGTATCAAAGAAGCTTGATATTGAAGATTATACACAAATAAGCTTGGGGTCATTGTTATTCTTGGCCAAGTGTGTGATGATGTGTTTGGGGAATAAATTCCTTGACTTGCCTTTCTTGGGTGTCCATTACTACTGGTCAGTAGTGCCCTGGACACCTTTGGGACGTGCTGGGAGGGAATTGACCTTCAGTAGTCACATTGCATGAGCCCTACTCGGCATGTGCAGGTCCTTCAGCGCAGTGTTTTGTGTGGTTCCCAGCACTTTGTTCGCTCAGCCTTCCTCTCACCTTCCCCTCTCCTAGATCCAGTCAGAGGAAGTGCAGCTTGGGGAAGCCAGACCAGAGGGAGCTGAACGAGAACCTGGCAGCAACGCAGGGCTTGGCCCACATGATAATGGAGTGCAACAGGCTCTTCCAGGTACACCACTCACTGTCACCAAGCAAAAGCTCTGGGCATCCTGGGAGGGTGGCTGGCTTGGAGCAGCAGCTGGGCAATGTCCCTGCCAGCCCAGCTGCTGCTCAGAGCCTGTGACAGATGGGAATCCTGCAGCTGCAGGAGCAAACGAGCATTGCGACCACTCCTCCATTCCCCCCTTCGGGCTTCACTCCGTGGGCTTGGGGACAGCTTAGAGAGCACCTGTGGGCAGTGGCTGCCATGTGCCCTGGCAGGGAGGCCCTGGCTGGAGAGTGGGTCGAAGTTTTGTTGCTGGGGCCTGGCCAGAGCAACAGCCATGCCTGTGCCTGGCCATTGACCCCAGTAATCTGAACCTGGACCTTGGCCCACAGACTGACTTCCCAGCTTGACCACGGCCTTTGCCCGTCATTATGGACTTGCCTAGTGCTCCTTAGACTGTGGCTGTCCCTGGTTGCTGTCCCCGGACCTGATCCTGACCTCCCTTGCTGACTCACCTTCCTGGCTGCACCTCGGACCTCATCGCCGTGGATGTGTCTGATGATCCTGACTCTTGGCTGCCCCTCTGGCTCAGCTCCAGCAGTGTGGGACAGGGCAGCTGCCCTGCCAGCCCTGCTGTCCCACTTGACCCCTGGCCCCTTTCCCTCAGGGGTGCTGACCACGCTCAGCTCAGACCTTCTAATGTTCTGCTCCAGCTGCTCATCTGGGCAGGGGACGCTGCCCCATGGCTCCCCTGCACTGATTCCTTAACCAGTGCTGCCTGGCTTCTGATTGACACCCCACCCCAGGACAGCTGAGCTCCCCAGGGGTCTGATCCCTGCATGGCATCAGTCTCCAGCCCAGACAGGGCTCCTAAGTGCCCCTCTCACCCCCAGCCCAACCACGGGCCACTGTTTCCCCAGCAGTGGCCTGAACCCCTCTGCCCAGCTCTGAGGTCCCTTGGGGTGCCCTGACACCACTCCTGCCCTGTACCCTTTGGTCTGCCCTAGCAGCACGGAGCTGGCCCTGTTCTGGCTGCATGGCCCATGGAATAGCCCCATGGAACTCTGAGCTACCCATGGACACTCCATACCCCCCTGCTATGACCATTGCTGACTGCAGCCCTGAGCTGTGGGGCTGCCCCTCACTCCGGGGTGCTGGGTCCTGCTGGTGTGACCCCCTCCCTGCCGGGGTAGGCACTGGGTGCTGAGACTCAGGGACTGCCTGGAGAGGGCTGTCCCCCTTCTGCTGGAGGCCACAGCTCAGTGTGGCAGCCCTGCCATGCCCGTGCCCGGAGGAACACCCGGGTCTGCTGCCCTGGACCTGGACTGGTCACTGTGGCCACCACTGGACTGCGGCCGACGCTGCTGCTGCCCCTGAAGCTGAGCAGGACTCGGCTCGTCAGCACTGCCAGCCCAGGTAGGGCAGGAGGGGCCTGGCCAGGCTCTGCCCCGGCCCCAGGGGCAGGGAGAGCTCCAGGGCACGGGTGTGGGTGCAGTGGGGACAGGGAGCACAGCACAGGCTGTCTGTGACATGGCTGTCACCCTGCTGTCAGTGTGGCACCAGTGCCAGGCCTGCTGGGTTTGTGGGCAGTGCTCAGCCACCAGGAGAGTGCATTTGCACAGGTCTGCACTTGCTGAGGTGCCAGCTGCTGCCCACAACATGAGGTGCTGGACACTGACCAGCTGTGAGAGCCGAGCCCTCCCCAGTGCCCTGGACATGGAAGAATCTGATACAGATCTCTATATAACAGATATATATATACACACACACATAAATATACATACATGTACACACATGCATATGTCAGTGAGCACCTGCATCAATGCAACACCTTCTCTCCAGTGGTACCAGAGCTGCATTTTTGTGCTGCTTTAGGACTCTGGAAGTTTTTTTAGGAGGCTCACAGCACAGCCCCCAGCAAACCCAAAGACAAAGGCATGAGCCTACAAGGAGCTGTGGCTCCTTGTAGTTGCCCATGACTGATAAGCACTGCACAAAGAGGTTTGCAACTCTGTAGGGACATTGCTGCTGAGGGGAAAGGCATTTCCCTTGTGTTTTCTTCAGAGGGAATGTAGTTTAACTGATCTGCTCCTCCCCTGGGCTTCCTGCTCCCCCAGGTAAAACTGCTGCCTGCCTCCCCGCACCATCACAGATGACATCAAAGGCTGGGTGACCTGCTCGTACCTGGCACCTAAGGTAAAGTAGATGGAGGGAGCATGGATCACAGTATTGTTGGTTCTGGAAGTGTGGGTGGGTGGAGGGTTTCCTGGAGGTACCTTTGGGTGTTCTGAGTTCATGGCTTTGGCTCCTGCACTGAGAATTGCTCTGAGCTGTGCTCACAGCCACTGTCTGCCTCTGTATCTGCAGCTGCTGAAGCCACACTCCTTTTCTCTCCTTTTCCCTCCCCACTTTGCTTTTTTTTCCCTTACCACAACCCCACTCCAAGAGACAAGAGACAACTCCAATTGTTTAGTCCCTTTATTGTCATTCCACAGGGAACTGCTACATCCTCTGCACAGGCTTAATCCCCAGGATGTCGAATCCTTTGGCCATGACGGTGGCAGTGGCTTCGCACAGCAGCAGCCTCCACATGTTCACTTTCACAATCTGGCCTGGAAAACACAGACAGAGGAGCTGGAGTAGCTGCTCAGAACAGTACCTTCCCCAGGGGAAGCCCCTCCAGCCAAAACCAAGCTCTGGACTGCCACATGGAATCTTTCCTGCTCTCCCCAAGCCAGGCAGAGTGACCACCTCTCCTGTTTCCAGGTGCCTGGCTGCTCCCAACCCTACTCAACCTTCCTGCTCAGTCCTAACACAGGCTCTGCCAGTCTCTGCCAATCCTCCCACACGGACACAGCAGTGTGACAACAGCCTTTCCAAGACAGGGAAATGGAGATGGATGTAACCACAGGATCTGACACAGGCACACACAGCACCCCATGGCCAACACTCACCAGTCTGCCTGTCCTTCTCAACGCAGTAGCAGCTGTCATAGAACTCGGTGAAGGTGGTGGCCAGCTCATACAGGTAGTCACAGAGTGTGTGCAATAACAAGTCCTCCAGGATCTTCTGCAGGATCTCAGGAAACCTCAGGATGCACTTGCCCAATTTCCACTCCTTCTCATGGTCAAGGACAAGCACCTCCTCCCTGGCTGCCTTCTGCAGCATCTGCTCATCGATGTTGGCCAGGCGAGCAATTGCCCTGGAACAGTCCAAACCAGTCTGCTTGTGAGGGTCCCACGGCCAGCCTGCCCAGGGCCAGCCTGGTCACCTGTCTGGCCTGGCCAGGGCTGGTGGCCTCCCTTGCCCAGTCCTGGGTGACCAGGCCAAAGAGGACAGTCAGCCCTCGATCCAGGAGGGCACTGCAGAGGAACAGGGAGGGATGGACTCTGGGCACCTGCATCAGCAATGACAGCTGATACTTCCAAGCAAACCAAGGCTCAGGGTGCCAGAAAAACTGAGGTGTGGCAATACGTGAGCTGAGCAGCTGCTGGAACACAGCTGCATCCTTTTCCAACCACCTGAATCCTCTGCTTACCAGGAGCTGCCACAGTTCCCTCCCTGGGCTGTATGTCACACAGAGGAGCTGTTTCAGGTGGCAGTGGACACACAGTGTGCAGTGACAAATAAAATCCTGTCTGTGGTGCATACCAGTGTAGCTGGCTTCTCTTACCAAACTCCCCCAACAGCACTGATGTGACTGTCACCCCTCTGCCCACAAGTCCCTTTGTGACCCAGATGCAGAGAGCACCAGCACCCCACGCACCTGATCCGTGTGAAGGCATAGAGCAGATAGGCAGCTGTGTTCCCTCGGTCATCCAGCATCTTGTCAAAGGAGAACACATAATCATTGAGTCTGTTGTGGGACAGATCTGCATATTTAATGCATCCAAAAGCCACCGACGTCTGGGCAGCTTTCAGCTCTTCTGGTGTCAGGACCTGGTGCAATTTCCAAACAGGCAACAGTCAACAGGAAGAAGGAAGCACAGTGACAGCCCTGGCCTCAGCAGGGCTCAGGAGGAGAGCCCAGGCTGCTGAGAGGATTTACCCACCTGGTGCTCAGTTCACACACACCTGCTTCAGGGCACCAGACAACCCCACACCGACCCCTCACTTCTCCTGCAATCCACTGGCACCACAGCCCTGCCCAGGTTAGGGCTGACCCCCTCTTCTGACACCCCACAGGACCTCTGTGCCCCACAACCTGCCAGGTGTGACATGCTCTGCTCCTGCTTCTTCATGTACACAGAACAAATGTTGGTCCTCCTACCCTTATGGAGCATTTTGGTTAATCCAAACACTTAGAAACCCCTCTCTGCTGGAACAGTGGCAGCAGGACAAAGCACTTTGTGCCTCATTCCTATGAACCCTTTAGAGATTTTCCAGATGGTTTTTTTTTCCCTTGCTTCCTCGTGTTCCTGTTTAAAAATGGACTTTTAACTTTCACCCTATACTGCCCTTCCCAATTCCACTGCCTCACACTGTGCTTGGACAGAGTTTGGTCCATTCCATGTCCCACACTATCCAGTTCAGAAATCTCATTAAGCAATGCAGAGACCCTAAGTCTGTGAACACATCTGGGAAGGTCTCAGGAAAGACAAGCAATCTGTCACAACTACCTTGTCCCGTTCCTTGTCTTTCAGCTTGTCCATGGCTCGTTTCAGTCCTTCCTCCAGCAGGTCTATGAGACGCACCGTGTCCCCTGAACGAGTTTTGAACTTTTTCCTGAAAACACACATCCAAAATGACCACCTGCATAAGAGGCAAAACACTTCCACCCTCTGCCTAGTGCTCAGCAAGCTTAGGAAGAAAGCACATGGCAAATCCTTTTGTATGGAAGGAATTGCCATAAAATGGACAGCTCCAAAACTAAGAGAGCACCCACAGTGTGGTCAGCAGGAATGGCCAGGAAGGATTCAACAGTCAGAACTGTCCAGTTCCAGACATCAAGCTGCACACAATACCAGTACCAGACTTTTCCCAACTTTTGTTTCATCTACCATGAAGGAGGTAGAAAGTGATGAAAATCATGGCCTTTACCACTGCTATCTCCCAGTACCACAGGAACTTCCACCAGCCAATCCAAGTACCCCTTGCCAAATACCAGGCAGCAGGAGCCAAGCTTGAGAGGGAACGTGACCACAGCAGCAGTGACTGTGTGGATCAATGACAATGACACAGTTACAGTAACAGCACAGGAACCAGTGCTTTCTTTTGGGGTTTTCTTGGTGTGCCACATAAACACTTGTCAACGAATGAGAGCAAGTCTCCTGCATTCACCCAAATGTTCTCTCCAAGGTACAGGTAAGAGGAAAAAGTACACCCACACACTTACTTGTCTTCTCCCAGCACCACTCCAAAGGCAGCATGGGCCACTCTGGTGACTTTGGGATCATACCAGCCAATCATCTGTCCAGCTGCAAACACCGTTTGGAGATGCACAGACTGCAAGGAAATAAAACACCAACAACTGGTTTTCAATCCACTCCTCCAGGTGCAGTTCCTTCATAGCTTTATCCTAGTCACAACGATGCTCTCACAGTAAGACCTAAAGTATTTCCAGTTCCACAGACAAATTCTGCTTTGAGAAATTCAACCTTTCCAAGAGTTTTTCAGCTCTACATAAGCAGCAACTGGCAAAATTCCCATCACTGCTCAGATAAGGAGTAAATATACCAATCACACTGAAGACCCTGTGGTGTTCTACCTGTGTTACTGTTGCATCCATCACTTCACACACTTTGTGCTGACCAGCACCAACAGTTACAGCAGAGGGTGCTGAACTCACCTGGCCACTGTCAACAACGTAGATGAGGATGTCACCCTTCTCTTCACACAGCCTGTGCTTCAGAGCAGCCAGGTCTGACGTGTCATACGTGAAACCTCCGTCCGATTTCATGATGGTCAGCGGGACAGGGAAACCCGGGACGAACACGACCTTCCGGCCATCATCAACCTGCACAAATCCTGACAAAGCAATGAAAAACTTCTGTGTTGAATAGCACCAGGGAGGTTCTGGGCCAGCAACAACACCTCCCCTCCCTGCTGCTACCAGGAGGAAAAGGCCACACACTCACATAATCAAAAATATGAAAAGGCCTACATGATTCTGTACAGCACTTCCAGAACTAAACAGATCTGCACAAATGTGGCCTTATCAGGAAAGACCTAACTTAAAAACTCCCATCACTTGCATACAGATCTGCCTGTACAGCCACAACCCCATCACAAAATACAGCACTGAAGACAACACAAACTCTACAGAGGACTCTGCACAAGTCTTTCTGAGGTAAGACCGTCAGAATACTTCAGATGGCAAGACTCAGGAACTGCAAAATCCAGACAGGAACACATAAAACCCGAGACTTCTTATGCTGCATTTGGCTTCTTGCCAGTTTCAAAGTCAACATGATCCAAAAATCCCACTGTCTTCACAGAGATTTCTCAAAGTTCCCATACAGTCACATCACTAAGACTGGGAAGTCTGTCATATATTACTCCTTGACTGTTTACTCAGAATACAATAAATTCCAGCAGTACGCTGTGCTACTGCCTACAAATGTCACAGACAAACTGCTTTTGATGTCAGCAAGAAAGACTCAGGCTTTCTGGAATGAGGAAAAGCCACAAAATACCCCCTTAGGAAACGTGGCTGAGAAAAAAAGCAAATGTGGGGAAGACGCAACTTGAAAAGCATCAGCTCTAAGCCCTGCTGAGTAGGATTGAGGCTACCACGCTCATCCTCACAGCTGCAGAACTTCTGACCCGAGACCAAAAGCCTCACCTTTATCTTCAAATTCTTTCACAATGTCTTTCATCATCTCATGGTAGAAGGACTCCCCTCTCTCTATGAGTGTGATGTCCAAACAGTTGTAGATTTTCTGGAATTCTTGAGAGAAACAGAACATAATATTTACATTAAAGGCACACAGTGGGAATCAGTGGCATGCTTAGCAGTGGGTACAAACAGGGCTGAAAAAGCATTATCCATTTCTTGGTCAAGGCATCAGACTAGGACTCAGGAGACAAAAGATTGAGCTGAAAGTCTCCACTTAAGACAGCCCAGTACTTTGGTTGTACTGCCTTTTTGCTTTCAGCTTCTCTTAGCAGTGTGGCAGTGATTTTCAAGGGAAAACAGAGGGTGTGCTCAGACATAAAGTGAGGAAAGCCACACTGTTCTACAGGTGAGACACGATTCCAGATGTGGCCAAGTCACCTCTGCGTGACACATCACAGATGAGATTCCAGGCTTTAATGAAGTCAGGGTTTTTGCTCTGCAGCAGCACCACACATTGGTAAGCTCGCTTCTTAAATTCCTCCTCTGTGTCAAACCTCTGCTTGGATTCCTGCAGGGAAACACATGGAAAAGCACTGCTTTCTCCCCTGAAACAAACCACCACTCCTAACAGGCTCTCCAAGTATGCTCATCTCAAGACAGAAAGGCTGTGTGCTTACAAAGGCCTTTGACCATGCCCCATACAGACAGTTCAATACCAGATGTCACAATTCATCACCTCGTGGCTGGTTATCACAATAATCTACTCAGTTCTTTCATTTCTCCAAAACAACATTGCAATTTGTAAAGCTTCTCAATCTGCTTTGCTACACATACCTTGTAAAAAGCTTGGAGATCCCCAATGGGAGGAGAAACACTTAAGTAATCTGGAAATTTGTCCTGGAGGTGAGCAATGAGCATTCCAAACTGGGTACCCCAATCTCCTAAATGGTTCAACCTTGGAGCAATTGAAGAGAACAATAATAATAATATCTTAAACATATGCTTTAAGATAGACATGTTTTTAATATATATATTCTAAAAGAAACACATAAAATACCAGAAACCCAGCCCAGGCAAGCTCCCCAGTTTGACTGCACTGAAGCTGCTGCCCACCTTGATTCCTAACCTCGCTACATTTGTCCAGCTTAGAATCTACTGTCCATAAAGGGTTATTTGCTATGTGCTTATAAACTAAGGCAAATACAGAGCAGAACAGAGAGACAGGGACTGTGCAAACAGCCCAGCAAGCCCACCACAGCCAGCCACTGAGCCTCACCTCAGAACATCATAACCCACGAACTCGAAGAGCCGGCACATGCTCTCCCCGATGATGGTAGAGCGCAGGTGCCCAACGTGCATCTCCTTGGCAATGTTGGGGGAGGAAAAATCCACCACCACCTTGGGCACAGAACCAAAGGAACACATGAATAAAAGGCTGTTACCACACCTCGTGTGTTTGATCTGGGTTTTGTTAGGGGGAGCAGTGGGAACAAGAATCACCTCTGCTGACCCTCAGCAGGAACATCAGAGTGAACGCTGCTGCAGCCCAGCTGAGGGTCAGGGATCACTCCCAGACTGACCTGGGCACAGCCCCCACCCCCAGGGGACTTCCAGAGTCCCTCAGCCACCAGAGACCACAGCAAGCACAAGTGACCTACCCCATGGCCCCTGGTTCCTATGCCACATCCCACATACTCAGGACATCTGTTCAGTGCATCCCTTCAGGGGGAAATTCCAAAGATACTGTCCAGAACATCTCCCCTGTAGCAAGATGGCTGTGTGCTTACTGCTGTACCTTTTTCCTTTTGCCAATAGCTGGTGGTTGAACTCCATTGATCAATAAACTGCTCAGCTGCTTCGACACAAAATCCTTTCTCAAGTGGACATTGATAAAACCTTTGCAGGAAAAAGCCAGCAGTGAGTGCTGGGGCTGCAGAAGTGCCTCAGAACAGTTTTTGTTCCCTTCCCCCCTGGATTTCTGTTTTCATGCAGCAAGCACAAGGGCACATGAAGTCAGCTTATCAAAATATTTTTTTTTTGTCACAGGGGAGCAAAGTTGTCACTTGAAGGCAATTTCTGTTCCCAGATTAGAAGAGTCTGTTCACATCACTGTAGCCTTTACTGCAGGAGTCAGATGCTGCAAGCTACACCATTGACATAACTCCTTTTTGAACACAGTCACTCAACAATCAATTTATAGAAACCATTTTTTGTGAGAAAATAAATAATTTGGTTTCCAGAATGCAAAACCAAATCCTGCTTTAGCGTTATAAAAAATTAATATCCTAAAACATATAGTTTCATCTGGGATAATTTATGCTCATGGTAAGACATGTCTGTCTTACTTCTCCTGCTTCACAGAGCCAATGAACAAGCCCTAGCCCTAAAAGGGCTGTGCCATGGGATTTCTGTGTTTATGCTGAAGCCCTAAGGAATAGGAGCCCTTGTATTTTTCCCTGGGACAAAACAAATGCAGCAATTAATAACCTCCATGCTACTCCAGCCTCTCAGTTCTGAGAGGACAAGGTCTCCTCACCATGCAAGCAACAGCGAGAAGGGCTGTCCATTTTTGCTGTGATTTCATGACTGTGGCTTGATTCCCATCACCAATATTGAAAGAGGAAAAGCTGCTCCCTTAAGGATCAGTGGAAAAATTGCTAATTAAAGGGCTCATGATCATACCTGCCAATTCTAATACAGAAGTAGATTTTCTGCTGCTGGACAAGTCTGAGTGCTACAAAGCTCACCAAGACAGAAGAAGCTAATTCACTATGAAACTGCAGTTTTAAAGCATAAAACAGTAGAACTCAACTCAGCTTCTCTCTCAAAATATAACTGCCCTTTTTGCTTTGAGATATACAAAGTGTGTAAAATGGAACTATCTTACCAGGACCAGCAATTTCGACCTTCTCAATGCACTCATTGGCAGGAATACTTTTTACTATTTTCTCCGCGATTTCCCGTGGGCTAACCTTCTGTTCCCTGGTTTTAAGCAGTACCTGGAACACAACAAAGATCAGGTAAAATTCAATCCTCTGAAGCATTCCAGAGAGCAAAACAGAGAGCACAGATACTGAAGCACTAAAACATCCTCATGGTCCTTCAGCTTCATAATGCAGAGATACACACAAAGAGAAACACCTCTAGCAAATTTTACAGATTAGATCAGTTCTCCACAGCACAAGCCTGACTGGACCCAACATGTTCACCTCCTTCTGCTCAGAGCAGTCTCTATGTCAGAAGAAAATCTCACAGACTATTTTTCAAAACCTGCTAAGTTGTTTGGCAAATTTGTATTTTTCTAAGCTAGTAAAAGGGACAAACCCTTTAAAAATCAACATAGCTGGCACAGTCCTTCAGTGCTTCACAATCCTGTTGATCAGTCTCATGGGTGTCCTCAGCTCTGCCAGCATTCACATTTGAAGCTCTGAACTGTGCCTCCAGCAGATGCTGAGTGTGGTTTCAGAGCAGGTCTGTTTATTTATGATTAAACACAACCAAAGCAAACTTACTTCAGTCCTGTCTTAGTCTCAAGCTTAATAAATAAATAAGTGAATAGATTAATAAGTGAATAAATAAATAAAATCCAACAACCCAAGGAAACAAAGATAATCCCAGCAGTACTCAATTTTCTTCAAAGAGCATCAGAAAAACTGCTGTTAAAGTAGCTCTCCTTTTCCTTGGAGACATGAGCAGCCCACTGTAAGGAACTCAAAGAACAGGACACAAGTTTACATACAATGATAGTATCAGAGTGGTTTGAGTTGGAACAGAACTTTGAAGATCACCTAGTCCAACTACACAACTTCCCTGTCCATTCCCAAACCATCTCCTCACACAGCTTTATGCAAATCTTCAAAAACACCCTTTAGGAGGATTCTGTTAGCTAGCCCAACCCATCCCTTGCAAAACACTACATTCACACTTGTATAAAATTACCACAAGTATTTGTTTATAAGCACATGATTTTCCAGTATTATTGTGATGTGTTTGAAAACAAGTCCACTGAGGCCACAGAGATGATGTTTCTTTTTGTCAACTCAGAATTTACATTCACTGCTTTTATTTGCTAATTTACTGTCTGCTCTAAAATGTATTTCTACTAAAGTTTCAGTTTTCTGGTTAACCTGTCATACACAGGATTCTTACACAATAGTAAAGGCTTAAAAAGGGCAAGAAAAGCAAACCTCAGTAGCTTTAGTGTTACCCAAAGTGTAAACTACAGGAAAAAATAAATGCAAACCCAGATTATGGGCACGTTTCACCAAATTACAGGCATGTTATGTGAACCATTCCAGAAATGGTCACCACACTCCTGTTGGAGCTCCTGTCTGAAATCCCAAGCATTAATATGCTAATGAGCTCCCAGGAAAACAACAGGCATTTGTGAGGGTCCTTTCCACATCAGCGAGCCTGCAGGGAGAGGCTGCTGCCTGGCACGTACCAGTGCTGCCCCAGTCAGGGCACTTCCCACTCTGCTGGCAGTCCCAGTGACCCTGACCCGTGTTCCAGCTCTGCCCAGGGGACACCCTGGGAAGGCCTGCACCACAGCCAAGCCCCTAAAACAGGCTGACACAAAGTCCCCAAGCTGCTCTCATCCCCTGACACACTGCGTGTGTGAGCACGGCCAAACTCCAGCCAGTGCACAGCCTGCCTGCCCAGGGAACAAACCCCACGGCCAAGCCCAGCACTAGGAACCCTTTTCACCACCACAGCTGACAAGCTGGAACTCCAAACCCTGGCAGAAGGGGACACTGCTGTGTGAACCACGTCGGTGCTGGGAAGCCTGGCCTGCTCGAGAATCCCAGCCGCGACTTAATTGGGGTAACGCGGCGGTCAGAGGAGTGGCAGCGCCCTGAATCCCTGTCAGCGCAGTCACCCCGGGCAGCAGCACAGTGACAGGATGCTAATGAGACCGAGGGGACACACGGGCCTGGGAGGGCAGTTCTGCCTGGCACTGCAGCCCAGAGCCTGCTGCCTGGCACGTATCGTACCCCTGCTGCCCCAGGCACGCTCACTGCACGGGGACAACCTGGCACTGCAGAGCTCCACGAGTGGCAGTGCAAGTTCAGTGTCAAAACTGCCACTCTAATGGGTTAATAAGGGTGAGTTGACATAGGAGGTGTAAAAGGAGTTGTTTCTGTTCAGATTGCCAAATAAAAGATCTGTAATTACAAAGTGTCTACTTAGTCACCCACAGGCGTCAATGCACTGAAAGTTAGGGCGCTTCAGCACCTAAGCTAGAACACACTACCTGCTTTCTCCCACACCTCCTGGGTTTACTTCAGCACAGTCCCAGCCCACTGAGCAGGCTGAGCAACTGCTGAACTGTCTCTGATTCTATTTGTGTCCTCTTTGGTCGAACTCCCTGTACCCAGGGAACTTACAAGAGATGTTAAACAAAGGACTGAGCCAGAGGAGTATGAAGGGCAGTGCCTGAGCAGCAATCCACACCTGGCTGGGCTCGGAGAAGGAGCCCACAGGCCCAACAGTGCTCAGTGCCTTCTGGCTGGAGCTCAGAGAGGGCAGTTTGGGATGTAAGACACAGGGATCCAAACCCAACAGAGCACACAGGGCAGCCCCAGGGCCCCTCTGCTCTGCCATGTGTGTCTGTGAGCAGGAGGAACCCACAGCAATGGGAGGTGTGAGCCAAGAGGGAAAACTGGAGATGCCCCTTTGTCACCTGCCATGTGAGAAGGGGGTATGTGCACATAATGTGTGGGGATATTACACTTTCCTGTAACTAAAGAGCAGTTAGAGATATGCAGGTGTTTCTCAACATTTTGCAATCCTCCAGAATTGTGATTTATTGTTTGCTGTTTTCAGTTCCAAATATACAACTCACTAATTGGTAGTTAATTGCACATCATTAGTAAATCGATGCAGCACTTAAATCCTGATTTAATTTAGATCCCATGAACCGAGCAGTTTTTCTGTGCCACACACATTAACTCTCTCATACCAGGCACCTGAACAGAGGTTTAAAGGCCAGCTCTGTAAAGGCCAATGCTTCCCTTAAAATGCCATTCAATACTCACTCAATTCTCAGCCCAGATGCTTGCAGCAAGCCCAGAAAAAGTTCCATACTGCAACTCTCACTGTGCTGTCTATCCCTTGGCTTCCAACAGACAACATCCCCATTTTTGCTTCTTTGTTGAGATTGTTTATATCATTTACCTGTGATATGCCCATGGCACTGTTACACTGGTAGTCCCCAAATTTGGGCTGCTGGCTTGGTGTCACCACCAGAGGAGGGTTTTCTAAGTCTGGGTAGGCAGCCTGAATGGCAGCTCCAAAGATCTCCTGGAGACAGCTGTTGATATTAATCATGCTTTTGGTTGATTTACTTCTTTCCTCTTGAAGGCTCTAAAAAAGAAAATCAAAATCCAGAAGGCTTAATTCACAACATCTGAGGAGCTGTTACATCCCACTTTTCTCCTTGTCTGCCTGGCAAAGCACAGCTGACAGATCTGGCTGACACCTCCAGGCACAGGAGCAATGCATACAACATAAAAATCACACGATCCTCCTGCAGAATCTGCCAGCACAGGTTCTTCCCCTGACTGCAGGGCTGCATTACTTCTCACACCTGTGCTGGTGAGCCTGGGACACACCTCAGCTGGGCCATCTGGCTGAAAACTGCCCCAGACATGACCCTGTGGGCTCACTGACCTACTGACATCTTCCATAAAACAGGTTTCTGTTTAAGGAACCAAGAAATATCTGATGTGCCACCAATTAAGGTGTCAGAATGCAGAGCAAGCATGCTGTCACACATCAGAACTGTAACAAACTCAGACCATCTATTTAGCTTGTCCTAATGACAACAAAACCCACAAGATACAGCAATGATATTTTATCTCCTTACCTTCTTAAGGAAGTTTAACCGGTACTTGAGTTTTGCGTTTTCGTCTCGCAGCCCTTCCAAACTCGGGGAGACTCCCAAGCACCCAAAGTTCTTCAGACGCTCAATTTCTGCAGTTAACAACTTGATCTCGTTTTCCTGAAAAGAAAATTGAGTTGTCACACAGTAATTCCTGGAGAGGACACAGGAGGTGGGGAGCTGCAAGATCTCAGGCACCGTGTAAAGGTAACAGAGCAGTGACATGTAAGCTGAATAATTCCAAACAATTAATACTTGAGGATTGTTTCTAACTGTGTGAAAAACAAGGATTCTGAAACACTCTTTAAAAAAGGCAGTGAGAAAATAGTCTCACTAATATCAAGACAAAAGTACAAGAAAGACAACAGGACATGCTACTGAGGTATTCCCCAATAAGCACTTTCTCCAGCTTTTTTAACAAAGATATCAAATGTTTTGACTCAAAATTTCCTAAAGCCTCCTTTAGCCTGTTTCACCATCTCAGAGGCCACAGTTTCAGAGGAAACCACTACTACTACATAACCCCAGCAAGCTCAAACCCCAACTAGAGACAGGAATGCCAGAAGTGTGCTGCTCCACAGGGGCATTTCTGAAGGGTGCACTCACTTCCACCAGGCCACACAACCTTTCCTGCCCTGTCCAGGAAGGAAATGTATGTCTTCTCCCTTAAAAATAACACAAGGCATTCAGGAGCATTGGCAATTTCAGGAGGGCCTCTGTGTTCCAAACACACTTCCCTGTGTCCCACCAGACTTCACAGCCCCAACTCAGATAAATTTGTCAGCAGCAAAATGGTTCAAAGCTGCTACAAGGAGCAGGACTGTTCCTCACCCCACACCCTAAAGAAACCAAATAGCTGAAGTTTCATCTCTGTTGTCCCTCTCTTGTCCTCCCCTTAACAGGCTTCGTGCCCTGAGCCACAAAGCTGGCTCTGACACAGAATCCTGAGGGTTTGAGGGGCTTGGTGCTGCTCTGGAGGGAGCAGTGAGCACTGCCCACCCTGGCTCCTCACCCCCCTGGCTCCCTCGTCCAGGCTCTCCTCTGCCAGCCCTTCCACAGCAGGACGCAGCTCAGGCTATTATTGTAGGCCACCAAACCTTATCAAAAAGGGCTCATTTACTTTGTTACTCTTCAAACAATGAGACTACTTAATTAGGAAAAAATTTGGGCCATTGAATCTCTTGGCCTTGTATGTCCACCTGAGCAGCAGCTCCCAGGAATGCTGCTGTAACTAACTGCACATGCCCAAAAACCTAGGCTGAGGCAAAACAATCTTAAGATTGGCTTATTTGTGGGCCAAGCTGAAAATCAGTACTTTTGAGGTCATTCTTCAGTTGTGCCTCAGTTTGTAGCACACTTCTGTTAGAACCTCAAGGTCTCCTCTGCTGCAGAGGCAAACACAATGCTGCTTCCTGCAGGTTGCATGTGAAGAAATGGGACTTTGAGAAAAAAACCAAAACCTGTATCAAATCCTCTGGTTTGGCATTTACACAACTAAAATCACTGAACAGCACAGCTGTACCTTATAAGCAACTCACTTCAAATAGTCCCATTTCAGCTTTTCTTTTCAAAACCCAAGGCAGGGGTCCCAAAATCAGTTTTTCTCTCATTTACATACATACACAAACCTTCCCCCATAAGCAACAGCAAATAGATTTTTTTATTTTCAACTTTTCTTCCGGGTAGCATTTCACATAATTTACAGACCCATTTGTAAAATATTCTGTACTTCAAGTTAAAAAATAGCACAAGAGATTTCACTGTGTTTTCACAGCTGTGCCACTGTAAGTTTCAGTGCCATTATTGCTATAAACACCAGAGCAGTGACACACATAACTCATCCCCCCAAGCCTAGAATGTGCTTTAAACATAAGTGCAAAGAGATCTTTAACCCCTAATACCATATAATCTATAAATTCTGTGTCCACACAGTATTATCTTCCCTCTAGTGAAGTCACCAGCTTCAGAACAGGCCTCCATGACCCCAAGGAGAGTTCTGCATTGAAGGCAAACATTCTCCAGAACCAGAAAATCACATTCTGCTTTTTAAACTAAAATCCCTGCATGTCCAAGACAACAAGCAGCTCACAACTATTCCTCCTGCATTAAAAAATTCCCCCAAGCTATAACTGGGATATTTCAGTACCAGTGACAAGCTTTACTGAAGAGGAATCTGAGCTGGATTTTCCTACATAATCACAAACACCTCTGGCCACCCAAGGGAAGACTCCCAGGTGAGATGACCAGTAACCTACTGGAGCTTCTTTCCATACTGTTACACTACGAGTGAGGACAAGGAAAGAGGTTTATCCATGTGCATGGTCAGAAGCCAGAACCACAGTGCCCAGGAATCACTGACCCCTGGGCAGACATCTGGCCAAAGAGCTCTTTTACAGGGTGACTAATCACTTGGATTTGGCCAGGAGATAAAAATATCTAAAACACTGCCACAGTTCAGCAAGGCTCATCTACTTTTTTTCCCATGACTGCATCAAAACAGCAAATTCACAGCCCTGGCACCTGGAGGGATTTGGGATGGCCCCATTTCAGATGTGACCAAGCCCAGCCTGTCACCCCAGACTGCCACATTGGTCTCTTCTGTTTAGTGCTCCTCTTCTTCAGAAATTTCCAGCAGCAGTCCTTATGTTGTTACTTGAGTGTGAACTGAGAACAAAAAGTTTCACCATGGTGGCTCAGCTGCCTACCCCAGTGCTGCTGCTGCCATTTCAGTCTCCCTTTTATTGTGCTCATCAACAGCTTATACAGATGATGAAATGAAGTTTTCATTCAAAAGGATCCAGCAGAAAAGCCTGAACTCAGCAATGCTTACACTGGGCTCCAGAACTGATGGGGCTGAGATCCCAGCTGGGCTGGGACAGGAGGTTTCATCTTCAAACTGGCAATGGGCTCAAGGAATGAACCCTGTCAGGGTTCAAGGAGCATCTGGAATATGCTCTTAACAATATGGTTTAGTTTTAGGTAGTCCTGTGAGGAGTGGGGAGGTGGACTTGATGTCCATCCACTTGATGGTCCCTTCCAACCTGAGGTATGCTATGAGTCTGTGACCCCCACATCCATAACCATTTTGCTGAGCTTGCCTGGAAAAAAGGTCCTCAGATATTTACATCAGAAATGCTTGTTACCACAGAACCCTGTGGTAATGTAGTGAAGATTTTAAAATGCTAGATGTTATTGAAAGGATATTATGAATGCTACATTCTTCCTAAAAAACAAACTACTCTACAAAACTACAGATAAGCCTTGTAACAACTCCTCTCTTATGGTACCATCCAAGTGAGGAAGGGAGACAATGGCAATACACCTCTGATAGAAAAGATGTGAGACTGAGAAAAGGAAGGAAAAAGCTGCTGTTCAGGTCACAAGTGCCACCTCCTGGTTTATTCTACCTGCACTGTCTAGCACAACTTGTCAGTAAAGGGTCATACCTGATGACCACCTCATGAGGAGCTGTGGGAATTAAATGAGGCCATGATGACATCTCCAAGGGCTCTTTGCTCAGCTGAGTACTAGAAATCTTCCCCTCACCTGTGAATACAAAAAAACTACAGCTTTTTCAAAGGACCAAAATCATCCTTACATTCTCCCTTAGCACATAAGACTGTCTTCCAAGAACCCTACTTGAGCAGGTGGGTAACATGAAACTTGCACAGGCTTCTGTCTCTGGGCTTTAATAGGACAGAGCTTTTCTCCATCAAAAGAAATAAATCATACGAGAGAAAATGACCTGAGAAAGCATTGCAAAGAGAGAAGAACACCCCTCTTCCTTCCCCTCTTTGCCTCCTGCTCAGTTTTATTTCTACTCCTACTCTGCCAAGCCCTGCTGAGCCAGCTGAGCACACACTGCTTGCTCTTTGTTGGGTTATTTTCCTGCTGGCTGGATCCCCATAGGCTCCAGGGCATGCTGCAGCTGGAAACAGGGAGCATGTGGCTGGGAGTGACAGGCAGAGTGAGGTTCAGTAATTCTGCATGGTCTCCTGCAGCCTCCTGGAGCTGGAGCTCCTGCTCTGCTTCCAGTGCCTGGAATCTGCTTATGGCCTACAGACCAAACAGCAGTGACAGCAAAGGGAGAGCCACCTTGCCAGAATACCTGGGATGTCCTTCCTCTCCCAGCAGCAACAAAGGAGAAAGGGAAACTCAAAGGCAAGAAGGAGTTACAGAGAGTCAACTGCCAGATTTCTTATCTCAGTGCCTGTCGTGTATTTAAGCTGTGAGCACGAAACACACCGAAACGCTGCTCAAAAGCACACAAGTGTGGCAGACAAAAACCCAAAGGCCAAGGTCCAGAAGCTGTCAGCTGGCTGCTCCTGAGGCAATGGGCAAGGTATGAGCAGTGACCCTGGGGGAGTCAAAGCCTTACGACAGCCTGGCAGCTCTATTTTCCATCACTATCCCCACTGAAAAGGCAGAGGGTTGCCCCGTCTTTTCCCAAGCTAAGCAGCTTGTGCTGTGCAAAGCTGTTCAAGGAGAACAGCGCAGGAGGCGCATCCCTCCCTGGCTGCCCAGGCTGCCGGGGCCCCACCGGGTACCCCTGCCCGGCCAGAGCAGCCACAGCACGGCACCGGGCCGGGCACCGGGCTGTGGCACCGGGCTGTGGCACCGGGCTGTGGCACCGGGCTGAGGCACCGGGCTGAGGCACCGGGCTGAGGCACCGGGCTGTGGCACCGGGCCGGGCACCGGGCTGTGGCACCGGGCTGTGGTACCGGGCTGTGGCACCGGGCTGTGGCACCGGGCTGAGGCACCGGGCTGAGGCACCGGGCTGTGGCACCGGGCCGGGCACCGGGCCGTGGCACCGGGCTGAGGCACCGGGCCGGGCACCGGGCTGTGGCACCGGGCTGTGGTACCGGGCTGTGGCACCGGGCTGTGGCACCGGGCTGAGGCACCGGGCTGTGGCACCGGGCCGGGCACTGGGTTGTAGCACCGGGCCGTGGCACCGGGCTGTGGCACCGGGCTGTGGCACCGGGCTGAGGCACCGAGCCGGGCACCGGGCTGAGGCACCGGGCTGTGGCACCGGGCTGCGGCACCGGGCTGTGGCACCGGGCCGGGCACCGGGCTGTGGCACCGGGCTGAGGCACCGAGCCGGGCACCGGGCCGGGCACCGGGCTGAGGCACCGGGCCGTGCGGCGCCACTGCTCTGTGAAGCTTCTTCGGAACCCTCCCGCGATCCGCCCAGACTGTGAGACGGGGCAGCGCTGCCCTCAGCCCCGGCAGAGCCGGGAGCAGCCCGGGAGCGCTTCAGCCCTGCCCGCTCTCCGCCTTCCCTTCCCACACAGACCCGCCCGGGGCTCCGGGCACTGCGCGGGCTTCGGTACCGGGCAGCGCTCCCGGGGCTCGCCCGCCACCTGCGCCCCGCGGAGCCCCGCGGCTGTGCCGGTCGGGGCTGTCCCGCCCTGTCCCGGTCCGTGCGGGGCTGTGCCCGGCTGTCCCGCCCTGTCCCGGTCCGTGCCCGGCTGTCCCGCCCTGTCCCGGTCCGTGCGGGGCTGTGCCCGGCTGTCCCGTCCCGCCCCGCCCGGCCCCGCACCTGCCGCGCCAGCCTCGCCGCGGACTGCGCCACGCGCGCCTCCATCCTCGGGCGGCCGGAACCGGGACCGGCGCCGCGGGAAGCGGAACGCGACCGGAGCGGCGCGGCCGCGGCAGCAGCGCCCCCGGGCGGCGGGGAGGACCCCGGCGGGCACGGCGGGACCCGGAGCGGGACCCGGGGAGCGGGGGGGGCACGGACACCGCGACGTGAGGGGAACGGGGACGGGAACGGGCATGGGAATGGGGAACGGGAACGGGAACGGGCATGGATGGGGAACGGGAATTAACGGGGAAAGGGAATGCGAATGGGGAATGGGAATGAATAGGGAACGGGCATGGGCAACGCGAATGGGGAAAGGGAATGGGGAACGGGAATAAGGAACAGGCATGGGGGAACGGGAATGGGAAACGGGAATGGGAATGGAGAACGGGCATGGGAAACGGGCATGGGAAATGGGAATGGGAATGGGGAACGGGCATGGGAAACGGGCATGGGGAACGGGAATGGGAATGGGGAACGGGCATGGGAAACGGGAATGAATGGGGAACGGGCATGGGAAATGGAAATGGGAAACGGGAATGAATGGGGAACAGGTAGTGGGAACGGGAACGGGGAACAGGAATGGGGAATGGGGAATGGGTATTGGGAACAGGAACAGGGAACAGGAATGGGGAAAGGGAACGGGGAACGGGCATGGGAACAGCACCCCCACAGCCTCCCACGGCCCCCATTCCGTGTCACCACCCTGCCCTCTGAAACGTGTCCCATCCCCAGCAGGTGGGTACAAAATGGGCACAGGAATGTTCAGGAAGAGAGGAAAAACAGCGAGTACCCGCGGGAATGGCTGGAGCTGTGCCAGGGAGGTTTAGGCGGAGATAGGGAAAGGTTCTTCCCCCGAGGGTGCTGGCACTGCCCAGGCTCCCCAGGGAATGCCAGGGATGCCCAGGGTGGGGTTGGTGAGGGGTCTGTGCAGGGACAGGGGCTGCACTGTGTGATCCTTGTGTGTCCCTTCAGCTCAGCATACTCCATGATGACATGAAATGTGTCCATTACAGCATCGTGACAAGATGTGAAAAGGTACATGCTTCCAGCTGGCAACACAAAAGAACCCCAGTTTAGGTGCCAGGGGATGAGAAGATTCACTCAAGACAAAAAGCCAGAAGGCAGGTTTGTCCAGAAAGGTCACTTTATTGGAAAAACCTAAAATGGACTTTAAACCTGCAGCCCTCCTCCCACAGCAGTGGTTTCAATGGGCTCCCCACGTTACCTTAACAGACCCATTACAGACATGAGCTGTAGTACAAACGTTAAAAGTGCAAGTATTCTGAACTTCACACCTACTTTTATGACCTGGCAGGAAACACAAATGCTTCACAGCTCACAGAGAATTCGTTCACAGCACTTGGGAGTCCCAGCTGGCTCCCAGCATTCCCCACAGGGTACAAAATACATCACTCAGAGGAGAGTCCGATGCAGAACATCATAGAAGGTAGGGGTGAGGTTCCTTCAAATTTATTTTATTGCAGTAAAACCTCTAAAAGGTAGAGCTGTACAAAAAGTCTAAACAGCATTATTTAAGAATAACAGCACCTTACGCTGCATTTGTTCTTATTTAAAATTCTATTTCCCAAAAATACATTCCTAAATATACAAACTATACAATCTTGTCACTTAATTGCTGGTTTCTGTGATGATATAACTTTAACCTAAAAATCTTCAAAACATCCACATACTGACAAAAGCTCTAATATACAAATGCCTTGGTACCTTCATAATACCACATAAATAACTTCAAAAGCCAATCTGCATTTGTAGAATTGTCCAGAAAGCAAATACTTTATGGTGATCACACATCGTCTGCAGAGAGCGTTGGGATGTTTATTCTTGGCCGTGTGAAAAATGCCATTTTCTCTCTGAAAGAAGATGATCAATTGTTAATGCAACAGAAATCCTGCCAGAAATGTCCATCATCCACAGGAGAGTTTATCCCACCAGCTGTCCCCACAGGGAGCAGATGTACAACCTACACCTTTTATTTACTTATCAGACATGGATTAAAGCCACAATACTGACCTTACCAAAAGCCATTTCAGTAGGGCCCAGGGCTTTTTCTTTTCCGTGTCTGTTACTTAGGGAAGCAAAGGGTTGCTTCTGTGTTAAAGAATTTGTTGCCAGGTGGGGAATGACTTGGAGAATGCTGGTTGCTTTGATCATGTGCAGTGCTGCAACTAATTTCCCTGAGGCAGACTTTATACTTGGATTATGAAAATACAGAAGTTCTTATTTAAGCAGAACAGTTAACTACTTCTGCAGAGATCAGCCTTCCTCATCAGCACCTAAGTCATTCACAGAAAAATCATGGCAGTAGTCAGTTTTTCCTCCCCTGTACCTGTGATTACCTGAATGACTGCACTTCCAGAGGCTCCTTTCGACTCTGCCCTCGCAGCCTGTGGACATCCTTGGCAGCAGCTCTCATCATTTTATCAGCCTTCAACTCACATTTGTGTTCTGGATTTTGCACCTAAATTAATAATGGAGAAGACTTGTTTGTGTTTCCAGGAGGAATTATCTTATCCTAACTGACCTCCAGACACAGCAGTATTTCAGCTGCAGGTCTGAGGGGTCTGGAACTTGTTGACTCTGGAAGACACAAGCCACAGAAGCTAAACTGAAGCTTGACAACCATTCTAAGGGAGAGAGTTTAATGTAAGGTGTCCCCTGTGGTAAGAATAATGGCTTCTGTCAGTCCTCTCTTTGTATCTTCTTGATAGATCTTTTAAGGCAGAAGATCAGCATACACAGCACCCCGAAGAGCACCTCACAGCAGCTGCCTCCTAGCCCTGGTGCCAGCATAGCTGGGTCTCTGCCTGGTGCCAGCAGAGGTGCTGAGAAATCCCAGAAGCTGAGAAGGAGCCCTGTGCATGGGGGAGGGCGTGATGTAAAGTAAGGTAAGTGCCAACCACCACACACCACAGCTCCTGCAGGCTGGGGGGACACACTTGGCAGAACAGATGGCATTTGTGACTCCTCGTATTCACACCTCTGCTAGGGCAGCAAATCTCTCTGCTGGTGAATGCAAGGGCTCAGGACTAACAGCTTGATAGAGCCGTATGAGGTACACAAGAGTGACTAACAGTCCTCAGGCTTCATTGACTGACTGTCCAAAGCCCCGTTTCCAAAATTTCTCCATTTCTCCACTGAGTGGAAAGAAACCCCAAGGCAGGTATGACTCACTCGTTTCTCCACAAGCCTCAGCAGCAGTCGAAACCTCTCGTCATCCTTCACCCACTGTGGCAACTCTTTTTCACCCTGACTTTGAGCTTGTTCCAGCTGTTCCTTCAGCTCCCTCAGCACTGAGATCTCCTGAACCAGCTGGTCGTGCCAGGTTTTTGAAGCCTGCAGGTCCAGCTCCAGGTCCAGTGAGGTGCGGATCAGGCGCTCTGTACCGAAGGACTTGATTGAAGGCTGGAAGAGAAGGGGGGTGTGAACACACTGAGGAGAACTGTCCCAACACTCCACCCAGAAAGTGCCAAACACATTGTGAGACCCATTTTTCTAATGGTTTTCTTCAAACCAACCATCTCTATTGATCCTGTCTGCCTTGACACAGATACCACAAACTCAAAGAATCCTTATAGATAACTGTTTTCATTTCTGTGCTTCTGCTCAAGTTCTCCCTTGGCAGCGTCTCCAAATCAAACAAGTCTTGCTTGCACACCTTCCTCCTAAGTTTAATGTTTCATCTGCAGATGAATCCACAGTGCTGCAGAAAAACCTGTGATTCCCTTTTCCAGTAACATATTGCCTTCTGCTAGATTCAAACACAAGCTGTCCCAAGAAAACCATCTCCTTAGGAGTTCAGTGTCAGTATCCTGGGGGAATTTTCGTGACTGCCACCACAATGTGCACAGGGGTTTATTGTGTGCCATGGCATCACTACAACAGGGTCACCTGAGCATCTGAGACATCGTTCTCATCTTCTTTTCCAGCTCCTCAAATTTATTATAAATACTTAAGACTCTCACAACAATAAACACAGCAAACTGTGCTACTTCTCTGACAAGATAGAAAATAGCAGGAACCATTTTCCTAAATTAAATGTTTTAATTGAGTTCTAACTTAAATGTTCCCGTCATAATCTGATATTTCAAAGAATCCTTGAGAGACTTCTCACACACAAAGAAAAGGTTGTGAATGAAAGCATGTGGCAACTGATTTAGGTTTGCAAATTTTTCTTTCAAAACAGTTTTATGATTTTTGCATGTGTCTGTGTTAGAGGAAAATAAAGTGGCAATGTTCTTACCCGTTTCACTCTGACACTTCGTCTCTCCATCGCATTACGAACGAAGGGGGGCTTTTTGGATAATGTGGAACTGTCACTATCACTGCGATTCAGCTGAAAAGGAAGGTGAAAACCACAAATCTTTTATGAAAGAAATACAAGCAGTGCATACACACAATGTCAGCGAGAGCAGAGGTTGTTGTAAACAAACTATGAAGTTTTGTGAAAGGCACACAGTTGTCACCCCAGTCTGAGTACACAGCCAGATCCTGCCACAGGCCTTGAACTATGTCCCTTTTTGGGAATAGGCTGTGAGCAAAGGACACTGAGTTAGGCTAGGATATGGGTCTCTGCCCCACTGCTCTCCTGTGCAAGTAACCAGACTGGGCAAAACAGCCCAGAAAAATAAGCTGTAAGTAGTAGTAAAAATAATACTCTTTCCTAGCATACGTAAAACATGGGACTATTTTATTAGAGATTTCTGCTTTTTCTAATCTGTATTTTTCTGTAACTTGTATTTTAAGCTAGTGGTGGAAGAGGCAAGTTTAACTGAAAGCTCTCCCCCTGGGTTTATGAGCTGACGACTTGCCACATTACAACCAGCCTGCCTTGTTTTGTGGTTGTCTGTAAACCCTTACAAAGAGCTCAGCTGAAGCAGGGCTTAATTTTAATTCCCTCCTCATGTCCCTTCTCAAAGCTGGGAGAGGAGGGGAACAGGCACTGGGATCTGCATGTACTGGGACACAACACCTGTACCACTCCAGCAGAATGAGTCAGGTTTGTTCCTCTGGAAGCACCTGCTTCTGAACCAGGGAGAACCTACACAGCAAGTCTGGCCCAGCTGTATTAAGGGCTTGCCCGACTGGGACAGGTCATGTGTGGTAAAAGACAGTGCTTGCTTGTTTGCCAGTTCCACTTAAAATACAAGATATTTGTGGTTTATTCTGACCTTCATTTCAGGAAACAATTGTAAACAAACATTTCAAAGCAGGGGAAGTGACATCTGACCCAACACATGGCCTGTTCAGTTACCTTCACACAGAGCACACTGGTGACTTTCAGGTTTCCACAGTTTTTTTGCTGATATTATCAGGTACTTACACTTCCATTTCCATCACGGATTTATGTTCACCTCATCTGAAGTCAGGTGGACAGAGCTAACTGAGTTAGCACAGAACACCTCAAGCAGCAGGAAACTGTTTAATATGCAGCTTATTCACTGCCCTACAGCAGCCCTTCCACGTAGGTTTGGGCATCTCAACAAGCTGCATGTGCCACAAATATATGTGCACATATATATGTGATAAATTTGTGCTTAATGCTGTTAGTTCCAAGGCAAGATACTGTCCAGGAGGTGAGGATAGAGCAACTTCTGAAGTCAGAGGGGGAGAGAAGAAAGCACTGTCGGGTTTCTGTGAGAAATACAGACTGAGTGAAGACAAGCACGTAGAAGGTCAGGGTTTCATCCTCCTTACCCGACACACGTACTGACTCTGCGGTCCTGGGGAAAATGTTTTGGAGCGGATGATGGTGCTACCCCTGACAAACTGACTTTGGGGTGGATTTGCTGCTCTTTTGTCTTTTGGACGAACTACAGTTGAGGACTGTGCAAGGCTCTCTGTGTTGGTCTCTTTATCCACCTGCAAGACACACAGTGCAGTGTAAATGCCAGCTTTCCATGTGCCCAGGGCTGTGTGACAGCCACCTGTGTCACATCTGTGCTTGCTGCATTCAAACCCAGACATTCTTTAGCCCTTCTCATGCAGCATGCCCTGAGACTTCACTCCTGCTGCATTAACTGCATTGCTCCCTACAGCTCCTACAGCACACTCCTGTTTGACTACAGCTACATTCAGAACTAAACAAGGTCAAAAACACTGTTTAGTCAAAAACACATTAATGAAAACAGTTTTCATGAGCAGCAAAAAGAAGGCAGAAATGGTGCTGTGGGACAAAATTGTCACACAGAGTTATTTACAAATGTTTCAGGTAGATAAACATTTAATCATCTATGGTGAACTTTCAAATAACTGCTGTAGCCTTGCTCAGCTCAGCAACAACCCAGCCAGCTGAGCGATGGAAGCTTAAATCATCCTTCTGTTCAAAAGGCCCTTGACTGTACCTTCACTGCTATCTCTGTGTGCAGCTGGGAATTCAGACTTTCTTCTGTATCCCACAGTGATTTTCCAGCACAGAATTCTTCTTCCTCCTCCGCTTCATTTTCACTGATCTCATCCTGTTCTTCCAGGTCAGGAACATCTTCATCTTGCCTGCAAAGAGCAGCTCTGTTATTGAACTGGCCTGTTGTGGACAATATTCTGGTGCTGGAGCAGGAGGTGCCTCCTGTAAGCTGCTGGACAGAAACACATCCCCAAGGCAGCCAGGTGTACCTGACAGGCCCTGCAGCCACTGAGAATACACAAACACAGGCTTAGAAAGGAGAGAAGCTGCACCAGAAGATCACATTACTGCCAAAAACTTCATCCTGATCTGGCTTCAAAAGAAGCAAGATGAGGGTTCAGCCATGTGGTCTGAGTTTAGGGCAAGTGCATCTTGAGGTCTCAGGATGCCATTAAATCTTAGTTTAAAAGTGTTACTGGACAAAACTGAAGCGTTGTTTTAACACCCTTTTCAGCTCCCTTGAACTCACAGCAGGCTTCTCCATCAGTCCCACTGGTCAGGCTTGCTTTCTATTTCAAATGTTGGACTTCTCTAAGGAAATCTGAATCTGAACCATATAAAGAACAGCCACATTAAAATTCAAGCAAAGCCTTGCACCACAGAGTGCAGTTTTCAGGGCATCCATAGAAGACTGTATAAATAACAAAATTAGCATAGTGCTACTGACAATTTTCAACATTTATCAGTTTTGTTCTCATTTTCTAAGCACAGCCTCCGGAACAGAAGAAACAGGATTTTTCACCAAAACAGCAAAAGAAGCCTCCCACAGGCTTTTTCCTCTGCACCCAAATGCTCTGATCACTCCTGAAGAAGAAGATGGTGGGATGGCACCTACCAGCTCTCTCCACTAGTTAAAGTGCTTCTGCTTTCCTCCAGTTTCTTCTCCACAGCTTCCAGTTCAACAGCTGTCTGCTCTAAGAGTGCTGAGACAGAGTCCTGAGGAGAGAAAGAGGCTTTTTGTGAAGAAATGACTGTCAGAGACTGCAGAGTGCCCAGGCTCTGTGGTGAGAACAGCCCCAGAGCAGCCCCCAGCCCCTGCACCCAGAGCTCAGTGCAGCCCTGCCAGCACAGCTGCCCCAGCACGTGCAGCTGTGCAGCTCCAGGCTGAGCACCTCCTGTGCCCTGCACCTGCAAACTTTGTCTTCACTTGCACAGCAAGTTCGTGGCAGCACTGCAGGAAGGCTGGAGCTCATACATCACTTACACATCCCTCAGCTCCCTGAGCAGAGATTTCAGTAAGTGTTTAGCCCAGGACAAGGGCATATCTGGAATCAACAAGTTAATTATTTTGCTGCACTTAACAACATTCAAGTTGTAAACATAAACGCAGCAGCCTTCTCTATAGTAACAGCCACACAAACCCTCCTGATAGTCCTGTTTAGAAGAGATTTGTTCAATTTAGGCAGCTGTTCTTACTGTTTTTTCAGTGCAGGGTACTTCAGAGTGGCTGTTTCCTTGTTTACTTTTCCTGTTTTGCTTCTGTTGATATTTATAACTGAGAAGGTTATACCAACGGGTTGATTTCTCTCCGGATCTACATATTTCAGCGAGGCTAATTTGTGCTCCACCCTATTGAGAGCAAAAACATAGTTTTAGTGTAATACTGAAATGAAAAACTACCACACCAGTCAGAAAAAATCAGAATGAAAATCCAGGGCTGCTTAATTTTGGCAAATTCAACAAAAAGTGCCTGTTTGTCCCATTTCAACACCACTGGTAATGCTTTATGTTTAATTATTTTTAGCATTGCCAAGGGCTTCCAATGTAAGTAGCAAGTGTTTCACTAGAGCTCCACTGAATCCAGAAGTACAAACAGTGCTCCTGCAGGAGGGAGAAATTACAGCCAGAGCTTCAAAGAGAAAGAGAAAGGAACAGGAGAGGATGACTCCCTTTCAAGAAATTTGCAAGGCTGACAAAAATCACTGCCCAAACCCAGATGTTTTATCTTTGTATATTCTATTTATCTTCATCTGCCTTGTCATCATTTAATAAATTACATTTAGTACACCACCTGATGTATCCAAAACCAAAGTAATTGGTTCTCAATATTGCAATATCAAAATGTTTCCAGAAGGAAGAGAATAGTTAGAGTTTGACATCAGATCATGAAGGAGAAATATCTAGTGGTCTGACAAGGTAGTTCTGGAACAGAACATTTATCTCATAATTGTTTTTCCTGATGGAAATTGTCATTGCAAAGAATACTGTGGGGGAGAGACCACATAGCTAAAGATTATCAGGAAGCCTTTCACAGAAATTGACATCCCTCAAGAGTGTAACATCGTGTCTAATTAAAAAGAGGAAACAAACACAGAGTTATTAAAACAGAGCTAGATACTCACCAAACATTCTTCAAGGTGAGACTTATCTACAGTGCAAACATCGACTCTTAAAGTCTTCTGGCGCAGGGCCGGGTAGGAGATGGAAACCCAGAACACCTCATTGTACACGAGACTGTCCGCAGGCTCCAGCGGCCTGGTGCGGAACAAGCAGCTGCTGCTCTCCGAGCAGGGCAGCACGGCCACGCGGATGTTCCTGTGGGGACAGCGCTGTCAGCACTGCCCCACAGCCTGCAGCTCCCCAAACCCCCCAGAGAAAGCCAGCCTGAGCACACAGACACTGCTGGCCTTTCCTATTCTCTGGAGCTGCAGGCAACTGAGAAAAAAGGAACCTCTCGTCACAGCATCAGAGATGTGCAGCGGCACGAGTTGCCACAGACTTCATCCTTCTGAAGCTCGTACTCAGACATCACTGGATCCTGTTTCACATGGTTGTTTACATCTGTGCAACATGTCACACTGCTCACACCCTTCTGTAGGCAGGAACAGCAAAAATGCATCCAATTTTTGTCAGCTTATTCAGCACACAGCTGAGTTTAAAGACCTTGTGCTTGGAATGAGTCTAGCAGTAGCTGCACATTTTCCTAACCCTGTGCAGGTGTCCAAGGAGTTCTGCAGCAGGACAAATTCTACCTCTTCACTTGATGTAGGTGCTCAAGGCACTGCTACAATTAAGAACCTCACCAGCCAGTGCTAACTCCAGGCAAGTCCTTCCCTAACAATTACAGACCTTTGAGGAAGAAACTGCACCTTATTTCAGTTTACAGGTTCATTAGTTTATAAGTGTCACCACACAAAGTATAGAAACATTGCAGGAAAGGTAAATTTTTAAGAGCATGAAAACTCATAAGCCAATCTCACTTTCATTCTCATTGGGATCCAACACAAATATATCAAGTGTGTTTGTTTCACCCACTTACACTTTTTGATCTTGTTGTAACAGCAGTGCTGGAACATTACTCAGCTGGATGACCAATATTGCAAATTGTTTATTTTTGTCATCATATCTGAATCAGAAACACACAGAAAAGTATTATTATTAGAGAATTCTGCCTTGGACTCTGTGGCTGACTATTCCACACAAACAATACAGAAGACTTACAAACAAGACAACTCTATAATGTGACCATGACATGCCCACAGTTTAAAACAACACCAGTTTCCTATTACATCATGTTTTGCTACCAGAACATCCAGAATATAAAACAGTCCAGAACACCCAGAACTTAAGGATTCAGATACAATGGGCTGTAGATTTGAAATAGCACACACTGCTTTTCCTGGGGACTAGTTAAATTGCTGCATTGTAGCTACAATTTTTTGAGAGGCCTTAATGGCTGCAATATAAAAAAGCTACAAGTAAAAATGCCTGAAGCACAACAGTGAGGATGTAATGGGTAATCTTTTGCTTTGGATGGCCATGACAAATGAGTTTTGTACTATTTCTTTTTCTCAAATCCCACATAACTTCCAAAAAGTCATTTAAGGAGGATGTCTCTCTGCCTACCCTCCTACACCTTACCCACCTGTGGGATCCACATGAGGTCAGGAATTGTGACTGCCACTTATTCTCAGCACTTTTCCCCACCCAAAATGCACCCTTAGGGATTCTGCAATCCAGCCAAAGGTTCTCTCCAGCCCAGCACTGCCAGTGCTCCTATTGCTGGTTTGCACCCTCATACCACAGCATCACCAGCTGATTTCCACTGAAATGAAAGAGGGCAACCAAGAACCCCCTGGAGTCAAGTGTAATTCTTATTTACACTAAAAAAGGGCATCCATTAGTTAATACTAATAGGACACGAGAAGGAAACAGCACAGAAAGCACTATTCCATTTATCATTCTTCTTACTGGAAGGCAAATCCAGTAAAATATGTTGCACATACCTCATTGCAATTTGCACTTTGGCTGTTCCAACTGCTTCTGTATCATCACTGTCAAACACCATCACTTCTGACACACATGGTCTGAAAGGAAGCAACAACAATTCAGGATTTGATTTGCCTCTTATTGAAGTGTTTGCATTTAGGTGATACAAGATCTTTTCCCTTCCATTCAGTGGTTTGGTATATGGATTTTGTAAAATTAGCAGCTAAAAGAAAGCCCATTTAAGAAGTAAGTGCAATCAGCCTTAGAGGTATGTATTGCAGTGCTTATCAGCAGAAAGTCATATGCCTTCCCTCTTCACTGCCAAAAGAAAAAAAAGCCACACAAAAGACTTGAAAAATAAGGCAGTGGGGGATTTTTAAAGGGTTCCCTTGACTAGCTTTTAGTAAAAACGGCTGACTGCCCAGCAAGAGAAATGTGACTTAACAACTGCAATCCTGTCCTGCATCATGACAGCAAAAATTCTCAACTTTTATTAGATTTAAGTAATTCCTTTGTTTCTTTAAGAAATCAAACTTTCTTAAGCACATTAAAAGTGACAGAGTACACTGACTGGCTTTGCTAGAAACAGCTATTCTGCATCATTTCCCTCTCAATGTATTCCTCCTCCCAAGTTTTATGCACTGAAGGTCCCCAAAACTACATTCATTGTCTAATTGACTCAAGAGGCTATGCTGTAGCACATGAAAACAGGATTAGCATTCTTCTCTTCTAAGTGTTTTCCAAATTACTGCTTAGCACTCTGTTGCATTTTGTTACATTTCAGCTGCAGGGGGTGGCTCATCCCACCCTCACCACCTGGACAGGCACCAAAATGACACTGTAGGCACCACAGGGGTTGGCAGCTGATAATCCAAACAAAACCAGCATCAGACATGTGAGTGTGCATGGGATGCCTTCTGTCCCACTCCCCTCTCCACAGAGCTCCCTACCCCACTGAAGGGACACAGGGGCCCTGGGACACCTTGAGCCCAGGAGCTCAATTTACTGAAGCACTGCACTCCCTTGTCAAAGTGAATAGTGCTGAAAACATAAAAATTACTAATTTATATAGAGAATTAATGAAGATAACTAATGAACAGGGGAATCTGAGATGAGCGATTTATCACCTCTACAGTTGTGTTTCACAACTAACAACCCTATAATTCACCTCAATGCTAATAAAAACAGTAGGAAAGCCCACATTAGAGGCAGGTACCAATAAGATCAGTACCTTCCAGTGAACTTTCTGACAAAGCCCCCACAGACAATCCAGGAAGCCAGCAAGGGCAGGGACTCCCAGCTGGGCCCTTAGTGGGAGAAGTCTTTGTGGGCATCACATCCTGCTCTTGCTCCATGCACTTGGGAACTGCATCCCTGCACATCCATCAGGCAGCTCAAGGTGCTTCTTAAACATCCCAAAGCCCCCTCTCACTGACTGAGAGGAGGGAGCTTTCCACCTACCAGGCGGCTCCACCTTCCCTGCCAAGGCAGCACCCACAGCTGACCAGCACCTTCACAAACAGCCCAGCTGTTCAAACACCTCTCTGTGAGCTCCCCCTCAGTTGCTTCTATTATGGGATGCACAGGTCATTTTGATAATCAAACTCAACCTGCTCATAGTTTTTTCAGAAGTATTAAGAAACCTGAAATGGAGAACTTTAGCCACCGAATTACAAACAAAGGTCACAACCAGCAGCATTGCAGCTGCCTGACACAAAGCTGTCATTGGCTTTGTCCTGGAGAGAGATCTGATGCCTACCTTTGCACAGATGCCTCGTACACCCCGCTGTCCCCAGCAACAGATTCATCAGACACTGCAGCTGACACACCTGCCACCTTCAGAGCCATCCCTCCAGCTGTGGTTATACCTATCAGGAAAGCACAGAGGAAAACCAAAAGCAGGTGTTAATGAAAACAAACTGTCTGGATAAACAGCAGCTTTTCTTCTTATCCTCCACTTGAATTGTATTTTTTTTCTCCTGCCAGGTATTGTTAAGCAACAGCACATTTCTGAAGACAGAGGGGACACAGGTAGGGCAGACTGAGCTCAGAGGTGGCCTTGAAGTGTAGGAATGTGCCAAACTGCCCTGAAGAACAAAAAGTCCCAGGAAAACAGGAGGAATAGACTGTGTGGTGGAGTTGAGAGAGGGTTTCATTGCACAGCGAGTGCCCATCTATTCCCCAGGCAGCAGTGTAAGGGCTGAGATTACACACGGGTGTGTTACAGCTGCTTGCCCTGGCACCTCTCTGGGCACAGATCCTTGCAGGAGATGCCAGGAGAGGCTTCCAAAGCCCTGAAAGGGAAGGGAGGTACCCATGACACAATAAGCAACGTTCAGAGGCAGCAGGACTTCTAAATTCTAGTCAACTTATAAATATGGACCAATAACCAGCTCCTACAGCAAAGCACCCTTAGGCAGGCAGCAATCATTCTGCTCCCAGGCACCCAGAGAGCAGAGGCTGGGCAAGCACTGCTGACCAGCTCTGGCCAAGTTTGCATCATGAGGAGCTGCATATCCCACTTGGAAAGCTCATACCAAGAGGGGAACAACAAAAGAAACACCACCTAAATCAAAACTGTTTGTGTACACAGGAGAAAAGGCAGGTCCTGAAAGACCAGGTTAACTAGCTGAATCCAGAGAAAAAGATTTATAAGATTCAAAAGAGCAGTCATATGCAGGAATATAAAGAAAAGAAGATAGGGAAGAGAAACCAAAGAAGGTGAAGCAAGTTTTGCACAGAGGAGTTATTTCAAATAAATTTCTTGTGCTTCAAAAAGATTCTCCCTGGAAACCTGCAAATTCTGCATCTTTGCACGTGAACATTTCAGTGGAGAGGAGCTGCAGCCAAGAGTCTGGAGCACTCCATCTGCCAACGTGGCTAACGAGTGCTGGGCCGTACCCAGCCCTTGGCTCCCATCCTCAGGGATGAGGGAGCCCTGCTCCAAGAGTGAGGAGGTGCCATGTGTCCCCCTGGGAGCAGCTGGAGCCCCACAGCAGCAGAGCAGTACACTCCTCTCCAACAGGCTTTTTTTCAGAAGTGCTGCTTCCTTCCCATAGACTTAGCACATGCCCCCGGGGCCAATATATGGCTTCCAATGCATATTTTCTTTATTACAAAGCAAGTTTTGGTTCTGGTTGGTTTTCTGGGGTTTGAGTTTGTTTTTTCAGATTTTTTTTTTTTGCATTGTTTACTTTACAGCCTCACAAAGCCACTTAATGAATTAAATCCAGCTTTGAATAAACTGGTGGAAAAGTGTGCAAGGCTTTTGGAATACCATAAGGACTTTAAGCCAACAGCAGAGGGTGCTACAGGTAGCCCCAGTCCTTTGAGACACCTGTGTCATTTCAGGCCCAGCTATGCACTGATTTTTTTTTTTTTTTCTGACACTACCACAAATGGCCTTTCTCATCTTGGTACTCCCATGGAACCACTGGACAGAAATAGAACGTCCAGACCTTTTCCCCATAGGCCAATCCACGTGAATAGAGGTTAGCACCTGTAACACAATCACTAATCATTTGTATCAGTCAGTAACTGACACAAATGGATCCATTTAACACTGGTATTCCCAGATTAATCCATCCTCCCTCCTGCCACGGGCCAGGACCAGGCTCCTGCAGTGCTGTGCATCACAGGCTGTGCTAGAGGTATGTGGGCAGGGTCAAAACATCTTTCCTCAATTCTCCTTCATACCTCCTAGTCCATGGTTTTAATAGGAAAATAACTTCTTCCCCACTGACTGGCTTCCTAAATCTGGTTATTTTAGTTTTACACACCAAATGCTGCTCTGGGAATCCCTTTACATGGGACTGGCTCACTGGGAAAGGCAGTGCAGGCTGGCCTCCACACACCAAACCTCTCCTTCTCCCTCAGTTCCCAATGCCATGGAGTCATTCCAACACAGAATGCCTCATTCTTGACCACCTCCCCCCAGCACCTCAGGGCCAAGGGGGCGAATACAGAAAGTGCACAACAGTGAAGTGAGCTCTGTACAGCAGAGTGCTACAGTGTAAAGCTGAATGAAGATTAATGCATCCTGGACAACAATTACAGCCACCCCTTTTCTTACTGGTTTTGCAAAAGACTTGGAAAGCTCAGCCCTTTCATGCAGTTAATTAACACAAGATTTGGACTTTCAGCCTTTAGCCTTAAGTCTCTGAAGAGATATCACACTAATAAGAAAGTTTATGGAAGAGTTCAGAACTGACTCAACTCTCCTCCATTTTTCCAAGCAGGTGGATAACACTGCCTGTGGTGTCTCACCTTTTTTTTTCACTCACATCAAGAATTAAGTTTGCTCTTCTCTTCCTGCAAGGGGCCTTGAAGAGCCATACCATGCACTGTCCTCACACCCAGACCATTTACTCAGAGAATGCTGGACTCTGACAGATTCCAGGTTTTGCTATCAGTTTCCCCTAAATCCCCCAGGTGTTCTTCAGGTGAAAAAGGCAACCTTCCTTCAGTTTCAAAGCTAGAGGAGGTTCTGCTCTAGCAGAAGGCAGCAGCAAAGCCCTCAGCTATAGTGTCCAGCTCTGCTTCCAGGACATGTGAGCGTGCTTTGCCCAGGACTGACCACCCCAGAGCCAGCCCCTGCATTTTGGGAGTTACACTGAGCCCCCACCCCCAAAATGCCTGAAGAGTAGAATCTCATCTCATTATTGCCCTGAAATAAACTACTTATGGTGATTATTTTGTCTGCTGACTGGCTAACAGCAGTAATCACTTAATCTGCTTAACACCTGAGCTTTCACTTTAACAGCCTTGGCAAATCTTGAAGAGCTAAAAAGGTTAAAACTAATCAGCATCCAGTTCTAATAAGAATAATTAGTGTTTCCTACTCAAATGCATAATACCTCTTGCTTGCAGGAAAATGGTAGCTCAAAGGGGAAGACTTGCACTTGTGTTTTTCATTGTGTTTTAAATAGTGTCAGCCTTCTTAATGTAGAAGGCAGTGATAACATGGTACTCATTCCCTTTATTCAAACAGGCTGTTCAATAATCCACAAAAAGCAGAAACAAACTGCACTGCTGGTTCACAGGAGGAGCTTGCAAGTTTATATTGCCTTTAAAGCTCTTCCTCACTGCAGCTACAAATCCAGTCCTTTCACTCATTGGATTTAACCCAACTACAGTCACAAGGGCTTCAGACAGGCCCTAGCACTGTGCCCTGGCTGTGCCAACTGCTTGCCATCCACTTCAGCCCATCCTTTCCAAAAAAGGATGAACCCTTCCCACCCACCAACAAGCCATATGCATATATGAGAACATCTACTATCTCTAAATGTCTTATTTTATCATGCTTACAATCTAAACACGTTTTTGTTGCTAAGAAACCAAAACAGCAGAATTCAAGCACAGCCTTGACATGTCTGCTCAGCTGAAATTAATAAATTCATTACCACTGATTTACTGGGAACCAGAGCAGGATTTTATGCATACTGAGGTGGTGGGGAAGGATTATTATTACTATAATTTGTTAACTATTAAGCTAAATGGTTTTCCCAGCCCTCCTCAAAAGCTTGGTCAAAAACTTTGCATCAATATGGCACCCAGACCCAAAACAATACATGACATTCTGAATAGTTTAGTGCCAAATCAAACCAGGAATCCCACCACGACCATCTATACTTGCATATGAAATCCCTGTGATTTGTGTACACATGCATCTGTGTACAATAAAAACACACCTAAATCAGTCTCCTGCAAGACTCATCAGATCAGTATTTTTGTGTACAATTTAAAATACCAACCCTCCCTCCCAAACAAGACAGAACACAGAGCTGAAAATATTTTTAACATAAAGATAACAAGATGACAGACAGCTTCTGAAACACTTGCTTCTCAATGCTTTATGAACTACATTAAATATAAATGCATGCAGTGCATGCAAATCTTTTCTTACCATACCTTGACCTAGATGTTTATCTCCTGCTCGAGGCTCTTCCAGTCTACAGTTGCCACTCCCGGTGTTTAGGGTGAGTTCTGACAGATTTGCACTTATCTCTGCGTCATCGAAATCCATATGGCTTGAAAAGGCATCACCAGTTAGGAGTGGGTCTATCACCAGTGGAGAGCAAGGTGGGGATGGAGAGGAGAGAGATGACCTTGGGGACAGCGATGTCATGGATTTGGGAGTACCAGACAAGGACCTCAGAGCCTGCACGCGACTCGTGGTATCTGCTTTTTGAGTTTTTGCTACTTCATTCTCATGAATAGTGGTGATACAGCCTGATGGCCGAAACCCAGTGGCTCCTTCTAAGAACAAGTCAAGCTTGTTCTGATATTCCGAGTCCAACTGCTCCAGCTGCTCCAGGTGCTCATAGTAGAGATCAGTGAAACTGGCTGAGGTGGACGAATCCTGGCTGGAGGTGGCAAGAGATCCTCTGCTAGATGCAAGAGAACCAGGGCTGCTGCTCGAGGAGAGGGAAAGCATGCTGGTGGAGAGACTGAAGGAAACAAGTCAGAAAACCATGACACTGTATCTTCTGATTTCTCATGAAAACACTGCAATGTCACCACATCTCTAAGCCCACAGGGTGTTGCTTTGTTAGCTCAGGCCACACGCATTAGTCCCCAGAGCAATCCAGAACCACAGCCTACAGAGCAGAAACGGTGGGTCACTGCTCAGTAAATCAGTATCAATCATACACATTCTTCTACTCACCATATCAGACTCCTGAGAGTCCTTATTTAGCCAAAACAACTCCAATGAACAGTTTAAACCAATTAAAATTAGTGCCATCCCTCCTCCCACATCGCTGTGGAAAGTATCTATAGCTCCTGTTAATCTCCAAAGCAGACTGCAAAAACCAGCAAGGCCCATGCAAGAAGATGAAGTTATTGCAATGAACTGCCTGACCATATGGAAATTTCCTTCCATTTGCCTCAATCTCGGCCCTGCAGCCAAAAGGCAATATCACAGCTGCCTGGAACTGGCCCTCAGAGATCACAACAGCCAGCAGTTCCCAGAAAGCTGGCAGGATTTATACATGTGAAAGACTCCTACGTAGAATCCTGGGCCAAGAGAGCAAGGGAAAAACTTGAGGCTGGGCTGTGAAATCAATTCACACGCCTTATTTATCCCTAGAGTTGTAGGTGCAGAACAAAACTGACAACAAAATTAATTTTAAGCAGGTGCTGAATAGAAGTCTGTTCAGTTGAGGAAGTCCAGACACCACAGCACGGTTTTCTGCTCAGGAGACCCAGCAAGTATTCCAGTAGTGATTACAACATGTACCATCTCTATAAATTCCATTTAAACCAAGACTCCTGCTCTGCCTATTGCAGACTTTGGTCATTATTGATCCTCACTTCAGATAGGGATTAGCTATTGAAAATCTTCTGGCTATGTATAAGTGCCTTAAACTGCCTCACTGAAAAACAGTGAGATATTAATAAGCCTAATAATCCCTTATTTATTATTTATAGGGTAAAAGCTGGAAGCTATATTTGTATAATTATGTCCATGACCTTATGAAAAAAAGGCAAGTATGCTCTATTTAGTATAATTTTGGCAGGAAATGTCTTCTGACAGATGTGCACTGCATCACATTTGTTTAAAAAAGCTTCTGATAGATGTTTTTGCATATTGGCAGTATATACACATCTGTTGAAGCCTAATGAATTTACATTTTTTCAGTGTACTTTAGTAAGAAAAGGGAGAGGTTTTAAATTAATCGTTTCCCTACCAAAAAACTGAGCTCAACTTCCTTTTGTACATGCCCTTGAATGCCAGACATTTTGCATTATGGGGTTAATAACAAACACTTATTCTTATGAAGGAGCATGCCAAGAACACTGGGCACACGGTTAGGAAGAAATTAGTTTCACATGCTTCTTGGTCACCTCAAAAGATCCCTAATCAGCTAGGTGAAATGAAAACATGATGCATTTCCACTGCATAAAAGCCTCACAGATAGCTATTCTCCATGCTGGCTTATTTACATGTCAGTCTTGCACTATGATTTCTTTCCAGTCTTTTCGGTGTTCATCTTCACAAAATGAAACAGAATCCAAGTGGAGCAGAAGCTACAAACAGAGTAAATTCAGTACACACTGGTAGGAAAAAACCTCAACCAAACAAAAACCCCACCAAACTTTCTTTCTATCAGAATGATAAAAATATAGTTTAGCAAAATGATTTGGCCTTAGTGCCTGCAGTCATGCATTAGTCTGGAAATAACAATCCTGTGTTCTTCCAAAACTAAAGCCTGAACTAGAAGCCATTCTTTGCACCATATGAACCACAACAGATTCAGGGGTATCTCTATATATTGTCCACATTGCAAGCCAGAGCACACTTGGAATTAGACAACTGTGATCATTCATCCATTAAGGTGTAGTTGCATTAGTGAGAGTCACTCCTCTTGCTGCCTGCTAAGCTGTCTTTAGCACACTTTATTAATGTAATATTTCAGTAATTCAAACTTTAGTGACTAAATCTCAGCTATCCCTCATCACCTAAATATTACTGAAATAGAAGGGACTGTGCAAACTCCTGCTGTGAAACAGAGGCACCACCAGGAGGTTGTTCAGCCCGTTGAAAAGTGCCCATCTAAGCTGACCTGTGATCCTAAGGCTTCTCCTTCCACTGACTACACAGGGCCTTAGGTCACTACTGGGACTGAAGGGCCTTTCAGCCCCCAGCTGGGAGCTGGAATTGCCACCAGAGAAAGGCAGTGGCACAGTGTGCAGCAAAGGCAGCCACAGCTGCTGGGAAGGGTCACCTACCTCTTCAGCTGGGTGTGCAACATGGCAACCAACCGTGTGGTTTCCTCCAGCTCTCGGACAAGCTGGTTTCTTTTGCTGTTCAACTTCAATCTAAGAGAAGAGCAAAGAAAGAGATGAGCTAAAGCAGCATTTATTATTTTAAATAAGGAGTAAAGGAAAAATCTTTTTTTTTGCTGTGAAATCCTACAAAAGTTGATAGAAATACCCAGGACAGAATTTGGTCAAGATGTGTAAGTGTTTACCAACTTTAGAAACTTTTAAAATGCAGAATTCAGTCCTGAAAACATTCACAACAAGACAAAATAATTAACACTGGTACCATAGAAGTTAATGCTTCTAGGACCAGGCCTCAAAAGAGCTGGGCAGATTTTACTCACTATATACTATTGCATTCCTATAGTTACTGTGCTAAAAAAAGTATAAATGTCTTAATTTCCTTCCACTGAAGTCTATGGATGATTAAGGGTTCTTTGATTTAGTTACTACCCATCTCATTACAGCTTTACATTATTGGCTTCAGCAGCATCTCAGCTTTATTTCCCACCTGAACTGGTTTGAGACAAACACGTGTGCACATGGGTGCTCACACCCTAACTGAACAGGCCTCTGGACACAAAATCCTTCCCCATACATGTGTTATGTCTTTGGCACTCTAGAATGTGATCATATTCCCAAAAATACCAAATGAAGGTGTTCACCCTTATGGCAAGACCAGAACCATTTGTCAAACCACATATCTTCAGGCAGGTAAAAGTCTCACAGCCAAGGCATTTATATTTTTTTCAGCATGGTAAAACCACAAAAAGCCTATAGAGAAAATGGGTGTCAGCTGGACCATGTAGAAGATATGAAAATGCGGGGCCAGAGAGAATGAATGCAGTGTGCCTATTCCATATATGTTCAAGAGACTGCAGCTGCCAGGAACTCTGCTGAGCTACCCTCATTAATGCATCCAGACTGTAAAACACCTGTAGGCAATGCCTAATGCAGTATTCATCCTCACTGTACATTCCCCTGAGATCTCCTCCTGCAACACAGGTAAAATTAGGGAAGAAAGTTGGCATTTTTTTCAGCTAGTTTAGATTCACAGGATATTCCCTGCAACCCCACAGCCCTGTCAAATACCAGATCCTACAGGAATCACATACAAGGACGCTCAGAACAAACAGCAAATTTAAGAAACTTAAAATTCCATCTGCTGACATTTACCGAGGCCCAGACTGCACAGCAAGTGTAGAAGCTGCTGTGAGGTGCTGGCTGCATACAGAAATGTTACACTACACTAACACTACACTGGGCTATTTTGAGCATTCTTTACATTCCCATAAAGGATCCACTGTAGGAACAGCAACCTTTCCCCACTACACAGTAAGACTTGCAGAAGGGTTGTTTGGGAAATGAGTTCAGAAGCTCTCTGAGTGTCCTGGGAATGTGGGGGCACTGCTGTGGGCAGTCAGCCAGGGGATGCTGGTGCTTGCTCCCAGGTACCTCTTGTCCAAAAAGGCACTGCCTTGTGCCCACTAACCCACCTCTCAGTGAGAGCTTTGCTCTGAGTGTCTCTAGCAGCCTGAAGGTCTTCCTCCAGGCGCCTCCTCTCTGTCTCCAGTCTCTCCACCTCTCCTCGAGTCCATTTTCTGGGGCTGATAAATCGCATTTCTTTCAAGAGCTCCTCCTTCTCATTGATCAGTATCAGACGATCCCGCTCGGAGTCCAGCACGCCGGGCCAGGCTTCGCTGTCAAGCTTAGCCAGTTGGATTTTCAGGTTTGCTATTCTGCAGGGGAAAAAAAATGCAGTTATTCCCTGATGAGTGCCTGATCTCCTGCTCCAGACATGCAGAGGTGCACCATGACCAACCACATCTTCCAGAGCCCTGAGAAAGGCTCTCAGCTCCAGGACAAGCACCTTCATGTCCTCCTCACCAGAAAGGAGCCAAGTGCTGGGATGTGGGCATGCAGAATGGGGTTTTAACTCACATTTATTCACAATGGAAAATGGCTAATGTGCAGTGTCCACCAGTCAGGGAATGATACAACAAAAGTTCTGGATGTCAGAAAAGGTGATCAGATATACTTATAGGTGTTTCATATGCATTACAGCTGTAACCTCAGAGTAGTCTGTGTGGAGGGGATGATGTGCAATTGCATACTCTTTAATCACATTTATGGAAATAACTGTGTACTCCCCATGTACGAGTCAGATAAAGATCAGTGGTTAGTCAAAAGCTTAGAAACTCTTTTTTGTCCTTACAATGAGGAAGTGAATCATATCTCCATGCTGCTACTGCAAGAATCCACCTGTTGATTCACCAGTAAGCACTCTGGACACATTTAGGAGCTACCCTGCTTCTGGTGCAACCTGCACTTGAGGATGTGAGGAGTTGGAGAGGCAATGTCATCCTACCAGAATCCAGAGCTGCTAATTTGCATCAGAATCAAAGCCTGTTTTCACTAGAGGTATCATTTCAGATTTCGGGTGAAGGCCTGTATCAGCAATCCTTCAGCACCACACCACATCAGCTCAGGGAGGAAGATAATGACTAAAAGCAGCAGCAATACAAAAGCAGAATTTTGGCAAGAGCTTTGACTGGCAGAGGAGGAGAGCACAGCTTGTGGCAGGTAAGGAGACTGCTCACTCCAAACTGTTGCCTGTTGCCAATCTCCCAAATATCTGACCTGCTCAGTTAGGTCCACAAATGATCAGCTTTGCAATGCAACATACAGAGAGAAGCAGAAAACCAGCAGCAAGCCAGGATACAGAACCAAGGGCAGTAATGCCAGTCTTCCCAAAGGAAGCTGCATCCTTTGCATTCACTAAACCTACAACTCTTCAAGACCTGACAGGCTGATCATGGTAGTTTGATGAGAAACAATAGTACAGATAAATCTGAATTAGAATTACCAGGGACCTGTGTTTCTGAACTCACACAATCCAGAATTCAAGCGTGAAGCAGGGAATGGGAAGGACAGAATGGGCTGATGAAAAACAAAATTAAAAACTTAGAAGGCAAACAAGGAGAAAAAAGTATTTTGCAAGATATTTGCAAAAAAAAAAATCATCTGACTGAACATCAGAGAGGCAAGGCATATGTGCCCCTTCACGTGATGAACTCAGGTTAATCCCTCACTTGGGTTTAGCAAATACATAAGAAATGGAAGTGACATGTAAAATCAATGTCCAATATGCTTCTCTCTTTGAAAATGGCTTTGTGATCTGGTAACAGACTTACTGGACTTAGATCAGGCATAGCAAATAGTTGCAGGTACTGATCTGGATTCATCTCTCTAGAATTTGGTTTCTGCTGCAGAAGTGCAGAGGATGGCGTGTCCTTCCTCCAGCCAACCAGCAAAATCAAAGTGTGTGGAGGAAGCAATAAGATGCAGACTGGGCAGCAGCAAGCTACAAGGCTCCTGAAAGGCCTTGAAGAATAAAGCTTTGTCTTCCAAGCTCCAGAGGCCAAGAGGAACTTGAGCCCAAAAGAGCCTGTGAAGGATTAGGCTCACAGACACTGACCTGCCTTCACCACTACCAGAGACAGACATGAGATCGCCCTTCTGAAGAGAAGCATCCATTTCCCACAGCAGGTTGCTTACTCTAATAAAGTTCCATAATTGATAGATATTCAGCTCAACTATTTTTAGGTCGTCTTAAGAGCTGTTTTGTTTTTGAGCGCCTGATTAAGTGCAATACTGTGCTCCAACGAAGAATTAAGTGGCATTAATTCATAATCCAAGAATTCCTCAGTGCATTTTGAAGGGATATGAGTCTAAGAGGATTGGCTGGCATAAATCTGATCACTTTTGGCATACATTTGCATGCATATGGCTTTTCCAGTGGAATTTGTTCTCTATGAATTTTCGAGTCTAAAAGCTTTGTTAAACTAACCTCCAGTTTTACCTTTGGTACATGAGCCTTATTTTCCCCCTTCTCAGTTAAAACAAGGTTTATTATTCTATTTTTCCAATAAAACAGCACCATCACAAAAGAAACATGTTGCAGAAGGTCTGAACTTGGCTGACCACTCCAGCCCCTCAGCATTCACTGCCTGGGTCTGAACTGCACCGGTGCTGAGCCAGGCTGGGCTGGCAGGGCTGGCCTCAGGCACACCACCTTTCTCAATGACCACCAGACTGAACAAACACACTCCAGTTTTATTGAATCCTTCTCTTTCTAACTAGAAAACGCAGTTAGATGATTTATTCATTGTCATAACAAGGCTCTTTTTTGTTAATTAGGGAAAGTTAGTACTTTCTATTATTATACAACACAGGCATAGCACATACAATTTTTAGTCTCTCCAGAGATTGTTCAGAGCACATGCATCTCCACAGGAGCATAAGATGTGTATCTACAACCAGTAATTACTAATCCTGTATCAGATAAGCTTCTGTCCTTGAGAAAAAACCTCACAAACTAAGAGGGAGGTGTGACTTAAAAACTGACCAGTCAAATAACCAATATCGTTGTAATGTTGCTTAATGCAACATTAAAATATTTCATTTTAGGAGATTAAAAAAAACATACTTCTAAAATCCCAGTTACCACCAGTCACACAGAACCCAAGCTGAAAGTCTGACTGCTGAAGAAATTAGAACAGTGCAGGGTGCAAATGCTACACAACTGAGTTACTGCTGCATGTCTGAAGTTGTACAACATAATTTAATTGCATCTCTGATTACATTTATGCTGCAGCAGCTATCTCCTTGCTGAGATGTAGCAATGACAACCTTTTTGACACGATACCATTTGCAGTTTTGAATATAATTAAGCCAAAGGTTTGTCGCTGAGCTGCCCTGTGTCTTTTTCTGGGTTTTACATTATCTGCTCCAGGGGTCTGTTGTCTGCCTGAGCAGTGTCAGGGAAGGACATAATGGTGAGGAAGGGAGCTGGGTCCTGGCAGTTCTGGTGTGGTCAAGTTCAGTCAGATATTCACCCACATCTGAGCTTTTAGTCTGGTCCACCAGAATGGTGCAAACAGTGTCTGCCAGAGCCTGCTTGCTAAAGTACTAGCCCCTTACAGATCCAGCAGTTCTAAACTAATTAATGTGGGACCGTCTTGATAGCAAACCTTAAGTTTTAGCTTTCAAGATACTGCAGAGCTAATACAACACATGTATTTCCATCACTTGGCTCCTTCACAGTTCGTGCGTGGGCAAAGTACTTAGTCTTCTATTGTGTTTTTGGAACATTTTAATGCTGCTGAGGGGACAGGAAACACTTCAAACATCACAAGGAAGAATTTTCACAGGAACAGAAGGTTCCTTGTGAGTCACGATATCCATAGTATTGTTCCAGCTTTAAACCAGTTGAGGTATTTGTTTCTGCAGCTCCTACTAAATACTGTGCCAAAACTATGGTACTTTGATAGCTGGAGATATTTCCATTTTAGCATCAACTATTCCTGTCCATTTAGATCCATCTTTCCTCATGAAAATGTTTTTTAAACTGTGAGAAAAACCTATAGATAACCTAAGACAAACATGGGGTATGAGCAGCAAGCATTCTTTAACTGCAAGATGTGTTGAATGAACCACTGTGCTGTCTATAAAGTTCTCTCTCTTTATAAAGAGCAAAGTAAAAGTGCAAAATTGTCACTATTCACTTGCCCCTCCTTGGAAAAGATACAGGATAAAGGAAGAGTATTCCTCTTCAATCTGAATGTGTAAAATCAGTGTGAATTAAACTGAAGCCTTCAGCAAAGCTTAAAAGTAAAAGGCAATTTTAACATGCCAAATTAACCACTGCATCTGAAGGAATGGTATTTTTAATGTTGCTTTTAAAAGTATTCGAATGTCAAGATGGACTGGCAAAATAAACAGTTCTGATAAAATTGCTCCACCTATGAAAGAAATATAAATTTGTGTCAGAAGCAGTCAGGCACACAGTTTTTGACAACTGCCACAGACACAGATCAAATTTTATATCATTGAGAAGCGTGGCCTACTGGCCACTCCAGTATACCAAAATGAGAGCATTATGAGTAACCTCAGTCTTCTAACCAGAGGCTGGAGAAAAAGCCTTCTCTTTGCACATATCCCTCGCACAGATCATACCATGCATCTGAACTTTGTTATTCTGGAGTTGCAAAGTCCCTCGAGAGAAGTTAAAAGTGAAGAAAGTCACCACCAGCAATGGTTACATCACTGAACAAAGACTAGGCCAGCCAAAGTCTAAGTAATAATTCTTGGTGGTTTTTCATTTAACTATGCAGTTGTGTTAGCTATTATCTATTAAAAAGTAAATCCTGGAAAGCTTTTGCTTAAATTGGCCTGTTAAGTAGATAGAATTTTTTTTTTTTAATCTATTCTTCATTCATTTGAGATCAGAGAGCAAAGGTAAAAACTTACATTCTTACAGATAAGCTCTGGAATTGCAGCATTGACCATATTTTGATGTAAGGTGTTAACACAATATACATTTCCCCTTATCACACTTAGGCATGCAAGCATTCATTCATTTCAAATATGGTATGCAGTACAGTCTCCTTATTAGGAATGGGGAAGCACTGGCAACAGGTAGCAGAACCACTTATGTCCCCATAGGTGTGGCCAGACTGAATTCTTTATGCATTAGTCATGCCTTAGTAATTTCTAGGATGGTTATTTATTTCTGGAAAGATAACACTGGCCCAAAAAGCCTTATGTCTCACTGGCTCGAAAATGACCACATTCACTTAGCAGCAATGCTGGGCTTCAGTCTGGTGGCACCTCTTCTAGTGAAGTTATCCTCAGAATGAGCTGTGTGACCACCAAAGGGGGCAATGGGCCAAAGAATTACCTTCTCTTTGCCTCTTCATACTGCAGCCTCAGTCGCACCTTCTCGGCCAGCTGGTTACTGCTGCTGCCAATAAACTGAGACAAAAACATCAAATCAGCAACTTAGCAACCACTCCTCCTTTGATATTTCCTTGACACTCTTACAAGTGACACTTGACCTTATCAGTCATTTCCTAGTTAAACCAATCACAACACAGGAACATGCTGCACTTACATACATTTTTCATTATTTCTTAAAATACTTAAACCCCGACAAGATTCAAAGGCACTTTCTGGCCTAGAAAGAAGAGAAAATCCACCCCATCCATCTTGGGCTTCTATTTATATGAACATACAAATACCTTTGCAATCCTTCTTAAACACTCCTTGCATCCTTCAGTGCTGCATTGCATTTTGGTTTGGATGACATCTTGCTTTGGCTGTAAAGTCTTAAAGACAAGGGACATCCCACCATGCCCAAATCTGCAGATCTTTACTAACATGAGTGGCTGACTGAAAGTGGCTGCAAACCTTTAAGTAAAGGCTCACAGCAGAGGCTCTGTGCTGTCCTGTGAGAAATAAGATGTGCCCCCAGCATTGATTGAGTCCTTACCAAGGCTGGGACCAACCTGGCACTTCTGATCTCCCTGCACCTGTGGAACTGAAGGTTTATGAGCACTACAACTTTTGTGGTATCAAAATATCTGCACGTAAGCTGCTGCTGCCACTTGTAACCCAGTGAAAGCCAAACACTCTTAGGGGAAGAGTCCTCACTGGAGCTTAGCCCATACAGACCTGCTCAATGTTTCTTGGCTCAGAACTTAATGCTATGAAGAACTAAAAGAGTGTTTGTATCACAAGAAGCTACACCTACAGGCAAAATCAAACTTCCTTCCCTTTTATTCCTACTGAGCTGCTCCGACAGAGACAGTGTGGGGAAAGATCAGGTTGCCCTCACTGATACATTAAAACCACACACAGAAAAAAAGCCACACTGCAGCTAAAACCAGGAGAAGTTATGATTTCACAGAAACTTGTCCGTGCTTGGCAACTCACGGTGAGGTAGCTCTACACACAGTTCAGAGGAATGTCTCCATGAGCACAAGGCTTCTCACACATTACTCACATTTCCTGAAACGTCTGTCTGGGAGCTGACATCCAGGTACTGCCGGGGCAGCAGAGGGCTGGAGTTGTCCACAGACACACTGCTGGCCCACAGGTCTGACTGGGATCCTCTGTCGTTCACAAAGCTGTCTTTTAACCGGGCCAAGCTCTAAAACCACGAAAAAAAAAAAATTTAAATAATGAGGTGAGCTCATTTCTGCCCAAAGTACCTCAGCAGCTACATAACTCCAGCCTAACCCCATGAGTCAGATGTGACCATGTCTGCTGTGCCCACTCAGACTCTGCAAACTCGAGGTCAGGCATGGCTGGACTGTATTTTACACTTCTCATTTCCAGCATCTGAAGAACAGCAGAGGCTGTGGTCCAACAACAACACAAAGCTAGTTTAATAAAAACCTCAATTACGTATCTGAAATACAAAATACTTAAATTACTTCTCAGAAATTCAATCTTTTAGCAATGGTGACACAAAATACTATGAGTTATCTTGTTTCAATACCTGAATGAGGTCTTGTTTTTCCTTCTCTCCTGATGTGATGGCCTTCTTGAGAGCTTTCATTTCACTTAAAATGGCTTGTGCCTCATCAAGTTTGTAGCCACCTTGAGTATCAGACATTTTCATGTCAATTCTGTATAGAAATTTAAAAAAACAGTAAGCTAACACTTAATAACATCCAGTTAATTGAATTTTCCTAGATGCATGTGTCTTGACATGGATTTTTAACAAAAACAAACTATAACAAGGACAACAGAAGGAACAAAAGACCCCACTCCCCACTGCCTAAGTCACTCCACTCAGCGGTACACTAAGCTAGAACTCTGATTTCAGCAATATCATCATCTCTTTGACTCCTAAGGGAGGGCAAAGGTGCATACAAACCCCCCAAACAGTGTGTTAGGGCAGACTGCTGCTAGCTGCCTTGTTTCTAACCTAGAGAAGATCAGCTTAGCCATCTATGAGAATTACCTTATTATCACTCATCTTTTTAAAAACTAGGCACAGACTCACATGCACAGATGTATTTGCTTGCACAACCTAATTACAAACCACTTCATCCTTCCCTTTCTTCAAAGGAATTCTACCAGGGTTGACCCGTAAAATAAATATTTATCTGAAAGATGCCAGATGTCTACTCACACAAAGGCAAGCACCTGAAACTTCTCCTCCCCTCCACTCCACCTCCAGTTTTTCCTCAGTGCCCTAAATCAATGGCTCTTATAATTAAGACAACGGGCTGTAGTGTCATCTGAGCAATACTGAGTAAAACTGAATATCAGTTAACTGCTGAGATTCTGGTTCAAAACCTTTTTGCCATGAAGTCAGTTCTAATGTGGTCAATCTCCTACAGGCACTGATTTGAGAGAACTCCCCCATGGTTGTGTACTGCTTTTAGCCTAAAGATATCATCAGCAGCATACTTCAGCTTATGCTATTTAGGCAGCTATTTATAAATGTAGTGGGGGATGCATTGCAAGCCAGAGATGTTCTGAAAAAAAAGATCTTGAGAACACACTTACTTCTTCAGTGTTTGAAATCCATGCTCTTTGTACTGGAGCTCTTGCTTCATGTGAGCTACTTCTCTCTTGAGTTTATTAACCTGCAGCAAGGTGTCACATTTTTAGAAGGCTATTTTATATAAGTGTTTAGGTACAGTGCTACCCATTCAATTCAATACTTATTCAGTGTAGACAGTACTCTAAACAAAGTTTCCAGGCACTCAGCTCATCCCAAGAGCAGGAAACAGCCCTGACTGCCTCCTCATCAGGACTTTATCACCGGCCAGGCCTATATCCAGTAGCTGCTATTACACCTCTTAACAAGGGGCTCAAGGGAAGTTCCAGCCAAATGAGTGGAAAATTTGAGAAAAATTCAAAAAAGAGAGCAATGAAACACACGTCAGCTTTGCTCAGAAATGTTTAAAACCTTCCCAGTCATTAAGAAAACTGCTAGGCATCAGGACAGGAGTTACCCTGCAGCAACTGAGCCATCCCCCAAGCTCCCCAGCGAAAAGGCCCCACTGCACGAGTAACCCAGCAGGATGACAATCATATTGTAAATCCACTGACCCTACAGCTTGCTGTTTTATATTCCTCCAGAGGCCACCCTGACCTACTTTACTTTAGTCCTTTCTTCCTCCCAAGCTGAGCTCTGCACGAGAGCACACCCTCCCCTGCTGACAGCCTGCACTAAGCCCTGCACAGAAGAGCTGCCAGCCCTGCAGAGGACCCCAGCTCCCCAGCACTGGAGGAGCCAGCATGCAGCTCCACACCCCACAGCCGTCCTGCACTGCCAGCTGCCAAGCCAGGCTACAGCCTAAGGGGGGAAAAAAAGCTCTTTCAAATTCCTAAGAATGCAACGTTAGAAAATTCTGATAAATGACCTCCTAAATGGCAACATTAGCTCTCCCAACCACTTTGGCATCCCCTTTCAGCATTTGCCATGAGGTCTGGAAATACCTGAACATTACTCATGGCAAGCAAAGGTCCATTTGTACTACTCACCCTGGATTTTGTAGTAGCAATCTCTGCTTTGAGGATCTCGGGGTCATACTTGGAACTTGATGAGGAGCCAGAAAGCACTGGAACAAACACAGAGCCAGTTTAGCCACTCTGCCTTCCTCCCTACACTTTTACCAGCCCACCACAGATGAGATCTCCCATCACTCCTGCACACCCAGACCTCCAGACATTGCTGGTGTAGGTCTGTTACCCAATTTCCACATCTCACTGCTCAAAGACAGGGAAAGGCAGTAGTGCAGTCAAGTACTCCACAAAAAGTGTAGACTGAAGGGGCCAAAGCATGTCCTGCATCTCCAAAGTCTGGACTTGTTCCAGGTTAACACACTTAACTCAAAGTCCCAAACACAGTCACTCCATTCAAAAGTGTGGCTTCCTGCATTTCCAAAGGCATTTAACAGAGCTGAAGGGACAGGCATTGCATGAAGGTTTACTTAGTTATTTTTTTCAGACTTCCTCATTGAGCAGACAATCCACTGAATGTTTAGAAACAAAGAAAAGCAAAGAATGAGAAGAAACTGAAAAATGTGATGCAAGCCTTTTCACAGCCTTGAGGACATGACCAACCATACTATGTGTCACACCAGATTAAATCAAAGTCCCATTAGGAGCAGAACTCTCTTCTCAGCAGCAGTTAAACCCTTCTGCCTCAGAAGGTACAGAAGCTCCCCAAAGTGCAATGTTGTTAGAGGTAGCTGTAGGCAAGGGAGATATTCTGATCCTTGCAGCCATCAGTTTATGCCCCATAAAACATGGGAAAGCATTTCTAGTTATTTCTGTTTGGTTGTATTTTTCAAGACAGATCCCATCTCGCCCATGTAACTCATGTTCTCAGGGAACTGCTCTGGGCGGAGTAGTCCTAAGAAAAGAGCAAACCCAGTTCT